>NC_090266.1:1039917724-1040543835 GCF_040414725.1 Anabrus simplex
GGATGGGAAGATCGGAAGGGATAGACAGGGGAGAGGGAAGGAAGCGGCCGTGGCTTTAAGTTAGGTACCATCCTGGCATTTGCCTGAAGGTGAAGTGGGAAACCACGGAAAACCACTTCCAGGATGGCTGAGGTGGGAATCGAACTCACCTATATTCAGTTGACCTCCCGAGGCTGAGTGGACCTCGTTCCAGCCCTCGTACCACTTTTCAAATTTTCGTGGCAGAGCCTGGAATCGAACCCGAGCCTCTGGGGGGTGGCAGCTAGTCACACTAACCACTACACCACAGAAGCGGACTTAATTCTTTCTAAGATCAGTAAACTTTCTAACTTCTGCCTTAGTCTAACTTTCCTGAGTAAATATTATTCAAAGAGTGACGATTTGTTCCCGAGCAATTTCCTCAATCATTTCTCCAAAACCAACTTTAACATTCTACATTTTTCTAGTGACAAATTTCCCTACAGTTAACTTTTCCCAGCGACTTTCTTTCCAAAACACATTTTCCTAATATCAATTAATCTTAAACCGGGCGAGTTGGCCGTGCGGTTAGGGGCGCGCAGCTGTGAGCTTTATCTGGGAGATAGTGGGTTCGAGCCCTACTGTCGGCAGCCCTGAACATGGTTTTCCGTGGTTTACCATTTTACACCAGGCAAATGCTGGTGGTGTACCTTAATTTAGGCCACGGTCGCTTCCTTCCCCCTCCTAGGCATTTCCTATCTCAACGTCGCCATAAGACCTATCTGTATCGGTGTGACATAAAGCCAATTCAAAAAAATCTTTATTTCTATCCTATCATACCTCTTTCCCAAAATGTGGATATCACTGAAATCATAACCACAGAAATATTATTGGGTTAAAATTTAAATAATCATGGAAACATTATTTCCATATTCGTATTTAAATTTGAAAGTTATATTACTTCGACTTTTATGCTAAATATTTAAAGTGTTATCTTGCTATGATCAATTACAACGCATTCCTTTTACTATTTCCCAATACCTGCCTCTCCTGTAGCTTCTGCCAAGTGCAAGCAGAGAGAATGTAAGCCAGATAACATCATCCAAATGACAGATCACTGAAAGTGGGAGTGCATTCGAAACTGTCACTGGATTTTGTACCAGTTGGTAGCGTTTTGACATGTTTCGAATGCCTCTCAAATCACATACTAGCGGACCTTCGTCAAATAGAATATTTCAAAGAAACATACATCTCTTGTAGGTCACGAATAGGAAGAGAAAAAACTGACGCCCTGTACCACAATGTTATCCTCCCGAGAGGGGGAATTATTAATCTGCAACTCCGTACAAATGGCTAAATGGTTAGGGTTCTGGCTTTAGTTCCAGGGGGTCCTGGGTTAGATTCCCGCCTAGGTCGAGGGGTTTAATCTTAATTGGTTAATTCACCTGGCTCGGGGGCTGGGTGTGTGTGTGTGTGTGTGTGTGTGTGTGTGTGTGTGTGTGTGTGTGTGTGTGTGTGTGTGTGTGTGTGTGTGTGTGTGTGTGTGCTCTCTTCGTCATTAGAAATCGTCTTCTGGGAGCGCCCCATCTTCGCAGACGCGCAGGTCGCTTATAGGCCTTCTACTCGAAAAAAACATGCAACAGGCTTCTCTGGAGGGCATACGCAATTATTACTGCCGTACAAACAACACTTCTGAGGATGTCACAATCGATTTCGAAGCATAGTTGGCAAGGATCTTCCATCTCTGTACCCCACATTTAAGATAATTTCAAAAAGAACAAAGTGATACAGCTATCCCTCGGACAAGCAACAAAACCTCAATCGAAAGAGAGGTGGATTCGACTTCAGGACAGGATAAAATCAGTTGTGCTGGAATACAACATACACATAAAGAAGAAAAATGGGAGAAGCTGTTGTAAGAATGTCTACTCTTAGTCCCGTTTCCTGATACGGGGTCGGCGATGAGGTGGGATTAAATTTATAGGTTGATTTTACGGCCAGATATCTTTCCTTACGCCAACCCCAGTTGAGGAGCTAATAAAGTTGAAATGAATGAGGGTGGATGAAATGAAATGTCGTATGGCTTTTAGTGCCGGGATATCCCAGGACGGGTTCGGCTCGCCAGGTGCAGGTCTTTCTATTAGACCCCTGTAGGCGACCTGCCCGTCATGATGAGGATGAAATGATGATGAAGACAACACATACACCCAGCCCCCGGGCCATTGGAATAAACCAATTAAGGTTAAAATCCCCGACCCGGCCTGGAATCGAACCCGGGACCCTCTAAACCGAAGGCCAGTACGCTGATCGTTCAGCCAACGAGTCGGACAGGGTGGATGAAATTGGCTGAGGAGGTGGAAGGAATCGGCTGTGGTTTATGAGTAGAAACTGTCCTGACATTTGCATGGAAGTGAAAATGGGAAACCGCAAAACGCATTCTCAGAACAGTCGATGGTGAGGTTCGAACCCACGCGTCTCCTGATAACAGAGTTTGGCTCTATAGCAGTAGCGCGTTAACACGAATATAATTATTTTAGAACATTAGCGAATAATTTTACACTATAAATTACTGGCACTACAGAACTAATTTTCACAGATAAATATTGTACTAGGCACATGAAAAGTGTGTAATGATTTCAAATACATATTGGAAAGAAGTAATCACGAAAATCTGATTAGGAATATTGCCAGTGTTCCGGAAAAATTTGTTTCTGGGAGAAGGAAATGGGAAAAATGTCAATAAATTTGATTGTTGAATCTGATGTCAATCATCCGCAAGATTTTCAGAGTACTCGTCTGATTAAAAAAAAATAATTGTGAATGAAATGTACAAACAAATATTCCTCTAACAGGGACATTTACTTGGATGTTGGTCGTTGGGGGAAATTTGTAGTTCAAAAGATGTTCTCAACTATTCAGAGAGTAATTAAAAAAAAGGTATGTCCGTCTAACAGTTGACAGAGGAGACTATTCTAAACAACCTCTGCGAAATCATCAGCTATCTTTAAATGTAAAATTCAATATTAAAACGGGCTAGTGGTAAGTGAGGTGGGGCGGGGGATGCTACTCGACCGTCTACTTTTCCTCTTACTGCATCGAGCCCATTCCATCATTTATCTACACTACTCGGTTAAATAGTTTTGTCCGAACACGTTTAGTTACTAAATCATTCGCCACTGGACTAAATTACTAGCCTAGTGTGAACCAGTCTTAAGTGCACGGGGGTTCATTAGTTCCGCCCAATATTAAGTTAGGTATACCTGATCAGAACACATCCGTTGCGCTCGGTGGTCGATTTCGGCGCTACAACTGTTTCCTTCCCGTTTTATAGCGTATTAGGGTCCGTCTCTTTGGTGTAGTAGTTAGTGTGGCTCTGTCAAGAAATTTGAAAAGTAGTACGAGGATTGGAACGGAGTCCACTCAGCCTCGGGAGGTCAACTGAGTAGAGGGAGTTCGATTTCCACCTCAGCCATCCTTGAAGTGGTTTTCTTTGGTTTCCCTCTTCTTCTCCAGGCAAACGCCGAGATCGTACCCAACTTAAGGCCACGGCCGCTTCCTTCCCTCTTCCTTACCTATCCCTCCCGATCTTCCCATCCCCCACAAAGCCCCTAATCAGCATAGCAGATGAGACCACCTAGACGAGGTACTGGCCCTCCTCCCCAGGTTTATCCCCAACCAAATCCTCACACTCCAGGACACTGTCTTTGAGGCGGTAGAGGTGGGATCCCTCGCTGAGTCTGGGGGGAAAACCATTCCTGGAGGGTAAATGGTTTAAATAATATACCTAGGTATATATACAGAGTGATTCAGCTAAATTGCTCACCTCACATATCTTCTTATCCGTTGAAGATATAGATATTCTGTTTTCAAATTCTTAAATTATATTAAGGGGCTCATAAAATACTGTCATATTCCTCTCGATTACATACGAACTCGTAATTATCAAGAAACCGGTAGCAACTTCGTTCTTTTTTTTTAATGGGACTATACTAATTTCACTCTATACCAGGTGTATGCATACGTTTTTGCCGTTTTCTTTGTGACAAAGAAAACACGTAATTTTCAAGGGAAATTCATTTTTTGTTTATTCAAAATATTGGCCATCAGCTTCTACACACTTCGCCCATCTTTCAGTTAGGCTAAGTTATGAATACAATGCCAGAAAAACTGTTTGTATTTTGCGGCAAACCATTCGTCGAGCCATTTTCCAACTTCCTCGGAATTGCTCTGCAAGCACGTGCCCCACTGATAGTCAGACGGCGCCAGGTCGGGGCAGTACGGCGGGTGCGGAAGGATGTCTCATCCAAGCGATTTCAAGGCGTCTTTCACTGGTTTTGCAGTGTGAGACGGCGCATTGTCGTGTAATAAAATCACGTTGCCGTGTTGTCAGGCCCATTTCGGTCGTCTTTCGATCAATGCGTGATTTAAATTGATCATTTGTTGGCGATAGCGTTGTGCATTGACGGTTTCTGTAGGCTTCGCTTGCAATTGCTCGTCTTCGCATTTTTGTGGTTTACCAGAGCGCGCACTGTTTTTCACTTCGAAATCACCACGTTTAAATTGTCGAAACCATGTCTCACATGTCCTGATCGATAGAGCGTGTTCACCATATAAAAGGCCACGGTCGCTTCCTTCCCTCTTCCTTGTCTGTCCCTTCCAATCTTCCCATCCCCCCGCAAGGCCCCTGTTCAGCATAGCAGGTGAGGCCGCCTGGGCGAGGTGCTGGTCATTCTCCCCAGTTGTATCCCCCGACGCAATGCCCATGAGGCGGTAGAGGTGGGATTCCTCGCTGAGTCCGATGGAAAAACCAACCCTGGAGGGTAAACAGATTAAGTAGAAGAAGAAGAACAACTCCATACTTGTAAAGTGTCACGGTTAAAAGTGATGTTTAAAAGAGTTTTATCGGAACACTGATGTTCGGCTCCATGGCATTTGATCCAGTGGGCACCGCGTTCGATTCCCGCCCGGGTCGGAGATGTTAATCTTCATTGGTTATTTTCAATAGCTCATATGTAGGACCCAATGCTCATAGACGCGCAGGTCGCCTTTACGACGTCAACTCGAAAAACCTGTAACAGGCCTCTCCAGAGGCCACACGCCATTCTTATTATTATTATTATTATTATTATTATTATTATTATTATTATTATTATTATTAACTTGGTACTCGTCAAAGAGTTTGAAATAATCGTACCAGTATCCTGGTACTCGTCAAAATGTTTTAAACAATTGCGCTGGTAATTTGGCACTCATCGAAGTGTTTAAAATACTGTATAGGTAATAATTGTATCAGTAACTTGGTACTCGTATCCAGCCCCGCGGTGTAGGGGGCTACGAGTTCGCCTGTCACCCGGCGGCCCCGGGCTCGATTCCCGGCCGGGTCAGGGGCTTTTAATTGCAAAAGATCTGCAGAGGTCGACGCCACGAACAAATATCATTTTAAAAACTTGTTGTAAAAACTGTTGTACCAGTAACTTGGTATGTGTCAAAGTGTTTAAAATGTTCGTACTATTCACTTGGCACTCGTGAAAATGTTTAAAACAATTGCATTAGTAACTTAGTACTCATAGAAATGGTTTGAAATAGTTGTACAATTAACTTGGTTCTCTTCAAATTGTTAAAAGTAATTTTACCAATAACTTGATAGTCGATGAAATGAAATGGCGTATGGCTTTTAGTGCCGGGAGTGTCCGAGGACAAGTTCGGCTCGCCAGGTGCAGGTCTTTTGATTTGACTCCCGTAGGCGACCTGCGCGTCGTGATGAGGATGAAATGATGATGAAGACAGCACATACACCCAGCCCCCGTGCCAGCGAAATTAACCAATGATGGTTAAAATTCCCGACCCTGCCGGGAATCGAACCCGGGACCCTCTGAACCGAAGGCCAGTACGCTGACCATTCAGCCAACGAGTAGTCGATAAAGTGTATAATTTAATAAAATAAATAATCAAATATATTCTCTTCTAGCTGGAAACGTGTTGTACCGAGCGACTTGAACGGACGGTTAAGGGCGCAAAGCTGTACGCGTGCATTCGGGAGATTGTTGGTTCGAACCACAATGTCGGCAGCCCTGAAGGTAGTTTTCCGTGGTTTACCAATTTCACACCAGGCAAATGCTGGGGCTGTATCTTAATTATGGCCCCAGCTGATTTCTTCCCATTCCTGGCCCTTTCCTATCCTATCGTTGCCATAAGGCCTATCTGTGTTGGTGCCACGTAAACGACATGCATATATATATATATGTTGTATTTCTGATTTCTGATCCCTACTGAATGAACATTACACGAGGAGTAGTGACTGTTACAGGCTGGCACATCTGAGGGTACGTAGGGCCTATAGAACAAGTGACATGCCACAAGTGAGCTACATTATTACTGCAGCAGTAAACCTTCTCAGTGGTTAGTGTTGTCTCTTATTGTGGATAAATAATATGCTCCCAGCACAACTGACGTGTTTACAACGAAATGGACCGAGCGCAACTGATTACATTTTGATCCACATCGTAAGTGCATTTGGCTGTTGACCCCGAGATCCCAAGCTCCCAATCAATAACCAATAATAACAACATTTTATAAGGCACTGTCTCATCATTTGACTACTGCGGGTGAGGAGAACCTGAGGAAGAAGTTGCCTTGATTTGCTGCGATCGAGATTCGACTACAGATCTCTCTCATCACTCGATCTTGACATTTGCCTCGAAGTTAAATTACTGAAAATGCATTTCGGTATGTCTCATTACATGTGCATTTGTTGAAATGCAAAGAAACAAAAGGATAGAGCATGTGAATGTACTGTATATGGACAAACTCACCGCAAACGATATGTAGATCAATCGTGGGCCAGCACGAACTAGATTCTTGAAATTTCAACGTTCGGAAGTTCATCAAGTTCCCATTTTAACTACCGTGTAGCCTCGCAGTGAAGAACTCTGAGTTAACTGCATGAGTTGCTCTGTTCGCTCTCATAAGGCAGTCCATAAAAGGCTACAGTCCAGAGTGTGGAATGGCTGCGGGCTGCCTGCACTCACTTCACTCTCAAGACTGACGTATCCCTCATTCGGACGAGCATATACACAGCTTCTCTCATCATTGCCACACAGCCTGACATTCCATTTAGCAACTAAGCATATTACAGAATTTTCCGGATGAACATTTTAATTTCTCTTATGCGAGAAAGCAAAATGAAATGAAAATGAAATGGCGTATGGCTTTTAGTGCCGGGAGTGTCCGAGGACAAGTTCGGCTCGCCAGGTGCAGGTCTTTTGAATTGACTCCCGTAGGCGACCTGCGCGTCGTGATGAGGATGAAATGATGATGAAGACGACACATACACCCAGCCGCCGTGCCAGCGAAATTAACCAATTAAGGTTAAAATTCCCGACCCTGCCGGGAATCGACCCCGGGACCCCTGTGGCCAAAGGCCAGCACGCTAACCATTTAGCCATGGAGCCGGACGCGAAAAAGCAAACTCCATACCACTGACAGCTCAGAGAAAATGGTCGTCAATACTGACTAGTTCAATCTCAAGTCATGAATGAATAACCGAGGAACTCTCCCACTCACGTTACGAGGATAACTTTTAGCCTCTTCTGCTCAGGTTGCCTGTCATTAGAGGTAGCACTTTGATTTGCATATTTAACATTTTGAAGAGTTTATAGATGCGCAATTAAGCATTTGTTTAGTGTTTATAGATGTGCAATTAAGCATTTTTTAGTTTTTATATATGTGCAATTAAGCATTTTGTAGTTTGTATATATGTGCATTTAAGCGTTTCGTAGTGTTTATTTACATGCAAATTAGCATTCTGTAGCGTTTATGGATGTGCAATGTAGCGTTTATATAGTAGATGTTAATTTAGCATTTTGTGGCGGTTATACTGTAGATGTCAATTTAGCACTTTTTTTTTTTTTTTTTTTGCTAGTTGCTTTACGTCGCGCCGACACAGTAGGTCTTATGGCGACGATGGGACAGGAAAGGCCTAGGAATGGGAAGGAAGCGGCCGTGGCCTTAATTTAGGTACAGCCCCCCAGCATTTGCCTGGTGTGAAAATGGGAAACTACGGAAAAGCACCTTCAGGGCTGCCGACAGTGGGGTTCGAACCTACTATCTCCCGAATACTGGATACTGGCCGCACTTAAGCGACTGCAGCTATCGAGCTCGGTAATTTAGCATTTTGTGGCGGTTATACTGTAGATGTCAATTTAGCATTTTGTGGCGGTTATATTGTAGATGTCAATTTAGCATTTTTGTGGCGGTTATACTGTAGATGTTAATTTAGCATTTTGTGGCGTTTATATTGTAGATGTCAACTTTGCATTTTGTGGCGTTTATATTGTAGATGTCAATTTAGCATTTTGTGGCGTTTATACTGTAGAGTTTAATTTAGCATTTTATGGCGTTTATATTGTAGATGTCAATTTAGCATTTCACCGGGCGAGTTGGCCGTGCGCGTAGAGGCGCGCGGCTGTGAGCTTGCATCCGGGAGATAGTATGTTCGAATCCCACTATCGGCAGCCCTGAAAATGGTTTTCCGTGGTTTCCCATTTTCACACCAGGCAAATGCTGGGGCTGTAACTTAATTAAGGCCACGGCCGCTTCCTTCCAACTCCTAGGCCTTTCCTATCCCATCGTCGCCATAAGACCTATCTGTGTCGGTGCGACGTAAAGCCCCTAGCAAAAAAAAAAAAAGTTAGCATTTTGTGGCGTTTTTACTGTAGAGTTTAATTTAGCATTTTGTGGCGTTTATATTGTAGATGTTAATTTAGCATTTTGTGGCGTTTATTCTGCAGAGTTTAATTTAGCATTTTGTGGCGTTTAGATTGTACATGTTAATTTAGCATTTTGTGGCGTTTATACTGTAGATGTTAATTTAGCATTTTGTGGCGTTTATATTGTAGATGTCAACTTTGCATTTTGTGGCGTTTATATTGTAGATGTCAATTTAGCATTTTGTGGCGTTTATACTGTAGAGTTTAATTTAGCATTTTGTGGCGTTTATATTGTAGATGTCAATTTAGCATTTTGTGGCTTTTATAATGCAGATGTCAACTTTGCATTTTGTGGCGTTTATATTGTAGATGTCAATTTAGCATTTTGTGGCTTTTATAATGCAGATGTTAACTTTGCATTTTGTGGCGTTTATATTGTAGATGTTAATTTAGCATTTTGTGGCGTTTATATTGTAGATGTCAATTTAGCATTTTGTGGCGTTTATATTGTAGATGTTAATTTAGCATTTTGTGGCGTTTATAATGCAGATGTCAACTTTGCATTTTGTGGCGTTTATATTGTAGATGTCAATTTAGCATTTTGTGGCGTTTATATTGTAGATGTCAATTTAGCATTTTGTGGCGTTTATAATGCAGATGTCAACTTTGCATTTTGTGGCGTTTATATTGTAGATGTCAATTTAGCATTTTGTGGCGTTTATATTGTAGATGTCAATTTAACATTTTGTATCGTTTTGAAGAAAATCAGAAATTGAGTGAATTCTTACGAACAGGTGCAATTAAGCACTTCGTAGTGTTTATATATGTGGAAATAAGCATTTTGTAGCGTATATGTGCAATTTAGTATGTTGTACCGTTTAGATATGCATTTTGTAGCGTTCATACATGTGAAATTTGGCATAGCAGGCTTCATCTTCTCATCATGGCCTTAATCCCAGTTTCATGGGGTCAGCACTTGGTAAGAAGTTGGGCCAGTTTGGCGGCCGGATGCCGTTCCTGCCTAGGTAGATGTATTCACTCTTGCGTATTTCTGTTGTGGTTAGTAGTGCTGTGTGTGTATGAAAGGAAGGGTATTAAGACGAACACAACACCCAGTCCCCGAACCCAAGGAAGTAACGATACGCAGTTAAAATTCTCGACCCGCCCTGGAATCGATCCCTGTGCCCTTTGAATCGAAGACCAGTACATCGACCATAGAGTCAAGGAGCCGAATATTGATAGTAGGTTTTAATGTGAAATTGAAATAGCATTTGCGCAAATGCAATAGTAAAATAAAAATGTTACAGGCTAAAGCATAACAACAACAATAACTTACACTGAAGTAATATTAGAAAAATAAAAAGGAAACCAACAAAATTAAGTCATGCTCATGAATCAGTGACACTGTTCAAGGAAATCATGGAACATACCTGAATATTTCGTTCCGTCATTTGTGCTCTCTTACCACTTACAATTAACCTGTGAAAAATCGACAGCTTCTTTCCAGTCATTCGACCGGGTCAGGAATGGAACGATTTAAAAAAAATCGTGTGGCTATTTCTAGCCGAGTGCAGCCTTTGTAAGGCAAACCCTCCGATGAGGGTGGGTGACATCTGCCATGTGTAGGTTGTTGTTTGAGTCATCAGTCCATAGACTGGTTTGATGCAGCCCTCCATGCCACCCTATCCTGTGCTGACCTTTTCATTTCTACGTAACTGTTGCATCCTACATCTGCTCTAATCTGCTTGTCATATTCATACCTTGGTCTACCCCTACCATTCTTACCACCTACACTTCCTTCAAAAACCAACTGAACAAGTCCTGGGTGTCTCAAGATGTGTCCTATCATTATATCTCTTCTTCTCGTCAAATTTAGCCAAATCGATCTCTTCTCACCAATTCGATTCAGTATCTCTTCATTCGTGATTCGATCTATCCATCTCACCTTCAGCATTCTTCTGTAAAACCACATTTCAAAAGCTTCTATTCTCTTTCTTTCTGAGCTAGTTATCGTCCATGTTTCACTTCCATACAATGCCACGCTCCACACGAAAGTCTTCAAAAACATCTTTCTAATTCCGATATCAATGTTTGAAGTGAGCAAATTTCTTTTCTTAAGAAAGCCCTTCCTTGCTTGTGCTAGTCTGCATTTTATGTCCTCCGTACTTCTGCCATCGTTAGTTATTTTACTACCCAAGTAACAATATTCATCTACTTCCTTTAAGACTTCATTTCCTAATCTAATATTTCCTACATCACCTGCCTTCGTTCGACTGCACTCCATTACTTTTGTTTTGGACTTATTTATTTTCATCTTGTACTCCTTACCCAAGACTTCATCCATACCATTCAGCATCTTCTCGAGATCTTCTGCAGTCTCAGATAAAATAACAATATCATCGGCAAATTTCAAGGTTTTGATTTCCTCTCCTTGGACTGTGATTCCCTTTACAAATTTCTCTTTGATTTCCTTTACTGCCTGTTCTATGTAAACATTGAAAAGGAGAGGGAACAAACTGCAGCCTTGCCTCACTCCTTTTCTGGATTGCTGCTTCTTTTTCAAAGCCTTCGATTCTTATCACTGCAGACTGATTTTTATACACATTGTAGATGATTCTTCGTTCTCGGTATCTGATCCCTATCATCTTCAGAATCTTAAATAGCTTGGTCCAACCAACATTATCGAATGCCTTTTCTAGATCTACGAATGCCATGTACGTGGGCTTGTCCTTCTTGATTCGATCCTCTAAGATCAAACGTAAAGTCAGGATTGCTTCATGTGTTCCTACATTTCTTCTGAAGCCAAATTGAACTTCTCCCAACTCAACTTCAACTTGCTTTTCCATTCTTCTGTAAATAATACGTGTTAAAATTTGGCAGGCATGAGATACTAAACTAATGGTGCGGTAGTTTTCACACCTGTCAGCACCGGCTTTCTTGGGAATAGGTATAACAACATTCTGCCAAAAATCGGATGGGACTTCTCCAGTCTCATACATCTTGCACACTAAATGAAATAACCTTGCCATGCTGGTTTCTCCTAAGGCAGTCAGTAATTCAGAGGGAATGTCATCAATTCCAGGTGCCTTGTTCCTATTTAGGTCACTCACAGCTCTGTCAAACTCTGAGCTCAAAATTGGGTCTCCCATTTCATCAGCATCAACAGCCTCTTCATGTTCCAGAACCAAATTATCTATATCTTTACCTTGATACAACTGTTGGATATGTTCCTGCCATTTTTCTGCTTTGTCTTCTTTTCCCTAGAAGTGGCTTTCCATCTGAGCTCTTAATATTCGTACACCTAGATTTCCTTTCTCCAAAGGTTTCCTTGATTTTCCTGTATGCAGCATCTACCTTTCCCAGGACCATACAGCCTTCGACATCCTTGCACTTCTCCTTCAGCCATTCTTCCTTAGCTACCTTGCACTTTCTATCCACTTGATTCTTTAATCGCCTGTATTCTTTTCTGCCTTCTTCATTTCTAGCATTCTTGTATTTTCGTCGTTCATCAATCGGGTCTAGTATTTCCTGAGTTATCCACTGATTCTTAGTTGATCTTTTCTTCCTTCCTAACATTTCTTCAGCAGCTCTACTGACTTCATTTTTCATTACTCTCCACCTTTCCTCTATAGTGTTTCCTTCAGCCTTTTTATTTAGTCCTTGTGCAACATGTTCCTTGAAACAATCCCACACAATCTTTTCTTTCAAGTTGTCTAGATCCCATCTTTTTGCATTCTTTCCTTTCTTCAATTTCTTCAACTTCAGATGGCATTTCATGACCAACAAGTTGTGGTCAGAGTCCACGTCTGCTCCTGGGAATGTTTTGCAATCCAACACCTGGTTTCTGAATCTCTGCCTAATCATAATGAAGTCTATTTGATACCTTCCAGTGTCTCCAGGTCTCGACCACGTATACAGCCGTCGTTTGTGGTGTTTGAACCAAGTATTGGCAAGGACTAAATTATGATCAGTGCAGAATTCAACCAGCCGACTTCCTCTTTCGTTCATTTGTCCCAATCCAAATTCTCCTACTGTACTACCTTCTCTTCCTTGGCCTACCACTGCATTCCAGTCTCCCATCACAATTAGATTCTCGTCACCTTTTACATATTGTATTAAATCTTCTATCTCCTCATATATTCTTTCGATTTCTTCATCATCCGCTGAACTAGTAGGCATATAGATCTGCACTATTGTGGTGGGCATTGGTTTGGTGTCTATCTTGACGACAATAATTCTTTCACTATGCTGGTCGTAGTAGCTTACCCGCTACCCTATTTTCTTATTCATTATTGAACCAACTCCTGCTTTTCCTCTGTTTGATTTTGTGTTGATAATTCGGTAGTCGCCTGACCAAAAATCTTGTTCTTCCTGCCAACGTACTTCACTTATACCAACTACATCTAACTTTAGTCTATCCATCTCCCTTTTCAGATTCTTTAACCTACCACAACGATTCAAACTTCTAATATTCCACGCTCCGACTCGCAGAATGTCAGTATCCATCTTCCTGATGATCGCCCCCTCTCGTGTAGTCCCCACCCGGAGATCCGAATGGGGGACTAGTTTACCTCCGGAATATTTTACCCGGGAGGAGACCATCATCAGTACATCATTCATACAGAGAGAGCTGCATGTCCTCGGGAGGTAGTTACGACTGTAGTTTCCCGTTGCTTTCGGCCGTGTAGCAGTATCAACACAGCTAAGCCATGTTGAGTATTATTACAAGGCCGTATCAGTCAATCATTTAGACTGCCGCCCTTGCAACTACCGAAAGGCTGCTACCCCCCTTTCGATGAACCATTCGTTAGTCTGGTCTCTCAATAGATACCCATCCGATATGGTTGCACCTGCGGCTCGGCTATCTGCATCATTGGGACACGCAAGCCTCCCCACCGCGGCAAGGTCACATGGTTCGCAGAGGAGGCATGTGTAGGTAACTGCGTGTTATTGTGGTGGAGGATAGTGTTATGTGTGGTGTGTGAGTTGCAGGGATGTTGGGGACAGCACAAACACCCAGCCCTCGGGCCACTGGAATTAACCAACGAAGTTTAAAATCCCCCACCCGGCCGGGAATCGAACCCGGGACCCTCTGAACCGAAGGCCAGTATGCTGATCATTCAGCCAACGAGTCGGACAAATGGAACGAATGAAGCCCCCGTTTAGCAGCGAGGATAGGAACTGTACCGGCTGCCGAAGCCTGTCGCACTCTTCTGGGGCAATGGTTAATGACTGACAGAAAAAAGTGACAAAAAAGAGTGTCGCTGGAATGAAAGATGACAGGGAAAACCGGAGTACCCGGAGAAAAACCTTCTCCTACTCCGCTTTGTCCAGCACAAGTCTCACATGGAGTGACCAGGATTTGAACCACGGAACCCAGCGGTGAGAGGCCGGCGTGCTGCCGCCTGAGCCAGGGAGGCTCAACAACAATTAAATTGTGTTCACTAAAATATTTTTCAGCGTCTACAATCTTGGTAGGACGCGAAATATATTACAAAACTGCTTGGGCAAACTCTGGATATTTGAGCTTAACAGCCAATAGGGTTTGCACGCAGGAAAAAAGTGCACAGATTTCTCGGTTTAAGTTTTCAGATGAAGAATAAAAATCATAAATAAGGTCTTACTTGAAACAGACCGTCGGTTTCGCATTAATATCATAGTTTAGTACAAACTTCGCATTTAAGTACATTTCGCATTCTATACCTTTTCAGAATCCATTAGAAAGTGGCTTACAGGCCGTGAAAATTTTAGATACAACAGTACAAGCCTTTATAAGCATTTCGATGAATACAGTATCACTATTGCAAAAAATCACCACACTTTCCTAACATAGTTCTTCTTGCGGGAAAGACGTATTCCATTCGTAGAGTGGACTAGAGATGATGACGACGACGATGATGACAGTTATATAATGTCTGTACTAACTTATAACGATCACATTACACTGGGGAGCCGAAATTGTCCCTCAGGAGCAAATAACGCACCGGAAGCCAAATAACACTTCCTCATCGCAGGTTACGTAGCGCATACCTATCTACGAAATGTCAGTGTAATATTTGTCCCAAATGGAACATAATAATTGCTTTTACAAAAATAAAGTCGAAAATCTGCTGTAAATTAAGGAATAGGAATTGCTATCCAGCGAGGAAATGCTGCCAGTGTTATGGGCACTTTTCCAGATAACGCTCCACTGGACGAAGTCTTTTATCTTACACCTTAGACTCTCGAGCTGGAGCGAAGTTAAAAAAAGTTGTTGAAATATTATTTTGTATTTATAAGTTTAGTGTTTGAGTTTAATCACTTATAATATATTATGTGTGTATTTATTAACATATGAATAAGAGGAATAGTACGAAATATTTTTACTTGCAGAGAATGATATGGATACATACTTTACTACCTTACAACTATTTTTTTTTCTACTACGTCGCAGCGCTTCCGTATGGGTTTTGTTTGTCTAACATTTTCGTGTGTGATGTCTTCTCTCACTGAAGTTGTTTGCATTAACTAGGTGTCGTTTTCTTCATGTTGCTCATTCGTTTTGTGCCCTAACTCATTCATTAAATGATATATTTATTGGTCCAGGGATCATGCTATTTTCCTTTCAACAAACAAGTGATAATATATTTATTGGTCCAGAGATCATGCTGTTTTGCTGTTTGAGCTGCTCGCGCTAGTCACATGGACAAAGAGCAGTGGAATACAACATAAGAGAGTCCTGTCTATAGCCCGTAAGTACGTATACATATTTCTCTAAGTATTTCTCTAGTAACGACGGCATTTCTTAATTTACCGCAGATTTTTCACTTCATTTGTGCAAAAGGAATTATTACGTTTCATTTGGGACAAATATTACAGTGGCATTTCGTAGAGAGGTATGCGCTACATAATCCTCATCGCATTTAAACACCCTCAAATGCCACTGATGTCACCAGGGATCAAATCTGCTATTGTGGCAGCAGGAAGGCAACGACGAACCGACTGTGCCACTGCTTCTGGCGATTAGAATGAGAAAATGCCCGTGCATAAGGTATCACCCCAGCATGTACCTGAAGCAAATAACACGCGAAAGGTAGTCTCCAGATTTCACATGCCTTCAAATGGTAAAGCAACGATAGGCCTAGTTAGTAACGAGTCTCATATTCAGGTGTGCGTTCTTAGAATAGAGAAGAAGGAAAAAGCTCTGACGGTACACGCCAGTACAGGTATACACAATTATCAGATGGGAGTCACATTCACCAGTAATCTGCACGTGGTTGATAGCCCTCCAAATTAAATGGACCCTCCGGAAAGTCAGGAGGATTATTCGTCCCCAAAGTACGTCGATTACTTTGAAGATTTCTCCCTTGAAAAATGAGCTGCACAATAAAGGCAATATTTCCTCCACAGATTTTAGCGAAAACCTACACAAAACTGCGATACAATTTCTCCCATTTTACTTACTTTCGTATTTTCTGTATTTTATTTATAATGACAGAAAATACGAACGTTGTGTATGAAGGTACAGGAGTATGAACAATAAAGTGTTAGAACTTTCGTGAAGTCGATGGGATTTTATTTTATAGATGTATCCACTTAATGGGGAGACAAGCAGCTGTTGTTTAAATCAATCAGATCTAGGATTATACGATATGATAGGGGCATTTTTGTACATTTCAAAATTTGTAATTAGCTGAACCTATGGCTGATACAGGTGACACAGGACCCCTAAAAACGAGCCATAGTGAAATCCACATCGAGTGAATGTAAAGAATATTGTTAAAAATATCTAGAAAATGTTGCACTCTGGCTAGAAGCTAAGTTGTTGTACCCGGATTTGAACTAATTTTTCTAGGCTTCCAAGCTTTTTAATCTCTTAGGGGTTCATGAGCACAAAATCGGAGTTCAGTGTTAGACTGCAGATTCATCTCGATCTCGAATCTCCATTCGAATTTAGCAGACATGATTCTGCAAACACTTGTCATATACAGTGTTTTCTATTATTCCCTTGAATTCACTTACCGGCAATAATTATTAATGCTTTGTCAGTTGAACACTATTATTGTTTATGGTCTACCAAAGTTAATCGAACAAAGATGGCTTTTATGTAGTAACACATCTTTATCTGGTGATTCATTCAGTATAACATAACCTATAGGCTCCTTTTAGTCTGTTGAAGTACGAATTACATAACTTTGCACAGACATACGCATGTCATAAAAGTGATTTGATAGAATCTTAGGATGTTTCTGAAGAACGAAATATATGATTCTGTTGTTAATGTTTCCTTTTACAGGTATCTTATATAGTTTTCATACATTTTGTAGTTAGTGTTTCATCACATTGAAGAAAATCAAGGTTATGTTGAATAAATCGACAATGAAAGGAATGGCTTACATCTTAAGGAATCATTCAATATAGTACATAACAAATAAGAGCTCGTGCTGATACGCTCTTAGAAAATGTGGCTTCTAATATTTGCGCACGTCTTCATTCTTCGCCCAGTTTGCATAGGCTAGAACATTAAATACAGCAAGAATTTTATCTATATACTAACAGAATGTACCGGTTGTTAACAATATCAATAAACTCTGCCTGTACCCATCGTTGACGTATACGCTATCATTTTTAAGTCACTGGTAACGAAATGGCTTTAGTTAGCAACTCTGTGAGTTAGTTTCCAGAGGAGTCTTTGGGAACTATACTAGTCGCGGTTTCAAGCTACAATAATCTCCGTACTCTCTGGTGTCCAATGTGTGAATTACCAGGACATACAAAGAAACGCCCAAACATTCAGTTGAACAGCATTCGGCCAATGAGTGTTCTGGAACGTGTGCTGTAACACATAAAAGCGGAATTTCCTGCAGAAATTACAAAGAAAATGTATGACATTTTTGTAGGAAACTGAGTACACACGTAGGGTTTCAGTTTGTGGTAGGACGACTAATCGTTAGCCCATTATTTTGGTCTTATTGGATAAAACATGAGCTAATTCGGTAAATACCAACCTATTAATGACCACCATTATGAAATAGTTCATTACTGAAAAATAAGAACGGGCCTGTTTTGAATTGAATATCTGAGGTATTATATCCATACCAAATGTCAGCGCAATTAGTCCGGTAGTATGGCGTGACTGAGTGAGAAACAGACACCATATCATTTTAAGGCATTGAGCATTTCTTTTTTTGCAAATAATTTCGTAAATACTATATTTTCGGATCAATATTTTGAAAAAAAAAAAAAACATAGGCTTGTAACAGTTTCTTCTGAGAATAATTCTGCAAAATTTGATGAACTTCCACTTAGTGTTTTAGACGAGATGTCTTTCATACAGCCTGCACAGGATGGTCGGAAACAACGCGAACCTTGCATAAGAGCGTTAAAGAGTTGGTCATATTGATAAATAAATTGAAAGATATAATTCGATATGTCGCACCGTTGTCATTTTATCAGCTGCTGAAGTTATCCAATCAGATAGCTTCGCGGGCGAATTCAAATGGGCTTTGCGAGGCGGTGTTGCCAACTCTGCACGTGACTTAAGAACAGCTTGAGAGCCATGCGGAGAAATCAGCATCAAACACAAACACATCCTGGGTTTCAGACATTGTCACCGAAGCGTATTGTCCAACTCGTTGGTTGAATTGTCAGCGTACTGGCCTTCGGTTCAGAGGGTTCCGGGTTCGATTTCCGGCCGGGTCGGTGATTTTAACCTTCATTGTTAATTCCAGTGGCTCGGGGAATGGGTGTTTGTGCTGTTCCCAACATTCCTGCAACACACACACACCACACATAACACTATTCTCCACTACAGTAACACGCAGTTACCTACACATGGCAGATGCCGCCCACCCTCATTGGAGGGTCTGCCTTACAAGGGCTGCACCCGGCTAGAAATAGCCACACAAAATTACATTATTACCGTAAAGTACTTGCTTTGGCTCGATCCTGTCACCTCGGAGGTCTGTATTCAAATCCCTTCCCTGGCGAAGTTTTAGTTCTTCGACTGGTGTTCTCATGCCGGTCTTAAGCTAGGAATACGACCTCGCAAGCTCATTTGAATTCGCCCGCGAACTGATCTGATTGGCTAACTCCACCGGCTGATAAAATGGCAACGGTGCGAGATCTCGAATTATTTATTTCAAATTATTTATCAACATGACCAACTCTTTAGCGCTGTTATACACGGTTCGCGTTGTTTCCGACCATCCTGAGAAACTTGCAAGGGCTTCAAGCTGTTAAGACTGAATAGTTATATCTCTATATACACGGTTCGCGTTGTTTCCGACCATCCTGAGAAACTTGCAAGGGCTTCAAGCTGTTAAGACTGAATATCCCACTAAAATCAAAGCCATCTCCGTGCAGGTAATGAAGGCCTTCGGCCATAGCCACATTTGCCCACAGGAATGAATCTGGCACTCATTTTTGGTGCAGACTGAGTGAACCCCAGGGGACTCTCCAGAAGTGGAAATTTCGTTTCTAAATTTTTCCATTTTCTGACGGGAAATCGAACCCGCGTCCTTTCGGGTGAACTAAGCATGCCTTTAGCCCCTCGGCAAGGCAGCCCTTTAAAGATCCTGTTGCAGAACGAGTTATATTCGTAAGTTATACAACGACAGTATCATTGACGACCTTCCTTAACCGAAACCGAGTGCGCTACTTTGCACAAAATAACACGACTGGTCGCTGAAAAATTCAACAAACATTCCTAATGACCCACACAACTAAAGGTCGTGCGTGGTCTGTAGGCTACTTAGGTACTGGGCATGTGGTTCGCTTGCGGGCTCAGAGAGAAATCGTTGAAAGAAGTTCTTAGAACTATTAGTGGCTATGCTCAGTATAATTTAATGTAAATGTTTCGAACATCCTGTTCATCAGTCCGATGTAGGCTACTTACTCTCTGTTGATATGTGTTACTGTACTTCCTGTACTTGCAATAATAATAACAATAATAATACAGTAATAATAATATTAATAATAATAATAATAATAATAATAATAATAATAATAATAATAATAATAATAATAATAGCTTTCCATGGTTTCGCTTTTTTATACCAGGCGAATGCTGGGGCTGTGCCTTAATTAAGGCCACGTCCGCTTCCTTCCCACTCCTAGGGATTTCCTATCCCATCGTCGCTGTAAGTTCTATCTGTGCCGATGCGACGTAAAGCAAATTGTAAAACAACAACAACAACAACAATAATAATAATAATAATAATAATAATAATAATAATAATAATAATAATAATAATAATAATAATCGTCATCATTTTGGCAACCACTGCTCAGTTCCAAGGTCTGCAGATTACGAGGTAACACATCGTCAGTGTGACAAATCCTTTCTGCCATTATTATTGGATTTCTAGACTAGCGTCGCCATCTCATCGTCAGTTAACTCCTCAATTGTAAACACGTAGGCTGAGTGTATCACGAGCCAGCCCTCAGATTCACGTAAAAGTTCATGATCTGGCCGGGAATCGACGGGTGAGAGGCAAGCAAGCTACCCGTAGACCGCAGGGCAGGAACAATAATAATAATAATAATAATAATAATAATAATAATAATAATAATAATAGTTTTAAGTTCCACTAAATAATTTTACGGTTTGCGGAGACGCTGACGGGGGCGGAGTGTTGTCCCAAAGGAGTCCTCTTACGTGCCAGTAAATCTACCGACACGAGACTGGCGTATTTGAACACCTTCAAACCGGCTACCCTCAGACTGAGCCGGGATCGAGCCCGTATACTTGGGCTCAGACGGTCAGCTCTTCTGCCGCCTGAGCCACTCAGTCCAACTGTTATTGATGTAATAATCAAGGCGATTTTAATAGTCAAATATTGTCAAATATTATGAACTCAGAACGCCTTTAGCTTCTCGCCAAGGCAGCCCTTTAAAGATCCTGTCGCAGAATGAGTTATATTCGCAAGTTATACAACGACAGAATCAAGGAATCTATAAAGAATTTGGACCAGTGTTAAGATAATAATAATAATAATAATAATAATAATAATAATAATAATAATTGGTTTTACTAACTATTTTTGCGGTTTTCGGAGATGCCGAAAAGCTGTAAATTTTGCCCCACCCTGTAGATTTACCAACTTAAGGTTGGTGTATTTGTATGGTCTCGAGAAGAAGATATACTGTATCATTCCAGGCTTGCCTGAATAAATGATGATGATGGTAATAATAATAATAATAATAATAATAATAATAATAATAATAATAATAATAATAATAATAATAATCGTCATCAGCATCTTCATGGCCCTACAGCCCTGATGGAACTTGGGCTACCAAGCGACCGCTGCTCAGTTTAACCTCCGTTCGAACTGCTAACAGATGCCGGCGCGTCGAAGGTTCGTCACACAGGGATTCTTCACCAGGCTGGAAACCAACGACAAGGAGTGTTGTTAAATTTAAACACTCTTAAATGCCACCAACATCAGCCACGATGATATACACTATCTTGGGACCAGAAAATCTACGTCATTGAGGTCGACTACTTGTCTGCAGTTAAATGGAAAATGATGGAGAAAACTTCTAGAAGAGTAAGCGATGAGATTCGAACACGTATACCGCCCGTGTCCACGTACACTTGTCTTGCTACCGTCTTAAAATGCGGACTGTCCAAGCATGGCACCACATCTACGTAGCAACAAGAATGCAAAGCGTCTTTGAAGAGTGATCTTTACCAGAAATGCCCACAAAGCGCATTGACATCCATCAGTCAAAATCACAACGCAGTGCACTTTAAAATGATGTAGTAGTTCAGTGGCTTAGAATAGGCTCAAAACGGCTGGTTATTGCTTGAAAGTAGTTCTCATTGGATTGCACTTGACCCGAGTCATTTTTCTCAAATAGTATGTCTTGTCTTTACTTCAGTACTATGATAGCCCAGTGGCGTGTCCTACATTCTCACCAATGGTACTGAGGTTATAATCCTGATCAATACAAGTGAAATTCTTTTCAGTGTGGTGTTGTTCGGAGTGAACCTTAAAACTGCAAATCCCGTGGCTTATGACTAGAAAAAACCCATGGCACTACAGCCCTTGAGGCCCTTGGCCTACCAAGCGACCGCTGCTCAGCCCGAAGGCCTGCAGATTACGAGGTGTCCTGTGGTCAGCACGACGAATCCTCTCGGCCGTTATTCTTGGATTTCGAGACCGGGGCCGCTCTCATCGTCAGATAGCTCCTCAATTCTAATCACGTAGGCTGAGTGGACCTCGAACCAGCCCTCAGGTCCAGGTAAAAATCCCTGACCTGGCCGAGAATCGAACCCGGGGCCTCCGGGTAAGAGGCAGGCACGCTACCCCTACACCACGGGGCCGGCGTTTATGACTAGAGGTGAATAGTTTTCACGAGGATGAATCTATTATATTCATTTACTTATCCATATATTAAATACTCTTCAACGTACGAACGTTTAGTTTTATACTAGCGAAATAATGCGATTTTTCTTAACACGAAAGTACACAGTAGCTTTCAGCACGAAATTGTCATCATCGAAAGGTCTGTTTATCAAGGAACATGATCGAAATCTTGGACAATTTGAATATATAGTGTGTATGAATAAGAGCATCCGTACCGGGCGAGTTGGCCGTGCGGTTAAGGGCGCACAGCTGTGACCTTGCATCCGGGAAATAGTGGGTTCGAACCCCACTTTCGGCAGCCCTGAAGATGGTATCCGTGGTTTCCCATTTTCACACCAGGCAAATAAGAGTTACAAGTTGTGTCAGTCACTCACAGATTTGGAAAATTGTTTTATCTAATTTATCTACATGAACAGTAAACAGGCGCATGGTTCCTTTTGTTTAGAGGATCCCAGGTTCCATTACCGACTGGGCCGAGAACTGGATGTTTGTGTGCTTCTTAATGCACTTCTCTCCATCTGTATACAACACACCACATTACCGACCACACCAGAAATACGCAAGAGTGAATACACCCCTCTACGTAGGGTTGGCGTCGGGAAGGGCATTCTGCCATAAAACTTGATCAAAGCATATCCAGTGTCAACGAAAAAGACCAGGAAGAAGAATGATAGTAAACAGACAAGTTTAAATATTGAAAAAAGAGTCAAATGAGAGATTTAGGGGCTTCTTTAATGATTTAAAATTATTTGAGAACGTGGTCACCCGACAGTTCCAGTCTTGAATCCCAGTGACTCCAGGTGAAACGTTCAATAGCAAGCATCCTCGGGCGTTTAGTAAATTGAACCTGGTCATTCAGTGCAACCTACATAAAAACTGGAAGGTTGTGTAGAAGTAAAAGTGAAGTAGAATCATTTTGTTTCACAAAAGCATAGTATTAAAACAATGCGAGCAAGCAACAGCAAAGCTATCCCCGAACAGCCCATGAAGGCCCTTGGAGGAGTATACTATACGTAATCTCGACCAGTAGCTCAGAGAGTAGACCGCTGGCTTTCTGAGCTCAAGTTGGCGAATTCGATTCCGGCTCAATTCGGTGGTATTTGGAGGTTTTCAAATACATTACCCTCGTGTTGGTAATGTATCACGTATAAGAACTCCTGTGGGACAAAATTCCCTTACGTCGGTATCTCCAAAAATCGTAAAAATAGATAGTGGGCCGTAAAACAAATAAAATTATTATTATCTATGCCCGGCCGCCTTTGTGTCCAGGAATTAACCTATTACTCATTTTTGGCGTAGGCTGAGTGAACCTCAGAACCATGTGCACTTCCAGAAGTGGTAATACCGGGAGAGTTGGCCGTGTGGTTAGGGACGCGCAGCTGTGAACTGGCATTCGGTAGATAGTGGGTTCGAGCCCCACTGTCAACAGCCCTGAAGATGGTTTTTCCGTGATTTCCCATTTTCACACCAGGCAAATACTGGGGCTGTACTTTAATAGAGACCACGGACGCTTCCTTCCCATTCCTAGACCTTTCATATCCCATCTTCGCCATAAGACCTATCTATGTCGGTGCGACCTAAAACAAATTGTAAAAAAAATTTAAAATGTAGTGATCTCGTTTCTAAATTTTTCGACTTCCTGAAAGGGATTCAAACCTACGTCCTTCCGGGTGAACCCAGCACAA
Source organism: Anabrus simplex (assembly GCF_040414725.1). Taxonomy (NCBI): domain Eukaryota; kingdom Metazoa; phylum Arthropoda; class Insecta; order Orthoptera; family Tettigoniidae; genus Anabrus; species Anabrus simplex. The sequence continues at coordinate 1,039,941,431 of NC_090266.1, forward strand.
CACGCCTTTACAGCCCAGCTAGGCAGACCTTTGAAGATATGATCAGTACAACTATTTTTCATTACAATAATATTAAATGTTTATTTAATGATGTGCAATGTCACCGATATTACACATTTAAACATATTTAAAAAATAATAGTATAATTACAGATTAATTTTTTATTACAAACACAATGAAATTGTTCAAATTCCCATGTTATTGTAAGCTTAAAGGTGAACACAGGGGTGAGAAGAGACGCTTGATCATTTATGACTGATAGGAACATACTTTGTCGATAACCATCAGGACAGTAACGAAGCAAAGTGTTATTAGAACTTCATATCGCAATTCATCATTCACAGCCAAGGGTGTTTTGACATGTTCCATGATGGTGACTGAGGGTTCGACCCTGGGCTACAGTGATATTCAGTGGTTATTTCGCGTGAGTTTCCATATTCAATCAAAGAGTACACTAGGATATTATCTTATTTCAGTTCTCTAGTTGCCTGGGCCCATATAATTAGATTAACATACACTGTTACAGAGATCACATTTGTGCAGTTCGTCAGTCAAATATTACCCTCACTCACATATACGTAACGTGACTGATAACCGATTGAAAATTACTTAGATCCAAAAATGAATCTGTACGACACGTATGATTAATTTAGATGTACCGAGCTCGATAGCTGCAGTCGCTTAAGTGCGGCCAGTATCCAGTAATCGGGAGATAGTGGGTTCGAGCCCCACTGTCGGCAGCCCTGAAGATGGTTTTCCGTGGTTTCCCATTTTCACACCAGGTAAATGCCGGGGCTGTACCTTAATTAAGGCCACGGCCGCTTCCTTCCAATTCCTAGGCCTTTCCAATCCCATCGTCGCCATAAGACATATCTGTGTCGGTGCGACGTAAAGCAAATAGCAAAAAAAAAAAAAAAAAAAAAAAAAAAAAAATTAGATGTGACAGCCCTAGCAGGAAGTTGTGGATGGCATGGTAACTGCACGTACTTATTCAGCCCTATTGTCCATTGACAGAGTGAAGTTCTGAAGAAATCTTTAAAATCGCACCAGATTCAATACTTCCTCTCCGTTATTTTGAATAGACCAGGACAGAACATTCTAGCTCGTGGAATTCAGACAAAAAATAAGAACGTATTTAAATTGCTTGCTTTTTAAGAGTTCCAAATAGTGCGTTTAATGTATAAATACGATTAAATTCAATAGCATATTTTCATTGTTAAAACGTCCGACTCCTCGGATGAATGGTCAGTATAGTCACCTTCTGTTCAGAGCGCCCCGGGTTCGATTCCCGGTCAGGTCGGAGATTTTAACTGTAAATGGTCAACTCCCCTGGCTCGGGGACAGGGTCTTGTTACAATACCCAACATCTGCACTCACACACCACACACAACACTATCCCCCATTACAATAACACGCAGTTCCCATACACGGGAGATGCTGTCCACCCTCGTCGGCGGGTCTGCCTTACAAGGGCTGCACCAGGCTAGTCACACGAAATACTTATATTGTTCAAACGAGTTAGAGGAAATATTTACGTGTAGTAGCGACAGAAAAAAATATGAGGCCTGATTTAATAATAATCTTTCTTTCTTTCTTTCTGAATCCGTTTACTCTCCAGGGTTGGTTTTTCCCTCGGACTCAGCGAGGGATCCCACCCCTACCGCCTCATGGGCAGTGTCCTGGAGCATCAGAATTTGTGTCGGGAATACAACTTGGGAGGATGACCAGTACCTTGCTCAAGTGGCCTCACCTGCTATGCTGAACAGGAGCATTGTAGAGGGTTAGGAAGGTCGGAAGGGATATACAAAGAAGAGGGAAGGAAGCGGCCGTGGCCTTAAGTTAGGTACCATCCCGGCATTTGGCTGGAGGAAAAGTGCGACACCACGGAAAACCACTTGGAGGATGGCTGAGGTGGTTATCGAATCCACCTCTGCTCAGTTGACTTCCCGAGGCTGAGTGGACAGCGTTCCAGCCCTCGTACCACTCTTCAAATTTCGTGGCAGAGGCGGGAATCGAACCCAGGCCTCCGGTGGTGGCAGCTAATCACACTAACCACTCCACCACAGAGGCGGACGATTTAATAATAATAATAATAATAATAATAATAATAATAATAATAATAACAATAATAATAAAATAATAATCTTCGGAGCCCGATTCATAGGCTGAATGGTCATCGTTGACGCATTCGGTTCGGAGGGTCGCAGGTTTGATTCGCGGTCGGGTCAGGGATTTTAATCGAATTTGATTAATTCTTCTGGCTCAGGAACTGTGTGTTTGTGTTTGTTCTAAAACGTTCCTCTTCATATTCAGACGACGCACTATACTACGAACCACCACAGAAACATGCGATAGTGATTAAATCCCTTCATATGGGGTCGGCGTCAGTAAGGGCACCCGGCCGTAAAACAGGGCCAAATTCACATGTGAGACGCAGTTCACACTCGCGATCCCATAGGTGTGGGAAAAACGGTAGTATAATAATAATAATAATAATAATAATAATAATAATAATAATAATAATAATAATAATAATAATAATAATAATAATAATAATAATATATTTGGTATCACAACTCTCCGAATAAACTGGTACACATCACTGCGTGTCACGTGGTCACGTGATGTATTCTCTCCATAGTATTTTAACCAGGGTCTTTACCTAGATTTCTTTTCAACTGTCCTAGCAAGACTAAGTTACAGACATAGGGTCTACATAACTGATAACGATGATAACGTGTAATGTGTAGGTACTCTCCGAAAGGACGGGGCAATTTCACATTTCGAAAGTCAGATGCTGTAATCACAGCAATGATAGTGACTTTCCTGAGAATGGGTTCCCCTCAGTTAATTTCAAATTCACTTCATTTCACGCTTCATATTAAGCCCCGAAGCACTCCTTTCTCCATATAATTACAAATAATATAGATCTTAAAATAACATAGGTCTTGAGACAGCTTTTCATGTATCTACCAAAACACTAAAAAGCGAAGTCATCTCCGTACAGGCCATGGGGGCTCTTGGAGGGGTGGAAGGTAAAGGCTTCCACTATCCGTAACCTCGGCACTTGACGGGGTAGAGTGGTTAGCTCTACAGCCGGCCGCCTTTGCCCCCAGGAATTAACCTGGTACTCATTTTTGGTGTAGGCTGAGTGAACCTCAGGGCCATGTGCACCTCCGGAAGTGGAAATCTCGTTTCTTAAATTTTACAACTTCCTGACGGGGATGCGAACCGAGCACGCCCTTACCTCCTTGGCCAGGCAGCCCCTACCAAAACACTAAGCTCCTGATAAATTATGTGACAAATCTCTAAAATGAATTCCAATTAAGAATGCGTCAACCGCATTCAGGATACCTACACGACCTCATGAATATAAGGTCCTCTCTGTAGAGTATGTAAATATGTGTTCGTAAATGTCTCTAGATGTAGTTTAATCATGACAATTATTTAAGGAGCTTTATTTATTTTATTGATTTATTTATTTATTTATTTATTTATTTATTTATTTATTTATTTATTTATTTATTTTTTTATTTATTTATTTAAGTTGTTGTAAATATGTGTATATAAAGGTATCTAGGTTTAGTTTAAACTTGGTTATTATTTTAGGAAATTAGCGTTATTTAGTTAAGGTGTATTTGTTATATATAATGTTTTATTGAATCATCTGTAATTGGGCAAATAACCTGTTGATGATAAATAAATCTATGTATAAAACGAGAGAAATCCTAGTCAGTGGCGGGAATCGGTTCCGGTACTATGTGGACAGCACAAATCACTAAACCGGAAGAGATAATAATAATAATAATAATAATAATAATAATAATAATAATAATAAAACAACGTTGAAGACAAATGCCGATAATTCTGAACCTTTAAATTAAATGTTTAAGTGTAAAATAGGACCGTGATACTTAACTTCAAATAAATAAATAAATAAATAAATAAATAAATAAATAAATAAATAAATAAATAAATAAATAAATAAATAAATAAATAAATAAATAAATTTTCGTAGCGCACTTCATAGAACCACCACAAGTTACTATTGATAATTAGAGATGAACGCATACACCACACACGCACCGAAATAACGAGAGGTACCAACTGACTGCCATGAACTTGAGTGACATAGCATGATTGTTAAACGAAAACAAAATACTTTAAATCACAGGAGTGGAAAATCTCTGCCACACCCCTGTCGGTTATATGACAACAGTGTACATTACCCGCAGTATCCGTCGAAGTGACATCACAAGTGAGGGCCATGATGAGCAACAGCTGAGGAATTTCCACGTCAAGATGGTGATGTCCACAACACAACACGCAGTGACCACGCAAGGCCTTGACAGCGCTTTGGTAATGCGTTGCTCCCCGGCCAGTGAGTGGGTCGCGACTGACGGGCAAGTAGAGCGAGCGGAACTACAACAGCTCGGTGGAGCTTTATTGATCACAGACAGCTGCGTTGGCAAGGTCATGGTCCATGGGGCCAAAATCTTCCCTCACTACCACTTTAGGGCAACAAGTGCTTTAGTGGAGTAAGGAACAGTGATTCTCTGGCAAGACGAGAAACGTGGCCTATTGGCCCCATCACAGTAGATGGTACATGTGCATTCTTTCAATCGATTTTCATGTCTTCATTTAATTCCTCGGCCGGCGAAGTCACCGGATTTTTCTCCCAAGGAACATTTTTTTTTGTAAGTTGCTTTACGTCGCACCGACACAGATAGGTCTTATGGCGACTATGGAACAGGGAAGGGCTAGGAGTGGGAAAGAAGCGGCCGTGGCCTTAATTAAGGTACAGCCCCAGCATTTACCTGGTGTGAAAATGGGAAACCACGGAAAACCATCTTCAGGGCTGCCGACAGTGGGGTTCGAACCCACTATCTCCCGAATACTGGATACTGGCCGCACTTAAGCGACTGCAGCTATCGAGCTCGGTCCTAAGGAACAAGTTTGTGATAAGTTGGGATGATGTCTTCTCTCTCGTCAACCACTCACACAAGCTTGGATAAGCAGTACAGTGGAGGAAGACCCAAGGATACCATTTGAAATTAAAATGAGGGAAGGTCTCGATGCCATACGATTCGGTAATGAAAAAGCTACAACCTGTTTTCCAGTCATTGACCGGGTCAGGGATGTAATGAATGAAGCAGATATAGGCTATTAGTACGATGGGGTCTCCACTCCCAAAGTGATTTATTAATGACTGATAAATGCTACGAAATGAGAATGGAGAGTGTTGCTGGAATGAAAGATGACAGGGAAAACCGGAATATCCGGAGAAAAACCTGTCCCGCCTCAACTTCGTCCAGCACAAATCTCACATGGAGTGACCGGGATTTGAAACGATTCGGTAATATTTTCATAAATATTGAAGTACGGTTTTATACTATGACGTGATATGTGTTCAGGAATATGTGTGTAACTTATATGTATGTATGTTAAGTCATCAGCCCGAAGGCTGGTTGGATCCTCAACAGTTCCACCATGAGCTGTCATAGATGGCCTAGGCATCACTGAAGAGGCGTACTAGGGAAATGAGGAGTGATGTAGTTTCCCGTTGCTTTCTTCACCGAGCCAGAAGTTGCTATTACATATCAGTCTGCCAAGCCCACTGAAAAGCATGCACCAACCGACCCTATGAGCAACAGTTTCACACCATTTTTAGCAGGGACTGGCTGCAGAAGGATTGGCATTACTAGCATCGCTCATACCTCAGTCACTTTCATATTGTCAAAGCCAAGGATAAGATAGAGACAGATTTATGAAAGTAACAAAATTGCTCTAGCCCACACCAGAAGACTTAGTGCAGTGTAAACACTAGGTCCTGCCAGCAAAGGCAAGTAACTTATATATAACTAGGTTATTCAATATTTTTATAATTTGCTGTAGATTTTCACTCGCCTAGCTCGATAGCTGCAGTCGCTTAAGTGCGGCCAGTATCCAGTATTCGGGAGATAGTAGGCTCGAACCCCACTGTCGGCAGCCCTGAAAATGGTTTTCCGTGGTTTCCCATTTTCACACCAGGCAAATGCTGGGGCTGTACCTTAATTAAGGCCACGGCCGCTTCCTTCCCACTCCTAGGCCTTTCCTGTCCCATCGTCGCCATAAGACCTATCTGTGTCGGTGCGACGTAAAACAACTAGCAAAAAAAAAAGATTTTCACTATCTGTTAAATGATCATCCCAGAGACTGATTGGAATCCCAAGTGGCACCATCAAGGTGATGCAGTCTTAAGGAAACCGCAAAAACCGATGCCAAAATGAGGCCTACTAGGTAAGAAGAGGAGTGAGGCAGTTCGCTATTGCCTTGCTCACTGGACTAGAAAGTGCTATTGCAGCACGATTGGCCCTATTAGTAGCACCGTCTGTAACTTCAGGGCGCACTAGTCGTGCTCCGAATGACATTACTTAAGCGCCACCCGTACCTCAGCATCCTCCATATCGTCAGTGTCATACATGAGACATCTTTGGAAGCTACATTTTGCTCTGACCTACACCACCAGACATATGCAAAAATACTGCACCCATGAAGAAATAGTACCACGTCAAGATTTTCAACAATTTCAGTGATTTACGTTTTTTTTCTTCTTTTTTACAATTTGCTTCACGTCGCAAAGACACAGAAAGGTCTTACGGCGACGATGGGACAGGAAAGGGCGAGGATTGGGAAGGAAGCGGCCGTAGCCTTAATCGCGTGGTGTGAAAATGGGAAACCACGTAAAACCATCTTCAAGGCTGCCGACAGTGGGGTTCGAACCCACTATCTCCCGAATACTGGATACTGGCCGCACTTAAGCGACTGCATCTATCAAGCTCGGTATGCACATTTATTTCTAGAGAGCAAGCCTTTCAGTACTTATTGATAAGAAAATTATAAGCTTCAGAATTACATACACTAGAAGACCAACTTCTTAGTCCATATGTCACTGTCATTCAGTCCTCTATTGTCGACCCACAGGTTTTCTATGTTGCTTGGTGTGGGCTTCCAAACCTCAAGATGGAAGGTAGGAAACCGTACAATGCTTCGATGGTCGGAGAAATGAGAAGAAATTGCTCACCCCAGCGCAAATGAATTCCGGGTTAGTAAGTCGTACTCAGCTTTCTGGCAGTCAGTCATGGCTATACTGGTTCTTCTTCTGAATCGGTTTACCCTCCAGGGTTGGTTTTTCCCTCGGACTCAGCGAGAGATCCAACTTCTAACACATCAAGGGCAATGTGCTGGAGCGTGAGCGTTTGAGTCGGGGGAAGGAAACTGGTAAGGAGGACCAGTACCTCGACCAGGCGGCCTCACCTGCTGTGCTGAACAGGGGCCTCGTCGGGGGATGGGAAGATCGGAAGGGATAGACAAGGAAGAGGGAAGGAAGCGGCCGTGGCTTTATGTTAGGTACCATCTCGGCATTTGCCTGGAGGAGAAGTGGGAAAGCACGATAAATCACTTCAAGGATGGCTGAGGAGGGAATCGAACCCTCTTCTACTTAGCTGTCCTCCCGAGGCTGAGCGGACCCCGTTCCAGCCCTCGTACCATTTCTCAAATGCTCGGTGTTTGGCTAGTGTGAAAATGGTGAAACCACTGAAAATCATCTTCAAAGTTGCTGATAAAAGGTTTCAAACAAACCATTTCCTGAATGCATATTTACAACGACACAATCAGCACAACGTAGCCAGCTCACTTAAACTTGAGACTACAGACGTCATGGGTACTAGGTCTACAGATCAACGGCTCTCTTCCTTCTGACACGATCGATGTCGAGTCCAAAGTAGAGCAGCTCGACCCACTGATAGCAGCACCCCCCTTTGAATCATATACAACATACAGAGGACCTAGACTTGCAAAGACGATTGCTGACTAGTCTGACACCGGTTGAACTTACGAGGCTGAGTGAACCTCATTCCGGCCTCAATCCAGGAATAAAATCTTTGAACTGGCCGGGAATCGAGCCCAGATAAGAGGAATGCACGCTACCCTTACACGATGCGGCTCGCCTACAGAAGATCACACTATCCTTGGTATCAGTTTACTGGACCGTCGGCGGAGTAGCTAGCTCCTTATCTTCCACATGAGGCTGAAGAAAATAATAATAATAATAAGAAGAATATTAATAATAACAATAACAATAATAATAATAATAATAATAATAATAATAATAATAATAATAATAATAATAATAATGTTAAGTGTTTCTTATCCCTTTGCCATGTTAAGTCTACTTCCACCCAGCCCTCAGATCCAGGTAAAGAAATCCCTGACATTGCCGGGAATCAAACCTGGCACCTCCTGCTGAGAGTCAGGCGTGCTACCCCTTAGTCAACGAGGCAGGCACAATACTCATAAGTAACCAACAATGTTTATGTCTTTTATTTTTTATTGTTGTCCTCATATGTACAGTATTCCTTGTTTACTCTTCTTCTTTCGTCCTCCTGTAATTTGTTTTGCTGTAGTTTCTAGCAATATTTTGTTACCATGTGAACCTTTGCTGTAACACGCCAGTTGGCCGTGCGGTTATGGTCACGCAGCTGTGAGCTTGCATTCGGGAGATAATGGGTTCGAACCCCACTGATGGCAGCTCTGTAGATGGTTTTCCGTGGGTTTTCTATTTTCACACCAGACACCTTAATTAAGGCTACGGCCGCTTTCTTCCCACTTCTAACACTTTCCTCTCCCATCATCGCCATAAGACCTATATGTGTGGGTGCGACGTTATGCAAATTACTGATCTTTTGTTGTAAGTTTTGTTGTTATTTAATTTATGTTTTCATTTAATTTCATAGCTGCACTATTGTAAGCAGACAATGCCAAGAAGATATCTCCCATTTGCGATGCATTTGTTAATAATAATTCATGAAGTAGGTCCTAACAGACGACTCAATCTGCGAAACGTACAGTGCGCTAAATCATCATTGAAGAGTATGATTAATTGGGCCATCAATGTTTTGACTTGTTGATGGAAGGGATGGGAATAAGGGTACAAGCGTGCCTCGTTGCAAACGGATCAGCAGACGGATGTTAAATGTGCTGATATTGACGTACGTGAAATTGAAAATCCACAGTCTGTTTCCAGTCATTCGACCGGGTCAGGAATGGAATGAATGAAGCCCCCATCTAGCGGCGAGGATAGGAAATGTGCCGGCTGCCGAAGCCTGTCGCACTCCTCTGGGACAATGATTAATGAATTATTAGTGAAATGAAATTATGTAGGAGAGTTTTGCTGAAAGATGGCAGGGGAAACCGGAGTAGCCGGAGATAAACCTGTCCTGCCGCCGCTTTGTCCAGCACAAATCTCACATGGAGTGACCGGGATTTGAACCACGGTATCCAGCGGTGAGTGGCCGACGCACTGCCGCCTGAGCCACGGAAGCTTCATTGTCGTACTTAATGCGAACTAAAATATCACCGCTCTGTTCAGTCGTTCATTCCTTTGTTGGCGAGCCATTGGTATTGTGGAAATATGACATTTTCCTGTCTTCTGTCCACGTTGTACAAGATGTCGTCAGCTGCCCAATGCATAGATGATGTAAACTTGTTTCGATGCATGTCTAGCTGCAGCAGTTCGTAGTTTCGAAGTCTGGATGAATGAAGATATATTTTATCTTTAGAGATTATTAAAAACAACGTTGATTCTTTGCCCCATGTACTTGTGGGGGCAGAAATTGGTTGATGACCCGCGGTACTGTGTGGAACATCTGATAATACGTGTGATACTACATTTGGGGATTAATAATAATAATAATAATGCTATTTGTTTTACGTCCCACTAACTACTCTTTTACGGTTTTCGGAGACGCCGAGGTGCCGGAATTTAGTCCCGCAGGAGTTCTTTTACGTGCCAGTAAATCTACAGACACGAGGCTGACGTATTTGAGCATCTTCAAATACCACCGGACTGAGCTAGGATCGAACCTGCCAAGTTGGGGTTAGAAGGCCAGCGCCTTAACCGTCCGAGCCACTCAGCCCGGCCATTTGGGGATTAGGTTTGGAATAGATATACCAGGGCTTGTAAAATAAGGTAATCTTCCAACATGTACAAGAAGTACGTACGAGAACATGCTCAGCCTCTGGCTTGCAACCGTGGATCTCCGAAGGAAGTAGATTCATAGTGTCCTAATACCATTAAGGTATTTGAGATAAGTAAATGCGGCAATATGCCTTTGCTGGCAGGACCTAGTGTTTACAGTGCACTAAGTCTTCTGGTATGGGCTAGAGCAATTTTATTACTGTCTCTGTCTCTGTCTTAACCTTGGCTTTGACAATATGAAAGTGACTGAGGTATGAGCGATGCTAGTAATGCCAATCTTTATGCAGCCAGTCCCTGCTATGAATTGTGTGAAAATGTTGCTCATAGGGTCAGTTGGTGTATGCATTTCAGTGGGCTTGGCAGACTGATATGTAATAACAACTCTGGCTCGGTGAGGAAAGCAACGGGAAACTACATCACTCCTCATTTCCCTAGTACGCCTCTTCAGTGATGCCTAGGCCATCTATGACAGCTGTTGAGGATCCCACCAGCGGAATCGCTGACGGACTGAACATACATACATACATACATACATACAAATGCGGCAATACAGAAAGAATCTACGTTTGTCGAATGAAAATGGAATTATATTTCCACTTCTAAATTGAAACTGTTTGCTGCTTCTCTCGTTTTTGAGGGTACTGTGGGTAGTGTGCACTAAAGTAAGCAAATGCACTTCCGTTAAATTAAGATATAAACATCATTCTATACAACCAATGGATGTATAAATAAAGCAATAGAACTTTAGAAGCGAGAAAAGTTTCCTGGAGAATCATTTTTTTTAAATTTTATATATGAATCGTTTTCTGTAAGAACGACAGCCAAAATATTTCATGGATTTTCATTTCGATGGGTGGTACCTTACCGTGACCAAATTTCTGGATCCGCATACAGCTTCAGCTCATGCTATCAAATGAAGTTCCACGTGGGTGTGTCACTCAGCTTACCTGCAAACAAAGAATACAATATTTTAGAACACTCACTCACACTTAATTAAAAATCAGGTCGTTACTTTTTTATCATCTCCTAGGTGCTGCTTTGGACATTTTAATCCCTACACTTCTTAAGATATAACCCACGAGGATGGTCAGCATTATCTTGAATGAGTAGGAAAAAATCCGTATAGATCAGTAAAGAAGTGAAACCGGTATGGCGATGGTGGTGTTGGTGAATCCACGGTTCTTTTTATAATTTTCTTTACGTCACACCGACACATATAGGTCTTATGACGGCGACGGGATAGGAAAGGTTTAGAAGTGAGAAGGAAGTGACTGTGGGCTAACTAAGGTATAGCCCTCAGCATTTGACTGGTGTGAAATGAGAAACGCAGGAAAGCCATTTTCAGGGCTGCCGACAGTGGGGTTAGAGACCATTATCACCCGAATGCAAGCTGACAGCTACGTGGCGCAAACCGCGCAGCCACTCGCTCGGTAATCAGCGGTTCAAATGTGATTTGAAATATTCATGAAAATAAGGTTTTCAATGTCTGATGTGTGCAGCAGTCAACTAGAGATATTACTGCATTACGACGTCAGCGCAAGAGGGCAGAACCAGCGATCAGAAAGTGTTCCGCCAAACATGAGGCCTCTCCTGCTCTTCATCACATACAGAAAGTCGTGTGAGTTTACCAGGACGTCTTACCACCATGCACATCATTCTGACTGAAAATATTATCCAGCAACGTCAACTTGTTTCGAGTCTAGACAGGGTAAGTATTGTAACTGGTTAGTTTGCTGTGTGTTCAACACCCCTATAATTGCTACTGTAATATAATTCAAAGAAAGTGAATTTTGTAATGAAAATTAGTTCTCTGAGGTGCCAATGAATCTTCTTACGCAGTTCTCAATCATTTAACCCATCAAAGCCCAAATTGCTTTCTTTTTGTCATTTATATTAACTTTTTAGTGGAAAAATCATTATATAAATATACAAATAAGAACTTTTTTAAAATGATGTACTCACTCCGGTTGATAGGATTCGACCTGGAATAGGACACTAGACCTTAAGGCAGGGCCCCTCAGGGTGCATGCACAGGTACATTGCGCGGCGCAAGGTGCAAAAGACGACTTCGCTAGGTTGACCAGAGTGCAGACTCCCACTCCTGGATTTTAAGCAATAGCGCTGTCTCTCTGTTTCTCTACGCCTGCCTCGCTTGTTCCGTCTGTCTCCCCCCTTCCTCACTTGCTCTGCAGCGCTCTACAATCCGAGCAGAGTTGAGCCGAGCTTAGCCGAGTCGCCCCGAGACAAAACAATGGTCGAGCCGAGAACGTCTGCGCCTCGGTTTGCACGCGTGAGATTTTGGGCATTTGAGAGGCCCTGCCTTAAGGAAAGCAATAAGTACTTGACTGTACAAAGAGTGTAACAATAAGGTAGACTAAACTTTCAGGACCAATTCCTCACACGCAGAAGAAGAAAACACACCATATGGGCGTGAGTCCGGAAACGATTTATTTCGATGTTAGAACTAATTTTCTAAAACTTTACACAGTCCATTAATCATGGGAAACACACGGGAACTGAACGTACCAGCATAGCACACGAAACTGTTTCTCACATAAAATGTCCAAAATGCCTTCCGTCGCATCGAATCCCGGATGCGCTGATGGTGGGTTGATGCAAGTAACAATGCTGTACTTTGCTATCAACTTATTTTCATCTTAGACTCAAGTGCAGAACAACAATGCAAGGAATGAAAAATGTGCCACAACTCAAGATAATTCAGCGCGTTAAAGTAATGTCAAATACAGTAGAGACAATACACGACACTTACGGATTTCGCCTTGCTAAAATGGGAGACAATTCGACGGTGGCGCTCCTAGTGACTTGACCTGAACAAATCGCGCTAAATTCAAATATCAATGGAAATGTATATACGGAAATGGATAAATAAATTACGTCTAGAAAGAAAGTGGTATTGAGATATTAACTTCGAAGTTGCTAAAGCAATTTTGGATAAATGAATGAAGAATTGTTGAAAAGATTATTATTCAAAGACTGAAATTAGACATATAAACAAGGTGTGAAATGGACTGCTGTGAAATGGCTTGATCTTTCATTTATGCATTACTTGTTTAGCTTTAGCATACCTGCCTGAAATCTTACGGTTGGATTTGTCTTTTTTCCTCATTTAAAACCAATGTATCATCACATTAAGACATTTGTCAATTACAATATCGGCACATTACTTACACATATGATGCAATGAATTAACATTTAATAGCTGGACAATTTTCCTCTTAACATGAAGCCTACTAACAGAAAGAAAATCTATAAAATCCCGGCTTTAATCTGAGAAGAGGGATAAAAGAAAGAAAAGTTTGAAAATGTTGTCGATAGTGATGCTTTGAGGAATATTTACGTACAATTAGAGTAAAAATGTTACATACCCTTGGCTGTATAGTCGAGGATTTTTAAAGTCGCTGGCCTGGAAATGATCTGAACAGATCTTATAATTCTTATACAAGCGTAACGTCCCTTCTTTCTTGTACACTTTATCCAAATCGCTTCTGTGACATTTCACAACCCACAGATCACACCTACAACAACACATCAGTATTGAAGGTTAACTGCTGCACTATACAATAAAATATGCGTATTATATTTTAAGCCCGTTAAAACATGGGTCGAGCAGGTCAGAAGATTATGAAGTACTATAAAAATCTCTGTCACTGGAAGAATATATATGCAAACAGAATATTACTTACATGTTCTTGTCATGAAGGGACCTGAAGAACGAGCGCGCATTTTTCTCTACTACGTAATTACTGCAGCCAAACACAGCACATACCTTTCCCTCATGTTGAGAGGAGATATCAAGGAATGACACACGCTACTATTTAATTATGTCAACTCACTGAAAACGCATAAATAACACCAAAAACTTCACACAAAAATACACGTGCTCTTATGATAGAATCAGTACCGTTCAGGTCTATCCGCTAGAGTGAGCTCCAATAGCTGTCCCTCGATATCTCGCTCAGTGTCGTGTATTGTCTCTACTGTATTTGGTAATGTCCAGAGTAGCGACGTCTCTGTAGTGTCAGAGACAAGTGAATTAACATTCCTCTGCCGCTCATCGATGAAATGGTTTCCTCGTTCCATCAGCTTGACTCCAGGAAAACGTCAGTACCGTATAGTAACATTCTCAAATCAAAGGTCACCTCTTGTCCATCCCATTGCCGATGAATTAGAAATATGCAGACACTACACTGACATATTATGAGACACTTTGCACTCTTTTCAATTTCATTGGCGACAAGGTAAAAAGCACTTGAAAACTCTTCCTCTTCCACTTTTCCCACATTTGTGGGGTCGCGGGGGGAAACTCTGTCGCACATGTGGATTTGGTCCTCTTTTATGGTCGGATGCCCTTCCTGACACCAACCCCATATGGAGCAATGTAATCACTATTGCGTGTTTCAGTGTGGTTGGTTGTGTAGAATGTTGTCTGAATATGAAGAGGAAAGTGTTCGGACAAACACAAACACCCAGTTTTCGAGCCAGAAAAATTAATCAGATGTGATTAAAATCCCCGACCAGGCCGGGAATCGAACCCGGGACCCTCTCAACGCTGACCATTTAGTCAAGGAGTTGGACAAAAGAAACACTTGAAAATTCGTTAAAATGAGTTAAATTGTTTTCAGATATTCAATAATATGACTCGGATTATGAGCGATTTGGCACGAATTTTTAATTTCAGTGACGAGACTGTAAAAAATCTGCAAAACAATTCAAATTAAATAATGTCTTTTCCACACACTCGCTACAGAGACTTTGTACCCAGTTTCCAATATGAGGGTGAGAAATCGTTAAAATCACTTGCACACACATTAAAATAAATTAAATTCTTTTTCACATATTCACTACAGTGACACAGATTATGAGAGACTTTACACTAATTTTCCTGTTCAATGAATATAATTTAAAAACACTTGAAAAGCCCATTAAAATTAATTTAATTATTTATAAATATTCATTAAAATGACACACACTTCAAGCGAAGTTGCTAAAGCAATTTTGGATAAATGAATGAAGAATTGTTGAAAAGATTATTATTCAAAGACTGAAATTAGACATATAAACAAGGTGTGAAATGGACTGCTGTGAAATGGCTTGATCTTTCATTTATGCATTACTTGTTTAGCTTTAGCATACCTGCCTGAAATCTTACGGTTGGATTTGTCTTTTTTCCTCATTTAAAACCAATGTATCATCACATTAAGACATTTGTCAATAACAATTTTGAATTTCAGTGACAAAATTGCAAAAATACTTGCAAATTTGTTTAAAACGAATTCAATTGTTTTCCAATATTCACATGCATTTATTTTTTAAATGAAACACCGAACAATTATATTATGTGTTATAGTTAAATCCGCATTATTAAGGAAAAATTGAAAATATGACACATTTTAAAAATTATTACCTAAAGAGTCAAAAATAATATTTTTTCAGTGTTTGCCTTATTTGCTGGTTTTTAAATGAAAAGCTTCGTAAACTTCTTTTTACATAATAATAGAAATATTTTTCGATATTTTTCTCAAATATTGATTATTTGTTTGGTCCGACTCGTTGGCTGAATGGTCAGCGTACTGGCCTTCGGTTCAGAGGGTCCCGGGTTCGATTCCCGGCCGGGTCGGGGATTTTAATCGCTCCTGATTAATTCTTCTGGCTCGGGGACTGGGTGTATATGTCCGTCCCAACACTCTCCTCATCATATTCACACAACACACTACACTACCAACCACCACAGAAACACGCAATAGTGCTTACATCCCTCCATAGAGGGTTGGCGTCAGGAAGGGCATCCGGCCGTAAAAACAGGACCAAATCCACATGTGCGACGCAGTTCGCACCCGCGACCCCACAGGTGTGGGAAAAGCGGCAGGAAAAGAAGAAGAAGAAGAATTGATTATTTGTTTGATTTGTTTTAGACGCTGGACTTGGAACCCTTTTCCACAAACTGATTAGTTCGCTCTTTATTGCATGTGCTTTGTACCCTGGAATGGAGCCCAGGAAATACAGTAAACTTATTTCAAAACCTAAATTTCGCAGAAGAGAAGAAATATATATAGAGCCATTTACCTCCGGTGCACAGTATTTATACACCGGAGCAACTATCACGTAGGCTATATTTATGTAGTGAACCCATGACCTTTGTGTCATAAGGAACCAGAGTCTTAAAGTCATTACATGAGGTCCCATATAAATTACAAGTCATAAGCTATAGCTACAGTTTTTATATCTGTCCAGAGATGGCACGTGGAGGAACAGGTGTTTGTTCTCATTCTCACGCATAAGAAATTACGTCACTCACACGCGTAAAAGGAGCATGGATATGTTGGACAACTTGTTCAAATAAAAAGTACATTTTAAGAAGATCGGGTACGAAACTGCCGTAGTAAGTGTTAGGAAATTTTAAGTGAAACAATTGTGTCATTAATGATACAGATTTTACACCGCCAAATAGCTTCGGAAGGAAATTTGTCTAAAGACAAACTTCGTTCGTTCAAACTTTGTTGCATCGATAAAAATATAGTGCCTATATTATAAGGTAATTTAACAATTCAGTTGGTTAAGAGAATTCCTCAAATGCTTATCAGTAACACTGCTACTAAACTAAACAACTGCGTGTTACATCGAGACCTGCCTTCAGTACATGTTTATGGAGTAGAAAAAGTGTATGCAAAATTTTCGCGGTGAATTCAAATGGCATGAAAGTGGGGAGTAATGCGCCATCTTGCAAACTCGAATTGAGCCCAGTGAATTCGAGGCGACTCCACGCATTTCGGAGAATAACATTGCAAACCAGTGTTTGGGAGACTAGGTCCCAAGGGAAGTTAAGTTTTGGCCGAAGGTGGCTGTAATATCATCTCCAAGTGGACATAGGTTTTAAAAGTACGGAATCGTAAAACATTCTACGAACTACGATTTAAACTGTTGTGTTATAGGGTTGAGGTCCGCAATTGCCGAAAGTTGCGTAACATAAGATCGCTCAGTCAAAGTGTTCTTCCGATAAAAGTAATCGACAGTATTCCAAGTGAGGAATCATCATGTAATTTTCAGGAACAGGCAACAGACGGTCATTCTAATGCCTCGATCCTGCAATTCGTGCAACTGAAGTAGTAAATATAATTGTTGCATTCTAAAGTATTGCGTGTGCGGATTGGTGTTCGACAGACGTGTTCGGTCCATGCAAGGAAGAAATCGTGTGAAGGGCATTTTTGTTTATGTCATTATTTTCAGGTGAATGAAAATAAAAGGGAAAAAAATGTTTTGTAAAGCCACTATCTGTCGAGATAGCTAAATAAAACGATTGAGAGGCTGGTGGATCTGTAAAGATGGGAGACGTACGTACGACTACAGGTATCTGAATTACCACCTTTCTAAAATGCTTTTATATATCTCATGATGTCACTGTTTTTCTTGTGTGCGTATCTGTGATGCATTTTGGTCACCCTTTTATTTCGTGAAGATGTCAGAGAAATATGATGAAAGGTCATTTGTTTTATGTTTCTTGGATAATCGGGAAAGTCGCAAAATTAGCGTGTGAAGTGTTGTAGAGTATTAAATGTCATGGTTGGAAACGAATATAATGTCTAAAGCAAAGTATCATTTCCGTACGTTTATTTTCTATATTTGAGGTTTGTCAAAGTTATGATATCAATTCGTCATAAAATTCTGCTCAGTGTAAAGTTGAAATTAATGTAAGCGTAATCCGTGGTTATTCAATTAAAAATGGGGCGAAGGCACACCGTTGTGTTAAGCGATGCAAATTTTATTGAAGGAAGTTACGATGCGAGACCGATAAAATTTGTTACAGGGGATTGCTATTCCAAAGTCTGTTGAAATTTGTGTAGAATTGATGACAGGAAAATAACGGTAACATTTTTGTAAGGGGGCTGTCACACAGGCTCGATCGAACGACTGCGATCAACCGACTAAGAAAACAAACCTACAGAGGGCAGTGGCACCAGTCACACAGCATCGATCGTCAGCGATCAACTACGAGCGATGAAGATCGACTGGTTTGTGAAAACAAACGTGTCCGTTTTTCAGTCGCAGTCGTTCGATGATGGCGGACGCAACATAGTCATCTGTTGATGAAATCGAAACATTAATTTGCTTAGTGTATGAAAACAAAGTGGTGTATAATCCTAGACTCCCTGGATATAGTAATAGGGAGACCGTGAATTTTGTATGGCATTCTATAGCGTCGAGAACTGGGACAAAAACTGGTAAGTAATTATTATATTTTTACGATTATCTTATGAATAGTGTTATCTTAGATTATTTATTGATAAAATATATTATACGGAATAGATTGGTAAAAAAGTTATACTAGGAGAACTAGTAATTATCATTCTTGTAACTTAATTGAAGAAATGTTTGGAAAACATAAGCAGTGCTTTCCTAACCTCCATCTCGTACCGGTACCTAATGAAATGAATAGGCCTACCATTGTTCGCTTTAATGACAAATAAGTGTAGGCCTATGCCATAAGTAGGCCTACTACATGTATATGTCACAATATTCTGATTCATTGTTTCAGGAAAAAGTTGTGCCAAAACAAGGCAAATTCTGAAGGCTGGATATCGAACTTGGAGAGATAACATCCTCCCTCTCCTCCCAGGTTCTGCAGTACAGAAAACATAAAATGGGTCTACTTCAATGCTCTCAACTTTCTGGAACTCTTCATTGCTGGAAAAAGGTACAATTCTGTAATATTTATTTTTAAAAGTAGGCCTACACTACAGACCAGTGTTATAGTTGTGAAAGAGTGAGGGGAAGATTCAGTCTGTAGGCCATAAGTTCCACCCATCTGTTCATTAATTTATCAGATATAACTGAAAGTAATATAATATAATCCAACCTAACAATCATCTTACTAAAATAATTATTGAAAGTAACAATTTCTTAAGCAGAAGGCTTGTGTCCAGACTAAAATATAGCTCCAATTTAGAAGAATTGCATTAATATGTTGTTCATTTTTTTCAGTTCTGTAACAAACACATCTATGGAAGTGGCACCTGATGTGTGAGAGCCTTTTCACCAAGCTGAAATAGAGGAGGAGGAAGCAGAAATAATTTGTGTTGGAGGGGTCTTACTCCTACAGATCAGAAATTACTGAAGGGACTTCAACTTCCAGTCCAGTGGCTTCTGCTTCCACAAACAGCTCTGCCAGCAGTTAAAAATAAAAGAAACAGAAATGTGAAAGTGACAGTGACAGTGATGTGTTAAGTGAATATTTAGAAAAGATACTGAAAACTGAAAAGAAAATGTAATCAGTGTTATTTTTAGTGTCTTTGTGATGACATGGAAAGAATGAGTGTACTAGGTCGAAGGGTTTTCAAAGTTAAAATTCAGGAACTGTTGTATACAGTGTTAAATCAAGAAAGAATCAAATAAATTTTATGTTCTTGAGAAATGTTCTACTTTTTTAATTAAATCAGTTTTTGTTATAGCCTACTTATCTATCAATATTTATTTGAATCCTCAGTGAGTTATGTGTATTAGCACCTGATGGGAAAGAACCTTAACTCCAATTTTTTTTAATTATTAGCATTATTACAACATCTTAATGTCTATATTTTATGTGGTAGAACATGTATGGTTTACAAGGAAAGGAGTATTTTGAAATACATGTAGTAGGTCCCTTCTGTGTGTATGTAGTAAGCAGTTGTACAGCACAGGTGGTCTGAAACCAGACCGGCGTATTGATAGTTCTGTCCAAGAGCTGACTTCCTTCTTTTGGTACCTATACTGTTGATCACAACTGCAAACTCATTGCATTAGGTATGTATACAGCACAGGTGGTCTGAAACCAGACCAGTGTAAAGACATGAGTAGTTTTGTCCAGGAGCTAACTGTCTTCTTACAGAATACTGTTGAACACAACTGCAAGCTCATTGCATTGGGTTTACTATATTCAATGTTGCCTACTATACTGCCATCCTGGAAGAATACACATCCTAAATACCTATTTGAAATTATCTACCTGTTCCAATTTTGTATTCTCAACCTGACATTCAGTTCTACTACTCTTCCCTACTGCCATCACTTTAGAATTGAAACGACTAATTTTCATGTCATATTCATTGTATCCTTTTTGAAGTTGCAAGATATTAGATTGCACAGTTTCAATAGACCAAGTCGTTTGCATAGGACAAAATTGTTACTAGAGTTATACCTGACAGAATCCCTCCCTGCCACCTTATACCTTTGTAACTTAGGTAGCCTTTATCTCCTCATTCCAAGTACTCTCCTGCCATTGGTACCTGTCTGCACCAGCAATCGCTACTTTCATGTCTGTTACCGTACTTATAATTTATTAATAACATATAGGCCTACAGGGGGCATCAAGGTAGACCGATTATTTTATTTCTTGTGCTGTAGATCCATATAAACAATGAAAAACAAAGATGAAAAATTCATTTGTAACTATTTTGACAGGTGTTTCTACCAAAGTTTTGTAGATTTTAATCTACAACATAAAAAATACTGTATTTTGTGGGATGTGATATTAAGGGGATATGATGGCAGAACATGTACATATTTATAAAAAGCATATCCATATGACAGTTACATGCTTGTAATGAAAGTTTGAGTAGATTAATTACCCTGTAAGTCAATCCAAGATCTTAAAAGACCCATACACCCTACTCTGTCAAACATTAATTTATATAATTGGTATTTACAAACAGTTTTGACAGGCAATGTAAGATATAGCAAAATTAAATCATTTACCACCTGAGCAACAGGCCTAAATAACATTTTACTGTAGATGGCAATAGTATTTAGTTGTTAGAAAGGCACACTCTTCACTTCTAAAAATAGAAGGCAAGGTGCTTGTTATTAGCACCTGTTATTTTTTGCAGTGTTTGGTTCTCATTTTGGGTTAAATTGAAAGCAAAGTTTTCATTTTCCTTGAACTGATTCATAAGGAAAGTATTTCAGGATGGATAGATAGGCTTGGTATTGTTCATATCAGTAAAGAAGTTACATATGAACAATACACAGAAAGGCAAAATCAACATTGAGATAAGAAAGAGAGTCCTACCAGACCTTTGCGGAAAAAGTTGTTACTCTGTACCAGTAACTTGGATGGAAGTGCAGGATTTATATTAATTGGTTTATTATTGTCAAGTGAGCAATTAGAGCAGCTTGTCAGTGCGAAGTTTGGGGGGACAGTACTTTATGCTTAGTGATGAGGGTAATAAACAAGACCTTGTGTGTAATTTACATGTAGTTGTGACAAGTATCAGTCTATTACACTGCCAACTTATTAGAACAATATTCCAGAAGCTTTTCCTATAGTTATTAAGCTAGTGTAGAGCACTAGCCTCACCCGAACTCCTCAAGAAATGTACACATATGTGAATACACAGAACCCCAAAGAGAATTTACTTTGGAAGAGATGTCCATAGACAACCTTTCTTCACAGCCATTTGGTAAAATTAGCTGCTTTTGAAGCTGCTGTAGTCTTCAATGATATAAATTAAGACAGGATTGTCATTCTTGCAAAGTTTGGATATGGACCTAGATTCTTTGAACAAAACACAGTAGGCCTACAGAAATTCAGCAACATCTTTGTCATGAAAGCAATATGATACTATTCTGAACATGGCACATTAACAAAGAAGAGGAGAGGCAACAAGAGATTTGCAGAGGATCATGAGGGAGAGAAACAGTGTAAGGAACTCCAATACTTTTATCATTTTCACAATATTCAGAGCATATGTGCATTTTTTTTTTCTTTCAAAATTATTTACAGGATTGTAATGAAACTTGACACATTATTTCTACATTAGGTAATGTAAATTTTGACTGGAAGCATTTCTTGATATGTCTATTGTTTTGGTAGGTGGGATCTCACCAAGTGGTATGGAAAAAAAAAGCTGTTAACCTCCATCTAATAAACACCTCAAAATATCATTTGAAAAGACAGTAATTATGCTCCAAGATCCAGCATCATTAAAACAAATAAGCATAAATGGTATTAGTCTTATATTTGAAGTACAATGAGCCACTGTTGTGAGGCTTTTGTTGGAACTTTGACCCTGTCAAGAATTCTGGCTGTAGTGCTCTATGAATGGCATCACATATAATAGGAACAAATCCACTGATGTATTGTGAGCAATCCTAAATCTGTATGAGTCACCAATGTCCAGAAACCTGTAGGCCTAAATAAATATATTTCCACTGGTCATTGTAGCACCTTCAAATTATGAATTCAAATTGATGTAGGCTACATAACCGTTTTCAGTCCTTTTTTTATCAATACTTTATTAGAATCCTACAGAATGCAAAGAAATGTACCTGCCACTAATCCTTTATTTGATCTTATTTTGCCACGGACATACAGTAGTTGTTTCGGAGGTGAACATCACTTCTGACTTTAAACCTAAAAAAATCGTTGTGAAAATTGAATTTAACGATAGTGTCAGCCTTTCCTCAGAACTTATACTTTTCCTGTGATTTGTTTGCCTGATATTTATTAGTGACTACATTTCTTCCTCTAATTCCTTATACCGTAATTATTGATGAACATTCGGTACTAGTTCCTGAATTTTTCTTCGTCATTCCACAACGAAGGCACACTTTGGTGGAATTCTCCATGGCTCTTTACCTTGTCCACTGCGATCGTCTGGTTCTTTCCTTTCTCCTAATATATTCATAGGTTAGAATCATATTTCCACCCGAATTATCGCTTTCACAACACATTCTTTTTCTCGTAGCCTGTACGGTACTGGGCGGGAATATCAGCTGTTTCCGTGCAGTCGATCCCTCTCGATCGATGAGCAGTGTGACAAGGTAAATGAATTTAGTCGTTAGTACTCGATGCCAGTTGGTCGCTCTTGATCGTTCGATGCCCTGTGTGACAGCGGGCTAAGTCAAGTTGTGAGTTTCGGTTTGAAATATTAGCTCAGATACGCGGGGAAGGATGGTTAGTTGTCACAGAGTATTTTATGTAACAGCACTGTGGGTCACCCAAGAGAGATATTCCATATTATTGTCGTGTCGAGAATTTGTGTTAGCGAGTGTTTCATGTCTTGCGAAAAGGGAAAGGAAGGAAGGATTGTGGATCAGGTTGTTGAAATCCTGTAGTATTGATGCCGAGATGTTCAGTGTCGGAAACCCGAGGAGTTATTTTTTAATAATTTATTGAGATGGGAATATAGGGTCAGTCTATAATTAGGATTCCACGTGAAACCGTAGGACCGTGATGGATGATAACAATAATAATAATAATGATAATAATAATAATAATAATAATAATAATAATAATAATAATAATAATATTTGAGTGACGTCTTAAAGTAAATCTCTTCGCATAATCTGCGTGGGTCAACAATTATATTTCATGCGAATTGCCAGCGAGGCAAGTTTTTTCTTTCATTTGACGCAGGTTAAAATACGAATAACATGTGTTTCGTCTCGAGATAACGAGGGGAGGCTCGCGTTCCCGTTACTCCAGCCAGCTGTTAGGTAGTCGATTTAGTTCGCTACTAGAAAGAAACTAACTGTAACTGAAATTTGTCATTTGTAGTAAAATGTTTGGAATTAGATTTCATTATTTAGAGAGATTCGTTTTAGTAGAGAATTGAATTCATTATTGAAGCAACGGAAATGAGACGATGATATGATTTATTGGAAATAACCATTTTCAGGGATGTCAAAATTTGAGAATCGGTAGTGATGATGTCTGATATTATTTGAGGGTTGTACAAAGTCTTATTTTGAATGTAACTGAGTGATGTGACATGGATTGTTATTTTGCGTTGTGTGTTAATTTATGCAGATTGTAGGATTTAATGTTAGGATTACCAAAGCTAGTTTCTTAATAATTATTAGTGTTAATGTAAGTTTGTTGAGTGACGTCATGAAATAAATAAATAGTACTGGTAATTAAAAATGTACTCGCTTTTCAGCAGCGATGAAGGAAGTATGAGCAATAAGACAATTATGTAATAAAAATAGAGATTTTAAAGAAACCATTCGTCCGGGGTAGATAAAATGTGTTGTTAATTAAGATTATAAGATTACTTCACTTATTAAGCTATTAAATTCAGTGAAATTGTATTTTGAGAATTAGCTTAAAACCAATTGATTAACTTGAAAATGTATTCTGGAAATCTAGTTTTATTTACTGGGAAATCTCAACTTATTAACGTAACGATTAAGGGAATATGTCCGATCGCAAAGGGACTTTACTGCCACAAGTGTTGTGAGCGTTTGTTGTTGTTGTTATTGTTATTATTTTTATTTGTTGAGCATCAGATGTGCTGGGGATTTAATAATGTGGAAACCTTGGTCATCAACTATTGTAACTTAAATTGTGTTCAGCCTTCAGCTTAGAAATTTGGATGGTCATGGGGTCATCGACCTCAGTGAATTAGATTAGGGCCATCAGCCATTATATCATAATTTTTCTTGCGGTCATCGTCCACAATGGCTTTAACGTAAATTACAAAGTTAGATGTCGGTCCATGACATAGTCGTAGGTCACATGGATTCAATTAAGGGTCTATGCCGTACAACCACTGTGTTGCACATACCGATTGGACTGCCTTAATTATACCAAGAGTCCAGAGCTCGTGCTAAGGGGGCTGGATCATCACGAATCATTATGATGGTACATGCAGTCTTACATGGAAGTCGATCTTAGGGATCTCCAAATTTTCTTTACTTCACTCTTAACTTAAGACCGTGGTTTCTAGCACGGATGTCCCTCAGGCAGTTTAGTTAAGGTCTCCAAAGGCAGTATCTCTCATCAGCGTTATTATTGCTATTATTTTACGGACAAGACTGAGTTCGTTGTTTGTGATGTTAAAATGTCATGTGTCTCTTCGACCTCATTTCAAATTATTTAAATAAACATCAATATCTTTGACTCGATTCCAATCATTTAGTAGATAGTTTTAATTACTGAAACCCGCCTCTTGCCTAAGCAAGTGACGAAGAACCCGTAGACGACCCGAGCGAAAGATCTCATGCCGATTTGTTAATAGGTAAGGAAGGTAGGTATCCTACGAAGGACCTTAAAGTGTTCATTAGTGCTTCAAAACAATATTATAATATGGTTTTTAATTAATTCACTGAAATGTAATTATAGTATTCCGGCTAAATCCGTAGCAAGCGGGGTATTTCATTAGCATGGTAAGGTTAATTGTGTAGTGGTCCGTGAATTCATTGTCAGTGACATGAAAATCCAAGACCTGTTTACATTCATTTGACCGGGTCAGGAATGGAATGAATGAAGCCCCTCTAGCGGCGAGGATAGGAATTGTGCGGCTGCCGAAGCCTGTCGCACTTCTCTGAGACAATGACTACCGCTGAGCCACGGAGCCTCACTCATTGTCAATAAACACTGCAAAATATTACTACTTGAAAGTAGTAATTAATATTGTAGAAGTACTCACCTTAAAGAAGCCTGTCTTTCAAACAGAATAAACCGGATACATATTGAAGTTTCTCGATGCTACCACCAATGGGATCTACTACACAATTTACAACCTTTACCATCAGAGTACATGATTTATAGAGTACGTGACAAAGCGATCAGATCTTTTCCTCACACTAGAGTAAAGTTGCAGTAAATTTATATTTCAGTTGCTGTGGAATTAGCCGTGCTGCGGAATTAGCTGAGTCCTTCTTATTATAAAAGTCTACAAACTGTGGATAGCTCTGTAAAAAATACTTTGAAGAGGTCCTAGGTGAGAGAGGGGCAAGCACAAACTACAGAATTGTATTACCATAGCACTGGTTTCCCCAACACACTTTTCGAAAATTATGTCGAACAACATAATATATTTTAAAAAATTACGGACAATAAGAGCTTAATTCTCGTCGCTATAGCTAACACCCAGAATTTTAATTGCTTTTACCGACTCAGGAATGGAATGAATGAAGTCGTTCTTCTTGAATCCTATCAAGGTCGATGATATTTGAGGGTGTTTAAATTCGACAGCTCCATGTCGTTGACTTCAGTCACGTTAAGGAACTCCTGCTGGAAAGAATTCCAACACTTTGGCATTTCCTAAAAATGTGTCGAATTTAAGGGGACTTTAAACCATATATTATTATTATTGTAATTGTACCAGGGGTACACCTTCGCGCCTTCTCTATGGCCATCTATATCCTTGATCTATATCAGTGAACACGAGCTTTTAAAACTTTCTTCTTCGATGGTGAGATTGCTCTGCCATCTATTTTCTAATGATATCTGGTGGATTAAAATCCAACTAATTGCTGAAGAAATTTTGTTTTGATATTTGTTATTTTTTCTGAGTATTGCTTCTTAATGTACCGAAGTTGTTAACACTTCAACTGGTCCCTCCTCCATTGTCATCTACCTATCACATGCTTGTAACTATGTTCTCTAGACAATCAAACTCGGGGGTGTGTATGAAAATTCATCCTATCAGAGTATCGTATTTTAATTTAGTCCGGAACTTGCCTCTACGGAAGTATTTAACGAGAGTTATTCAGAGCCGTCTTGTCTGAATTGCTCCAGTTCTTGAGAGTGCGACTTGACGGAGGCCAGAGAGGGCTTGAAGAAGATCCAGCGCTACGAGGCAATGACATGTGATCGTGCCTGCGGGTAATTCGAGGGGAAGGCTTCAGCCGTCTCCTTGATATATAACATGTAATCTTGTCTTTTTGTGTTGAAATGTAGGACCTTCTGCGCAGTCTTTTGACTCTATTTCTATTCCCTACTGGAAAAATATTTAATGTAAGAGAGCACGAGTGATAACCCTCAGTTGTTTTCCCTTCAATTTTTGAGTTGTGTGACTATAGTTTACAAACTCTAAATTTTGGAAATCTTGTCTCGGCTTTCAAATTTTCCAACTTTAGTCACCGTGTTTAGTATGGGATTAGCCTCTGTGTCATTCGGCCTTAAGCCCACGTAGGTTCTATTCTTTTCCAGATTGTTCATTAAAGAGTGCTCATGTTTCGCCTCCTTGCCTTTTGTTAATGGCCTGTTGTGTGTAACCTTTTCTTTTTTTTATTCTTAAGGCCTTGTAGTATGGGCAGTTATACTCCTGTTTATTCTTTTTTTATTCTTAAGGCCTTGTAGTATGGGCAGTTATACTCCTGTTTATTCTTTTTTATTCTTAAGGCCTTGTAGTATGGGCAGTTATACTCCTGTTTATTCTTTTTTGTTCTTAGGCTACCTGTGCCTATGTTTTGGTTACCTTTAGGAACAGTACTTAAACTAATTGTAGAACTTTGTAATAGATCTCAACCGTGCATGAACACCTTGAAGTGGGTCACCCTACAGGTTGCCGTGTGTAACTAAGAGTGTCAAAATCAACTCTTGTATCTAGTATCTTGGATTTGAGACCCCTATAAATTGTACCTGCCGTATGTAATTTAACGTCTGGGAGTCTCGCCCAAGTTATTTTCTACCCGATTTAGGAATTCTAAGTCCAATGTATTGTTGGAGATGACGAACTCGTTGTTAATATTTTCAGCTGTTCTTCGTTCTACCACTAAATTTCTATCTCTGAATTTTAAGACAGGAAAGAAATGAAATTTCCAAATTTGTTAAAGCAAAAAGTTGCTGTAAGAAACCCCCTGTCCAGCCATTCAACCCAGGTGCTTTCTATTCCACTGTGAGCCACGGAATTATACTTATTATTATTATTACCATTATAGTAATTATTATACATATACACTGACTGACAGAGCAAATGCAACACCAAGAAGGAGTGGTTCGAAAGAGATGAAAGTTGGGGAAAAAACAGAGACGGCACGGACGAATAATTGATGTATATTTCAAACCGATATGCAGGTTACACAATGCGCACGGCATCGACTCAGTAGGATGTAGGACCACCGCGAGCGGCGATGCACGCAGAAACACGTCGAGGTACAGAGTCAATAAGAGTGCGGATGGTGTCCTGAGGGATGGTTCTCCATTCTCTGTCAACCATTTGCCACAGTTGGTCGTCCGTACGAGGCTGGGGCAGAGTTTGCAAACGGCGTCCAATGAGATCCCACACGTGTTCGATTGGTGAGAGATCCGGAGAGTACGCTGGCCACGGAAGCATCTGTACACCTCGTAGAGCCTGTTGGGAGATGCGAGCAGTGTGTGGGCGGGCATTATCCTGCTGAAACAGAGCACTGGGCAGCCCCTGAAGGTACGGGAGTGCCACCGGCCGCAGCACATGCTGCACGTAGCGGTGGGCATTTAACGTGCCTTGAATACGCACTAGAGGTGACGTGGAATCATACGCAATAGCGCCCCAAACCATGATGCCGCGTTGTCTAGCGGTAGGGCGCTCCACAGTTACTGCCGGATTTGACCTTTCTCCACGCCGACGCCACACTCGTCTGCAGTGACTATCACTGACAGAACAGAAGCGTGACTCATCGGAGAACACGACGTTCCGCCATTCCCTCATCCAAGTCGCTCTAGCCCGGCACCATGCCAGGCGTGCACGTCTATGCTGTGGAGTCAATGGTAGTCTTCTGAGCGGACGCCGGGAGTGCAGACCTCCTTCAACCAATCGACGGGAAATTGTTCTGGTCGATATTGGAACAGCCAGGATGTCTTGCACATGCTGAAGAATGGCGGTTGACGTGGCGTGCGGGGCTGCCACCGCTTGGCGGCGGATGCGCCGATCCTCGCGTGCTGACGTCACTCGGGCTGCGCCTGGACCCCTCGCACGTGCCACATGTCCCTGCGCCAACCATCTTCGCCACAGGCGCTGCACCGTGGACACATCCCTATGGGTATCGGCTGCGATTTGACAAAGCGACCAACCTGCCCTTCTCAGCCCGATCACCATACCCCTCGTAAAGTCGTCTGTCTGCTGGAAATGCCTCCGTTGACGGCGGCCTAGCATTCTTAGCTATACACGTGTCCTGTGGCACACGACAACACGTTCTACAATGACTGTCGGCTGAGAAATCACGGTACGAAGTGGGCCATTCGCCAACGCCGTGTCCCATTTATCGTTAGCGTTATCGTTAGCGGCGCATTTCACATCATGAGCATACCTCAGTGACGTCAGTCTACCCTGCAATTGGCATAAAGTTCTGACCACTCCTTCTTGGTGTTGCATTTGCTCTGTCAGTCAGTGTATATTCATTATAGGCTGTTATGCCTTCCAGCATTCAGTCTGCAAGCTTCTCTGAATTTACCAATCGCCGCCACAATCCCCTATTTGTAACTAGTCCTGTGGCCTAGTTAAGTTAAATATCTCTTATCTTTAAATCACTGGAAACTGAGTCTAACCATCATCATCTTGATCTCCCTCTACCCCTCTTCTCCTAAGCTAATGAGCCATTATCTTCCTAGGTTACCTATCCTCCTTCATTCGCCTCGCATGACCCCACCACCGAAGCCGGTTTATGCGTACAGCTTCATCCATCGAGTTCATTAGTAAATTAGCCTTTATTTCCTCATTACGTGTACCCTCCTGCCATTGTTCCCACATGTTTGTACCAACAATCATTCTCGCTACTTTAATGTCTGTTACTTGTAGCTTATGAATAAGATACCCTGAGTCACCCCGCTTTCACTGCCATCAAGCAAATTTGGTCTGAAAACAGACCAATGTAAAGATAGTTTAGTCCGGGAGCTGACTTCCTTCTTACAGAATGCTGTTGATCGCAACTGCGAGCTCATTTCATCAGTTTTATTACACCTTGAATCAATCTCACTTACTATACTACAATCCTGGGATAACACACATCTATATGTTCCAGCTTTGTATTCCCAATCTTACATTCAATTCTCTTTTTTTTTTTACCTGCTGACATCAATTCAGTCGTATAAAGGATAATTTTTATATCATACCCATTGCATCTATTTTCAAGTTCCAAGATGTTAGACTGCAGGCTTTAGGCACAATCTGCCATTAAGACCAGGTCATCAGGATAAGCCAGACTGCTTACTACATTTTCACCTAACTGAATCCCTCCCTGCCACTTAATACCTTTCAGCAGATGACCCACGTAAACTATGAACAATAAAGGTGAAATATTACAGCCTTGTCTAAACCCTGTAAGACCCTTGAACCAGGAAATCATCCTCCTGTCAGTTCTCACTGCAGCCCATTTGTCAAAATGAATGCCTTTGATTGATTTTAATAATTTACCCTTAATCCTATAGTCCCCCAGTACGGAAAACATATTTTCCCTCGGTACTCTGTCATACGACACCTCTAGATCTATGAAACACAACTGTCTATTCCTCTCGTATAATTATTCAATTACCTGTCGCATACTGAACATCTGATCCTGACAGCCCTTCGGTGGTCTGAAACCACACTGGTTTACATCCAACTTCCTTTCAACCACTGAAAGCACCCTCCCTTCCAAGATGCTAGTGTTCACATTGCCTGGTATACTGATTAATGAGATACCTCGATAGTTGCAATCCTTCCCGTCCCCTCGCAAAAAATTGCAATAGGTGCAATTGCTGCTTTTGTCCAAACTGAAGGTACCTTACTAACATTCCATGCTAATCTTATTTTTACGAGCCCTTTTTTATCCCTGCCTCCCCTCTATACTTCACCATTTCAGGTCTAATTTCATCTATTCCTGCTGTTTATGACAATGGAGTTTATTTACCATCCTTTCCACTTCATCAAGTGCAATTTCTCCAACATCATTGTCCTCCTCCCCACGAGCTCGGTTGTTTGTGACATCAGAAGGAAGATACCCTTTTACGGTGAGAAGATTTTGAAAGTATTCCTTTCACATTTCCAGTGATTGCCCGGGATCTATTATGAGTTCACCTGATTTATCCAAGCCACTATTCATTTCTTTATTCTCTCCTTTCCTAAGCTTCTATATTACTGTCTAGAAAGGTTTCTCTGCTGCTTGACCTAGCCTTTGCAAGTTATTACCAAAATCTTCCCACGAGTTCTTCTTGCATTCAACAACTATTTGTTTCGCTCTCTTTCGTTCCTCTACATACAATTACCTGTCTGAATTAGTCCTTTTTTGGAGCCATTTCTGATACTCCTTCTGTTTACGTTTACAAGGTGCTCTCACTTTACAATTCCACCAAGATGTTCGCTTTTTCCCAATTTACACACAGTTGTTCCTAGACATTCTCTTGCTGTTTCTACTACAGCATCCTTCATCGCCACCCATTCTCTTTCTATACCCTGAACCTGCTTACTGTTTACTGATTGGAACTTTTCACTAATCATATCCATGTACTTCTGTCCATTTTCCTCGTTCTAGAGATTTTCTACCCTTATCAGTCTACAGACAGATTACACTTTCTCTATCCTATGCCTATGCCTTTGCTGGTGAGATGTAGTGTTTACAGAGCACTATGTCTTCTGGTATGGGCTATATCAAATTTGTTACTTTCATTGACCTGTCTCAGTCTCATCGTTGGCTTTGACAATATAAAAGTAACTGAGGTATGAATGATGCTAGTAATACCATTCCTTATGCAGCCAGTCCCTGTTATGAATGGTGTGAAAATATCGGTCATAGGGTCGGTTGGTGCATGCATGCATTTCAGTGGGCTTGGCAGACTGATATGTAATAGCAACGGCTGTCTCGGTGAGGAAAGCAACGGAAAACTACCTCACTCCTCATTTCCCTAGTACGCCTCTTCAGACGCCTAGGCTATTTATGACAGCTGTTGGCGGAACTGCAGAGGATCAAACCAGCCTTCGGGCTGACTACCCAACATACACATCCTATGCCTAAAGATACTTAGTTCACTACATATCATACAGTGATCTGTATCATCAAAAAATCTCCGGAATACTCTCACATTTCTAACATATTTCCTGAATTCAAAGTCAATTAAGGTACAGTCTACTATGGACCTGGTGCCCTTACCCTCCCATGTGTAGCGGCGAATAGCCTTATGCTTGAGCAATGTATTTGTAACTGCTAATCCCATACACGCACAGAAGTCCAGCAAACGCTTCACATTCCGATTAGCTTCCATACCTTCCCCATATTTACCAATCACCCTTTCGTATCCTTCAGTTTGATTTCCAACTCTCGCATTGGAATCACCCATTAGCACTATTCTATCCTTGCTGTTGACCCTGACCACGTCACTCAATGCTTCATAAAACTTGTCAACTACATCCTCCTCTGCGCTCTCCCACGGTGAATGCACTGAGATAGTTGTCGTCCTAATTCCTCCAACCGCCAAATCTATCCCCATCATTCGCTCATTTACGTGCCTAACAGAAACTATGTTGCGTGCAATTGTATTTCTGATGAACACCCCTACCCCATACTCTGCCCTTCCCTTTCTAACACCCGTCATGAACACTTTATAATCTCCTATATCTTCCTCGTTATCTCCCCTTACCCGAATATCACTTATTCCTAGCACATCCAGATGCATCCTCTTAGCTGACTCAGCCAGTTCTACTTTCTTTCTTCCATAAGCCCCATTAATATTGATAGCTCCCCATCGAATTCCATTTCGTTCGCCAAGTTATTTCGAAGGAGTCCCTCGCGTGTCAAATGGGAGTGGGACTCCGTTACTCCCATAGGTCAGAGGCTTGCTTAAACCGTTCTGAGTGCGCTCGATGAAAACTTCTGTGAAGCAGGATGCTACCCTTACTTACACATAGTCAAGTGAAAATTTAACTGTTAGGGACTACGGTGGATTGCACAGTCCTAGCCGCCTGAGCTCAAGGAGGGCCATGATTCTGAATGTGTCCGAGATGCCCACTCCCATTCCATTGCAACTGGTATTCCGACTCTCAGTACCACTTACTAGGCCACTCAGCCGTTGCCCATGGTTCAGTAACTATGACGTGACTACAGTAACCCACACCATGAACAATTATTATTATTATTATTATTATTATTATTATTATTATTATTATTATTATTATTATTATTATTATTATTATTATTATTATTTATTTATTTATTTATTTATTTATTTCATACCACCAACAGAGATGTTTCTCCAATTACAGGTGGCTTAGTCATTATGCATTAATTATTAAAAATAACAATTGTTAGAAAGAACTTAATATCTAAAAATAAAAATATACAACATTATTAACAAGTAGAGTAGCAAACGGAATTTACAGCACATTAATACTTTTTCAAGTTTAAATATAATTACTGTAATATCTAAAAATTAATTTAAAAAGTAGACTTTTTCAGGTTCGAAGTGGACTCATGACCTAAAATACTTAATATCTAAAAATGAATTAAAAATTAGAAAAACAGAAACATAAAATAAATTAGGAATTAGGATCTACAAAAGAAATAACTCCAATCTTAGACTGACACCAGTTAAAGAAACTGACATACAAAAAGAAAATCATAGAAAGTATTATTATTATTATTATTATTATTATTATTATTATTATTATTATTATTATTATTATTATTATTATTATTTGACTGCTGTAGTAATGAAGATGTTAATATCCCATAATCGCAAAATATCCAGAATGGCAATTCCGCTATCCACAAACGAGATGTTCTGATAAGATATACCGGTGAACAGCGACGGAATGTATACACTTCAGTCATCAAGACGCTGGCTATCTGCAGCTGTATCGTGCTACATTAGCTCGACTGTGTAAAACCTCTATGAACACATGTCCATGAAACAAGATACACGATGCAAAGTACAGCTAGCGCTACGTACGGCTGATTGACTAAGACACACAATGAACGAACAGAATAACTACAGGGGTTTACAAAAAGCAGCTTCGAACTTGTGTGGCCGCTTGAACTGTTTCTTACAGCCAGCGAACAAGGCATGAAATTTGCTTGTATAGGTGAATATGAAAATGGAAACTACCGATGCGCATTCGTTGGCATACGAAATATACGCACTCCTGAATTCAGTTTTGGATTTTCAGGGCTACGATTGCGACAATTACTTTCAAAGTTTAAGGATTTCTTTCTTTCTTTCTTTCTTTCTTTCTTTCTTTCTTTCTTAGTCCGGTTAACGTCCAGTGTTAGTTTTTCCTCGGACTCAGAGGGGGATCCCACCTCTACCACATCGAGGGCAGTATCCTGAAGCGTACGGGATAGGCGGCCTCACCTGTTATGCTGAACAAGGGCCATGTGGGGGAATGGGAGGATTGGAAAGGATAGACATGGAATAGGGAAAAAAGCGACCGTTGCCTTAAGTTAGGTATCATCCCGGCATTTGCCTGGAGGAGAAGTGGAAAACCACTTCGAGAATGGCTGAGGTGGGAATCGCCCCCCCCCCACCCCCTCCCCGCGCCTCTACTCAGTTGATCTCCCGATGCTGAGTGGACCTCGTTCCAGCCCTCGTACCACTTTTTCAAATTTCGTGGCAAAGCCCGGAATCGAATTTGGGTCTTTGGGGGCGGCAGCTAATCATACTAACGACTACACTACAGAGGCGGAAGTTTTAACAAATGCATGTGGAATTCTTGAAATGTTTGTGGTTTGAATTCCATGTTAACTGCACTTAATCTGAGATGACGCGTTGATATAACTGAAGTTGGTTTTAGGCACGCGAGGTACGGTATCTAAAATGCACACACATTTTCACACCAGAACGCGCTAAAACAATGTTTACGTCAGAATGCACCAAGGCATACTCCATGCCAGAAATGGGGCGTCAAAGTTTACGGTTTGATCACGAACAGGGGTGATATACTGTGACTATCCGGAGTATGATCTATTCCCGAAAGTAAGGCACTGTAATGTACAATATATACTATCTAAAGCACCGGGCCATCCATACCAGATCGTAAAATTAACTAAACCTATTTTCGACTTTTGCATACCTATTCCGAAATAAACACGAAGCATGAGTCAAATATTTGAAGTGTACAAACAAAATTATCATTTTAATTTATGTAGTTACAATGTATTTCCTCCTTTCTTTCTTTCTTAATCCGTTTTCCGTCCAGGGTTGGCTTTTCCCTCGGTCTCAGCAAGGGACCCTACATCTACCGCCTCAAGGGCAGTATCCTGGAGCGTAAGGCTTTGGGTCTGGGGTATACTAGACAAAACAATACAATTCGCGACTGAAGCTGTAAGCAAGTTATTTCACCGCGCACTGCGGCCGCCAGTGATAGTGATATACCTAGCGACACAGTCGGCATGTTTGTGACATATCGTCAGCGAGAGATATATCCACATCGACATCCATAGCGATAGCGTGAGCGACCCACTCGGCATGTTTGTAACATATCGTCAGCAAGAGATATATCCACATCGACATCCATAGCGATAGCGTGAGCGACCCACTCGGCATGTTTGTAACATATCGTCAGCAAGAGATATATCCACATCGACATCCATAGCGATAGCGTGAGCGACCCACTCGGCATGTTTGTAACATATCGTCAGCAAGAGATATATCCACATCGACATCCATAGCGATAGCGTGAGCGACCCACTCGGCATGTTTGTAACATATCGTCAGCAAGAGATATATCCACATCGATATCCATAGCGATGGCGTGAGCGACCCACTCGGCATGTTTGTAACATATCGTCAGCAAGAGATATATCCACATGGATATCCACAGCGACAGCGTGAGCGACCCACTCGGCATGTTTGTAACATATCGTCAGCAAGAGATATATCCACATGGATATCCATAGCGACAGCGTGAGCGACCCACTCGGCATGTTTGTAACATATCGTCAGCAAGAGATATATCCACATCGATATCCATCCATAGCGATAGCGTGAGCGACCCACTCGGCATGTTTGTAACATATCGTCAGCAAGAGATATATCCACATCGATATCCACAGCGATAGCGTGAGCGACCCACTCGGCATGTTTGTAACATATCGTCAGCAAGAGATATATCCACATCGATATCCACAGCGATAGCGTGAGCGACCCCCTCGGCATGTTAGTGACATATCGTCAGCAAGAGATATATCCACATCGATATCCATAGCGATAGCGTGAGCGACCCACTCGGCATGTTTGTAACATATCGTCAGCAAGAGATATATCCACATCGATATCCATAGCTATAGCATGAGCGAACCAATCGGCATGCTTCCACCCTAAGTAAATCTGAAATATGGGCCTCGGAATTTACAAAAAACAGTATTTTACGATAAATTAGACGACTTTTTCTACGAGCACTACTGTATTGCAGTTAGGAATGATTCGTTTTACGTTATCTTGGTTTTGAGACTTTTATACATATACAGCATTCTAAAATTCTTGAAATTTTTAGAAAACCTAAGTTCTCTTTTCTTGGACATGTTGTCCTACTTGAAGCAGAATATCCTACATCCTCTGCTTATTGCTAGATGCCATTTATAACTTGCTTCCCTTTATTTTATATTTATACAATTTGCTTTTTTATATCGCACCGACACAGATAGATGGTATGGCGAGGATGGGATAGGAAAGACCTAGGAATGGGAAGGTACAGCCCCAGCATTTGCCTGGTGTGAAAATGGGAAACCATGGAAAACCATCTTCAGGGCTGCCGACAGTGGGACTCGAACCCACTATCTTCCGGATGCAAGTTCACAGCTGCGCGCCCCTAACCGCACGGCCAACTCGCCCGGTGCCTTGCTTTTCTAAGTAGTGAAAACAAACAAATATTTGATCACGGGGTACTTGTGTATACTGCTAGGTTACCGACCACCGCGGTTCTAACCTCGCGATGAGCATATAATAAAATTATTGTGTTCATTATATAGCGCAATATGGGAAAACACTACTTGATGTTGGGCGGCAATTATAACCTGCTACTCTACCTGAAAAACAAGTAATAATCGTGGTCCCGGTGTACTTGTGTTCAGTACTCGGTTACGGACCACCGTTGGTTTGATCCCCACCTCATTCAGTTAGGACTGGTAGATAACTGCTGTTTTTTTTAATTATACTGATTACCATCGCTTTTGTGTTCGTGTCCGCAGCGTAACGATTGGCACTATTAGCTGCCATCCTCGGAGGACCGGGTTCGATTCCTGGTATTGTCAGAGGCTTAAGAATGGTGGGAGGGATCGTATGTGGTTTAAATGATACATGCAGCTCAGCTACAGGGCCCTGAAAAGAACTGCACCATCTCGGGGCGAGGATACAAGTTTACTTTTGTTGTAGCTTTCCTTATTAGGCTGAGTGAACGTATTAGATGTCGGGGGCGATGGTAGTGTCGAGGAAATTGTAA
Organism: Anabrus simplex; assembly: GCF_040414725.1. Taxonomy (NCBI): domain Eukaryota; kingdom Metazoa; phylum Arthropoda; class Insecta; order Orthoptera; family Tettigoniidae; genus Anabrus; species Anabrus simplex. The sequence continues at coordinate 1,039,978,553 of NC_090266.1, forward strand.
TCGGTGATGGGAAGGAGATTAGTTTGTTTTTCAATTTGCTTTATATCGCGCCGACACAGATAGGTCTTATGGCGACAACGGAATAGGAATGGGAAGGAAGCGACCGTGGCCTTAATTAAGGTACAGCCCCAGCATTTTCTTGGTGTGAAAATAGGAAACCATGGAAGCCATCTTCAGGACTGCCGACAGTGGGGTTCGAGTCCACTATCTCCCGAATGCAAGCTGATAGCTACGTGGCCCAAACCACGCAGCCACTTGCTCGGTAGATTTTTTAAAAATGCCATTAGGGTCGCTACTGGCATATCCGACTCCTTGCCTGAATGGTCAACGTACTGCCCTTCGGTTCAGATGGACGCGGGTTCGTTTTCCGGTCGTGTAGGGGATTTTAATCGCTTCTGATTAATTGTTCTGGCTCGGGGACTGGGTGCTAGTGTCTGCCACAACACTCTCCTCCGCATATTCAGACAATACACCACACTACCATCCACCACAGAAACACGCAATAGTAACAAATACAGTAGAGACAATACGCGACACTCAGCAAGATATCGAGGGGCAGCTATTACAACTCTCTCTAGCGGATTGACCTGAGAATTACTGATTCTGTCATAAGAGCACGTGTATTTGTGTGTGAAGTTTTTTGTGTTTATGCGTTTTCAGTGAGTTGACATAATTAAATAGTAGCGTGTGTCATTCCTTGATATCTCCTCTCAACATGAGGGGAAAGGTATGCGCTGTGTTTGGCTGCAGTAACTATGAAGTAGCGAAAAATGCGCGGTCTTTCTTCCGTTTGCCTCGTGACAAGAAAATGTAAGTAATATTGTGTTTGCATATATATTCTTCCAGTGACAAAGAGATTTTTATAGTACTTCATAATTTCCTGACCTGCTCGACCCATATTTTAACTGGCGTAAAATATAATACGCATATTGTATTGTATGGTGCAGCGGTTAACCTTCAATACCGATGTGTTGTAGGTGTGATCTGTGGGTTTGTTTTAATTCAGGAAAATACATATGCATATGAGTGTGGCTGGTTGTGTTCCAAGTTACTCCATTTGGAATGCCGTAATTCGTTGTCAAGCACTGAAGAAAATATGGGTGATTTAAGAAATGTACATATTTTGTTGAAACAGTATGATGATGCAAATTTGCTTTACCCTAATGTAATGGCATGATGGCAAGTATTGCTTATAGGGAAAGTTTGAATGTTTTTGAGGCTAAATTTATATATTTTTCTTTCTGTTAGTAGGCTTCAAGTTAAAAGGAAAATTGTCCAGCTGTTAAATGTAAATTAATTGAATCATGTGTGTAAGGAATGTACCGATATTTTTGTTGACAAGTGTTTTAATATGATGATACAATGCTTTTAAATGAGAAAAAAGAAAAATCTAGCCGTGAACGTTCAAGCAGGAATTCTTAAGCTAAAAAGAAGTGACGAATAAATGAAAGATCAAGCCCTTTCACAGCAGTCCATTTCACATCTTGATTATATGTCTAATTTCAGTCTTTAAATAATAACCTGTTAAATCATTCTTCATTCATTTATTCAGAATTGCTTTAGCAACTTTGAAGTTAATATCTTAGTCACACTTTTTTCTAGACGTAATTTATTTATCCATTTCCGTACGTACATTTCCATTGATATTTGAATTTAGCGCAAATTTTCAGGTCAAGCCACTAGGAGCGCCACTTGCGACTTGTCTCCCATTTTAACAAGGCTAAATCCGGAAGTGTCGCGTATTGTCTCTGCTGTATTTGATAGTAATTACATCCCTCCATATAGGGTTGGCGTAAGGAAGGACATCCAGCCGCAAAACAGGGCCAAATCCACAGGTGTGACGCAGTTCGCATCCGCGACCCCACAAGTGTGGGAGAAGCTGATGATGACGATTAAGAGGAAGAAGAAAGGGCGGTACTGATATCCAATGGCTAGTGGTCAGTGTCTGTTCACCTAGTTGGCGCGGCTGCCTACAAACTACACGGCTGACCACTGTAGTTCATATAGTGACCCGAATGTTTCCCGGGATAAGGAATCACCATCTAGTACAGGTGATCTCCCCGGAGGGCGGATGAACGGATGCCCTTGGGATGGGAAACTCTCCCTGAAGGCGGATAGGGCACTTAGGCCAACGGTATGGAAATTTGGAAAGCAACTGGAAACTACCACATTAAGGAACCTTTTGGATATCTCTTGAATCGCAACCATGGCAGAGTCTAAAATGAAAGTGGAGTTCGGATCCCAAGATCCGGCAGGAAAAATACCGAGACTTCTCAGGACGTCAATCCACGAAACCCTCGCAGAAGAAGAGAAGTAGGAAAGGGAAGAAAGCAATTTAGCATTGGCACATGGAAAGTGCGAACATTGTTAAGTCTTGGTAAATTAGAAGAAGTTAAAATTGCTATGGATATTCTGGGACATTGTGAGAGAAGATGGGCTAGAAATGACTTTAGATCAGGAGAATTCGGAATAATTCACAGTGGAGGTGGACAGTCAGGGAATAATAACAAAGAAATGGATGGATAATGCGAGGATGGATAATGCGATGAACACCTACCAGGTGAGTGAAGGGATATTTACGTTAAAAGCTAATCCAGCTTTCGTAACCGTGATCCAGGTATAGGGCCTAACTACGAACGACAAAATAGTTATGGTAAAGAAGTAGAAAAATCTACGACTGCATTGGAGAGTTAAGGAAAATGGTAAATTCTAAACACAGTGTTTTTCTAATGGGAGATTTTAATGCGTCTGTAGGCATTCATGAGGACCACAAGTGTGTTGGTATGTCTGGATTGGGAAGAATGAATTCCAGAAGTGAGAAGTTATTGGAATTTTGTGAACAACATGAGATGGTTATAACAAAGGCATGTTATGAGGTTCCGAAGAGAAGACGATACTCCTGGAAGGAACCAAGTGATCGTTGGAGATGTACGACTGATTATGTTATAATACAGGAATCAAATCAAATCAATCAATCAATCAATCAATCAATCAATCAATCAATCAATCAATCAATCAATCAATCAATCAATCAATACTGATCTGCATTTAGGGCAGTCGCCCAGGTGGCAGATTCCCTATCTGTTGCTTTCCTAGCCTTGTCCTAAATGATTTCAAAGGTACTGGAGATTTATTGAACATCTCCCTCGGTAAGTTATTCCAATCCCTAACTCCCCTTCCTATAAATGAATATTTGCCCCAATTTGTCCTCTTGAATTCCAACTTTATCTTCATATTGTGATCTTTCCTACTTTTATGAACGCCATTCAAACTTATTCGTCTACTAATGTCATTCCACGCCATCTCTCCTCTGACAGCGCGGAACATACCACTTAGTCGAGCAGCTCTTCTTCTTTCTCTCAGTTCTTCCCAACCCAAACATTGCAACATTTTTGTAACGCTACTCTTTTGTCGGAAATCACCCAGAACAAATCGAGCTGTTTTTCTTTGGATTTTTTCCAGTTCTTGAATCAGGTAATCCTGGTGAGGGTCCCATACACTGGAACCATACTCTAGTTGGGGTCTTACCAGAGACTTATATGCCCTCTCCTTTACATCTTTACTACACTCCCATAACCATGCGCAGAGATCTGTACCCTTTATTTACAATCCCATTTATGTGATTACCCCAATGAAGATCTTTCCTCCGGGCGAGTTGGCCGTGAGCGTAAAGGCGCGCGGCTGTGAGCTTGCATCCGGGAGATAGTAGGTTCGAATCCCATTATCGGCAGCCCTGAAGATGGTTTTCCGTGGTTTCCCATTTTCACACCAGGCAAATGCTGGGGCTGTACCTTAATTAAGGCCACGGCCGATTGCTTCCAACTCCTAGGCCTTTCCTATCCTATCGTCGCCATAAGACTTATCTGTGTCGGTGCGACGTAAAGCCCCTAGCAAAAAAGAAAAAGAAGATCCTTCCTTATATTAACACCTAGATACTTACAATGATCCCCAAAAGGAACTTTCACCCCATCAACGCAGTAATTAAAACTGAGAGGACTTTTCCTATTTGCGAAACTCACAACCTGACTTTTAACCCCGTTTATCAACATACCATTGCCTGCTGTCCATCTCACAACATTTTCGAGGTCACGTTGCAGTTGCTCACAATCTTGTAACTTATTTATCACTCTATAGAGAATAACATCATCCGCAAAAAGCCTTACCTACGATTCCACTCCTTTACTCATATCATTTATATATATAAGAAAACGTAAAGGTCCGATAATACTGCCTTGAGGAATTCCCCTCTTAATTATTACAGGGTCAGATACAGCTTCACCTACTCTAATTCTCTGAGATATATTTTCTAGAAATATAGCAACCCATTCAGTCACTCTTTTGTCTAGTCCAATTGCACTCATTTTTGCCAGTAGTCTCCCATGATCCACCCTATCAAATGCTTTAGACAGGTCAATCGCGATACAGTCCATTTGACCTCCTGAATCCAATATATCTTCTATATCTTGCTGGAATCCTACAAGTTGAGCTTCAGTGGAATAACCTTTCCTAAAACCGAATTGCCTTCTATTGAACCAGTTATTAATTTTACAAACATGTCTAATATAATCAGAAAGAATGCCTTCCCAAAGCTTACATACAACGCATGTCAAACTTACTGGCCTGTAATTTTCAGCTTTATGTCTATCACCCTTTCCTTTATACACAGGGGCTACTATAGCAACTCGCCATTCATCTGGTATAGCTCCTCCGACCAAACAATAATCAAATAAGTACCTAAGATATGGTACTATATCCCAACCCATTGTCTTTAGTATATCCCCAGAAATCTGATCAATTCCAGCCGCTTTTCTAGTTTTCTACTTTTGTATCTTATTGTAAATGCCATTGTTATCATATGTAAATTTTATTACTTCTTTGGCCTTAGTCTCCTCCTCTATCTCGACATTATCCTTGTAACCAACAATCTTTACATACTGCTGACTGAATACTTCTGCCTTTTGAAGATCCTCACATACACACTCCCCTTGTTCATTAATTATTCCTGGAATGTCCTTCTTGGAACCTGTTTCTGCCTTAAAATACCTATACAAACCCTTCCATTTTTCACTAAAATTCGTATGACTGCCAATTATGCTTGCCATCATGTTATCCTTAGCTGCCTTCTTTGCTAGATTCAATTTTCTAGTAAGTTCCTTCAATTTCTCCTTACTTCCACAGCCATTTCTAACTCTATTTCTTTCCAGTCTGCACCTCCTTCTTAGTCTCTTTATTTCTCTATTATAATAAGGTGGGTCTTTACCATTCCTTACCACCCTTAATGGTACAAACCTGTTTTCGCATTCCTCAACAATTTCTTTAAACCCATCCCGGAGTCTGTTTACATTATTATTTACCGTTTTCCACCGATCACAGTTACTTTTTGGAAACTGCCTCATGCCTGCTTTATCAGCCATATGGTGCTGCCTAACAGTCCTACTTTTAAGACCTTCCTTTCTATCACATTTATTTTTAACTACCACAAAAAAACAGCTTCATGATCACTAATACCACCTATTACTTCAGTTTCCCTATAGAGCTCATCTGGTTTTATCAGCACGACATCCAGGATATTTTTCCCTCTGGTTGGTTCCATCACTTTCTGAATCAGCTGTCCTTCCCAAATTAACTTATTTGCCAATTGTTGGTCATGCTTCCTGTCGTTAGCATTTCCTTCCCAATTGACATCTGGCAAATTCAGATCTCCCGCTACAATCACATTTCTTTCCATGTCGTTTCCCACATAGCTGACTAGCCTATCAAATAATTCCGAATCCGCGTCAGTGCTACCCTTTCCCGATCTGTACACTCCAAATATATCAAGTTGCCTATTATCTTTAGAAATAAGCCTTACACCTAGAATTTCATGTGTCTCATCTTTAACTTTTTCGTAGCTTACAAATTCTTCTTTCACCAGAATGAACACTCCCCCTCCCACCCTTCCTATCCTATCTCTACGATACACACTCCAGTGCCGTGAGAATATTTCTGCATCCATTATATCATTCCTCAGCCATGATTCAACTCCTATTACAATATCTGGTAAATATATATCTATTAAATTACTTAATTATATTCCTTTCCTTACAATACTTCTACAGTTCCACACTAACAATTTTATGTCATCCCTACTTGATTTCCAGTTCCCTGTTCCCTTATCACCGCTCCCTAGGCCATCCCGTTTCCCTGAATGCACCTCCCTATTACCCTTCCAAACAAATTTCATAACTTATACGTACCACTGCGGTTTAAATGAAGGCCATCTGAGCGCAGATCCCTATCTCCTACCCACCCATTAGGATCTCATACACATACCCACTCCATAGTCCCATTTAAATCCCCAATCACCCTCCAGTCAGTATCCCTTCTACACAGTATTCCACTAATAACAATCTCCGCTTTCTTAAACTTCACCCGTGCTGCATTTACCAGATCCCACACATCTCCAAATATGTTGGTACGTATATCAGCTTGCCTTACGTTGTTGGTACCAACGTGAAACACTACCACCTTCTCCTTCCCCTCCTCCCTCTCTTCTACTTTCCTCAACATCTGCCTCAACCCAATTCCTGGATAACACTCTACCCTGGTACCCTTTCCTCCACACACTTTCCCCACGTGTCTAACGATGGAATCCCCCATGACCAGAGCCTCAACCCTACCCACCTCATTTGATCCCCTCCCCTCCTGATCAGCCCTATCTTTCGTGATAGCTGCAGAAGCTACTTCCTCCTCCCTTTTCTCCTTCCCATGACCCTGTTCCACCTGTCTTTTCCTATCCTCTACTCTACATTTTCCTTTCCTACCTTTTCCCTTCCTCCTACTTCCACACATCTCTGCAACAGTTCCCTGTCCCTCATCTTCCCTCTGTTGTTCTACCTGGAGTGACTCGTACCGATTTCGCACAGACACCTGTCCTGAATTCTGATCCTGAATAGAGCTCTTAGCCTGCAATCTCCTTCCTCTTAGAACATTAGACCACCTGTCTTCTACAACTCCTCCCTTTCCTTCCCCTCCCTCTTGTACACCTACTGTAACCTGTACATTGTTTGAGGGAGTCCTATCTTCCTTCCTGTCTTCTGTGAGAATCCTAATTATCTCCCTCAAACTTTCCAACTCCTCCCTCATGCCCCTCAATGCCTCGCCACACCCACAGTAAGTACACTCGTGCTCTTTAGCCATTCTTTACGGGGGGAACTGAAATTAAAAATAAAATAACGTATTTGCAAAAAATAAATGAACGGAGGAATATATTGTCTAGGATAGTACACAACAATAAGGTAATTCAATATACGACTACACTACAATACTACTTAGTCGTGCTCTATTTTCTTTTAATCCTACAACCCCTGACAGGATAAAAACTGCTGTTAATTACTGAATATCGAAAGTAATAGCCTACACAAGAACTACACAATTCCAAACTGCAATTAAGTCTATTCTAATTACAACAACAGTATTTTAGTAAGAGTTTCTACGGATTCCTCTACTACACCAGTACTACACAAATATTTTACAATAATAAAATAATCACACTAAATTCTAATAGGATATTACTCGTATACTACTGTACAGTACACTACAGTACTTTTAAACTACTTTCAGACGTATCCTAATTACGATACCGGTACCGTACCGTATGTCACTAAACTAAGCACAACAGAAATGAAATTTGCAAGAACTACTGTACTCAAAGATTACCAACGAAGCTAAATGCTTAGACAAATTATTATTAGTATTACGGTCTAATAGATACACACGAAAAATAACACACGAATATAGCAGGCAAGATACGGCACTATCTAAATGTACTGTATCTATACTACAATGTATTATATCTACACTACACTACACTGCGTTTGGTTAAATGCAGAAGAAAAACACGAATATAACTGGCAAGATACTATCTAATATATTATACCTTATTATTATTATTATTATTATTATTATTATACCTTATCTTCACTACAATTCTACTGAAATGTGGTTATGTGATTATTACAGCTGGTGGATTACTATTATTTTCCCTACTCCACGGGACGGAGAATAAAAGTGTCCTTAATTAGGCCTACTGAAAAATACGAGGTTGTCTACAATAATTTCTCAAATATTTCTATCAAAACTACTACTACTACTACTCCAGGGACTTGAACTGCAATTACTGGGATATATGAACTTTATTATTATTAGCTAACCGCTCATAAATATCGAGGGAGCGAAATATAAATTACGGATACTTTAACTACCTACTCAGAAGTACAAATGAATGGAATACAAGGTCAGCTGATTTTTATTTATATTTACTTGACTACACTACACCCTTTGTTCACGACTGTAGCCAACAATGCAATATTTGAATATGAGGAGCGACAATAATCAATAACAATACAACGACTGTTAACTATTACCGTGTAATCTCTTTAACTTCTTTTTAAATGGAAGTTTACAGGCGTATCGTGTTTTTTAATGTAGTAAATTATTACCTTCGCGATAGTTTGAACGGATATCTATACGAAATACCGGAGAAATTGCTGCAGAAGTTACGGTACTATTCCTTATGATAATCTGCCTTTTTAAGTATAACCAACGAACTTACAGATATTTACAAATATTCTTAATGTTAATATTATTACCTAAAGTATTTCCTAAACCTAAATTCGAAACAAGGTACACATAGCTAGCCTACTTAACCTAGAAAACGTAATTTACTGAAGACCAACTGAATTACGTGTTACAAAATTTGAATAAATATTACTACTCCCAATTTCTACCAACAAGCACAAAACACCACTATATAAACAGCACTAAATGAATCAGATATACACAAAATTTAGCTATTTCAATAGGTTTTCACTACTTTATCACTACAATAATGCAAGAGCTCTCTCAACAGCCAACCGTTCTCAAGCGCATCCAACAATGTCACAGTTATTTTGGTGCTAATACAGATAGTGACGGTACACTTGTTGAGTCAATGTGAAATACTAGATTTAAGAATCAAAAACTGAAGTATCGGAATAATGTAGAGTTCATACAGGAATTTAAGCATGCATCAATTAAGTCTGACAAGAAAGAAGGTAGTTGGGATGCTAGCAAGTCAAGTATAACAGATGCGGCTATAGATGTCACAGGAATAAGGAAACTAGAACCTAGGAAGCCTTCAATACCTCCGGCAATACAAGAACTAATTGAGAAAGAGGAACAAACTAAAGGGAAAACCTTGATTTATGTGAAAAGATCAAAAACAAGATAACAACAATGTGCCATCTAGATAAAGAGAAGCGGTTGAGAAAAATTACCGAAGAAATTGAAAATGATTTTAAATAGGCCTGTGGGAAAGAGGACAAAGCTTATTCCAATATTAAACTATTACAGTACAGACCAAGAATCAAGAGTAAAGCAGTGAAAGATGAAAATGGGAAGTTGTTGTTTGACACTGAAGATGCAAGTGACAGATCAAAATAGTATATTGAGGACCTGTACAGTGGTAATGAAACTGAAAGGTTAAATGAATATATTGAAGAAGAGGAGCTAACTCTAAGCAGGTTAAAATTTAATAAAATAACTGGTATAGATGACGTTCATGTGGAATTCCTACAAAGCAGCAATGACCACGTCAAAAATAAATTACATACGTACTGTGGTATCGAAATGTTATGAAGAGGGCACCATACCACACGACTTCACAAACATCAGAACTATCTCATTACCCAAGAGGGGTAATGCAAACGACTGTATAAATTATAGAATATTAGCCCTTCCTTCACATGCGTCAGAACTTTTACTGTCAATAGTTAAAGAGAGGATTAAAAAGCAAATAGACAGGACTTTAGGTAATGACCCATTTGGCGTCCAATCAGGGAAAGGAACGAGAGAAGCAATATTGGCACTATGTTAAATTTCGGAAAGAATATCAGTAAACAGTTAAACGTATATAGCATTTATTGACATAGAAAGAGTGTTTGATATAATTGACTCGAAGTTATTTTTTAAGGCAATGCTCAAAGTAGGGCTTGACTAGATGGACAGGCGACTCCATTTGACTACAGTATACACAAAAGTCAAAGTATTTATTTATTTATTTATTTATTTATTTATTTATTTATTTATTTATTTATTTATTTATTTATTTATTTATTTATTTATTGACTTTAGCAGCGGCGAAAAGTTAGGGCTCGTGGCCCTCTCTTACACTTAACCACATAATTGATCTACAGATAATACATATATAAAAGAAATGTACTATTCTATCATAAAATCAAAGATAAGCTAAAAATTACAGATTTGGACAGCATATAATGAAGAAAGAAAGCAGAGTTCAACAAATAAAATAGAATAAAATTCGGAGCGTATAGATAATGAGATTTGGATATTAATGGCAGTAAGAAAGATGTACAAATCATAAGGGGGGTAAGATACGGGTGTCCTCTATCGCCTTCCTTACTTAATATGTTCATCGAGGAGACAACAACCACAATAAAAGAAAAGACAACTGGTATTAAAATTAATGGAATACATATTCGCTGCATCAGATTTCCCGATGATATTGTAAGAATGGCAGACTCAGATAAGGAGCTAAATAAAATTCTTAAGGTCTTAAACCAAGAGATAACGAAACTCAAGCTTAAAAATAAATATCAAGAAGACAAAAAAGTCATGGCTATAGACAAGTAAGGAGGTGGAGGAGGGACTGATATAAGAATAGGCAGAGAGCGATTCGAGAAAGTAGGTGAGATTTTATATCTAGGTAGCAATGTTGAGGAGAACAATAGACGTCTCAACGAAATCAACTGGCTAAGAACGCCTTCCAGAATAAAAACAACCTTCTGATGAACAAGCACATGACGTCCACACTAAGATGATATTTCATAAACCTTTGAATAGTGTGTGTTGAAATACGTCTGTGAAACCTGGACGTTAACAAAAGCAGCTGGACAGACAGGAAGATCAAAGAGAAAGTTCTGCAAGAAATAGGAGAGGAAAGACAGTGACTTAAAGTAATAGGAAAACGTAAAGGAAAGCTCATTGGACACTTACATAGGCATGATACCCTTTTAAAAGCATTTTTGAAGGCAAAATCTTATGGAATAAAACAAAGGGATGATCAAGAACATCTTATTTTGACAATATGGTCAGTGAGTTGGGGTGTTTTTCCTACTACGAGATGAGAAGGACTGCTGAGGAAAGAAAACTATGGCTAAAGAGAAAAGGCTTAGCCTTTTGATACAAGTTATTAGGCTACATTGTTATCACGTATGTGAAAACTCTACTTGTGACCAGTTTGTGCTTGATTAGTAAATAGTGGCGTATCAGTATTATGGGGGCCAAAGCAGGAAGTGCCAAATTTCTCCCTGAATATTAGCTGTATCAAAAAGCTGCACATAACAAAATTAGTCTAACATATACTTTCTGTTTATTTATGTAAGGAGTGATTTTACCATATGATGAAAAATAAAGGAGATATTCTAGCTCTTTGGACCGGACATACACCTGTACCAAACAGCATAGAAAGATCCTCATAACATATTTCTTAATGGAATCACGCATTTTAAATGCCAAGAAACAAATGCAAAGGAGAAAATTGTACTAAGCTGTATTCTGGTCTACACAGAATAATCTAACGTAAATTAAATTTTGTCTATATTAAATTATTGAATGGCGATTTCATAATTTCAACAAGCTACGACCGAAACTCCAGCAGTTATAATATGAAAGCGAGACAGAATATTTCTTAATGGATATAATTTAATGTATACTTCAGTATTCCCTAATTAGTTATCAATGTGAGTGCGTCGTCCATCGCTCTTAATTCTACGAAAACACACCTCTTGTACTGCAGATATTAGGGGATACTGGCCAACCGCTCGATGGTGTCCTCGGTGTAGGGCTGAGTTTTGAAAGGTGGATGGTAGAATCAGACCACTAGACCGGAATGTATCCGACTACTACACGATGTAAACGCATTCAATCAAAATCTACGTTCAATATTGAGCGTACCTGAATGTGGTGTGGGGATGTCGGCTGCTTCTTAGCTGGAAGTCCTAGATTCAGTTCCCGGCCAATCCACTTTTAATTCTGGACTGAGCTCGTGATATTCCAATATCGGCAGGTTATCTGGCTTGGCAACAGTCGTCTTGGCAGACCGATATTCTTAATAATAATAATAATAATAATAATAATAATAATAATAATAATAATAATAATAATAATAATAATAATAGTAATAATAATAATAATAATAATAATAATAATAATAATAATAATAATAATAATAATAATAATAATAATAATAATGGCATGTGAACTCCGAAAAGGTCTGGTGCAGGTCCTTCGAGTTGACGCCGTATGGGTGACCCGCGTTTCTATGAGGATGGGGCCAACCTACGAAGAACAATAACGATGAAAACTGCACACACCCTCGAGCCATCGGAATTAACCAATGAAGGTTAAAATCCCGAACTTAGCCTGGAATATAACCCGGGACCCCGTTGACCAAAGGCCAGCATTCTAAACATTCAGCGATGGAGCCGGAATATCCTTAATGATCTACATGCAGCATGGATTTGTTTTTGTTGCGTTTTGTATGTAGTAGTTCACAAAATAAATGATTAATTTGTAAAATTCATAACACACCAACTTTGATGTCTAGTAAATACCATTTAATCCCATTATAGAGGTATCTACAAAATTGTTCCAAATAGGAATCTGACTCTTATTATGCCAGCAATTTTCATATTATACAGAAAGTTCATCTGCGGAGAATGATTTTTCATGTAGGCTACAGGAAGAAACATAAGTGTGTGAACCGGGAGAGTTGGCCGTGCTGTTAGGAGGGCGCAACTGTGAGCTCGCATCCGGGAGATAGAGGGTTCGAATCCCACTGTCGGCAGCTCTCAAAATGGTGTTCCGTGGTTTCCCATTTTCACACCAGGCAAATGTTGGGGCTGTACCTAAATTAAGGCCACGGCCGCTTCCTTCCCATCCCTAGGCCTTTCCTGTCCCATTGTCGCCATGAGACCTATCTGTGTCGGTGCGACGCAAAACAAATAGCAAAAAACACTCGTGTTTATACGTAGATAAACAAGCAGTACTGTATGTTACCATAATCTACATCGTAGTCTCAGATTGATTACAGAATTCGTGTAGTCAGTGTTTGGTACACAACCGACGACAATTATATCCCTCTAACTGTGTAGAAAGTGTCCACCCATGTTCTCCTACGCAATTCCATCGTCACATGGGGCAGTTATTTTTCTTCATATTCAGAAAATGCCGTTACATTCCCCGTAATTTACACAGCTAGACCTACCTTTCAGAAATAGTTGTCCTGAAGTATGCAGATAGGACGCGCGAGTAGGATACACTGCGCACAATGGGAACTTCAATATTGTTTCCGGGCGAGTTGTCAATGGAGGTGGAGCAGTAATCAGACGGTAGACTGCTCCTTGCATCATAAACGAGCCGAGACCTCGTCTCATCAGGCTCTCATTACAACATATCCTTTACCTTTTGTAAACTGTTTCATACATTTGTTCCCTCTCTCGTGGCTCCCTGGGCGTTTGTGACTCTCGAATATAGGCACCACTGAGTCGGGGCTGACAAGGAAGATACCGAGATGTTGACTACCAATTTTTTGTTTAAGGCTTGAAGTCATCCCCGATAGCAGTGCATATCATACAATAATGTGATTTCTTATAAGGCTGTTCTTAAATGTGAATGAAATCACCTCGAAAATATCACGTTTGATATGTAATTAAAATATTTTAGCCGTGGTTCCCGATGAAATTTGTCAGTCAACTACTGATGACGGGCTGAGTAACTCAGACGATAAAACGCTGATCTTCTGAGCACCAAGTTGGCAGGTTCAGTCCCGGTTCAGTCCAAATACGTCAGCCTCTTATCGGTAAATTTTTCTGTAAGTAAGAGAACTCTTGCGGGACAAAATTCCGCCTCCTAGGCGTCCCCAAATGTCGTAAAAGTAGTTAATGGGACGTAAATCCAATAAATTTATTATTATTATTATTATTATTATTATTATTATTATTATTATTATTATTATTATTATTATTATTATTTTACAAGTTGCTTTACGTCGCACCGACACAGATAGGTCTTATGGCGACGATAGGACAGGAAAGGACTAGGAATGGGAAGGAAGCGGCTGTAGCCTTAATAAGGTACAACCCCAGAATTTGCCGGGCGTGGACATGGAAAAACACGGAAAACCATCTTCAGGGCTGCCGACAGTGGGGTTCGAACCCACTGTCTCCCAAATACTGGATACTGGCCGCGCTTAAGCGACTACAGATATCGAGCTCGGTAACATTATTATTCAGTTACTGACGACAGTAGTAGTAACGTGTGTGCTTCTTTCCGAAAGACCCAGGTTCAATTCGCAGCTCGTCAAAGGATTTCAATTCTCGACCACACGACACCTCGTAATCTGCAGGCCTTCAGGCTGAGCAGTGGTCGAGAAACTGTTCACTGCAGACGCAAGAGAATAAATCAAAAACAGTTTACATTGTATGTGGCAAGTATTGTGAAGACGATTGTATTCAGTGCAATAGCTGTAAAAAATGGACTCATGAAAAGTGTGCCAAAATTCAGAATGAATTGTTTTATCAGTCTCCAACATGCCTAAAGTGACGACCAAAATTCATAGCGTCGTATTTTATCGCTTAGGATTTCATAACAAATGCGTTAAATAACTTGTGTTTATATTCACCAGTCCAAATTACACTATCACCTGGACCAAGTTACACGGTAACAAATTTTAAAAATACATATTAATGTTAAAGAAATCCTAAATACAATATGAACATTTATTTTCACCAAATCATTTAATATATTGTACTAATTATCATGTATAGAATTGGAGAAATTTTCCATACGGTCAACAGAGTTATGAACGTTTAAATTTAGGTGGTCCAAACTACACGGACTTCTCCTGTTCACTGTTGTGTATTTCTATGGTGGTTGGTGGTGTGATCTGGTGTGTGTAAATGATGTGTATTACCAACACAAACATCCAGTCCCGAGCTGGAAATATTAACCAAATGTTGTTAAAGTTCCCGGTCACGACGCGAGTTGCAGACCTCTACGCTGACCATTCAGACAAGGAGCAGGGCGTAAAGTAATATACTTGCTTACTTTCTTACAGAGGCTGCCTACCCGAGGTGCTAAAGGTGTGCTATGTTCACCCAGAAAGACGTGTTAGATACCCCGTCGAAAAGTCGAAAAACTTGGAAACGAGATTTGTAATTCTGGAGAGGCATATGGCCCTGAGGTTCACTCAGCCTGAGCCAAAATTGAGTACAAGGTTAATTCCTGTGGGTAAAGGAGGACGGACATAGAGCTAACCATTTTGCTCACTTAAAGCCGACGTAACAGATAACGAAAGAATCTGATTTTTAAATCTCCATAGTCTTTCCGGGGATGTCACTTGTTATGAAAGGTCTCTGGAGTCAAAAAAAGACTAGTTGGAATATAGGTCATGGTGACACCGCATGCTTTTAAGTGGAGTCAGATTTTCCTTGGAAGTTCCTGTGTCTCAACCCAGATAATACTGGGAAGTAGAATTATTTAAAACATTTAGCACTCTATTAAGAGCCTCCGTGGCTCAGGCAGCAGCGCGCCGGCCTCTCATCGCTGGGTTCCGTGCTTCAAATCCCGGGCACACCGTGTGAGATTTGTGCTGCACAAAGCGGAGGCGGGGCAGGCTTTTCACCGAGTACTCCGGTACAACAGCACGTTGTCGCTCCTTGGAAAACAAGTGATTAGGCATCCCATGCATCACGATTGCATGCGGGACATTTGTAAGTAGAAAGTACGGCGCTCGCGGGCCTCCTGATATATATATGTGTGTCTTCTTCTTGTCGTCTTCACAAAACAGGTTAATGAAAATCAAATTCCAAACTTTAGCTCAAAGCAAAGTGGTAAAATGATGCTGGCTCGTCCGTCATATCATCAGATAATTATGCAGTACAGCTAACCAATGGGCAACAATTGACATCATACACTCATCTTCATTATAGACTGCTATGCCTTTCAGCGTTCAGTCTGCAGGTCTCTGTGGATTTACTAACCGCCGCCACATTCCTCTATTTGTAACTAGTGTTGTCGCCTCGTTTAGTTCTATACCTCTTATCTTCAAATAGTTAGAAACTGAGTATAACCATCGTCGTATTGGTCTCCTCTACTCCTAGGTAACCTCTCCTCCTCCATTCATCTCACGTGACCTCACCACCAAAGTCGGTTTATGCGTACAGCTTCATCCCTTTAATTCTTTCGTAGCTTATATTTATCTCCTCATTCCGAGTACCCTCCTGCCTTTGTTCCCACCTGTTTTTACCAGCAGTCATTCTTGCAACTTTCATGGCTGGTACCTCTAATTTATGAATAAAATATACTGAGTCCACCCAGATTTCACTCCCGTAAAGCAAAGTTGGTCTGAAAACAGACCGATGTATAGATAGTTTTGTCTGGGAGCTGACTTCCTTCTTACAGAATACTGTCGATCGCAACTACGACCTCACTGCGTTAGCTTTACTGCACCTTGATTCAATCTCACTTACTATATTACCATCCTGGGAGAACACACATCCAAAATACTTGAAATGATTTACCTGTTTGAGCTTTGTATCACCAATTTAACAATAAAGACTCTTGGATTCCTTGCCTACTGGCATCAATTTAGTCTTGAAAAGGCTCATTTTCACACCATACTCATTGCATCTAGTTTCAAGTTCCAGGATACTAGACTGCAGACTTTCGGTAGAATCTGCCATTAAGACCAAGTTATCAGCATAGCCCAGACTGCTTGTTACACTTTCACCTAACTGAATCCCTCCCTGCCACTTAATACATTTCAGCAGATGATCCATGTAAATTATGACCAACAAAGGTGAAAAATTACCCCCTTGTCTAAGCCCTGTAAGTACCTTGAACCAAGAACTCCTTCTACAATCAATTCTCACTGCAGCCTAACTGGCAACATAAATGCGTTTGATTGATTTTAATAATTTATCTTTAGTCCCATACTCACCCAGCACAGCGAACATCTTTTCCCTCGGTACTCTGTCATATGCCTTATCTAGATCTACGAAGCATAAGCATAACGGTCTATTCCTCCCATAGTATTTTTCAATTACCTGGCGCAAACTGAAAATCTGATACTGATAGCCCCTCCCCCCCCCCCCCTGTAGTCTAAAACCACACCGGTTTTCATCCAACTTCGTTTCAACCACTGATCGCACCCTCCCTTCCAAAATCCCAGTGAACACCTTGCCTGGTATACTTTTCTTATTTTACAATTTGTTTTTCATCACACCGACAGAGATAGGATGACGATAGGATGGGAAAGGCCAACTACTCTCATGGTTTCCGGAAGGGCTGACATGTTTGACCACCCTCAGATTTACATTTGAGAAATCAATTCCACTAGACCAGGAGTGCACGGTCACCTATCCAAGTCCTCACCATGCATAGCGCAGTTTGACATTTAAGAGTTCCCGGGAATTTAAAGTTGGAGGAACAGCAACATGTGACAAATAGCCGAACGAGATGACTACGCGGTATGGGTCGTATAATTCTGACACTGTA
This sequence comes from Anabrus simplex, assembly GCF_040414725.1. Lineage (NCBI taxonomy): Eukaryota > Metazoa > Arthropoda > Insecta > Orthoptera > Tettigoniidae > Anabrus > Anabrus simplex. The sequence continues at coordinate 1,039,996,151 of NC_090266.1, forward strand.
TCTTAATTCGTGGCCAGTGATATTCTCCCTCAGTGTGTGAAAACGGCTCACCCCTGAGGTACCGAGTAACCTATTTGTGTTAGTGAGACTTTGAACTGTTAGAGCCTGACCTGTGCCTTACTCAAGGCCACGGCCACTTGTTTCCCAGTCCGAACCCTTTCCCATCCACTGTTGCAGAGAACCTATCTGAGATAGTGCGACATTAAACTAATAACAAAATATCTACCGCTAGTACAAAAAAATGACAGTAATTAAGCTTTCAACAGACCGAGAGGGTTAACACAAAAACCAGCCTTAGGTCTAAGTAATTGCAAGCATACCAGTAAGGGCACCACACTAACCAAGGTTATGACATGAATCCTAGAGTATACAGAACAGTTGATCATGATGCATTAATATCTTAATAATGATATCTAAATAATGATCCGGTTTTTTAAACCTAACCGGAAGAGTAATGTGTTTTTGAGAGAAGTATAAATAACCTCACGGAAGGTAGGTATGAATAACCGCAGTTCGTAAACTGGGATTTTTTTAAAAAAATAGCGAAATGTTGGCTGAGGTAGGATAATTATAATTTATAAATATAATTTCGTGTGGCTATTTCTAGCCGAGTGCAGCCCTTGTAAGGCAGACCCTCCGATGAGGGTGGGCGGCATCTACCATTTGTAGGTAACTGCGTGTTATTGTGGTGGAGGATAGTGTTATGTGTGGTGTGTGAGTTACAGGGATGTTGGGGACACCACAAACGCCCAGCCCCCGGGCCATTGGAATTAACCAATGAAGGTTACAATCCCCGACCCGGCCGGGAATCGAACCCGAGACCCTCTGAACCGAAGGCCAGTACGCTGACCATTCAGCCAACGAGTCAGACGCTGAGGTAGGAGCTTGTAATAGAGTGCGATGTTCGCGAGGTAGGTAGTAGCTTCGTTTGCCCCTCGGCTTATACCTCCCGCCATACTATGTTTCAGGCAATATGAATGCGTAATGTGTAGGGAAGGGATTTTAAGGTGGAAAGTATGGTCAGAAAAGGGGGAAATAAGGTTCTGAAAATACGTCATACGAAAAGGTGCAAGAAAAGATGTTGATGAAAACACGAACATTGAAACCAGTTACCTGAACATTCCTTATCTCATTTACTGGGTTCTAATAATTGGAATACCGGGCGAGTTGGCCGAGCGCGTAGAGGGGCGCGGCTGTGAGCTTGCATCCGGGAGATAGTAGGTTCGAATCCCACTATCGGCAGCCCTGAAAATGGTTTTCCGTGGTTTCCCATTTTCACACCAGGCAAATGCTGGGGCTGTACCTTAATTAAGGCCACGGCCGCTTCCTTCCAAGTCCTAGGCCTTTCCTATCCCATCGTCGCCATAAGACCTATCTGTGTCGGTGCGACGTAAAGCCCATAGCAAAAAAAATATTGAAATACTTGTTATATTGGATGACACACAACATTTAAATGTTTTTGTCAGTAAGTCTCCGGCACTTTTATTGCAGTAGATCCTTGAATATAGAGAAACTCCGCTCGAAATCTATAGAAACCAACAGAGCATATCTTGTCAGCATTCATAAAAAAACTTTGGTAAAATTTGCAAAGGTTTTCACATATGGATTGTTCTTCAAATTTCATTCGAATTTGTCTCCACCAAACGTAGCAAGGTTCTTCCTAACACTCATCAACTTCTTCCAAACTCTGAATCACATCCGGCAAATACTTACAGCTATGTACTGCAATAAGTTCCAACTCTAGGTCTTTCTTGTTGTAATAATAATAATAATGTTATTTGCATTACGTCCCACTAACTACTTTTACGGTTTTCGGGGAAGCGAGGTGCCGGAATTTAGTCCCACAGGAGTTCTTCTACGTACCAGTAAACCTACCGACACGAGGCTGACGTATTTGTGCACCTTCAAATACCACCGGACTGAGCTAGGATCGAACCTACCAAGTTGGGGTCAGAAGGCCAGCGCTTCAACCACTCTGAGCCACTCAGCCCGGCCTTTTTTTGTTGAGTAATTGTTGGGCCTGCTTGATGGCTGCTGCGTCCGTCGAGACTAGGGCACATATGAAACGCTTTACTTTATCGAAGGTTTCGCCCAAGATCACCGCGCATCCTACCCAAGTACCCACCCCCACCCTAACCTTATGGTGAAAGAAAACTGGAAGATGGAGTCCAGTCATTTCTTGGTACAAAATTTGACGACTGGGAGCGTTTACGAGAATCTTCTCCAGAGCAGCAATGAAGTCATTTACCCTGCTGTAATTTTCCCTGATATTTTCACAAAAATTGTGTAGTCCGTGTGCAATACATGTCACATGCCTGGGGTTGGGGCACATGGCCTTCAGATGTTTTTTTTGCTAGGGGCTTTACGTCGCGCCGACACAGATAGGTCTTATGGCGACGATGGGATAGGAAAGGCCTAGGAGTTGGAAGGAAGCGGCCGTGGCCTTAATTAAGGTACAGCCCCAGCATTTGCCTGGTGTTAAAATGGGAAACCACGGAAAACCATCTTCAGGGCTGCCGATAGTGGGATTCGAACCTACTATCTCCCGGATGCAAGCTCACAGCCGCGCGCCTCTACACGCACGGCCAACTCGCCCGGTCCTTCAGATGTTGGAAAGCCGAAAACATGTAGCGGGATTGATCAGTCACCACAAGCCTGACTTTTTCGTATTGTATACCTCCTGGCCACAGGTTCATACATGAGTCATTGAATGACTGCATTATTGTGTAGGCATTTGTCTTCTTGAGTTGATACATTTTAAAAAGTATGGATTTTACCCATTCAAACGATAATGTAAATACCAGCACATTCAAAATATATCTTTGCAGGATATCGGAAGTTTAATCTAAAATGAATTCCACTTGATATTTGCCGACCGCCTCTTATATTTTCTTGACGACGTTCTCATAAATTGGCCGTATGTTTTTTTCTCAGAGTACTCTCATCTGGTACCGAACTTCGCGAGTACTTCTTAATAAATTATTTTAATGCAGGATTGTTTACCTTGTGGACTGCAGTTCCTGACTGGATTAATGCTATGACAAGATCTGCACTGAACTCGTGCAATGACCACAAAATTTTGTGTTGTGAAAAATACGTTCTGGTTCGGACTGGTAAAACACTAACACGGCCAACAAGAGAGTACACAGTCGATGAGTGTAACTATTACATTCATGCCAGGACTAACTGAACTTAGTTTAAACTGTTAACATCGTTTAAACATTGTTTACATTTGAATTTGATTTCACAGCTGCAGGTTGGCTATCCTTACTAGAATATGAAGTATTGGTGATATCCATAAATTATATTTTAATAATTATTTATTCATCATCATCATCATCATCATCATCTGTTTACCCTCCAAGTTCGGTTTTTCCCTCGGACTTTGCGAGGGATCCCACCTCTACCGCCTCAAGGGCAGTGTCCTGGAGCTTCAGACTCTTGGTCGGGGGATACAACTGGGAAGTATGACCAGTACCTCGCCCAGGCGGCCTCACCTGCTATGCTGAACAGGGTCCTTGTGGAGGGATGGGAAGATTGGAAGGGATAGGCAAGGAAGCGGTAAGGAAGCGGCCGTGGCCGTGGCCGTATGTTAGGTACCATTCCGGCATTCGCCTGGAGGAGAAGTGGGAAACCACGGAAAACCACTTCCAGGATGGCTGAGGTGGGAATCGAACCCATCTCTACTCAGTTGTCCTCCCGAGGCTGAGTGGACCCCGTTCCAGCCCTCGTACCACTTTTCAAATTTCGTGGCAGAGCCGGGAATCGAACCCGGGCCTCCGGGGGTGGCAGATAATCACGCTAACCACTACACTACAGAGGCGGACCAATAATTATTTATTGACTGTCAAAATTTTCGAAATCTGTTCAAGAAGAGAAAAATGATCCTGTCTCATCGTTTAAAAGCGCAGATAAAAGTCGGGGAAAGGCTCTGAAGCATTAAATAGAAGGGAAAAGGTGGAAACATGTGGTAATCTACAAATGTAAGACATGTGCAAATGGTACAACAAATTGTGCTTATTTCGCTTCATTTCATGTCCCCAAATACATATATTGACCTATCTGTATAAAAATAGCTACCGTATATACTTAGAAATATGCTGTGAGCTTGCATCCAGGATATAGTGGGTTCTAACATCCCCGGTGGCAACGTTGAAGATGGTTTTCTGTGGTTTCCAATATTCACACCATCCAAATGCTGTACCTTAATTAAGGTCACAGCCGCTTCCTTCCCACTCCTAGGCCTTTCCTATCCCATCGTTACCATAAGACTTATCTGTGTCGGTACGACGTAAAGGAAATAGTAAAAATACGAGGAAAGGTGCTGCGTCTTAAAATCCTTTCACTAGTAGTGAGTAAGTACCTCACAGCACTGCAGATGTACGCATCACTTTATTGCGGCTCCAGGACGTATACATGCGCAATGTGCAAGGAACAATTCGAAGTACATCATTGCACTGCAGCTGTACGCATCACTTTATTGCGGCTCCAGGACGTATGCATGCGCAATGTGCAAGAAACAGTCCGAAGTACATCACTGCACTGCAGATGTACGCATTACTTTATTGCGGCTCCAGGACGTATACATGCGCAATGTGCAAGAAACAGTCCGAAGTACATCACTGCACTGCAGATGTACGCATTACTTTATTGCGGCTCCAGGACGTATACATGCGCAATGTGCAAGAAACAGTCCGAAGTACATCACTGCACTGCAGATGTACGCATTACTTTATTGCGGCTCCAGGACGTATGCATGCGCAATGTGCAAGAAACAGTCCGAAGTACATCATTGCACTGCAGCTGTACGCATCACTTTATTGCGGTTCCAGGACGTATACATGCGCAATGTGCAAGAAACAATCCGAAGTACATCATTGCACTGCAGCTGTACGCATCACTTTATTAATAATAATTTCGTGTGGCTATTTCTAGCCGAGTGCAGCCCTTGTAAGGCAGAGCCTCCGATGAGGGTGGGCGGAATCTGCCACATGTAGGTAACTGCGTGTTATTGTGGTGGAGGATAGTGTTATGTGTGGTGTGTGAGTTGCAGGGATGTTGGGGAGCACAAACGCCCAGCCCCCGGGCCATTTGAATTAACCAATGAAGGTTAAAATCCCCGACCCGGCCGGGAATCGAACCCGGGACCCTCTGAACCGAAGGCCAGTACGCTGACCATTCAGCCAACGAGTCGGACATCACTTTATTGGGGCTCCAGGACGTATGCATGCGCAGTGTGCAAGAAACAGTCCGAAGTACATCATTGCACTGCAGCTGTACGCATCACTTTATTGCGGCTCCAGAACGTATGCATGCGCAATGTGCAAGAAACAGTCCGAAGTACATCACTGCACTGCAGATGTACACATCACTTTATTGCGGCTCCAGGACGTATGCATGCGCAATGTGCAAGAGAGAGTCCGAAGTACATCATTGCACTGCAGCTGTACGCATCACATTATTGCGGCTCCAGGACGTATGCATGCGCAATGTGCAAGAAACAATCCGAAGTACATCATTGCACTGCAGCTGCATGCATCACTTTATTGCGACTCCAGGACGTATGCATGCGCAATGTGCAAGAAACAATCCGAAGTACATCATTGCACTGCAGCTGTACGCATCACTTTATTGCGGCTCCAGGACGTATGCATGCGCAATGTGCAAGAGAGAGTCCGAAGTACATCATTGAACTGCGGCTGTACGCATCACTTTATTGCGGCTTCAGGACGTATACATGCTGAGTGTGCAAGAAACAGTCCGAAATACACCATTGCACTGCAGCTGTACGCATCACTTTATTGCGGCTTCAGGACGTATGCATGCGCAATATGCAAGAAACAGTCCGAAGTACACCATTGCACTGCAGCTGTACGCATCCCTTTATTGCGGCTTCAGTTGTAAACTGTTTTCCGTCACGGCGCATGTTCTCCACAGACTGCCAGCAAGCGCCGATTAATTTGGTCACGCCTTCTTTCCATAGGAACCAAGTCGTATAGCGCTGTCCCTGACAGTTGCTTTCCATGTTGTCTGCTCCTACGCTGACAGTGTTCTTAAGAAATGGCTACGACGAGTGCATTCGTTGGCCCCTGTGCGTCTGCTGCTACCGAACGGTGGAATAAGACACTAGCTACACGTCACCACCTTCAAAAATGAAATGTTAACCGTACCCGGACGTACAAAAAATAAAGTGTAAAACAGTAGAGTACGCCCCTCGTATAATATAACAAGGTCGTAACACTGAAAACAGCGAGAGGGTGGATATAATATCACTAAAATGTGCAATGAAGGGTTTCTGAAAAAAAGACAAAGTGGAACCAAGATGATGCGTAAATAATGCATATGGAATGGGAATAGAAATAATAGAAAAAGTAGGTGGAAAGTAATGGGGTAAAAGAACATACTGAAACCACCGGTACAAAGAGAAATGGGTCATAAATGTATATATTGGCTGGTGTTGACACTGTCACATTTCTTCCAGAAATGGTTCCCTTGTCCACCGATGTGCACCCTGTTTTCCAGACTTCCACCCAGTTGTAAACTGTATTGTACAGTACTCACCCTTTGATGCTTAGTGAAAATATCAGTCACAAGACTTTGATTTGATTTTTCGATTTTTGAGCGTGCCCATTCTGATTCAATTTTCCAACGTTATCCAAATAGTGTGTCAATCATTTCTGGTCGGTTATATACAAACACATAACGTTCCAACTCATTAGTACACTCCACAGCTTTCTGATCAGAAGGTGGATCCTTGGGAACAGCAATTGTTTTTCTTCTTCTTCTTCTTCCTCTTCTTCTTCCTTTCTTATTCTTCTTAATATTCTTCTTGTTCTTATTTTTCTTCTGAAGACAATCTTCCTTATGTAGAAATCACTTGTTGTAACACTCCATCAGTTGTTCCAAGAACATCATCGTTAACTTCCAACACATTATCGAAATCGTACGACAATTTTCTGTGACAGACTTCAAGGAGACATCCCAATTCCTCAGTTAACGAGATGGTTCTTCCTCTTCACTTGATTGGAAAATACAGGAACATTAACATTAGTGTTTTCTAATGCTCTTGGGCAGGCAACATTTTCAAGTACAATGTTGAAATTGCTTCCACTAAACCATTACAAAACAGAAAAACAAAAAAAGTTTTGAACCTGTCCAATCTGTCATTTAAGGGCTGTTCAATGTCCATAGTTGAAGGGTGTCCTATGTACAGAGGATTTTTAACATGTAAAAGTATCGGGAATTTAACGGTGCATTCAATATATGTTCAATTAAAAGGCGTAACCAAAGTGAGGAGTTTTACTGTATTGCCTAACTCAGGCATCGTCAATCGACAGCGAAATGTTTTCGGAGCCAGTTTGCTCCCCGCTCTTGAAGAACGAGAGCAGCTTAACGAGCAAGTAGGGGAAGTGCATGACGTAGTACGTACTGCAGGTCAGTGACGCAAAGGTATAGCGCATCTTTCTGGACAGGTTAGATTGCGACACGGTACGCGTGAACTCATGTGAGGTGACAGTAGTGTGTTCCCACCTTTATCCTCACACCACACACGTTCAAGTCTAGTCGATTAATGTTGCATTTACTACGGAAGAGAGTTCAACACAGCGTAGTCCATCGATGCCAACAAGTTTCAACCCTTCTTGGGAAGATACTTTGATACTTCAAGAAAACAACACACAAAATGTTTAATATGTAATCAAATATTGAAATACATTAAAAGAATTAATCTGCAGCGCCGTTGTTCCTTGTGTCACGCCAACAAATATGATAAATATGAAGGCCGGGAAAGGATAGCGTTACTGGAAAAACTTAAAAACAACACATTTGTGGATGTAAGTACATTTCATATCACCCTACTCAACTCTATATTATGTTTGATAATTACTCAGAAAGTATGTATGTACCGGTATGTATTTCATTGCTGTTGTTCATATGGTAACATTTTTGAGCGCCGAGTACAGTACTGCTACGTTATACAACCCGCCTGTCCTCTGCTCTCTTGTCACGTGACAAACAGCCGTCCCGAGCGGAGCAAGTAACACCGGCTCCCTAGAGCAACCGGGTGATGACGCCTGGCCTAACTGATAGCGAGAGTCCCTGTAGAAATGAGAAGGACGTTTCTGTATTTCCACCGCTTCCTGTATGAGCCTAGACCTACCCAACTTCATTTAGTTGCGAAATGGAAATACGCTCAAATGGTTGCATTTACACAACTGTTTTAAATTATTTTATGTAATTTGACTTTCCCGATCTGAACGTTCATGAAATGTTACTTAATGCTATAATATTAATTTTGTGTGGCTATTACACCCGGATGCAGCACTTGTAAGGCAAACCCTCCGATGAGAGTGGGCGGCGACTGCCGTGTATACGAAGATGGGTGTTAATGTAATGGAGGATAGTGTTGTTTGTGAGTTGCAGGAATGTTGGGAACAGCATAAACACCCAGTACCCGAACCACTGAAATGAACACTTTACGATTAAAAAGCCACAACCCAGCCGAGAATCGAACTTGAAAGCCAAGATACGAAGATACTAACCACTTAGCAATGGAGTCGAATTACTCTCAGTGTTACTGATTTCACGTAGATCAACGTGAAAAGTGATCCTCCATATCTATCACAAAGACGTGTTTTAAGCAAGATATCATGTTGTTTATCGTTTGGACAAAACATGGATACAGCCCAAGGCGGGTGCACTAAAAAGAAATTAGAATTAACAATGCAAACTCGTTCAGATCCATCACAATGAATTTCAACAGTATGTAATCATTAAGTAGTTAATTATGCATCTTATCTGTCTTTAAACCTCCGTGCCTGCACATATATACATATTTGTGCATATATATAATGTATAACTTATAGAAATAATAGTCAATAGTTGTGAATCTAAAGTAAAATCTCATCCTGGTCTGTGTACGCCAATTTCTTTAAATATATTCTTTATTTTTTCCAAATTGTATTATTATAATATCAACTATGTAATGCCTGTTGTAATTGGAGTACAACTCTGTTACAGGCATATTAATAAATAAATAAATTACGTTTTAAATAAGGATGCAACACGATTTGGGGTTGTTTCGGCACGTATTTTTAGAACAGATGTCGACTCTGCAAATAAAGTGAAATAAATTCGTGTCCCCGTCCCGAGATCCTTCAGCTCTTTTCAGGCACCCCCCACCCTATAGGAGGTGAGCTGTGTATACCTTTTAACAACATACCAGCCCTCCTGCCTATATTAATTCTCTGGCAGTACCAGGAATCCAACCCAGCCTTCCCATCACGCCAGTTAATAGCGCTAACCGTTACGCTATGGAGGTGGACACATTGCAAAGGAGATGGATTTCCGTGGTTTTCAATTCTTACACCAGGCAAATGCCGAGGATGTATATTAATTAAGGTCATGGCCGCTACGTTCGTAGCCCTGGCTCCTTGCCCTAGGTCAGTCGCTGAAAACCTCTATGTCAGTGCGACGTTAAATAGATTGAATACAACGAACCTTGTCATATTGATGCTGTGAGCTTTGTACAAAGAGTAAGGTTATGAAGTATGCACCTCAAGCTGTGACACCGAGTGAGTTGGCTGTGCGGTTATGGTCTCGCAGATTTGACCTTACATTCGGGAGATAGTGGGTTCGAATCCCACCATCGGTAGCCCTGAAGATGATTTTCCTCGGTTTTTCGTCTTCACACAAGGCAAAGGCTGGGGCTCTACATTAATTAAAACCCTTCCCAATCCCTCCGTCGCCTAAAACCTTCAATGATTTTGTGCGACATTAAAGAAATAGCAAAAAATCAAGTTGTGACAAGGCAATCTGACAAAAAAAAAGCGTAGGCCTACGCCTGACGTATTCTAGGGTCAGACTAATTCATGGTGCAGTGCTGTAGTATACCCTCTGAATGTGAGAGATGTAGTCTGAAGTATGGCAGGCAGGCTGGTTCACAGATGTGAAGTATACATCCGGGAAGAACGCAGTAGAACAAGTTAAATCTCCTCTTCATCTGTCTTTTTGTGGTCTGTAGCTGTCTCCATCCCCAATATGGAGGGAACTCCGTTTCAACCTCCATCTGAATTAATTACCATTGCCTCGCTGTATTTGCTAAAAAATCAATCAATCAATCAATCAATCAATCAGTCAATCAATCAATCAATCAATCAATCAATCAATCAATCAATCAATCAATCAATCAATCAATCAATCTATCTATCTATCTATCTATCTATCACTCAACTATACAGGCAATTTCCCAACAGCTCGTTCGCTCTTAGATAGTTACCTAACGAGAGGGGATAGCAGATACCTACAAGAAGAATCGGACCGGGAACCAAACCTGGAACTTCCAGTTCTTTTCTTCCATTCTCAGTTTCCTCTTTCCGCTTTGGTATATCTCCGCCGCAAATGTTATGGGCTGGCCCCACTGTCTAAAGGTGGCGAAACTGCCTCTACTCGGAGGAACATGATCGATTCCTGGCCAGGTCAGGGATTTTTACCTGGATCTGAGGACTGTCCCGAGGCTCACTTAGCCTTCGTGAGAACAATTGAGGTGAGATAGCGGTCCAAGTCTAGACAATGAAGAATAGCGGCCGAGAGGATTCGTCGTGTCGCGATGACCAGGGATCACCTTGTGAACTGGAGGCCTTCGGGTTGATCAATGGTCGATGGTAGGCCAAGGTAGACTTGACTACTCTAACCCACTGAGTAACGATGTTATGGACTAGGGAAGCCTTTGCCATCCACTACTTATAACCAATACGAAAAGGCTGGTAAAACATTGGAATGACGTCATCAGTGTGTGTTTGTGCTCCTCATCGGTGATGCATTTGCATGCAGATCCTTCCTTTTCCTAAGCTCCTCGTTTCTGATATATTTCCACGAATAAACTTGTTTTGTATTTCGCTACTGGTTTTACGTCGCACCGATTGCTATAGGTCTTATGGCGACGATGGGATATGACTGGGATGGAAGGGATCGTGGCCTTAATTAAGATATAGCCCCGGAGTTTTCCTGGTGCGAAAATTGGAAACCATGGAAAATCACGTTGCTCTAATTGCGTAGTCAGACCGCTCGGTGTATGTGTGGAATATGTTAGAATGTGAAGTTGTTAGTGAAAACTTTGCAATATTACCTGCACGCACTTTTCCCTACATGATGCATACCTTCACTCGTGCGAAAGTACAGTACTAAAATAAATCAAATAAATAAATAGCCTTGTATGAGTGTGATTAGTTCCCACCCCCGGAGGCCCCGGTTCGATTCCCGGCTCTGCCACGAAATTTGAAAAGTGGTACGAGGGCTGGAACGGGGTCCACTCAGCCTCGGGAGGTCAACTGAGTAGGGGTGGGTTCGATTCCCATATCAGCCATCCTGGAAGTGTATTTCCGTGGTTTCTCACTTCTCCAGGAAAATACCGGGATGGTACCTAACTTAAGGCCACGGCCGCTTCCTTCCGTCTTCCTTGTCTATACCTTCCAATCGTCCCATCCCCCCGCAAGGCCCCTGTTCAGCACAGCAGATGAGGCCGCCTGGACATGGTACTAGTCATCCTCCCCAGTTGTATCCCCCGACCCAGAGTCTGAAGCTCCAGGACACTGCCCTTGAGACTGTAGAGGTGGGATCCCTCGCTGAGTCCGAGGGAGAAACCGACCCTGGAGGGTAAACAGATAAAGAAGGAGAAGAAGAAGAAATAGCCTTGTGAATCCCCTAAGGGCTACGGCCTCCTGCAATGCAGGGACATTGCTCAGTTTAACTCATCACGTGAGCAGGTTCTGAGGAGCATTATTATATAGGTTATTTCCTAGTTTGTTTCGTGAGAACGTATTACTGTAGGTTGTACACGTGTGTAGTCTCACCTCCGAGTGGATGCAATTGTGTCTCTCGAGATCAACAATTCGCGAAAACGCATTGTTGCGTTATTGACACTTGTACAGTTTTTCCTCAGGTAGGGTTGAGATTCCTTTTTTGTGAAAGCGTACCCGTGCACATTTCGTTCTTGCATAGCTTCTCCTTAGAATGTTTGTGGAGATGTCTTTTAAGTTCATGAGTTTCTCCCCATGTGGAAATTCTCTATTACATACCTTACACTTGCGTGTCCTCTTTTCACTACCACGATGTAGGTTTGCTCCCTCATCCCACCCCCTGTACGCTAACATGTGCTACAACACTCATCATGAAACAAAACACATTTTGGCAAGTTGTAGACATTACAATGCAAAATCACGGTCGTCTTCTTAGAGGGCGTGAGAGCCCATGGAGGATTTCAAGGTAAATGTACCGGGCGAGTTGGCCGTGCGCGTAGAGGCGCGCGGCTGTGAGCTTGCATCCGGGAGATAGTAGGTTCGAATCCCACTATCGGCAGCCCTGAAGATGGTTTTCCGTGGTTTCCCATTTTCACACCAGGCAAATGCTGGGGCTGTACCTTAATTAAGGCCACGGCCGCTTCCTTCCAACTCCTAGGCCTTTCCCATCCCATCGTCGCCATAAGACCTATCTCTGTCGGTGCGACGTAAAGCCCCTAGCAAAAAAAAAACAAGGTAAATGTTTCCACTATCCGGAACCTCAGCTCTAAGTATGATAGTGGTTAGCCCTAGAACCCGCGCCAGCCAAATTGGCCCAGTCGCTTAGTGTCCCTCCATTTATGAGGTGGCTGAATCTCCGATTCAGACTGATCTCATTTGAGACTTCTTAAATGCGACAACTCCGTGTCGTTGGTTTCTAACACGTTAAAGAACTCCTGCAGGACAAAATTCCGTAATCGAAAGGAGTTAAAGAATTATTATTATTTTATTTCTTCACATCGTTGTGCCTAACTAATGAGCGTGACTGAACTTATTTGCAGATGTATTTGCTTTCTTCTCTTCATCCTCTCGCTGTGTTCTTTCTTTCGTTCTTCCGTCCATGCAGTGGTGGTTTTCATCTTGGGTTTTTCATCAAAATGATGTTTGTTGACCAACATTCTAAAGATCAGCCTCTCTCATATAATTTCACCTATTATGCTGATTTCTTGAAGGTCTTTTTTCAATTTCGATTCTCCAATTATTCTTGACTTTTAGTGAAGAAGCATAATTGAATATTTTTAGTGAAGCTTTCATTGTCCACTCTTTGAATACGGCCATAAAAATTCAGTCGTCTTTTTCTAATAGTATCTGAAATTTTCTCAGAATGCTGGTATAATGCCGGTGACGTCCTTTTCATCCACACTCCTTCTATGCATAATGAGCCAAAGATTTTCTTGAAGGATTTTTCTTGTTTTTCTAAATTTTAGTTCGTGATGCGTCTCCCATGATCAAGGTTTCTTATGCGTATAGTGCTTCAGGCTTAATCTCAGTATATTATTATTATTATTATTATTATTATTATTATTATTATTATTATTATTATTATTATTATTATTATTATTATTATTATTATTATTATTATTATTGTCCGGCTCCATGGTTAAATGGTTAGCGTGCTGGCCTTTGGTCCAGTGGGTCCCGGGTTCGATTCCCGGCCGGGTCGGGGATTTTAACCTTCATTGGTTAATTCCAATGACTCGGGGGCTGCGTGTGTGTGTCGTCTTCAGCATTAGAATTCATCATAGGTAGGGCCCCATTCTCATAGACGCGCAGGTCGCCTATGCGGCGTCAACTCGAAAGACCTGCGCTCGGCCTCTTCGGTGTCCACAAGCCATTATTATTATTATTATTATTATTATTATTATTATTATTATTATTATTATTATTATTATTATATAGACTGAGTGACCAACGGCGTTATATGTCTTTTCAGAAGCCGAAATACCGTCTCTAAATTCTCGATTTCTGGAAGAGGAATCAAATCCACGTCCTTCCTGGTGAATGGAGCAAGCAGTGAATATAATGGCAGGATTACACTGGAGAAAACGAAATCCAGGTAAAACAATCCACAGAGAGACACGCAGTACAAAAATTTGCGTAGAGTTAAAATATGTGTTGAAGTGGCAAAAAAAAAAAAAAAAAAGAGATGTCTTTTATAGTTAATGCAGCTGTAATTATTTAGCTTTGGGATGGAAACAGGTGTCCTGGGACTTAAAAACTGGCTATACCCCCAGTGAATTCCAGTTAAATTGAAACCACTAACAATATTCACAAGCCCATTTTGTGTTTGAGTATATTGCAACACATGCTCTAAAATGTAAAATACGTTCGGATTCACGTGTTTATTGTATGTGGACGTAATATGCACTGGCCTGAAATAGTTTTCACAATTTATTGCGTGGTTCACTATACCGTAGATTTCCCGGCCTTTGGCTTAGAAACCGCTCCAACAACACGGCAACAGTTAGTTGAACTTCAGAGATATCAGCCAATGGTATTCGAATCCATCTATCTGCCGAGCCCAGAATCTACTTTCTTCTTCTGCTTTTCCCACACCTGTAGGGTCGCGGGTGCGAACAGCGTAGCACATGTGTATTTGGTCCTGTTTTACTACCGGATGCCCTTCCAGACGCCATCCCTATATGGAGGAATGTAATCTCTATTGCGTGTTTCTGTGGTTGTTGGTAGTATGATGTATTATTATTATTATTATTATTATTATTATTATTATTATTATTATTATTATTATTATTATTATTATTATTATTATTATTATTTACACTTAAATGTCCGACTCATTGGCTGAATGATCAGCATCGAGAGCTTCGGTTCAGAGGATCCGAGGTTCGATTTCCGGCTGGGTCGGCTGGTTAATTTCTGTGTTTCGTGGAATAAGTGTTTGTGTTTGCCCCAATACATTCCTCTTCATACATATACAAGACAATACACTACCAGCCATCATAGAAATCCGCAATAACGAATAGGGGCATCCCTCCACATAAGGTTGATGTAACGGAGGGCATCCGGACATAAAACAGAGCCGAATCCTCATGTGCTACACTGTTCACACCCGCGAATCCATCAGGAAGTGAGAAAAGGGGAAGAGAAGAAAGAAGACTTAAATGCACTGAAGTTACCACTGTGGATCAGTGGTGGAGTGATGGCCTCCAGATCCCAAGATCGTAGTTTCAAAACCCGCAGAGGTAGTCGGATTTTTGAAGAGAGGAGAAAGTCCATCCGATACTACGTCGTTTGTTGTCGGTATGTAAACATTCTCTGGATACACATTTTATGTTTACTCGACAAAATTAATTAAAACTAATTCATAGATACCCAACTGGTAGAGTAGAACAGAACTTTGAAACTGATATGCAGGCAGCCTACGATGACGTATTATTATTATTATTATTATTATTATTATTATTATTATTATTATTATTATTATTATTATTATTATTATTATTATTTCTTAATCCGTTTACCTTCCAGCGTTGGTGATTCCCTCGGACTCAGCGAGGAATCTCATCTCTAACGCCTCGAGGGCAGTGCCCTGGACTATCATACCTTGGGTCGGGGATACAACTGGGAAGGAGGACCAGTAACTCGCCAAGGCGGCACACCTGCTGTGAGGAACAAGGGCCTTGTGGGGGGGGGATGGGAAGATTGGAAGGGATATACAAGGAAGAGGAAAGGAAGCGGCCGTGGCCTTAAGTTAGGTACCATCCCGGCATTTGCCTGGAGGAGAACTGGGAAACAACGAAAAACCACTTCCAGGATGGTTGAGGTGGGAATCGAACCGCCTTCTACTCAGTTGACCTCCCGAGGCTGAGTGGACCTCGTTCCAGCCCTCGTACCACTTTTCAAATTTCGTGGCAGAGCCGAGAATCGTACCCCGGCCTCCGGGGTTGCAACTGATCACGCTAACCACTACACCACAGAGGCGGCATTATTATTATTATTATTATTATTATTATTATTATTATTATTATTATTATTATTATTATTATTATTATTATTATTATTATTACCGAGCGGAACGGCGGCGCGTGTTGTTGTTTATTTCTTTTTTTTTTTTTTTTACAAGTTGCTTTACGTCGCTCCGACTCAGATAGGTTTTATGGCGACGATAGAACAGGAAAGGGCTAGGAGTGAGAAGGAAGCGACCGTGGCCTTAATTAAGGTACAGCCCCAGCATTTGCCTGGTGTGAAAATGGGAAACCACGGAAAACCATTTTCAGGACTGCCGACAGTGGGGTTCGAACCCGCTATCTTCCGAATACTGGATACTGGCGGCGCGTGTTAACGCGCCACGGCTATGGAGCCGAAGGGAAGGGCATCCGGCCCTAAATATGCCATATAAAATTCATATCATTTCATCCCCGAGCCCGTATCAAGAAACGGGACACCAGGCGAGTTGGTCATGCGGGTAGAGGCGCGTGGCTGTGAACTTGCATCCGGGAGGTAGTGGGTTCGAATCCCACTGTCGGCAGCCCTGAAGATGGTTTTCCGTGGTTTCCCATTTTCACACCAGACAAATGCTGGGGCTGTACCATAATTAAAGCCACGGCCGCTTCCTTCCAACTCCTAGGCCTTTCCTATCCCATCGTCGCCATAAAACCTATCTGTGTCGGAGCGACGTAAAGGCCCTAGCAAAAAAAAGCAACGGGACTAAGGAGGAGACATGCGTTATTATTATTATTATTATTATTATTATTATTATTATTATTATTATTATTATTATTATTATTATTATTATTATTATTATTATTATTATTATTATTATTATCATGCACCAAGCTACTTCGGCATCGGTACTAGAGGTCATATTTACAATAATTTTGGCCTGAAGTCAGGAAGGACATCCTCAGAAGTGAAGCACCGTTTGCTCCCGGGTTAAATGTCGAAATAACCTCTTAGCCCCAGGATTCGAACCTTGACATCTCAATTCTGGTACGCTTATCGCCTGTGCTATGATAGTGGTAGGAACCCGTCCCTCAGTCGCGGAAGTGTGCGTACAATGTTTATATGATCTTCAAAGCACCAGCGTGCGCTAGGTGGATTGCAGTGATCTTTTGTCTTGTAGACTACTGGGAGGATGACATCAGCTAGACTCGTGGGCTGAGCACTTACTTCACTGAGGAACTATGTGACAGTAGGACCAGCCCCCAGCCTCCCACCAGGTACTCTTACTGCCATTCCAGTATATTCTCTTTAAACGGAAGAGCTCTAGCGGTCTCGAGTCCCTGATAAAGCCATCAGTATCCGTGTATTCTCTTACTCTCCGAGGAACATCACCTCAGTACCCAAATAATAATAATAATAATAATAATAATAATTTGTTTAAAGCTTCTTTAAAGTATGAGCTGCCACAATGGACAAAACATACCGTACATCTTAGTAATTAGAACATAGGTTCGAACCCCACTGTCAGCAGCCCTGAAGATGGTTTTCCTTGGTTTGCCATGTTTACACGAGGTACCGGAATTGAGGCCACGGACGCTTTCCTCCCACTCCTAGCCCTCTCCTATCACATCGTCGGTGCGACTTAAAGCAAGTTGTAAAAACAAAATTAGAACATTCAACTATTAATGACAGTACAATTTCAAAGATATGATGAAAAAGAAAATATAATATAATCGCCAAAGTGTGTCCATTGGGCGATGCCTTGAATCAACGTATCCGTATGGAACCTCTGAAAGCAGAGATGACAACACTTTTTTTTACAAGTTGTTCCACGTCGCACAGACACAGATAGCTCTTATGGGGACGATAGGACAGGAAAGGGCTAGGAGTGGGAAGGAAGCGACCGTGGCCTTAAGATACAGACCCAGGATTTGCTAGTGTGAAAATAGGACACCACGGAAAACCATCTTGAGGGCTGCCGACAGTGGGCTTCGAACCCATTATCTCCCGAATACTGGATACTGGTCGCACTTAAGCGACTGCAGCTATCGAGCTCGGTAGGCAACAGAGTTAAGCAGCGTTCCAGGGATATTCAATTTCCAGAAAAAAATTGACCCAGCCATCAATCCAACATCTCAACATCAGTAAGGTTATACTTTTCGATATAGTACTGGATTGTTTGTTGGTAAACGGATTTCTTCTAGAGATCTCCTTCAATGGCAATGTTTCTTGTATTATAGAGGCCGAGTGGTTTATTTTTCTCTCTTGGTAAATTTCATGTCCTTGCCTTTTTTATTAAATTGTATGTTCAAGTTAACGTAATGTACCTAACAAATGTATAAGGCAGTGAAGTCACTCTTGATATACCAGTAAGCAATGTTCAAATTTGGGATTCCTTGAACGTGTTATATAAAGACAGCATTTGTAGAGGGAACGATTTGTCTTCTGTATGTTTTCTTGTTGACAGACCCAGTTTGATGCTTGACGAGAGTTCTGAGTAATGTAAATACTGTATATTAGGTGTAGAAAATTTGTGTCCAGCATTAATGCAGTAGGTGATTGTGTGTTATCGGACAATTTATTTTCGCGTGGAAATATCTCAGTTCATTGTTATATTTCAGAATATGCAACGTTGTCAATGAGTGTTGATCATCTAGTAAAGGTTGTTACTGTTATTACAATCCGATAGTGATCACTTTTGCGTAGCTAACAGACGGGATCTCATTTTGACACCAGATGGTAATAAATGATATTTTACATTCATTCGTGATATAACTTAATGAATGTAAAATTTCCATGATAGGTATGTCGAGGTATGTCGGACATAGTGTAAGCTATAGGTGGCGTTTTTGTTGTGGTAAACTGAACTTTTCCTCGATATCAAGCGCAAACTAGGATCGTTTCATGTGTTTTTGGTTGTTTTGGTAAATATAAGTTTTCTTGATCATATTGCAGAGGTAATATCATTTCGGTAGGAATAATTTCGGCTAGATATTGTCGTAAACACGTGGGGGAGAAAATAATAACATATAGGGCGTGTGTATGTTCGCACAATTGCGTTAAGAATATTGGATCATTGTATGTGTTGTCAACAAGCCTTGGTAGTTGATTAAAGAACTAGCAGGTCGATAGTGTCCCATTGTATTAAAGTAGCCCCAGCGTCGCATTAGGACCTAGAGTTTATAATAATAATAATAATAATAATAATAATAATAATAATAATAATAATAATAATAATAATAATAATAATAATAATAATAATAATTGTACCGGGCGGTACACCTCTACGCCGCAAATTTAAATCTTCCGCCAATAAATCCTCCTCTACCGGAGAAACTGTGAACTTTTAGAACTGTATTAATCCATGAGTTTTCTCAGAAGAGGTCTCTACTATAAATTTTGGGATTACAGAGTTGTCTATACTGTGTGGATTTCAATGTGTTTTGTTTTCTATGGATCAAGAAGTGTGGACATTCCCTAACAGATGTCTCTACCCAAAAAACTATGATCATGCACCCTGGTGCGAAGTGAAGGAACTTTTGTTGAAGAAATTTTGTATTTATAAGTTTTGGTCTTTACTAAATTTTGTTCTTTCATTGTGGGTTGGCAATGTTAAGTTTTCTTTCCGCCTGTTTTGAACTTAGCCAATCAGTAATTTCTGTAATTAATTTTCCACCTATCAGAGGTTTCTTCTTCGAATTTCCATGTGTAACTCTTAGCTACCCTATAAAGTTGAGAGGGTGTGTCTTTATTATTCATGTAAGGTCTCGAATCTTCCACGAGGGTTTAAAAACTGCTGATTTTCTCGGCTCTTCGCCACTTCAACAACATCTAGCTTAGTGTATGGAAGTATAACAGGGGGCGGGTAGCGCCTCTTTCTTCGGGCAGCAGCTCTTCAACAAGGTAATGGCCGTTTAACATATTTCTTTTTCCTTGCTTGCTCAGCAGTTTAACCCGCGGGGCAGGTCCGAAACCTTTAATATGTAACCTTTAACTTAAAACATGTAAATCTTTTTCCATCTGTGTAAAACTTCAAAAGTCTTTAACTGTAAATCGTGGATAGAGAGGGCTTTACCCTCTCAAGTTCCCCTTCATTTTTGATTGGAGGTGACTACATTTTCATAACCGATTTTGTATTCTTAATGTATTAAAATTTTCTTATAAGAGTCACCACCCTAGTGTTGGAATAGCCCCTGTGTACCGGCTTAGCGCCACTTAGGTTTTAACAAGCTTTCATGTAGGAGTGCAAGTACTCGCCTCCATTCAATCTTGTATTTTGGGCCATTAATTTAACCCGTTTTTGTTTTTCGTCCTGAGAAGGCCCAGTAGATTGGGTACGAGATACCTCTGTTTAATTCTTGTAAGTTGTGGCAAGCGATCGCAATGTATGGTATGGCCTTGAATAGGCTTGAAAGATTGAGAGCGGATCAGCCCTTTCTGGTATTTTGAAAGGTGCCTCGGGAAGGCGTGACATTTTGATTACTGGGAGCAAGTGCTCCATTGTATTGAGGGAATTTCTGCCCTTTTCTAAAATATGTGGTTGTGAGCTGAGAGCTCAGATTGTTAAACTTTGGGGCTCGTAGCCCAGGATTTGTAAAGACCCCTTAACTTGTACTTTCGTTTGTAAAATTACATTGTACCTGATATTTTTGTTATTTCACCTAGTGAAAATTGTTAAACCTTGTTGTCTATTGAAAATATAACTTTTATTTAAATTTTAAATTCATCTATCAGACTTGTAGTTAGACCCATTCCAGTCCGCACCTTCTTTCACCTCTGCTGATCCACCAAAGCACGGTAATAATAATAATAATAATAATAATAATAATAATAATAATAATAATAATAATAATAATAATAATAATAATAATAATAATATTAATAATAATAATAATAATAATAATAATAATAATAATAATAATTGTTACGGAGTTATCCGTGGTAGTTAGAGGTGAAAGAAGGTGCTGGGATGAACAGGTCTCAACTTACGAAATTAAAGTTAATTTAAAATTTAACAAAGGTTATATTTTCTTTTCAAGGTCAAGAAATAACAAGTATAACAGGAACTCAGTTGTATATCACCAAGTTAAGAAAGTACAATTACAATTTATTAATGGATTTTGGGCTTCGAGCCCCAGATTCACAATTCTTGAGCAATTAGCCCAACTTTACTTATGTATAAGGTTCAACAAAGGGGCAGGAAACCCCAATCATACCAAGTAGCACTAGCTCCCAATTACCCAGTAAAGCCTCCTCGAGGCACACAGAACCCAAATTTAAGAAAGAGCAACCCGCTCTCAAAGTTCAAGCCCATCAACGGCCACACCAAACTCCACCTTCAAGCTGTCCTCCGGACACATAAAAACAGGGGTAAAAATACCCAACCTACTGAGGCCTATTCAGTAAAGAAATAGGACAATGACATGGCCCCAAAATACCAACTTGAATGGAGGCGTACTCAGCACTCCTAATACACTTTATTAAAACCTAATTTGGTCCTAGGCCGCTTACGCAAGGGCTAATCCCATACTACGGAGGTGACACGAAATAAAACTTTATTACATTACGAAGAGATGGGAAACTGTTATAAAAATGTATTCCCCTCAAAACAATATGAGTGGGAGCTCGAGAGGGTAAGGCACTCTCTATCCCAATTTGTAGTTAAAGAGACAGAACTTTATACCAAGTGTCTTTTACATTTTAAAGGAAGGTTACATGATAAAAGTTTCGAACCTGCCCCGAGGGTTAAACTGCTGAGCTGGCAAACAAAGAAGTTATTAAAAGGCCATTACCTGATGGATGAACTGCCGCCTGAAGAAAGGGGCGCTTCCCGCCCCCTGCTATATAATCACACTAGGAAAGATGTTACTGAAGTGGCCCCGAGACCAGAAAATCAGCAGTTTATATATCCTCGTGGAAGATTCGAGACGTTTCATGAATGATTACAACCCGCCCACAAAATTTTATTGGTTACCGAACACAGTTACAGAGCAGGTTGGGGAAGAAAGCCCCGATTGGTCGAAAATGAATTTAAGAAATTCGGGATTGGCTAATTTCAAAACTGGCGGAACGAACGGATTAACATTGCCAACTCAAACAATGAGAGAAAGAAATTTAACAAAGAACAAACTTATGACTACAAAATTTCTTCAAAAAAAGGTTCCTTCACTTCGCACTAGGGTGCACAATTGTAGTTCTTAAGCGGTGCCATCTAGAAGAGAATATTCACACTTCTTGCTACAGAGAAAACAAAAACGAATCGAAACTGACATAGTTCAGAACACTTCAAAATCTTCTGAGAAATCTTAGAATTAATGTGGTTGCTAAAGTTCAGGCTTCCTCCAATAGAGGAGTTTCAACTGGCGCAATGTTTGAATTAGCGGCGTGGAGGTGTACCGCCCGGTACAGACCTCCCCCCCCCCCCCCAAAAAAGTCCCTCCAAGGGGTAACACAGAAGAACACAAACTTTTGTTTTAAAATAAGGTCCAAGTTATGATGTTGATATAGAAATTAATTGCAGAAGGATTTACAAACAAGTTTTCTTAAATTGATCGGATCCAGTTTCAACATCCTTTGTAGTAACTTTTGATGTAATGTCTTTATGTTTGTAGTAGTTGAATTCAGAAGGAAAAACTTTTAATTCTTGAAAGGAAAAAAAATTCTAAGTCCACCAAATATGGCAGTTGAATCCAAAAATGTAGTAATAGTAGAAATGGAATGTCCATGTAGCTGATTAAGTACATTCAATGTTGATTAAGTTTGACGGCCAGACCAGCCGCCGCTGCTTGTGTCCAGAAGAGGCCGCTCGGACCCCTCAAGTACCCTGAAGTACCGCTCTCCCGCACCATGAGAGGGGTAGTGGTGCTGAAGCACGCCGCCCATTTTCTTCCCACTTGTAGCCCTTTCCTGCCCCATCGTCGCCATGAGACCTAACTATGTCGGTGCGACGTAAAGCGAATTGTTAAAATAAAAATATATAAAGGAATTTGAATTAGGCGCCATCTGGCTGTCTGCTCGTCAATTTCGACGTTCCGTTTTACTCTTGGCCTACTAGATGGCAGACAGCGTAAACCGAACCTCTCTTGGAAGTCTGTGGCTGAGGTTTAATTAATTTTGTCGGATAAACACCAAATGTGTCACCGGAGATCTTTTACATGCCAATGTTGTACGACATGGAGTGTCGAATGGACTTTTTCCGCCCTTCAAAAATCCGACTACCTCTGCAGGGTTTGAATCCGTTATCTTGGGATCAGGAGGCCGACACTCTACCACTGATCCACAGAGGCAGCTAAAGTTTATATTCTAACTACGTATTTATAAAGGTGGGTGAGATCTCCTTTTACTGAGGTTCTCTCTCGAGGAATTTTCCGATATGTTAGTTATTATCTATTGCTGCCAAGGAGTGTCTTAGTCGTAAAGTATAGGCTTGTGTTATGTATTTTCGTCCACGTCAATCATTGTATGTGCACGCTTGAATGTCATCATAAAAGAATCCCTTTTGCAGTGGAGTGAACTTGTTCTGATGTATATATGTCATTTGCGTGCAGTCAAGTGTGATATTTCCACAGGAGAGGTAAAATAAAGTAATTGTGGATGTTGTCATTTTGGATTTTGATCACAACGTTGGTAGAATTTCTGGATCCCAGTTTATATTTTATAATACTTGGAAAAAATTAAATGCGTTATTTGGGTTTCTAAATGTCATCAGAGTGTTCGTTAACTTCCATATGACTCACGTTTATATTTTGGTGTTTCATGTTTGGATCCGGTATTTGTTTTGATTATGATTGCGACAACTATCAGTTGTTCTGATGTCTGTTTATTCTCAGGATGAAGTGTACATATTTCGTTACATGCTCCACCAATTGGTTTTCGTCTAAGAATTTAAGTGTGTTTTAAAAATTTCAAATGTGGTTCGAATCCACCAGTGTTATATTAGAGATTTAATCATTTGATTCAACAAGTTGTTTTATATGCGTTAAAATAAAATATTAACCCACTCAGTCAATACGAATCTAAATAGAGGATAATCCCCTAGGTGCGTAAGCAAGCATAGTTTTTTCCATTTCATTAGTTATATGTTCCCTAATTTTGCTGAATTACCGAGCTCGATAGCTGCAGTCGCTTAAGTGTATCCAGTATTCGGGAGATAGTAGGTTCTAACCCCACTATCGGCAGCCCTGAAGATGGTTTTCCGTGGTTTCCCATTTTCACACCAGGCGAATGCTGGGGCTGTACCTTAATTAAGGCCACGGCCGCTTCCTTCCCACTCCTAGTCCTTTCCTGTCCCGTCGTCGCCATAAGACCTATCTGTGTCGGTGCGACGTAAAGCAACTAGCAAAAAAAAAAAAAAAAAAAATTTGCTGAATTTATTTTTATCCCGAACGGACCTAGCGAGTTGGCCATGCGGTTAGGGGCGCGCAGCTATGAACTTGAATTCGAAAGATAGTGGGTTCGAACCACACTGTCGACATCCCTGAGGATGGTTTTCCGTGGTTTTCCATTTTCACACCGGTAAAATGCTGAGACTGCATCCTAATTAACGTCACGGCCGCTTCCTTCCCACTCCTAGCCCTTTCCTATCCATCGTCGCCATAAGACCTCTCTGCGTCGGCGCGACGTAAAGCCACTTATAAAATATCCTGAACGGAGCACGCTTGAGATAGATCGAAGTGACTGACAATACTTGGGAGAAAGGCATCCTGAAGTGCATACGTAGGTAATGAATTGGTATTTCTGTTTCCTACAAAATAAAGGACTGTCTGGCTTGTTTTGAGGCCACTTATTCAGTGTAGCTTCAACATGCCTAAAGTGTTTAGAGAGTGTGAAATTAAAGCGGTTGAGGTGCTGGCCTTCTGACCCCAACTTGGCAGGTTCGATGCTGGCTTATAGTCCGTTGGTATTATTTGAAGGTGCTCAAATATGTCAGCCTGGTGTCAGTAGATTTATTGGTACGTATAAAACTCCTGCGGGACAAAATTCCGGCACCTCGGCATCTCCGAAAACCGTAAAATGTAGTTAGTGGTACGTAAAGTCAATAACATTATTATTATTATTATTATTATTATTATTATTATTATTATTATTATTATTATTATTATTATTATACAGTCGAAACCGTTTATTGCGACATCGCTTTCAACGACGTATTGGATATAACGGCGAAATCTAACGGTCCCGTCTAAATCCTACATAAACATTATATTTTAAAAATCGCTTATTACGACATATCATATAAAACGACGTATTTTGATCACATTTTCGGAGAAATGTATCGGCTATAACGTCCACTGTTGATTTTTGTTTGTTACGTTTTGGAAATTGCTGACAATTATGTAACGATTATTATTGTAGATTTAAAATTAGTCCGTATTCAAGGCAAGCGTCGCTGTGAATATGTCGCAAAAGAAATCAATCAATCAATCAATCAATCAATCAATCAATCAATCAATCAATCAATCAATCAATACTGATCTGCATCTAGGGCAGATTCCCTATCTATTGTTTTCCTAGCCTTTTCTTAAATGATTGCAAAGAAATTGGAAACTCATTGAACATCTTCCATGGTAAGTTATTCCGATCCCTAATTCCCCTTCCTACAAACGAATATTTACCCCAATTTGTTCTCTTGAATTCCAACTTTATCTTCATATTGTGATCTTTTCTATTTTTAAAGACACCAATCAAACGTATTCGTCTACTAATGTCATTCCACGCCATTTGTCCATTGACAGCACGGAATATACCGCTTAGTCGAGCAGCTCGTCTCCTTTTTCCCAAGTCTCCCCAGCACAAACTTTGCAAAAATTTTGTAACGCTACACTTTTGTCTGAAATCACCCAGAAAAAAGAGCTACTTTTCATTCGATTTTTTCCAGTTCTTGAAACAAGTAATCCTGGTGAGGGTCCCATACACTGGAACCATACTCTAGTTGAGGTCTTACCAGAGACTTATATGCCCTCCCTTTACATCCTTACTCTAACCCCTAAAAACCCTCATAACCATGTGCAGAGATCTGTACCCTTTATTTACAATCCCATGTATGTGATTACCAAAATGAAGATCTACTTACAATGTACTTACAATGTACAATGTACTTACAATGATCACCATAAGGAACTTTCACCCGATCAACGCAGTAATTTAAACTGAGAGGACTTTTCCTATTTGTGAAACTCACAACCTGACTTTTAACCCCGTTTATTATCATACCATTGCCTACTGTCCATCTCACAACATTATCGAGGTCATTTTGCAGTTTCTCACAACCTTGTAACTTCTTCTTCTTCTTTCTTTCTTTCTTTCTTCGTTATGAACATTCATAGAGTGCGTTTGAACTTGTTAGTTGGTTTGATGGTTTGTGCCTTCTTATCCTCCCAAAATCTCTTCATGAATGCACTGTGTTGCATCTTGCGTTCTGTCGACCACTTCCTACCAGTTGTCTTTTTGGGTTTCTCCCTAAATTTACGATTGGCTACTTTTGTTCTAAAAGCTCCACGATTTTCCATGATGTCGCCTGTGATATTTATTTCTTGGAGATCCGCCTTAGTTTCTTCTACCCATTTTATTTTGACCTTCTTTGAGTTGATTACTTTGAATAATCTTTTAGTTAGCCTGTCGCTGTTCATTCTGTAGATATGGCCATAGAAATCAAGGCGTCTTTTCCGTACGGCATCAGTAAACCTGTCGGTGAAGGAGTAAAGGTCCGCTGTTCTCCTCTTAATTCACATTCCATTTTCTCTTGTCGGACCATAAATTTTCCTGAGAATTTTCCGCTCCTGCTTTTCAATTTCTGTAATTTTAGAGTGAACACCTGAGCATATGGTTTCTGAGGCATATAAAGCTTCAGGCAATACAACTGTCTTGTAGTGTCATAATTTTGCATTACGCGATATCACTCATTTGTTGCAGTAATTCCACGTCAGTCTGTATGCCTTATGTAGTTTGGTGTTTCTTTCTACATTGGCACTACTGTGGCTACTCCAACCACTACTCTTATACCTTCATATCTTCCACATAATATAAATAACATTTGTTTGAGCGCCAGTTGCTTTTTTAAGAAAAACAACAAAATTCGGTAGAGCATACCTCTTATATCAATTATCTCAAGGCGTGAGGTGATAAACTCACATATCTGGCAATATACAGGGATATGGATCAGGACAATATTAAATTACTGTTGCATTTCCACAATTGAGGATTGTACATGGAACTGGAATCACTTATTATAATTAAAAATAAAACTGAGTTTATGACTAAATTTACGTCACAATGAACAATCATTTACGTCTTTTAATTTAACAAAAGAAATATATCGTGAGATTTGCGGTACAAAGAAAAGGAAAATTTAATCTAAACAAAAAAAGCTATTGGCATGAACTTGAAGTGAGATGTGATATCGCCGCTGATTACACTCTTCTTCATGTTATGAATGCATAACATGTCTGATGCTTTAATTACCTGTTGTCTGCATACACCGCTGTTGAACTTGAAATTTTTGGGAAAACCTGTGAGCTGAAGTCGGGAGCCGTCTGTTGTTATCTTCTTATATAACAAGGAGTTGGCCTACATACCATGTACGCGTGTAGGGAGCTCCAATGTAATTACGTCCACTCAATATATTATAAATAATTGGAAAATATTATTGAGACATCTTGTGAAGTCCATCCTCACAAGAAGATGATGTTTCTTTATCAGCATAGTACCCGTCTCTGCTCGGATACAAGCACCACTTGTAGACCTCCTCGATTATTACCGGACCTCTTGAAAACACAACTCGTAGCTCTTACCATCACACTAAGACCACTTCTTCCATTTGATACATCTGACGGTTACATATGATCTGCACGATATGAACTGCTTATGAACTGAGTACCATCTACTGAATGAAATCATCTGCATCTCTCACTACCGTTGCCTCACCTTATATCACCTCGCGATGACGACTCATCTCCCCACTCACTGTTCATCCCTTCCACTTCCACATACAGTAGCTGGCGAATACTGACACTTGGTCGCAATCACGTGTCCACGCACTGATGTCATCAGTCATGTGTCGTCTAAGCGTACCCAAGCGGTCCGAGAACGACTATACCGAATGCGTCACCGGGAAATCTCCTTGTACACAACATTCCCAGTTAAACATAGCCTCGATTGCAAAATACTATGCCAGCTCATCTAGCCAAAGTTACAAGCCACAGCATGACAATATGAAACCAACAAATCTCACTTACTACAATACAGAATTATTACAAACATATTCACTTAACCTATGATTAAATACAATAATATACGCGATACCTAATTATTACAGTCTAAATGATGAGAAACAGAATATATAAAATCTAATGAATCAGGTTAATAATAATAATAATAATAATAATAATAATAAATACAGAATGGAGTCTGTAACCCTGTTGTACGGTTACAGAACGCCTCCCTCATGAAATAATCGATTAAATGAATCGATTGATTCATGAAATATATACATAATCACCTGAAATCGAGTACACCATACTTACATGTATAAAAATGCCCTTTACAAATTGGTTACATGTTATCATTCATCTGGATGTTCGTTGTTACACATATAAAACATTTATCAATTATCATTTTCACTTTGATTATACAGTATTATTTACATACAGATTACATTTCTTTCTCACTTCTGTCGTTTCAAACGTTCATTGAGTGTTCAAAAGTAATTCTCGAAGACGTTTCATTATATACACTGTCTCCAAGCACTGGAGTTTATTGCACTGCCGTGCCTCACTTATTATCACAACACACGCTAATTTCACTGAAGTCCTGTTCGCAATGCCAGCTTCATAAAATATGGTGAATTAACATAATAATGAAAATTAATCAACAAACTCACATGATATATTTCTTAAGATTTCTTATATTGTATGTGCCTACGATATTTCCTTCCTTGTCTTCTAATGAATAAGCACATTTCCCAATCCGTTTCACTACGGTGAAGTATCCCTGATATAACAAGAAAAACTTAGAAAATTGACCAGCTTCTGCTGATGACGGGAGTGGCACTCTGAGTAAAACCTTGTCACCAAGTTCAAATTCATCCAATATAGTCTTACAAAAATTATCATGCACAATCTTACCGTGTTATCCTTCTTAGGTATAATAACAAGTGGATTTAAATTAGGACTACATGATGGTTCAATTATATTATAATCTAGCATAATGTCAATCTGCTCTTCAACAGCGCTAGCGTATTTTAACGGAATGGGATATTTCGGTCCTACAAAAGTTGAGTTATCAATAACATTAAATTTGTGTTCGTAAAGATGTGTTCTACCAGGCCGATCGCTAAAAACATCACTATGTGATATCAATAATTCACACAATTCGTCCTTCTGACTTTCCGCTAAATTACATTTCTCCACTGTCTCATCCAATTCATCTCTAGAATCTCTCTGTATAGACACATGGCAGACATCAATATTTTTCCTCATATTAGGAATTTCACAAGATCCTTCCGTACTAGAACACACTTTATTCGCACTAATTTCTGACAAATCATCATATGGTAAACTGACTTCCCTGCTACTCTTTCCCCAAATAAGATTGACATTACACAGATCAAAATTTAATTTAGCCTTGTGACACGTTAACCAGTCAGTACCTAAAATAACGGCATAAACTAAATTAGGCACAACTAAGCATGGTTGGAAAATACATTCTCCACATATGCTAATGGGGACAGCTATTTGTTTATTCACTCTTTGAGACTTGTTTCCAACAGCTGTTACGATGAACGTATTCCTCACTGGAATTTCCGCTACCTCATACTTCTCTCTTAAAACTTCCTCATACAGCTTGGAATTTACACATGACTTCTCACTCCCAGAGTCCAACAAAATCTTAACTTTTCTGCCCCATATCAGCAGTTCAATCGTCGGTGTAACCGTAACACTACTTAAATTATCCTCATTACTTAATATAAGATCACTTAACAAATCTTGCCTTATATCTAAATTTAAATTACACTTATAAAATTTATTGTCTACGATTAAGTCGTCACTTAAAACATTTGAATTATTGCTACTTAGGTCACAATCATGTTCACTTACAACTATAGGCTGGTCGACATTAACATGCTTATCTACCTTATACGTGAACTCACCATTTACGGACTGTCTCAGTGACCTGTTTATACAGTCCGTTGCGCGTTTAAAGTACTTGGTTCGGTTACGACTTGTTGGTTACACACCTCAGTCGGCCTCCCCTGTTGCCTATTTCCTCTAGCGTCATTATTATTATTATTATGGCCTGTATTCTCCCGCCTCCCAGCTTCTGGTTGATTACCATAATCACGCCTCCCAGTCCTGAAATTTTCCGAACTATTTTGATAATTTCTCTCCCTGTGGAAATTATTATTAGGTCTCTCCTGATATTCTCTTCTGTAGTTACGATTATTCATAGGCCTGTCCTGATTATTAGATTGGTTACCCCTTCCTTCTACATTCCTATTAGGTGTCCTACTATTATTCAAGCTACTACCTAAAGCATCAAAACTTTCCAACAAAATTTCCATTTCCTTAATAGTCTCCACTCTTTGCATACAAACAGCTTCTCTTATTCTATCGGGATAGTGCTTAGCCATAAGTCTAACTATATCAGCCTCAGGTCCAATACATTCTAAATTTCTCCACACCAACACATGAGCCAAAAAGTATTCAGTCATTCTAACACCCTCGTTAGAATTATACCTGCCAAACATTACTCTCTCTCTCTCTCTACTCTGAACACTTTCACTCCAAAATTTAGCCATGAATTTCTCCTTAAATTCAGTTAGACTAGACATCGAGCTTTTATATACTTGAAACCAAGACTTAGTTTCTCCTACGAAAGCATTAGATAAGATCTCCAATACAGTTTCCCAGCTAATAATATTGTCTCTTAATTGAACAGCAAATTTTTTCTCTACTACTCTCATAAATTCCATCGGGTTGAATTCTTTCCCAGAAAACTTAGGTAAATCATGATCTCTAGTGATTAAACCATTATTTACAATTATCTCACGTACATTCTTACTATCACGCACTTCTTGCTGGAGTACTCTCTGGCAACTCAGAAATTTTTCTTCCACTGTTTCCTCCGCCCTCTCTTGAATTTTTCTTAATTCCTCTTGCAACTTTTCTTCCGATTCTCTCACCTTCTGTGATAATGATTTTTGTTCACTCTCTAGATCACCTACTTCTCCAAGTTTTCTTTCCACATGTTCTACCCTACTAATACATTTCCTAGTTTCTTGCCCCACTGTATTGGTTATCTTTTCAAACCTTTCTTCTACTAATTGATTTCTCCTTTATTAGACTCGATCTTGGCACCTAATTCATCAATCTTATGCCCTTGTTTAATGCATGTCTCACTAACTTGCTCTATTTCCGTATGGAGATTGCTCCGACCCAATTCCATCTCAGCTCTGATGTCACTACACTCCCTATTTACCTTACTTTCTAAATTATTAATTTGCTTACTTATTTCTAACACCTTATGATCTATCTTATTACTAACATCATCGATCTTCTTATTAATACTAATACCCTGAGCTTCAATTTTCTCACTAATGATATTATTCTGAAATTCAATTTTCTCACTCATAATATTATTCTGAGATTCAATTTTCTCACTAATGACCGCTTCAATTTTCTCACTCATAATATTATTCTGAGATTCAATTTTCTCACTAATGATATTATTCTGCTCAGTCATTTTGGACATCAGCAAATTAAATAAACCCAGGTCAATCACCCCTTTACTTTGATCTTGCGTGACAGCGTTTTCCTCAGTTTCTACTATTTTCTGACTTTCAGCAGGTCCCACCTTAGTCACCAACTTCCTATTTATGTTACCACCTTGGATTTCCTTGGACACAATAACCTCAGCCTCATCACCTGACTGCATATTGCTATCCTTGTCCATCTTCGGTTTCCTACTTATTTTTCGCGATCTCAAAGCTATTTCCCCTTGCAATTCCTCTGACATTACCCCTTAAATACAAACTTCAACAAAATGACCTTCCTAACATTACTCGGTGAATTTAACATGTGCGTACTCATTAAAAGAACTGATCCATGTATATTGCCATTCAGAAACACTTCTTCTGAACCTTTCGAGCCCCACGTTGGGTGCCACGTTGTGGCTACTCCAACCACTACTCTTATACCTTCATATCTTCCACATAATATAAATAACATTTGTTTGAGCGCCAGTTGCTTTTTTAAGAAAAACAACAAAATTCGGTAGAGCATACCTCTTATATCAATTATCTCAAGGCGTGAGGTGATAAACTCACATATCTGGCAATATACAGGGATATGGATCAGGACAATATTAAATTACTGTTGCATTTCCACAATTGAGGATTGTACATGGAACTGGAATCACTTATTATAATTAAAAATAAAACTGAGTTTATGACTAAATTTACGTCACAATGAACAATCATTTACGTCTTTTAATTTAACAAAAGAAATATATCGTGAGATTTGCGGTACAAAGAAAAGGAAAATTTAATCTAAACAAAAAAAGCTATTGGCATGAACTTGAAGTGAGATGTGATATCACCGCTGATTACACTCTTCTTCATGTTATGAATGCATAACATGTCTGATGCTTTAATTACCTGTTGTCTGCATACACCGCTGTTGAACTTGAAATTCTTGGGAAAACCTGTGAGCTGAAGTCGGGAGCCGTCTGTTGTTATCTTCTTATATAACAAGGAGTTGGCCTACATACCATGTACGCGTGTAGGGAGCTCCAATGTAATTACGTCCACTCAATATATTATAAATAATTGGAAAATATTATTGAGACATCTTGTGAAGTCCATCCTCACAAGAAGATGATGTTTCTTTATCAGCATAGTACCCGTCTCTGCTCGGATACAAGCACCACTTGTAGACCTCCTCGATTATTACCGGACCTCTTGAAAACACAACTCGTAGCTCTTACCATCACACTAAGACCACTTCTTCCATTTGATACATCTGACGGTTACATATGATCTGCACGATATGAACTGCTTATGAACTGAGTACCATCTACTGAATGAAATCATCTGCATCTCTCACTACCGTTGCCTCACCTTATATCACCTCGCGATGACGACTCATCTCCCCACTCACTGTTCATCCCTTCCACTTCCACATACAGTAGCTGGCGAATACTGACACTTGGTCGCAATCACGTGTCCACGCACTGATGTCATCAGTCATGTGTCGTCTAAGCGTACCCAAGCGGTCCGAGAACGACTATACCGAATGCGTCACCGGGAAATCTCCTTGTACACAACATTCCCAGTTAAACATAGCCTCGATTGCAAAATACTATGCCAGCTCATCTAGCCAAAGTTACAAGCCACAGCATGACAATATGAAACCAACAAATCTCACTTACTACAATACAGAATTATTACAAACATATTCACTTAACCTATGATTAAATACAATAATATACGCGATACCTAATTATTACAGTCTAAATGATGAGAAACAGAATATATAAAATCTAATGAATCAGGTTAATAATAATAATAATAATAATAATAATAATAATAATAAATACAGAATGGAGTCTGTAACCCTGTTGTACGGTTACACTACTGTCTAATCCTGATGGTAGTATAATTTCTCCAAGGTATTTGAAGGAGGGCGCCTGTGAAATTGTGCCGTTTTCCATCTCTAGCGGAGTTCTTTTGCTATTTTGACGTAGATTTTCCATGTACTTGGTTTTCTCGTAGTTAACTTATTTATTACTCTATACACAATAACTTCATCCGCAAAAAGCCTTATCTCTGATTCCGATTCTTTACTCATATCATTTACATATATATAAGAAAATTTAAAGGTCCAATAATACTGCCTTTGGGAATTCCCCTTCTAATTATTACAGGGTCAGATAAAGCTTCGCCTAATCTAATTCTCTGAGATCTGTTTTCTAGAAATACAGCCACCCATTCAGTCACGCTTCTGTCTAGTCCAACTGCACCCAGTTTTGCCACTAGTCTCCCATGATCCAACCTATCAAATGCTTTAGACAGGTCAATCGCGATATAGTCCATTTGACTTTCTGAATCCAATATGTCTGCTATATCTTGCGGAAATCCTACAAGTTGAGGTTCAGTGGAATAACCTTTCCTAAACCCAGACTACCTTCTATCAAACCCGTTATTAATTTTGCAAATATGTGCAATATAATCAGAAAGAATGTTTTCCCAAAGCTTACATGCAATGGTTGTCAAACTGACTGGCTTTATGTCTATCACCCTTTCCTTTATACACAGGGCCTATTGTAGCAACTCTACATTCATTTGGTATAGCTCCTTCCTGCAAACAATAATCAAATAAATACTTCAGATGTGGTACTATATCCCAACTCAAAGGAAATTGTGTAATACTGAAGAAAAGTCATACATGAAATGGTGATTAGAAAATGGGGAAACGAACGTCAGCATCTCGAAGGAATACGGTGTATCACACTGAACGATATCTACAATTTGGAAGGACAGACAGAAGATAAGTCTCTTCTTCTTTTTCTCCTTCTAATCTGTTTACCCTCCAGGGCCGGTTTTTCCCTCGGACTCAGCGAGGGATCCCACCACTACCGCCTCAAGGGCAGTGTCCTGGAGCTTCAGACTTTGGGTCGGGGATAAAACTGGGGAGAAGGACCAGTACCTCGCCCAGGCAGCCTCACCTGCTATACGGAACAGGGACCTTGTGGAGGGATGGGAAGGTTGGAAGGGACAGGCAAGGAAGAGGGAAGGAAGCGGCCGTGGCCTTAAGTTCGGTACCATCCCGGCATTTGCCTGGAGGAGAAGTGGGAAACCACAGAAGACCACATCCAGGATGGCTGAGGTGGGAGTCGAAGCCACCTCTACTCAGTTGACCACCCGAGACTGAGTGGACCCCGTTCCAGCCCTCGAACCACTTTCCAAATTTCGTGGCAGAGCCGGGAATCGAACCTGGGCCTCAGGGGATGGCAGCTAATCATGCTAACCACTACACCACAGAGGCGGACAGATAAGTCTCTTTCCGAAGAAAAATCTTGAAAAATCAAGCGGGCAAAATCATCCGAGCACAAAGATATTGAAGAATCTTTACTTAGATGGCTTAAGCAGCAAAAACAAATAATGTTCCGATCAATCGACCTACTTTTCAAGCGAAAGCCAATGAAGTTCCTCACTGCACTACTCCACAAATACGTTTTTATTTCACTTTTTTTAAAGTTTTAACTTTATTCCGTTAATCAACCATGTAAGTGTGCAGTCTAAAACTTACAAATAGGCCTATGCCATTTTTAGCAACAACAACAAAAAACGGTTTTGCGACTATCGGCTATATTGACCTTGTTTGTTGGTCCCTTCGTGGTCATTTTAGCCGATTTCGGCTGTAATAATAATAATAATAATAATAATAATAATAATAATAATAATAATAATAATAATAATAATAATAATAATAATAATAATAATAATAATAATAATAATAATAATAATAATAATAATAATCGTATGGCCTCAGCTACCGTGTGCAGACATTTTTAATTTGACGCCATTTGGCTCTCTGCTCGTCAAGTCGACGTTCTGTTTCACCCTTGGCCTACTAAAAGGCAGGGGAAACTGAATCTCTCTTGAACATTTATGGTTGAGATTTTAATGAATTTTGACTGGTAAACACCAAGTGTGTCACCAGAGATCTTTTACATTCGGACATCGTACGACATGGAGTGTCGAAATGACTTCTTTCCATCCTTGAAAAATTGGACTATCACTGCCGGGTTTAAACCCGCTATCTTGGGATCCGGAGGCCGACACTCTACCACTAGAGGCAGTAGAATTAGTACGTATTACTTCACAAGGGAGTTGTAGCCGCATTTTCTCAGATATCTACCGCCGTAGCCGTGAAATAAGACACTAGTACGAGGAGACACACAAGTCGCCGTTGAGTGGCTCAGTCGCGGTCACGAGACTCAACATCTATCCTGAATGAGGTTACTCTCGGATCTTTCATGCATATTTCTCCTAAGCGTTGGAAATGTACTATATATTTAAAGTTCCGAGGCAGCTCTCCCATTCCTAGTCAAAATTAATCATACGTATACGAGGATTGGGGCAAAAGTCATGACAACTATTTTTTTCTTGTAGATATGTGAACGGATCACAAACGTATATGTGCCGTGTGGAAGTTCTGCAGGCATAATGTGTATGCAGAACAACAGATGGCTCTGTGATAGCTGGTAGTAGCGCAACGAGGGCTGTGAAATCAGTCATTTGGTAAGTGTCGTGCGAGATGGACGTAACCCGTGTTGAGCAGCGCGCTTACATCGAAATAGGCGTTCGGGAGAAACGTCCGGATCTTGTGGACAGTGCAATAATCCTGCACGACAATGCAAAACCATATAAAGCAGAGTGTGTAGGGCAGCTACTGCGACGTTGGGGATGGGAAGAATTGGAGCACCCACCGTACTCTCCCGACATTTCGCCCTGTGACTTTGATCTCATTCGAAAGATTAAGGAACCACTACGTGGTAGGCGGTTTGCAACACGAGAGGACATTGCCAATGCTGTGCGCCAACAGGTGACCCGATTCACACATGGTGCGGCAAATGCTGAGGCAGATGGTATTCAGCGCCTCCCACATCGTTGGCAGCGTGTGCTGTCAGTAGCAGGGGACTACTTTGAGGGTCTTTAGGCCCAGGTTTATCATGTCAACTTAATGTGTACTGTGTTGTCACTCTTTTGCACCGGGAAGGCCACATTGCCCTGTATACTACCGTAATAAATTAGTGTGTTACGATATTTCAGTGCTATTCGTTGTCCACACCATGTAGTTAACACCTTGTCCTTTCGTCTGTATATGTCACATTTTCCAACCAGACTGGTATCTTCAAGAAAAAAATAGTTGTCATGACTTTTGCTCCAACCCTCGTATAAGGAGCGTGATAGGCGAGTTTCTTAGTCACTGGTTGAATCCCAGTCAATACATGTGGGATTTTTAAGTGAAAGGTCTCATCTCTGTGGTTCGGATTCCATTTAAAACTGAAGGTCCTGTGGCTATGAGCACGATAACAAGTCTCGTAAAACAAGAAGCTTGCTTACTTCTTTCACATTTGCATATACGAAAATCTCTACAATATGGATTAAGATACCCATATTTACTAAGTTCATGGAATTTATAACTAGGAAATTCTTAGCCCCCAAATGAAGAAAAAACAATTAATTGGCATTTTTCACAGAATTAAGTGTATTACCTGGAAAGGTTTACGGACGCGTAATACTGGTGACACAATGACGAGTTAAAGTGAACTGTAAACCGGAAGTGATGGGTGAATCAGTGGTTACTCTCCACAGAGAACGTGTAAGACTTGTGCCGATCATGTGACTTTTATCAGGTAAAGTTAAAGCCAAAGGTCAACATAACTGGCAATAGGCCACATCTATTCTTGATTATACAAACCAGACCGCATTAAAACTAAAATGTATACTGGAGACAAATTACTTTTCAAATGCGAATATCAGAATAGGTTTGCTGAGTGAATTAGTTTCGTGATATGGATCGAGTAGTTTACATTCGGGAGATGATTGTTCGAACCTTATCGTTGGCAGCCCTTAAAATGAGTCTTCATGGTTTCCCATTTCCACACCAGACAAAGGCCGGGGCTGAAATTAATTAAGGCCACAGCCACTACCTTCCTAGTCCTAGTTTAGTCCTATTCCATCGTCGCCAAAATCCCATATGATTTAGTGGTACGTCAAACAAATGACAAAGAGAAAAATGATCGGTTTGACAAAAGCTGATATAGGCCTACTACTGCTCATTGAAAATAATTAATATCAAGATGTCTAATGAGATACGAGGCGATATGGCTATACGTTGAAGAATATCTGGGAACCAGCTCTTGTTGCTTCATTTAGGAACCATGCACATAAATATACGTCTATACGGCAACTACACGTGAGACACACAGTAAATGGGCGCGGGGTAACTGCAATTGCTTTCATCTACGACTGGGAAAGATGCCTCGAACGGGGAATGAGGAAAAATATCTTAGGACATTTTACTTTCTCTTAAAACAATCACCACCACTATACCGTATTTATCAAATGAGAATGAGAGAATCAATATCCGTTGATAGAGTTGTATTTTCAATGGAGCACCTTCCGTGCCTAACTATACTGCGGCAGTAAACTAGGGTCCGTACCGTACGCAAAGATACGAGTAACTTACGTTTAATTATTTCATGCCTGTCAGATCGTGTATGTACCATTTACTACTTTACACGTTTCGAATCAACAATGAAGTGAACTCATTCCAACAGTGTTCACGGAATGCTAGAATTCTACTGTAGCCTAATTTACTCGTGCTGAATTTCTTTTCACAGTTGATATTTCTTAATAGCTGTAGTATTCACCATAGTTATCCGATTAAAATGGTGACGGTTACAGTGTGCCTGGTCAAACACCTCTTGTATAGATCTGATCTGATTTCGCAGTTACTTGCAGCAAATAACATAAAAACTGTTAGGGAAGTACCCTAGTTACATATTTTAGCTGAAGGCTGCCTGACCAAGGCGGTATTGTGGCACCTGCTTGGCGTGGAACAACGTGAGTTCGATTCTCGGTCAAGAAGTCGAGAAACTTAGAACAAAATATTTTACTCCCGGAGAGATATATTCATTTAGCTTTCAATTACCTAGTTATTAATGGGGATGCTTAACCAAGGCGGTAAAGGTGTCCTCGGTTCACCCGTTCAATTCCCGTCAGGAAGTAGGACAATTTAGAACCGAAATTTCCACTTCTGGAAAGGCACATGGCCCTGACATTCGCACAGCGAACACTAAGAATGAGTACCAGGTTAATTCCTGGAGGGGGGCGAAAGTGATCAGGCATAGACTAACTACTATTCCACTAGTGTCGAAGTTACGGATAGTAGAAGCCTTTGTCTTTCACTCTTCCAAGGGCCTTCATGTCATGCTCAGGGACTTTGTCGCTTTTATCTGGTTGTAACTGAGCTTATCTCAACATGAAAAAAATTACTAAAATGAATTGCACATTCGATCATTCCGTTTTGAATAACTCGATACTGTCAAAAGAGTAAATCATTTTATTTACACCTGGGAGACCAACACAGCAAATTTATATTGCACAGATATTGTGCAAATGAATATGAGAATTGTTAGTGAGATGCTCTGTCCAAGTTATGTAAATAGCTAAATAATTGCACCGCACTTTTTGGACAATTGCACACATACGTAAATGTGCAACTCATATGTTGTTCAACTTGCTTGTTGAATCTACCAAGTTTTTTTTTTTTTTTTTGCTTTACGTCGCACCGACACAGATATGTCTTACGGCGACGATGGGATAGGAAAGGCCTAGGAGTTGGAAGGAAGCGACCGTGGCCTTAATTAAGGTACAGGCCCGGCATTTGCCTGGTGTGAAAATGGGAAACCACGGAAAACCATCTTCAGGGCTGCCGACAGTGGGGCTCGAACACACTATCTCCCGATTACTGGATACTTGCCGCACTTAAGCGACTGCAGCTATCGAGCTCGGTCTACCAAGTTTAGCAGTCCTTGAATTTCAGATAGTACTCTAAAATAACTTAGGCCTCCAATAAAAATTCAAAATTCTTGTTAACAATTTCAAAATTATTCATTAAAATATTAACCTTTCTGGTGTTGCCAATTGTGTTTTAAAAAGCCTAACGTCATCCCTATGTGTTTATCACTCAATGTTACTTATGTCCTTATAGGAATGAGAGAGTAGATGAAGACACCATATCCTCATAGAGAAAACGAATGTCCTCCAGGATGCGTGACGAGTTTCAGCTTGCATAGTGTAGACTGTTTCAGCTGGTCTGTTATGTGTTCAACAGGGTACTGCTTAAGGAAGGTGTGGACTAGTTCATCAGGGGTGCTGGTGAACTCCGGGATTGTCGCCCTTTAGAAAGGCCTATTCCCGACTTGCTAACGAAACTTTTTCGTAGTTGGTGGAAAGGTGGTCAGCTAGATGATATTCTTGGACAATAAGGTGATCAAACATAACTCCAACCTCTTATATACTTTTCCAGGTGTTCTCCGTTCGTGGCACCAACAGAGTCTTGAGTGCAATAGATCCTACACTAATCGATACAGATCGTTCAAATAGTTCTTTTTTTAAATGCTATTAGTTCGGGGCGTCGACCCATGTGGATCTTTTGCCCCTACTGGCACCATATTGCATGAACCTGCGTGTAATATTGGAATGGCGGTAGTGTGGAATATTGTGTGTGAGGAAAGGAAGATTAAGGACGTCACAAACACCCAG
Organism: Anabrus simplex; assembly: GCF_040414725.1. Classification (NCBI taxonomy): domain Eukaryota; kingdom Metazoa; phylum Arthropoda; class Insecta; order Orthoptera; family Tettigoniidae; genus Anabrus; species Anabrus simplex. The sequence continues at coordinate 1,040,036,222 of NC_090266.1, forward strand.
TCCCCAGGCCAGGGATATTAATCATTACAATTGAAAAACCTGACCCGGCCGGGAATGGAACCCGTCGCCACCGGGTGACAGGCGGACGCGTTGCCCCCTACACCGCGTTATTATGAACTCTTCTGATTCACGTTCAAGTTCACATCTAAACGAATGCATTGTTTACTCTTTCTAACAATGGAACCAGTTCAGGAAGTCTGCCTGTATGCTAAAGGACTGCATAAGACTTTGTACGGAGCTAACTCCCTCCTTCGATCAGTAGACAGAGGCTGGACACATCCAAAATATTTTTTACAAATTGTTATTTTTCTCATTTTCTCCTCCTCCACTTGGATCGTCCAAGAAGAAGGTATAAACTGACATATTATTTTCCAGAACTAACAAATGTAGGCACAGAATCCCAGCAAAAGAACTGAGTATCCTAGATGGTTAGACTCTCTTCTCCTATACTCAGTGTTTCGGTATAGAATCCTGGCAGAGTCGGTTCTCATTCAAGAATTCTTCAGTGCGAAGGACTCTTAAATTTACCAGCACATTTTCAGGGAGAAGAAATATTGTACCCATATGCCGAGTCACAAGGGTACAATATATTATATTTTTATCGAGTTTCCCATTATCACCCCCTTGTAAGGAAAGATTGGACGCACCCTGTACAGCACCGAAGTTTAATATTGTGGACTTAGACACTACATGCAGCCAATACACGACATTTGCGTGTTGTCTTAAATTAAATGCTTCACACCTTTTAATATAAAATTAAAACTATGTTCCAAGGAACTCTACCAGGAAGGTGTGCCCCTGCTACCTCTGTGCTGACACTGTTTCATTCCACACTGTTGACAGAGGTAATTGACTTCGGTATTTTGTGTAGGATGTATCGAGTGGCCTACATTCTTACACTCATAATGTACATCTGGAAACTAATTTTATGAATATGCAGGAAGAAGGGAAAGTTAAGCGTGGCCTCGAAGTCTAAGGAGGGGAACCCCGTATCTAAGGATTGAGGTCACGTCATCTTAGGGAGACTAGAGACTTGTATGTCTTCACGGTAGGACTCGAACTGGATTTGGGACTCAGTTACCCAGAGAATGTATTTTCTTCAGGTGGCCCGTATTAATTGCATGGCAATGCTAAAGATTTTCCTCACTGAAGTCTCACAGAATCCATCCGAATCCAGGTAACTACAGTATACCTACCACTACGGATTATACAATGAAATATTAGCTAGTCTTTTCATGTAAAAGTACATGACACTAATGCCCTATTCAATCCAAACATAAATCATAAACGTTAACAAACCCGTTCCATATGCCCGGTGTAAAGTTCACTCCTTATTTTCTCTCAAACAATTGCCCATAAGTACATGCCGTTTAGCTGTACACTTCCTCTCTCTCCTAAAATCAATGGAATATTTCTGGAAAAATGAAATGGATCCACACAAATAATTATGCAATTTCAAAGAAACTTCTCTTTAAGTCCTAATATCCCTACCATCCTGATATTGTGGCAGGGTAAGGTGTTAATCGTGTAAAGGTGTTCTTATCAGTCTGTATCAAAGGAAGTCCCGCAAAAGATTTAAATCGTGGGTTAAGCAAGAGACAATTAAGTCAGCTTTTTCTGTTGTTGGCATTTTCACACTACCCTACCTGCTTCTTTTCGCTCTATTCAATGGTGACATCCATTACGCCGTACGAGGTCATTTGGTTGCTAAATTTCCTAATTTTCATCTTCTTCCTACCTAAGTCTCAAGAGAGAATTTTCATTCAGATAAAATACATTAAGTGACTTAGTGTGTTTTAACCAGATTTAATTGTTATCTAAGTGCTGTATGGAATGAAGTACGGGTAAAATGCAGTAAGTCTACATTAAGTCGAGATGTCATTTTCCATTAACTAATAATGGTACCATAACATATTTAGTCATTAAACCAGTGACATCTTTTCATAACACTGTTAGTTGAACTCGGTTAACTATGAAAAATACCATTTCAGCTATATAGCGCTACTCTAAATACCCTAAAAAACCCACTGCATAATTTTAAATAGGAACATTCTTATCCTGAGAGCAGATATTGGCAACGAAAAACGGTGAAAACTTTCAAACCACTTTTTCTCGAATGTGAGGCTTTTGACCAACATATGGGAACCAACTACTTTATCAAAAGAGTCCACATTTTGAAAATCCTGGATACAAATGGAGCGACAGAAAGTCCTAAAAGTGATGTTCTCAGCTGGAGCAATAACAGGTATGATGACCACGAAAAGTAATTTATCTTAAATCAAAGTCCACAGTTTAGTGCTTGTAGAGATACTGGTATTACGCCCGTTGTGTAACCTATGCACTAGACATGATCTGAACATTTAAATTCCTTCTAAAATTGTACTACTGGCCACTGAAAGCTTACCTATATAAATATTTTTAATTTTTTTTTTTTTTTTTTTTTTTTTTGCTATTTGCTATTTGCTTTACGTCGCACCGACACAGACAGGTCTTATGGCGACGATGGGATAGGAAAGGCCTAGGAGTTGGAAGGAAGCGGCCATGGCCTTAATTATGGTACAGCCCCGGCATTTGCCTGGTGTGAAAATGGGAAACCACTGAAAACCATCTTCAAGGCTGCCGACAGTGGGACTCGAACCCACTATCTCCCGATTACTGGATACTGGCCGCACTTAAGCGACTGCAGCTATCGAGCTCGGGTTTTCTTTTTTAAATTACAATTTGCTTTTTCACAGATGGGTCTTACGGCAACGATGGGATAGGAATAGAAAAAAAAGTGCCTGTGACCTTAATTAAGGTACAGCCCCAGCATTTGCCTGAGAAATGGGAAACCACGGAAAAGTATCTTCAGGGCTGCCAACAGTGGGGTGCACACAGTTAGCTGCGTGACGCAAACCGCGCAGCCACTGACTCGGTGAAAATACACTGGCGGAAAAAATATCCAAACACCATGAAATAAGGAATGTAGAATACGGATATTTTGGCAATGTATTTTTAGAGGTAGCATATTTAATTGATTAAAGGTGGAATAATACAGGTTAATATCCGCGCGAGAAAAGCCATTGCAAATGTGCCATGCTGGTCCATTAATAATCGGTGTAACCGCCTGACTGTTGAATGCAGGCATGGAAACGTGCATGCGTTGTGTCGTACAGATGCCGGATATCAGCTTGTGGGATGGAGTTCCATGCCTGTTACACTTGGTCGGTCAATACAGGGATGGTTAATGCCGGTTGTGGATGACGCTGGAGTTGTCGTCAAATCGTCAAATGATGTCCCATACGTGCTCGATTGAGGACAGATCGGGGATCAAGCAGGCCAAGGCAACATGTCGAAACTCTAGAGCACGTTGGGTTGCAACAGCGGCATGGGGGGCGTGCATTATCCTGTTGGAAAACACCCTCGGGAACGCTGTTCATGAATGGCAGCACAACAGATCGAATCACCCGATGGATGTATACATCTACAGTCAGGGTGCATGGGATAACCACGAAAATGCTCCTGCGGTCATAGGAAATTGCTCCCCAGACCAGAAGTCCCGGTGTAGGTCCAGTGTGTCGACGCCGCAGACAGGTGGAATGCAGGCGCTCACCTAGCCTGCTTCCAACCAACACATTTCCATCACTGCCACCAGGCAGAACCGGCTTTCATCAGAAAATACAACGGACCTCCACTCCATCCTCCAACGAACTCTCGCTTGACACCACTGAAGTCGCAGACGGCGGTGGTTTGGGGTAAGTGGAATGCGCACCGCAAGGCGTCTGGCTCGGAGCTGCCCTTCAAATAACGGATTTCGAACAGTCCGTTGCGCCACTACGGTGCCAACTGCCGCTCGAATTGCTGCTGCAGACGCAGTCCGCTGCGCCACAGCCATACGCCGAATACGGCGGTCGTCCCTCTCGGTGGTGCCACGGGGAAGTCCGGAGCCTGGTCTTCTTGCGAGCGTACCTCCACATGACCACTGCTGCCAGCAAGCATGCACAGTGGAGATATTCCTGCCAAGTCGTTCTGCAATAGCGCGGAAGGAAAATCCATCTTCACGTAGCCCTATTATGCGGCCCCGTTCAACCGCAGTGAGCTGTTGATACTGGCCTCTTCGTCGTCGTAAAGGCATTCTTGACCCACTCACAGTCACTCCGTCCAGTTTCACAGGTAACTAACGCTCTCGCACTGTACACCCCGTAGTTAAAGCAAACCTGATGTGCAAAGTCATGGGGCTGCTACTAGCGCCACGCAAATGCGATTTGCGGGAATTATGAATCAGCGTCACCTTTCAGATGTATAAATACGCCTACCAACGTTCGTTAATCTAGCACAACCCCTTCGTGATTATTGGATATTTTTTCTGCCAGTGTACATTTGTACTGTTGTCTGTACACTGAAAAATTTTGCCTTATATTTCGCTTCTTTTCTCCAACTGATTATTTAAAAGTCGAAAATAGTTCAGTTTACTTTTTTTGCCTGTCTGTCCGTTTGTTTGGTACGCTATGACGAGAGAACGACTGCATAGAATTTCCCGAAACTCTAAATTTAAGTTCAAGTATAGCCGGGTTGTGTTCTATGTTATATGTTATTTCATTATTATACAGTGTCCGGCTCCACGGCTAAATAGTTAACGTGCTGGCCTTTGGCACAGACGGTCCGGGGTTCGATTACCGGCCGGGTCGGTGATTTTAACCTTAAATGGTTAATTATCTTGCCTCGGGGACTGGGTATTGTTGCTAGGAGCTTTACGTCGCACCGACACAGATAGGTCTTATGGCGACGATGGGATAGGAAAGGCCTAGGAGTTGGAAGGAAGCGGCCGTGGCCTTAATTAAGGTACAGCCCCAGCATTTGCCTGGTGTGAAAATGGGAAACCACGGAAAACCATTTTCAGGGCTGCCGATAGTGGGATTCGAACCTACTATCTCCCGGATGCAAGCTCACAGCCGCGCGCCTCTACACGCACGGCCAACTCGCCCGGTGGACTGGGTATTTGTGCTGTCCCCAACATCCCTGCAACTCACACACCACTCATAACACTCTCCTCCACCACAATAACACGCAGTTACGTACACATGACAGATGCCGCCCACCCTCATCGGAGGGTCTGCTTTACAAGGGCTTCACTCGGCTAGAAATTAAAATAATTATTATACAGTGGCGTAGCAATATTAAGGGGGCCACAGCAGGAAATATAAAATTCCTCGGTTAATATTAGCTTTATTGAAATATGTGCATTATGAAAGTTATAAAACACATATTTTTTATATTTTGTTTCACGTGCTTTTACCGTACGATGAGTCCACCTCCGTTGTGTAGCAGCTGCCATCCTCGGAAGCTTGGCTTCGATTCCCGGTACTGCCAGAAATTTAGGACTTGCAAGAGGGTTTGTACATGGTTAGAAAGGTACGTGCGGCTCATCTGCTTCGGGGTGCGGTTGAAAAGAGTTGCACCAACTTGGGACGGGGCAAGAATTTACATTTTTATCGTGCTAGCAATAATAATGGACAAACTGTTAGAAATACCTCAGAATATCCATATACACTGACTGACAGAGCAAATGCAACACCAAGAAGGAGTGGTCAGAACTTTATGCCAATTGCAGGGTAGACTGACGTCACTGAGGTATGCTCATGATGTGAAATGCGCCGCTGTGCTGCGCACGTAGCGAACGATAAATGGGACACGGCGTTGGCGAATGGCCCACTTCGTACCGTGATTTCTCAGCCGACAGTCATTGTAGAACGTGTTGTCGTGTGCCACAGGACACGTGTATAGCTAAGAATGCCAGGCCGCCGTCAACGGAGGCATTTCCAGCAGACAGACGACTTTACGAGGGGTATGGTGATCGGGCTGAGAAGGGCAGGTTGGTCGCTTCGTCAAATCGCAGCCGATACCCATAGGGATGTGTCCACGGTGCAGCGCCTGTGGCGAAGATGGTTGGCGCAGGGACATGTGGCACGTGCGAGGGGTCCAGGCGCAGCCCGAGTGACGTCAGCACGCGAGGATCGGCGCATCCGCCGCCAAGCGGTGGCAGCCCCGCACGCCACGTCAACCGCCATTCTTCAGCATGTGCAAGACACCCTGGCTGTTCCAATATCGACCAGAACAATTTCCCGTCGATTGGTTGAAGGAGGCCTGCACTCCCGGCGTCCGCTCAGAAGACTACCATTGACTCCACAGCATAGACGTGCACGCCTGGCATGGTGCCGGGCTAGAGCGACTTGGATGAGGGAATGGCGGAACGTCGTGTTCTCCGATGAGTCACGCTTCTGTTCTGTCAGTGATAGTCACCGCAGACGAGTGTGGCGTCGGCGTGGAGAAAGGTCAAATCCGGCCGTAACTGTGGAGCGCCCTACCGCTAGACAACGCGGCATCATGGTTTGGGGCGCTATTGCGTATGATTCCACGTCACCTCTAGTGCGTATTCAAGGCACGTTAAATGCCCACCGCTACGTGCAGCATGTGCTGCGGCCGGTGGCACTCCCGTACCTTCAGGGGCTGCCCAATGCTCTGTTTCAGCAGGATAATGCCCGCCCACACACTGCTCGCATCTCCCAACAGGCTCTACGAGGTGTACAGATGCTTCCGTGGCCAGCGTACTCTCCGGATCTCTCACCAATCGAACACGTGTGGGATCTCATTGGACGCCGTTTGCAAACTCTGCCCCAGCCTCGTACGGACGACCAACTGTGGCAAATGGTTGACAGAGAATGGAGAACCATCCCTCAGGACACCATCCGCACTCTTATTGACTCTGTACCTCGACGTGTTTCTGCGTGCATCGCCGCTCGCGGTGGTCCTACATCCTAGTGAGTCGATGCCGTGCGCATTGTGTAACCTGCATATCGGTTTGAAATAAACATCAATTATTCTTCCGTGCCGACTCTGTTTTTTCCCCAACTGTCATCCCTTTCGAACCACTCCTCCTTGGTGTTGCATTTGCTCTGTCAGTCAGTGTATATAAAATAGCTTGTCCTGACTGACTGACTGACTGACTGACTGACTGACTGATTCATCATCGCCGAGCCAAAACTACGGGACATAAAGAAATGAAATTTTGGGCATAGATTCATATTAAGATGTAGGTGCTCGCTAAGAAAGGATTTTTGGATATTTTTTCGCTAAGGGGGTGAAAAGGGGGTTGGAATTTTAAAATGAGTGTATCTATATCTCAAAACTTTGAAAGTTTACAGATGTAAAAATCGGTATTTAGAATCTCCTTTAAAAATAAGGAAATACGTATTTTTTTGTTTTCAGAAAATCCCAATAGGAGGGGTGAAAAACGGTAAAAAAAGGGGGTTGGATGCCTTTAATCAGAATACCGGTACTTATATCTCAGAAACTGAAGATATTACAGACCTGAAAATTGGTACTTTTGATCTCTTTTAAAAATAAAGAAACACCTATTTTTTTGTTTTTGAAAAATCCAATTAATGGGAGGGTGAAAAGGGGGGTTAAATTTTAAAAACAGTGCATCTATATCTCAAAACCTTTAAAGTTTACAGATGTAAAAATAGGTATTTAGAATCTTCATTAAAAATAAAGAAACACGTATTTTTTTGTTTTCGGAAAATCCCAATAGGAGGGGTGAAAAGGGGTGAAAATGGATTGAATGCCTTTAATGAGGATACTTATATCTCAGAAACTGAAGATATTACAGACCTGAAAATTGGTACCTTTGATCTCTTTTTAAAAATAAAGAAACACGTATTTTTTTGTTTTTGGAAAATCCAAATAATGGGGGTGAAATGGGGGGTGAAGTTTTAAAATGAGTGTATCTATATCTCAAAACTTTTAAAGTTTATAGATGTAAAATATGGTATTTAGAATCTCCTTTAAAAATAAAGAAACACGTTTTTTTGTTTTCGGAAAATCCCGATCGGAAGGGTGGAAAAGGGTGAAAAAGAGGTTGAATGCCTTTAACGAGGCTTCTTATATTTCAGAACCTGAAGATATTACAGACCTGAAAATTGGTATTGGGGTCCACTTTAAAAATAAGGAAACACGTATATTTTCGTTTTTGAAAAATCCGGATAATGGGGGGGTGAAAAGGGGGGTGAATTTTTAAAATGATTGTGTCTATATCTTAAAACTTTAAAAGTTTACAGATGTAAAAATTGGTATTTAGAATCTCCTTTAAAAGTAAAGGAATAAGTATTTTTTCGTTTTCTGTAAATCCCAATAGGAGGGGTGTAAAAGGGTGAATAGTGGGTTGAATGCCTTTAATGAGGATACATATATCTCAGAAACTGAATATATTACAGAACTAAAAATTTGTATATGGGATCTCCTTTAAAAATAAAGAAACGCGTATTCTCGGAAAATCCAATGAAAGGGGGGGGGGGAAGAATTCTAAAATTAATTGTCTTAATTGTATGAGAATACATACATATAATAAAAACTAAAGTTGTTACGGACGTGAAAATTGGTATTTTGATCTCCTTTAAAAACAAAGAAATACGCGTTTTGTGGGGGAAACCATTTTGGGGGGCGGGAGTGGAAAGGAGTAGAATTCCTTTCATGAGGACACATAAATCAAAAACTGAAGAAGTTAGAGTCGTGATAATTGCTATTTAGAAGATCCTTTACTATTAAAGAAACAAGTATTTTTTGCCGGAAAATTCACTTAAGGGGGGGGGGGGGAGAAGTGTGAAAGGAAGTAAAAAAGCGAATTATTTTTATGGGGATACTTATATCTCAAAGCTCAAGGTAATAGACGTGAACATTGGGGTTTGGAATCTCCTATAAACATAAAGAAACACTCCTTCTTTTAATTTTCTTTGGGGGGGTAAATAAACTTAACGGCGGTGGGGTGTAAAAGGAGGTGAGACCAATTGATTTTGCTGTTCATAATGTACTTATAAGGAGGCTCCGTTGCTCAGGCGGCAGCGCGCCGGCCTCTCACAGCTGGGTTCCGTGGTTCAAATCCCGGTCACTCCATGTGACATTCGTGCTGGACAAAACGGAGGCGGGACAGGTTTTACTCCGGATACTTCGCTTTTCCCTGTCATCATTCATTCCAGCAACACTGTCCAATATTTAATTTCATTTGTCATTCATCGATCATTGCCCCAGAGGAGTGCTTCGGCAGCCGGCACAATTCCTACTGTCGCCGCTAGATGGGGCGTTATTCATTATATTCCTGACCCTGTCGAATGACTGGAAACAGGCTGTATATTTTCGATGTACTTATTCTGATCATAAACCGATCTTTTTAATCTTTCCTGGGTTCGTTTTCAACAGCCAACTTTTCCTTCGGAGAACGTTCTTATATTACAGTAGATTCTCCTGGCATATGAATAAAAATGTAAACACATTTGAAATAAACGATAGGAATGAGATTGACGGTCCACTTGTTCACCTCTATAATAAGGTCAATAATGCACGGAAGTATGTCATTCGTATCGCCAGAGATCCCGCACACTTGCCTACGCGCGACATTGGTGCTGGTCACATTCTCAACAATAACAATGGCAGCAGATGTAATTTACCGCCAAGTAGCGGTCTTGCATCTTGCTGTGGGGTCCAGAACATCTATAATAATAATAATAATAATAATAATAATAATAATAATAATAATAATAATAATAATAATAATAATAATAATAATAATAATAATAATAATAATAATAATAATGTTCTGGACCGTCGTCAAATGTGCGGACCGCGGTGGAAACGGATCCTGGACGGGTAATGACTAAGAATGCAGTCTGGCCGCGGGTTCAGTACCGCCAAGGCGGATTTGTTCCATATTAAAAATGCTTATAAGAAAAGATGGGAAGTACGAAATCGATTGCTGGAAATAAAGATTGAAAAATTGGAGGAAACTTGCCATAATCTATTAGAAAACGAGTCAGATCGCGAATTTTGGCGGATTCTCGCAGAAAACGATTCAGATCGCGAATTTCGGCTGATTATATATCTAAAACAACATTCAATTATAAATTTCAGTACAATACCGTAGCGAAGCACGGGTATCTTGCTAGTATTACATATATTTGAAACGTGTAAATGACAAAAACTACAGACAATCTCTTTTCCAATATTTCATTTCTTTTAAAATGTAGCCGTACAAGCTATAGTACTGGAGATATTCATGAATTTACATTTCACCGTTATTTTCCTGCATTATTCTCGTCCGGAAATATACTTACTGGACGTATGGTACGAGATTTCATGTCAACAGATTGACGTCTAATGAGGTTCGCCTGCTTGTAACTAGTCAGTGATGGGTAGTACAACTAGTCAAATTTCTGCCTCGGGTCAATTGTTCGTGACCGTTCCGCTCAGTGAACCAATGGAAAGATGGTAGCATAGGGAGTGAGTCGGTCTTTGTCAACTCCATCAGGAACAGCATGGACAATCATGTTGTACTATACTGGAAGTCACTCTGTACGTCCCACTCGGAACAACTTAGAAACAACTCTTGTGTAGTAGGTATATCTGAAGTGACTGCTACATAAGGTGAAATATTTCTCGTTAAGGAAACATAAGGGACTGCCTGGCCGAGGCGGTAAAAGCGTGCTCGGTTCACCTGGAAGTACGTGGGTTCGATTCCCCGTCATGAAGTCGAAAAATTTAACTTCCGGAGGTGCACATGGCCCTGAGGTTCACTCAGCCTACACCAAAAATGAGTACCAGGTTAACTCCTGGGGGCAAAGGCGACCGGGCGTAAACTAAGCACTCTACCCCACCAAGTGCCGAGGTTACGGATAGTGGACGCCTGTACCTTCCACCTCTCCCAAGGCCTTCATGGCCTGTATGGAGATGACTTTGACGTGAAGAAAACAAACATAAGTACGTAAATACATACATTCATGCAGTGATGTAAAAAGTACAGTACAAGAATAATTAGGCTGAACTACATTTATCTGAGAAGTATTTTACTCGCTTATTACGTTATATGTGTTCAGAAGTATTCATAAGAGGACAATTGCAATTACTTCACAGAACGCCATTCTTAAGGAAATCACATATTTTTTCGCATGATACCAAAGTTTGTAAGGAGAAAGGTGTTTCCGTGCTTTGTTTCATCGTAGAAACATTAAGAGGCTATCGTTATCAAATGAGACTAAACATGACACCGAGGAACTTCCATAATTATTTTTCCCCGTTGTAGTTAGTAACATTTCAAATAATTTCCCATTCACTTTACAAAATAATGCATTCTCCTCGCTAGGCCTCAACCTCTTGGGACAAAGTATTTCTTTGCATTTGCCGAAAGTACGGTATGCAGTAGAACTTGAAAGAATACCTGATTTTTTTTTTAGAACATCCCGAAGAGTGATGGATGTTGTAGGTTAAATTTGACATCTTTGGAAATACTAGAGAGGCAAGAAAGTAATTCATCAGGACTGATTGAGATACTGATTTTTCTGCAGTAGAACTGAAAAATGTCTTTTCATCATCGCTTAATTTCTTCCTGTTTCTCCATGCTTTAACGTCTTCAAGCAGCAGCAAGCCAAACACACATAGCAGCGCGTAACAGCATGCTGTTACAAGAATGTAACGATTGCACTGTTATTTCAAGACGTAAATTACGAGAACCGCCTCTGTGGTGTAGTGGTTAGTGTGATTAGCTGCCACCCCCGGAGGTCCAGGTACGATTCCTGGTTCTGTCACGAAATTTAAAAAGTGGTACGAGGGCTGGAACAGGGTCCACTTAGCCTCGGGAGGTCAACTGAGTAGAGGGGGTTCGAATCCCACCTCAGCCATCCTCGAAGTGGTTTTCCGTTTTCCTTGGTGCGGGATGGTACCTAACTTAAGGCCACAGTCGCGTCCTTCGTCTTCCTCGTCTATTCCTTCCAATCTTCCCATCCCCCTACAAGGCCCCTATTCAGCATACCAGGTGAGGCCACCTGGGCGAGGTACTGGTCATTCTCTCCAGTTGTATCCCCAGACCCAATGTCTCACGCTCCAGGACACTGCTCTTCAGGTGATAGAGGTGGGATCCCTCGCTGAGTCCGAGGGAAAAACCAACCCTGGACGGTAAACTGATTAAGAAAGAAAGAAATTACGAGAAAAAGTTGAATTTTCTCAAAAGTAACTATTACAAGCAAAAATTACTAAAAAACAGTATTCGTTACATTTAATTTGATTACTTTCAATCAATTACTTCCCAAACTCTACATACATCCATACATACATACATACATACATACATACATACATACATACATACATACATACATACATACATACATACATACATACATACATACATACCCCTACACATATACAATGTTGTAGTTTACTTGTTAAAAATACATTCAAGCCATTCCGCTACAATTTGACAGCAACAATATCTTACCATAAAATTTTAACATAATTATTTTGTTTCAAAACTTATATTGACATTTCTTTTATATCGCTGAATGCTTAGTAGTCAGCGTAAATATAGAAACTACATACAAACTAAACGTCAGACTGTGATAAACGCGCTGCTATGTGTGTTTGGCTTGCTGCTGCTTGATGACGTCCTGACGACTGATGTACGTATAATTATTATGATAGTAATAGATTAATATTAAGTTAATTCTAGGATTCAAACGGGGAGAGTGAGGGGGAGGGGGCTGAGTGAATATTTCAAGCGCTGTACATACATACATACATACATACATACATACATACATACATATATACATACATACATAGCCTACATACGTACATTATTGGTAGGAGAAGGCACTGTCGTCTTCTCATCAAGAACACTTAAAAATCTACTGAGTGTAAATGTACTCTACTAGGAGCTGAAGCCTGTTTCTCGTCGTTGGTGTCTTAGGTACCAACTTAATGAGAGTCACATTTGCCACCAGGCTTTAAAATAGCACGAGCTGTATATACCATACCTTATCTATATATATAAAATAAGAGTTTTGTCTGTACATTGTTCAGAATTTGAAAAGAATGGTATTTCTGTATCGGTCATGTCCACAGTAATAAGAAAATGCATTTTTTTACTTTTCCGTAATTTCTGTCTGTCTGTCTGTCTGTCTGTCTGTCTGTCTGTCTGTCTGTCTGTCTGTCTGTCTGTCTGTCTGTCTGTCTGTCTGTCTGTCTGTCTGTCTGTCTGTACACGCATCACGATAAAACGGCTGAAGAGAATTTAATGAAAATCGGTATGTAATGTCGGGTGATGAACCACTGTAATCTAGGCTACAAATTATTTTGTTCACGCTGAGTGAAATGGTAGTTTAGGGGAATGTCTGAAATATAATTATCAAATAAGTTATTTATGTTATTAGTGGTCGTATCGATAAATACTACATAACTAACATAACTTTAGTTATGTCGTAAGTTAGTAGTAGTTATGTAAGAAATTAAATTTCCGATCACGTATGCTTATACATTGTTACCGTACCGCATATAGTCGGAGATATTCATGAATTTGGATTTTTGTTACTAAGTCCATATCAGCGCCGAGTCATGAGAAAATGGGTAAACAGAATTTAGTGAAAATCGGTATGTAAAGTCTGAGAATAAGGAACTACAGTCTACGATATAAATAATTTTGTAAGACACCCTAATATCACAGAGTCGAAAGAAAACTATTGTGAAGGCCTGCAATATAGAAAGCTCATAAACTTTATCAACAGTAACATTACATTGACCATAGTTTGTTGTGATGTGCTTTTTGTCTTCTGTTTCCTCTCATCCCCGATAGATAGGATTACTGCAGCGTACCGAGGCTTTTTAAAATTTGCTTGACGTCGCACTGACACAGGTAGGTCTTATGGCGACGATGGGATAGGAAATGAATAGTAGTGTGAAGGAAGCGGCCTTGGCTTTAAGGTACAGCCTGGTGTGAACGGTGTGAAAATGGGAAACCACGAAATACCATCCTTTTTTTTGCTTAACGTCGCACCGACACAGATATGTCTTATGGCGACGATGGGATAGGAAAGGTCTAGGAAGTGGAAGGAAGCGTCCGTGGCTTTAATTAAGGTACAGTCCCGGCATTTGCCTGGTGTGAAAATGGGAAACCAGGGCTGCCGACAGTGGGGCTCGAACCCACTATCTCCCGAATACTATCTTCAGAGTTGCCGGCAGTGGGGTTTGAATCCACTATCTCCCGGATGAAAGCTCACAGCTGCGCGCCCCTAACCACACGGCCAACTCGCCTGGTCGTACCGACTGTAACAGCCTGCCTGTATCTTGGTGGGAAGTAGCTGAGGTGTAAGATAACTTTCTTCTTTAGCATGTCATTCCTCTGGTTCATACATTTTCTGATATATCTGGTACGTAACACACTGGTTCATCATAGTATTCGAGCTATACAATCCCTACTCTGAGCCACTGATTGGAATGAGTAGTGTGCATATTTAACGGAATAATGGCAGAGAAGCGTTCACGGCAGTCTGCGGCCTGGTTATTCCAGCTCTGGAACTTTGGACTCTTAGATCGGCTCCGTAGTACTGTTCGTTGAAAGTGGGAAAGTGTGCGGTTTTTCATTTGATCGAGTATTTTATATGATAACATTGCTTTCAATCGCTACATTCCTACTGACGTTTTTGTAATGACCTATGTTGAATTCAGTTAGGAAAACAACAAAGTCAGTCTTTCTGAGAATCCCGTAGCGAAGCACGGGTACATCAGCTAGTTACAATATATCATAGCTTGGAGACTGTTCACCTCTCGCTAGAAAACTTGTATCTGGTAGTCCTCGAATTAAAATTAAATACTTTTGTAAAGGAGCATACATTCTTCATTTTTGTTCCCCGTTTCGTAGATGCACAAAAGATAATGAACAATCTTAACTGGCGATTTTCAAATATAAAGCTTCTCCGTTGAATGAGTGCAGTGTTAGTGAGGAACGGTGCGTTTTTACCCATCTAGCAGTCCCTCCACCCTTTCGACGCATTCTAATTTTAAATGCCGATGTATTCACACACATTCTGGCTACCAGCACAAGTAAATGGGATAGTAAGATGGATCCTCAGGATTGCCAAAGCTCTCTCACATTAAAATAACAATCTCAACAGTTCAATGTGTGGGAGGTAACGTTGCTCGCATCCGTAACATTCCTTAAGTTGTTCGTGCCTCCTGTGTGGTGCTAAATGAGTAACTGCTGGCAAACCTGATATCCCAGTCTGACGAAGATGTGCTGGTATGTAGAGGATTAATTGAATTAATAAATAATCGCCCATTAGGAAAGAACAAATAATAACACTTCAACTTGCTTTTCTCTAATAACTCCAGAAGTACAATACAGTCTAATTCAAAAACACATATTCACTCATTTCAAGACTGACTGTACTATTGAAGACCAAAGAAATCTGAAAACATTATAGGCGCTGCGAATGCCAATTTGGACTGCTATTTCTCGTCCACGTTTGGATGTATGCAGTCCAGATATTGTCAAATTACTTCATCCACAAACAAAGACACAGCGTCATAGCCCTTTAGGGTCTTGGCCTGTCAAGACGACTACTAACACGGTAGATGGCCTACAGATACTGTAGCTCCACGTGGTCAGCGTAACGATATCATTAGTCGTACTGCTTGACCTTCATAACCGGGGATACATCCAGCATCACATAATATACATTATGATTGTGAGATGTATAACTAATAAGTTAAAAAGAATCGCATGGAATAAATTTAGCATCATCCCATTCACCGCACAAGGAGCGCTCATCCAATGCAAGGAAATCTGAAATTAATTCGAATCCTGTATTATCAATTGTAGTCCGCCACTGTGATGTAGTGGTTAGGATGATTATCTGCCACCCCCGGAGGCCCGGATTCGATTCTCGGCTCTGCCACAAAATTTGAAAAGTGGTGCGAGGTCTGGAACGGGGTCAACTCAGCCTCTGGAGGTCAAATGAGTAGAGGGGGATCGATTCCCACCTCAGACATCCTCGAAGTGGTTTTCCGTGGTGCGGGATGGTACCTAACTTAAGGCCACGGCCGTTTCCTTTCCTCTTCCTTGTCTATCACTTCCGATCTTCCCATCACCCCCACACACAAGACCCCTGTTCAGCAGAGCAGGTGAGGCCGCCTGGGTGAGGTACTGGTCATTCTTCCCAGTTTTATCCCCGACCCAAAGTCACACGCACCAGGACACTGCCCTTGAGGTGGTAGAGGTGGGATCCCTCGCTGAGTCCGAGGAATAACCAACCTTGCAGGGTAAACGGATTAAGAAAGAAAGGAAGAAAGAAAGAAAGAAAGAAAGAAAGAAAGAAAGAAAGAAAGAAAGAAAGATTATCAATTGTAAACCTAGTTCCGATCTGCCTCTTCAAACTTACATCAGTCACAGTAAGTGTAAGAGTGTTATGTCCTTTCACCAATATGGCCGTATTTCAGCATTAAGATATCGCGCGCTTGTGGTTGGTGTTCCGAGTCAAACTGTCAGGTGTGTGAAATATCTGAGGTGACGAACTAACAAGAGATCTAAATCGCGACACACTAAGCGTTCGTCTTAAATGGGTTGTTCCCTAGGTTTTCTGTACTCCCTACAAGTGAATGCTGGAACTGTGTCCCATTTCACGTGTCAAGGCACCATTCTCAAAGCAGCCCGAAGTTCGTCAAAGCAGACTCCAGGGTAACTCGGACTGTCGAATGACACATACGAGGGCTGTAAATAAAGTGATTGCAATATTGATAGAAAGCAATGTTTAATGAACTAGCATTACATCCCTTCATTGTCACCCGCAAATTCTATTACCTCTGGCCAAAAGTAGGGAAGCCATTGGGGACCGTTGGCCTGGAGTTCTCTGTTGATGACAGCGACGGAGAGCTCTACTGCGTGGAGTAGAGATGCCACGTCAGGAAATCGGTGGCCTCGGAGAGGTTCCTTCAACTTTGGAAACAGGTCGATGTCTGGTAAGTACGGAGGGTTTACCAAGTCCTCCCAGTGCCACCGTTGCAATAAGAGCTTGACTTTGTTTGCGTCATGACAACGTGCAGCACAATAGGGCGATCATCTCGCAATAAACGTGGAGATTTGCGCCGCATAGCCAGACTCAGATGTCGCTCCAGTAGTCACTGTAAGAATAACACTCTCGTAGTTACATGCCACAATCAACACAAGCTTCATCCTACCGGCTTCCTGTTGAAATTTCTGAGGGCGTGGCGAACCTGGGTGACGCCATTCATTCGATTAACGCTTTAATTCAGGCTCGTAGGATCGTGCCCACGTCTCGTCAATGACGACAATACGCTGCAGAAATGTGTTTCCTTCGTTGTGGTATGTCCAGGAGGATGCTGGTTAGAGCATATCGGTGCAATTTTTGTACGTCAGTGAGTTGATGTGGAACTCAACGGAATAAATGTTCCTCAAGTTAAGATATTTCGTCAGTATGTACCACACCGTTTGATGACTAAGACCAAACTCTATGTATAATTCCGGAACAGTCCATGGATGCTGTACGGAAATGAGATCACTCACGATGTCAGTCTGATCTTGAGGAATGGACGGCCGACCTGTTCTGTGCAAATCCGCAGTCTTACTCCGACCTGCGCGAACGCCTTGACCCATCGCGCAACCGTCCTATACGGTAATGCATTCTCGCCACAGGCTTCACGTGATCCTCGATAACATTCTGATGCATTTTTGCTATGGATAACATCGCATTTAATCCGCGGACCCTGATCACCTTTTGAAAACATCTTTAAAGCGGTGAAATCGACACTCTTCACTTGAACGCCACACAGCAACAACACTCCCAGCTGGATGCCCGTCAAATGCACACTACACATCGACAATAGCACCACTTGACCACTCCCATATACTATTTGGGCATGCCCGATCTCCTCCCAGTGTCTGGACTACGTTGCCACTACTTTATTCACGGCCCTCATACATAATAAAGTACATGCAGCCGATTATTGTATGGATCTTACCTCCTTAAAGGAAACCAACGATGTTGAAGGTGCAGTTGGCCGGAACCAAACGTGCTTTCCATGTTTGTTTCTGCAGGGTGATGTGCGTCTTTCTATGCTTATTCTTAGCGTGTGTGTCTATATGAATCATATGAAAATACTTGGCTAAGAATAGGATTGGTCGTTTACCTGAAGAACGCGACGGCCAAGTTCACCGCAGACGTGATGAGAAAAGGGTCCATAACTTTACAACAAAGGCAGTATTTTATCAAGAGAGTAATTTTCCTCAGTAGGTGACTCATAGGAATCTCCAGAGCCCTGCGTAAGATATGGCAAAATTCCTTCTCTTCATATCTTCCATTTTCGTATAAGGCTGTTGTTTTGTAGTGTTGGCCATATAGATTGTACCACAAATAAGTTGAAGGTTTCCTTCACAGAAGGAACTCGCATACAACGACGAATGGAATGAGGCCGTCCCTACTATCTGCGGTTGTCATCAAATATATGCTTACCTCCACAGTGTGACGGTTAGCGCGATTAGCTGCCGTCTTCGGTGGGCCAAGTTCGATTCTCGGTGCTGCCAGAAATTTAAGATTGGTAGGAGGGCTGTTATGGGATTAATAAAAAAGATACATCCAGCTTACCCCCACTGGGGGGTGTATATGAAAGGAACTGCATCACCTCGGCGCGAGAGTACGAATTTGATTCATAACTCAATACTCAAAGTTATAATCATCATTTCATTTCTGGTACTTCTGAAAGACTGCCCCCCACGAGCTTGTGCTGGCTCCATCGACGACATACATACACCCTCTTGGTTGGAAGAGCTGGACATTAATCTATAAGAGACTGAAAACCCTCCACATTAATCTTTATAATGTGGACTTCGTATATATCTATATATATAAAATAACTTGTCCTGACTGACTGACTGACTGACTGACTGACTGACTGACTGACTGACTGACTGATTCATCATCGCAGAGCCAAAACTACTGGACGTAAAGAAATGAAATTTTGGGGATGTATTCATATTAAGATGTAGGTGCTCGCTAAGAGAGGATTTTTGGATATTCCTTCGCTAAGGGGGTGAAAAGAAGGGTGAAATTTTAAAATGAGTGTGTCTATATCTCGAAAGTTTAAAACTTTACAGATGTAAAAATTGGTATTTAGAATCTTCTTTAAAAATAAGGAAACACGTATTTTTTTGTTTTCATAAAATCCCAATAGGAGGGGTGAAAAGGGGTGAAAATGGGGAAAATGGGTTGAATGCCCTTAATCAGGATACCAGTACTTATATCTCAGAAAGTGAAGATATTACAGACCTGAAAATTGGTACTTTTGATCTCTTTTAAAATAGGTATTTTTTTTGTTTTTGGAAAATTCAATTAATGGGAGGGTGAAAAGGGGGTGAATTTTTAAAATGAGTGAATCTATATCTCCAAACTTTTAAAGTTTGCAGATGTAAAAATTGGTATTTAGAATCTTCATTAAACATAAAGAAACACGTTTTTTTTGTTTTCGGAAAATCGCAATAGGAGGGATGAAAAGGGGTTGAATGCCTTTGATGAGGCTACTTATATTTCAGAAACTGAAGATATTACAGACCTGAAAATTGGTGTTTGGGATCTACTTTAAAAATAAAGAAACACGTATTATTTTGTTTTTGGAAAATCCAATTAATGGGGGTGAAAAGGGGGTGATTTTTAAAATGAGTGTATCTATATCTCAAAACTGTTACAGTTTATAGATGTGAAAATTGGTATTTAGAATCTCCTTTAAAAATAAAGAAACACGTATTCTTTTGTTTTCGGAAAATCCCAATAGGAAGGGTGTAAAAGGGTGAATAATGTGTTGAATGCCTTTAATGAGGCTACTTATATTTCAGAAGCTGAAGATATTACAGACCTGAAAATTGGTAATTGGGATCTACTTTAAATGTAAAGAAACACGTATTTTTTCGTTTTTGGAAAATCCAAATGTTGATGGGTGAAAAGGGGGGGTGAATTTTTTAAAATGAATGTGTCTACATCTTAAAACATTAAAATTTACAGATGTAAAAATTGGTAGTTAGAACCTCCTCTAAAAATAAAGGAACACGTATTTTTTTGTTTCCTGTAAATCCCAATAGGAGGGGTGTAAAAGGGTGAAAAATGGGTTGAATGCCATTAATGAGGATACATAAATCTCAGAAACGGAAGATATTACAGAACTGAAAATTTGTATATGGGATCTCCTTTAAAAATAAAGAAAGGCGTATTTTTTAATTTTTGGAAAATCTTATTAATGGCGGTTAAACAGAAGTGACAAATTGGGGTGAATTTTTTGAAAGATTATCTTGGAAACGTAAAATGTTACAGACGTAAAAAGTGGGTATTTGGAATCTCCTGTAAATGTAAAGAAACATAGGTGATTTGTTTTTGGAAACTCCACTTAAGGGGAACCCAAAAGGGGTGAAATTTTAAAATGAGAATTTTTACAGTATATCTAAAAAAACTTAACATGTTACAGAAGTGAAAAATGGTATTTTTATCTCTATTAAACATAAAGAAACGTGTATTTTTAATTTTCGGAAATACCACTTGGGTGGAGGGGGGTGAAAGTGACTGAAAATGGTGTTGAATTCTTTTAATTAGGCTACTGATATCTTAAAAATGAAGATGTTACAGACGTGAAATTTGATATTTGCAATCTGCTTTAAAGGTAAAGAAACACGTATTCTCGGAAAATCCAATGAAGCGGGAGGAGGGGGTGAAAGAATTGAAAAATTAATTGACTTTAATTGTATAAGAATATATACATCTAATAAAAACTAAAGTTGTTACAGACGTGAAAATTCGTATCTGGATCTCCTTTAAAAACAAAGAAAAACGCGTTTTGGGGGGGAAACCATCTTGGGGGGCGGGAGTGTAAAGGAGTTGAATTCCTTTCATGAGGACACATAAATCAAAAAATGAAGAAGTTAGAGTCGTGATAATTGGTATTTAGAAGATCCTTCACTATTAAAGAAACAAGTATTTTTTGCGGGAAAATTCACTTAGGGGGGGGGGGAGTAGTTTGAAATGAAGTGACAAAAGTAAATTATATTTATGGGGATACTTATATCTCAAAACTGAAGGTAATAGACGTGAACATTGGTGTTTGGAATCTCCCTTAAACATAAAGAAACACGCCTTATTTTAATTTTTTTTTGGGGGGGGGGGGGTTGGCAGTAAAAACTAACGGCGGTGGGGTGTAAAAGAAGGTGAGACCAATTGATTTTACTGTTCTTAATGTACTTATAAGGATCCTCCGTTGCTCAGGCGGTAGCGCGCCGGCCTCTCACAGCTGGGTTCCGTGGTTCAAATCCCGGTCACTCCATGTGACATTCGTGCTGGACAAAACGGAGGCGGGACAGGTTTTTCTCCGGATACTCCGGTTTTCCCTGTCATCATTCATCCCAGCAACACATAATAATAATAATAATAATAATAATGTTCCGGACCGTCGTCAAATGTGCGGACCGCGCTGGAAACGGCTCCTGGACGGGCAATGACTGAGAATGCAGTCCGGCCGCGGGTTCAGTGCCGCCAAGGCACCCAATATGACACCACGCCGGATCTCCTGAAGGATTTTATCCAGATTAAAAATTATTATAGGAAAATACGGTATGGCAAAGATTTACGGACCCAACTGACCGGGAAGAATACCTGAGCCTAGCCCGGGAAGTACGAAATCGATTGCTGGAAAGGAAGATTGAAAAATGGGAGGAAACGTGCCGTAATCTAATAGAAAACGAGTGAGATCGGGAATTTTGGTGGATTCTCGCTGAAAACGTGTCAGATCGCGAATTTCGGCGGATTATATATCTAAAACAATAAGCATTCAATTATAAATTTCAGTATAATACCGTAGCGAAGCACGGGTACCTTGCTAGTATGTATATATATATATATATATATATATATATACTTAAGTTGTATATAGTGTCGATTGTATATTTTTTTTGTATGTCAAGAACGTGCACATAGAGTCGCTTGCCAATTGTAGCATCATGCGCTAAATAAACAAATAAATTTCTCTGTGATAGCATATGTATTCAAACGTGGCCAACAAATAATACTGCAGCGTAGTATTCTCTATATGAGCATGATTTCGTCAGATTCAGTTGATCTTTATTGACGCACAAAAGAGTTTCCGAGTAGGGACATGCCATTCTTAATAAGACTGAATTATGCTTCTAGAGTGATCAGGGAAGAACATTCTACTATTACACTTACATGAGGGAATCAGAATATCATCATTATACCCAGAGATATGGAGTTATCTGGAAGTTCTTTGCGGCGAAGTACTACATCTTGATGAAATTCCTTTTTTATTGGTAAAGCTGCGGGTCCGTTTTTCATCAATGAAGCGGTGAGTCTGGCCGTGGAGCTCTTCAGGTACGCGATCAGTTCTATTCTTAGCCAAGAATTTTCATGTGAATCATATAGACATAAACACGTTATGAATACGCCCATAAAAACGCGCAACACATTGCTGCAGCAAACATGGAAAACACGCCTCTTTCATCATAGAATTATTTTTTACTATTTGCGACGAGGATTGGAATGGGTATCCAAGGATTAGAAATAAAGATCTTTCCAAAGTATGTCTGGAGTGAGTGAGGTAAATTTTCAGATGAAACCTTCACTTAAGATGTAGCCTGCATGTTTAAAACAGGATTTGAACCTCAGATCTCCGAGAGACGTAGATCCCTCGTTTGAGTTAGGGCAGTGGGTGCATTCCAACGTGGTGATAGAAAGGGACATACATTTGAAAACAAATTTCACGCAATCTGATCGTGATCTGAACCAAATGATCAGCAGTGGTGGGCAACATTTTACCTTAGTTCCAATCAATGACTATCAACATACAAAAGTAGGTTGATACCGTCTGTTGATAATGATGCAGGATCACAAACAACAATGACTTTCATCCTGGTCTAGAGGATAGGGAAGCTGGTTCATTGCTGCGTTATCTCGAATTCGACTCCAGTTCTGTCAAACTAATTTTCTTTCATTTCAGGCTGTGATGCGCGAATGGCTCATCTTCACAACGATAATCGAGAAGCTCACTGGAACAAGAAGTTGCAAGCCGATCACGAAAACTTTCATTAAAGATAGTGATGTGACAGTCATGAAGCAGGTGTGACAATCAGTAATAACAAAACCGGGCGAGTTGGCCGTGCGTTTAGGGGCGCACACCTGTGAGCTTGCACCCGGGAGATAGTGGGTTCGAGCCCCACTGTCGGCAGCCCTGAATATGGTTTCCTGTGGTTTACCATTTTCACACCAGGCAAATACTGGGGCTATAACTTAATTATGGCCACGGCTGCTTCCTTCCCAACCCTAGGCCTTTTCTATTCCATCGTCGCCATAAGACTTAACTGTGTCGGTGCGACGTAAGCAAATTGTAAAAATAAAAAGTACTAGCAAAGGTAAGACAGTCATCGGTCAGCAGACCTTCAACGTCACAGGACTCAACTTCAGGAAAACATATATGCTGATTATTATTATTATTATTATTATTATTATTATTATTATTATTATTATTATTGTTGTTGTTGTTTCAAGGGGCCGAACAACAAACATAAATGCATGTCATTCTGTAAAAATACACACTGCTTCATTTCTCCATTTGACTGGATTTGCAGCCTTGAGATAAATAGCTTAGATGATATCGTTGGCACCATGTAAACTTAAGGATGATAAAAAATGAATTTTCGTTTTCGACATTTTCCATTGGTAGGTACTGTGGGTCACGTATCTCAAGACAAATGTTCGAATCTGCAGCTGTTAGTGAAGGGTTTCAATGAACCCTAGCACTTTGACGAATATGAGGTTTTAATTAAAGTGGCCATAGAAGAGTGGCGAATGTGTCATGTTCTAAATTTTGCGCTGCTATTTTAATCTACTGTTCACATTTGACGTGTAACTAAGTAACTAATACGTCTCCTTTGCATATTTGCACATTTACGTAGTTGTTTTGCGTCTGGTTACAAAGGCTTTGCTGAAAACTAATTTACAAGCCACTTTCGATACTTTGTGATATCGAGGGTACTTAACCAGGTGGCGATCATCTATTAAAACTTGCGAACGTGTCATTGAATAATTGGGAAATTATATCTGCCAATGAGTTGAATATTCATTGGATTGTTTATTGAAAATATACTGGAAATGTTAATAAATAGTTATTATAGAAGAAATAAAAATCCACAATCTGTTTCCAGTCATTCGAACGGGTCAGGATTGGAATGAATGAAACCTCCACCTAGCGGCGAGGACAGTAACTGTGCCAGCTGCCGAAGCCTGTCGCACTTCTCTGGGTCAATGATTAATGACTGACAGGTGAAATGAAATGATATTGGAGAGTGTTGCTGGAATGAAAGATGACAGGGACAGCCGGAGTACTCGGAGAAAAACCTGTCCCGCCTCCGCTTTGTCCAGCAAAAATCTTACATGGAATGACCGGGATTTGAACCACTGAACCCAGCTGTGAGAGGTCAGCCACGGACGCTCGATTGAATCCATAAAACTCATTATTTTTTAATGAAAATTAGAGATTTGAGATTACGATGAAGATATTGTTAAAGAGAAAGATGGCTATATACTATATCATATCCAATATCAGTCCTCAGGAACAGTGTAGTTGTATAGACTAAGATTGTCCCACACGTTACGAAATAAACGTACTAAATGTTATGGTGCTGTAAGTTGTACCGGGAGGTACATCTCAACGCCGCCATTCAAAATCAGTGCCTAAATGAATTCCTCTATTGGTTAAACAGTGAAACTGAAACTACACCAACTTGGAACTTTAATCAGAAGATGTCACTACTAAAATATTGAGAAATTTTGTTATTGTGAAATTTCCTAAACTGACTGAATTTCTCCTAGTTTTGTTTGCTATACATCAAGAAGTTTGGACATTTCTCCACAGATGACACTACCAAAAACAATGATCATGCACCCTGGTGCAAAGTGAAAGAACTTATAATTTAAAGAACTTTTGTATTTCTAGGTTTTTGTAACTGATTGATGTTCATTTATTTTTTTGGGGTTGGCAATATTTCCTTTTCCTTTCTTCCAGTTTTGAATCTGGCCAATGAAAAATTTATGTAATTAATTTTCAACCTATCACAGGCTTTTTGTTCGATTGTGAGTGTTACTTTTGAACTCAACCAATAAAATTGAGAGGGTGTGGCTAGTTTAGTCTTGAATGATCTGGAACCTTCCCTGAGGGTTTATAAACTGCGGCTTTTCACGTTTCTTGGCCAATTGATCGTCGTCTATCTGAGTGTGTGTGTTAATCAGGAGGCGGGCGGCCCCTTTCGTCTGCAGCTAGAACATCTACAAGGTAATGGCCACATAACTTTATTCTTTCTTGCTACCTCCGCAGTTTAATCCGAGGTAAAGGTCCGAATCTTTAACTATGTAACCTACTTTTCTAAAATGTAAATCATCTTTCGGCTAATGTAAAAACTTCGCAAACCCTTTAATTATAAATCGGGGATAGAGAGTGAATTACCCTCTCGAGCTCCCCTTCATCTCGGTTTGAGGTGACTACGTTTTGTAACTGTTTTTGATTCTGTAATGTGGTAAGGTAATTTCCATACGAGTCACCTCAGTAGTTTGGGAATAGCCCCTGTTTCATCGGCCTAGAGCCCTTTAGGTTTTTAAGTTTTCATTGTCTTGGAGCGCAGTGTATGCCTCCATTCATTTTGTGTTTGAGCCAGCTTTTAACCTGTTCTTTTCCATGAAGGCCCCGTAGGTTGGGTATTAAATACCCCTGCATGAAATCGTGTTGTGCCTTGAGAGGCCAGTGATTGTAAGTTGATGTTGCCTTGAGTAGGCTTCGAAAACTGAGAGCCTGTTAGCTCTTTTGCAAAGTTTTTGTAAGATTAACGAGTGCCTCTAGAAGGCTAGAAGTTGTATTTTGGGACCAAGTGTTCCGTTAATTAGGGGATTTCTGCCCTTGAATAAATTTGTGCTCTTTTGTAAATTTGAGCTGGGAGCTCAGAAATTGTAAAGCGAGGGGCTTGAAGCCCAGGACCTGTAAAGTTCACTAATCTTGGATTTTCCTTGTCTTGTTTGAAGATTGTCATTGTACCTGATGTTCCATTGTTATGAAAAATGGTTAAGTTTGAAGTTCTAAAAGAAATATAACCTTCGTTAAAATTTTAAATCAATTATTGATATCGTAGTTAGACACATTCAAGCCCGCACCTCCTTTAACCTCTTTCTGCTCCACGGGTATCCCTGTAACATAAGTAAACAATATAGCAAACTTTAGAGAAACATTTTGGAGTATTTATGAAGAATTTTCCAAAATGGCTCTAGAAGTTAAATCCTCTAAAAGTAAAATGATACCGTAAAACTATACCTGCAACTGTCGCACGCCACCTAAAGGAAACATCCTCGAAATGAAAAGGGTAGATGACAGGATAATAATCGGATTGATATATATATATTAGGATTTATTTTTCCCCGCAGTGGTGATAAATCTTCCAAGGGGCAATACTTCGGGATTATCAGACACTCTAAAGAAACTCATCAAACTTTTACAACCTTACAGTACGTGAGAAAATCATTCTTTTATGTTAACTATTGCGTGTCGGACCGACACAAAATAATTTTCAGCAATGATGAGGGAGGGAAGGGCAACAAGTGAATAAGTAAATAAACAAGTAAATAAATAAATAAATAAATAAATAAATAAATAAATAAATAAATAAATAGAGTCCATGAAGTGGGTGGACAGAGCTTGTGTTATCATTCTTTCTTTCTTTCTTTCTTTCTTTCTTTCTTTCTTTCTTTCTTTCTTTCTTTCTTTCTGCCGCCTTATGCTCCTGTTTACGAAAGGCAATAATTACAGTGATTGAAAGGCAATGCTTGTTTTCAAGTCTTGTGACCATAACTATTATTTATTACTACCTATCTGTATTCTAGTTGTATGTACGTTCAGTCTTCAGCCCTAAGGCTGGTTGGATCCTCAACAGTTCTGCCATCAGCTGTCATAGATGGCCTAGGCATCACTGAAGAGGTGTACTAGGGATATGAGGAGTGAGGTAGTTTCCCGTTGCTTTCCTCACCGAGCCGGAAGATGCTATTACATATCAGTATTCTAGTTATAGGGATAATAACATGGAGAAAGTAACATAGTTTGAAAATTAGAAAGTGAAAATAGCATATTCGTGCGTCTGCCACTTCATTTCTTGTAGCTAATTGAGAACGTATGTGAAGTGGAAAGTAACGAATAGTTAAAACTTTATCCTAACGCAGTTTAATCAAAGCTACTACGAAAGTTGTAAGGTCAACCGCTTAAGGTGCAAGCCAAGGGGATCAAAACACATTTAATGGAATACACTGCTGAAAAGGGCAGATTCATAAAATCGCATTGAAACTGTTGATTTTCTCTCCTGTAGGAAATTCCATAATCGTTAGTTTAGCATGGTGTCAACGATATAATGAAATTATATTATCTACTTTATATTTGAAATTCTACACTTAGAAAATAAACCATACGGTACATCAGTAAGTTCCGTGCTACCACAGCCATTGACAGCAACACAGCTCTAACCTGTGTCATAAGTAAAGTGTAGAAATAATGCATCCGCCGAGACAGAAACTCAGTGTTAACCTACACTAATAATGTCTGAAACATTATTTTAAAATATTAATATTAACATAAATGGAAGTTGATATCATTTTTCATTGGATTTTCTTAATAAAAAATTGAGGAACAGTATCTCCCACTAAGTGTGTACATGTATCTTCATTATAAATTGTTATGCCTTTCAGCGTTCAGTCTGCAAGCCACTGTGAATTCACTAAACGCCTCCACTATCCTCTGTTTGTAACTAGTTCTGTGGCTTCGTTTAGCTCCAGACCTCTTATATCTAAACTATTGGATATCGGGTCTAACCATCGTCGTCTTGTTCTCCCTCTACTTCTCTTATCCTCCATGACCGAGTCATTATTCTCCTAGGTAACCTATCCTCCTCCATACCCCACCACCGAAGCCGGTTTGTGGGTACCGTTCCAATAATCGAGTTCATTCGTAACTTAGCCGTCATCTCCTCATTCCGAACACCCTACTGTCATTGTTCCCACTTATTTGTACCATCTATCATTCTCGATGCTTTAATGTCTGTTACTTTTAACTTATGAATAAGACATCCCCAGTCCGCCCAGCTTTCACTCCCGTACGGCAAAGTTGATCTGAAAACAGACCGGTGTAAAGATTGTTTAGTCCGGAAGCAGAATACAGAATACAAGGCGATAGTTGTTCCATCCTTTCGGAGACTATAACTAACGTTCGTTTTGAAACCTATATTTCTACTGTTGCTTAGTTAAGAGTTAAATGACAGCTTGTTATTTCATTACTATTACCTGAGTCTGAAGATGATTTCTTGACGATCGATCGCCTTAGACTGGACAGTCATGGAGGAAAGTCAGTCACAGTGAAGTTTTCTGCGTTTTCTATGACACTTGTGTATTGGAAAGGAGGATAACATAAAGATTTTTGTATTATAAAGCGATTGCTACTACACCAACTTCTTATTGACAGTATATATTGTTGTCGAATAAATGTGTGAAAAATATTAAAGGCTTGCCATAATTTGTGCACTACACATCAAAGTATCATTTTCTAACTAAAATCAATTTTCATCAATTTTCATTGCTGTGATTATTTTTCAATAATTTGGTGTAGGTGTTTTGCGAGGAACGAGTCGCGGAGTCGCGAGACAGCTCGGTACAATAAACTGCAGCTAGTTGCAATCAAGTGGCAATTTGTCTGCGTACAAATTATAAAATATATATAAAACTAACTACTTCGACTGATTCTATAAAACCGCTCTGCAGAGTGACATTAGGCTACTTTGGTTTAATTTTATTTTTGAAATTTTTTGCGACTAGTTTGCGTTTAAAATCCATGACCCGGACGGGAATCTAACCCGTGGCCCGCTGAAACGAAGGCCACTACATCGACCATTCAGCCAAGGAGCCCATAATTAACTTCACACATTTCCAGGCATGAGATGTCTAGAGATTTGTAATTAGCCCTGTAATATCCAGGCTAGTCCGCCTCTGTGGTGTAGTGGTTAGTGTGATTAGCTGCCACCTCCGCAGGCCCGGGTTCGATTTCCGGCTCTGCCACGAAATTTGAAATGTAGTACGAGGGCTGGAACGGGGTCCACTCAGCCTTGTGAGGGCAACTGAGTAGAGCGGGTTTCAATTCCCAATTCAGCCACTTCGCAGGACAAATGCCGGGATGGCAACTAACTTAAGGCCACGGCCGCTTCCTTCCCTCTTCCTTGTATATCCCTTCCAATATTCTGATGCCCCACAAAGCTCCTGTTCAGCATAGCATGTCAGGACACCTGGACGAGAAACTAGTCCTCCTCTACAGTCTCATCCCCGACCAAATGTATCACGCTCCAGGACACTAGGCTTGAGGCGGTAGAGGTGTAATCCCTCGCTGAGTCCGAGGGAAAAACTAACCCTGGAGGGTAAACGAATTAAGAAAGAAATAAAGAAAGAAAGAAAGAAAGAAAGATAATAAAATAATAATAATAATAATAATAATAATAATGTTTTTGGCTTTACGTCCTACTTACTACTTTTACGGTTTTCGGAGACTCCGAGGTGGCACAATTTAGTCCCGCAGGAGTTCTTTTACGTGCCAGCAAATCTACCAACATGAGGCTGACGTATTTGAGCACCTTCAAATACCACCGGACTGACCCAGGATCGAACCTGCCAAGTTGGGGTCAGAAGGTCAGCGTCTCAACTGTCTGAGCCACTCAGCCCGGCAAGAAAGAAAGAATACCCAGACTAATTAAAAAATAGTCATTTTTCTTAATTACTTTCTACAACCTCAACTTTCCCTTGTATATGCTCCAATTAAACTCAACTATTGTTTTAATTCTTTCATTTTTGATGTGAGGTATTTGCAACAATGGCAAATAAATTGAATAAGATTAAATGAATTCATGATTTCACCATCACTTTTACCATATTATTGAAAAATTAGCTTCAAATTAATGATTAGTGTTACGTAAGAAGCACTGACATGCAAAAGTCAAAATAATGAACAAACTAATAAAAATATAACTCGTGAATATTACCAATACTGTTTCACAGTTCAGTCGTCCAGTTCCATAACTTAATGGTCAGTGTCTCGACATTCGAACCTCGTGACCCCTGATTCTATTCTGGCCGGGTCGAGAGGTTTTAATATTAAACGGTTAATTTCCTTGCCTCTGGGACAAAGGTCTCTGCTGTGTCGAACAACACTGCAACTCATACACCACACACAGCACTATGCTCCACCACAGTTACACACAGTTTCCCGTGCACGGCACATATTGCCTATCCTCGTCGTATGGTATGTCTTACAAGGGCTGCACCAGGCTAGTAACAGCCTCTCGAAATTATTATTATTATTATTATTATTATTATTATTATTATTATTATTATTATTATTATTATTATTATTATTATTATTATTATTATTATTATTATTATTATTATTATTATTATTATTATTATTATTTAACATCCCACACATCCCACTAATTACATTTTCTTGGTTTTCGGAGACGGCGAAGTGCCGGAATTTTGACTCGCATAAGTCATTTTACGTGCCAGTAAATCTACCAACACGAGGCTGGCGTATTTGAGTACCTTCAAATACCACCAGACTGAGCCAGGACTGAACCCACCAATTTCGGCTCAGAAGGCCAGCGCTCATTCGCCAGAGCCGCTCATCTCGTCGTTATTATTATTATTATTATTATTATTATTATTATTATTATTATTATTATTATTATTATTATTATTATTATTATTATTATTTAACCGTCTGAATTATCTACGAATATGTGATGCAGTGACTAAAAATTCTGAAGTAATTTTACTTCTTAATCCAGCATGCATATGCCTCACATTTCATAGCAACGTCGGCTGGCATCAAGAAACTGCAGTAAATTACATAAGAATGAAGTTAAGAAAGCACTCTAACAGAGGCTACGAATGACTCTGTGACAAACAATACATATTTCATAGTAATGCAGACAGTAGGCGCAGACAGTAGGCCATGAATTGGGCCTCCTGTAACTTGTAATAATTTGTGTGAGAGATATACAGAATGTCCCAGTGAAAGTGCTCGAAAATTAAACAGTAAATAGAAAATGCTCTGCTAAACATTTTGAGATACGGAAGTTAGGGTCTGAGAATTCAGATTAAGGAGATTTGTGATGTGATGTGATGTGACGTGATGTGATGTGATGTGATGTGATGTGACGTGACGTGACGTGACGTGACGTGATGTGATGTGATGTGATGTGATGTGATGTGATGTGATGTGATGTGATGTGATGTGATGTGATGTGATGTGATGTGATGTGATGTGATGTGATGTGATGTGATGTGATGTGATGTGATGTGATGTGATGTGATGTGATGTGATGTGATGTGATGTGATGTGATGTGATGTGATGTGATGTGATGTGATGTGATGTGATGTGATGTGATGTGATGTGATGTGATTGGAAACATAACAGGGATATTTAAAAGGGTTCGGCAGAAGTGTGTAGGTCGATTTCATTGACGTTGTGGTCGTTATTTCGAACAACCGTTGTGAGGTACAAAATTGTGCGTTAGCTTAGATCTTTGTCACTGTACACTAATAACTGAAAGTAATGTTTACAAAAAGTAAATAAATACATGTAAAAATTAGCTGTAAATAATATGTAAAGCATGAACAGTCGTAGACATTGTTAAGTACATATCTTCCTAAGTTGATTTCTCATATTCCAGGAAGAAGAAGTATGAAATTCTGGTATTTGAGGTTAGGAACGCACGAGAAATTTAGATGCAGTTGTCTCTATTACGTCTTTCTTGTAATAATTCACGTGGATAACATCGAATAATTCTTTCCTTCTAACACACCCTGTTTTACATGTTCATTTCATGCTATGTCATATATTTGCTTTCTTCAAAATAACGCGGAAAGTGGAACTCCATCATTATGTAGTTACTTCGACCAACATATAAACGTACAAAGAGAAACCTTTTCCAATGCATGTAAAGTAGTTATCGGATGGCTACACTGCCACATGTGAGCGAGTCAATACAACAATTGATTGATTCTGCAATAGTACAGATTCTTTCATGGATGGAGTCGACTGTCTGTGGTGGATTCTGAACTGAGCATAATGTGTTCATCTTAATATTACTTATGCAAAAATAAAGAAATTCGACGTAATATGAAAAAAATATTGTACGTTACACGGGCAAAATGTTTGAAATATGCTTTTGGAAACAACTTAACTCATACGAAAAACCTCACTTTCAGCTCTTGTAACGTAAATCATTACTTTCCTCTATTACACGATGCTGTCTTACTTTTTACTCAATATAATCCGAGATGCCATATGTCAGCCCTCTCGTTCTACGTACCTAACTGTAGTTTCACACCTTTTAGGTTTTGTAATGCTTCTTAATGTCAACCAGCCACTTCTCCTAACCACTCAAAGGAAGACAAATCTCTGCAGTATTTTCGAGTGTAACTGCTTCTCAAGATATAATATGAACAAAAATAAAGATATAAAAATATATTATCTCTGAGAACTCTGTTAAATGAATATTGGTTTCCTGTACTGCTGGATAAAGACAGAAATTATGTGCTTCGTCTCCATGAACTCTGCAAAGATTTTTAAAAAGTATTCTTCCCGGTTAAAATGTGAATAACTTCTGTATCTCCTAACATCAAATAGTTCAGTCTGTGGACAGATGTAAGCACCGTATTTCTTTAAGGACTGACACCATCGCACCATACTGAAATACTATGTTACTGTACCGCAGCCTGACGTCAGTAATTGGTCCAATTAACTCGACTCTCCCCACCAAGAACCGTCAATCAGCGAGCTGAGAAAAAACAGCACTTTTGCCGAAAGCTACAGCAAGTGCCTTTTCTCTGACGGCCATATCCTAAAACAACGAACGACAGTGGTATTTCCTTTATCTGTAAGATTCAGGTGGTATCAAATGACGCCAGTATTCATCCCTTTAAAGAAAAGTGATATCGTATTAATTTGTGATATAATACATAACATTTCATTTTTAGCCTATATAAACATTAAATGTAATTTCCTGACATTTTCAATTGTTTATAATAATGACAGTGTTTAGGATTCATTGGGAAAAATGTAATCAATGAATGTATGAATACTATTCAGTATGAAATCAAGGCTATCGACACTAAGAATGCCATGAATACCTAAATATTTTGTTTGAGTTACATAAACTAATTTGCAATATACTTTACGTTATTAAACACTCACACAGAGTACAACTTCCAATGGAAAGGTAATAGCGAATGGTTAAGCGGAAATGAAATACACAACTTCTACCAGGAGGTGGCAGGTTTATAATGCTTACAAGTAGATGAAGTATTAACACCAACATACTGTATACAAGGGTAGTGAAACATTGTGCATCCCTTGCAACTGTTTACGTCTACTGCCTGTGTTAGGTAAATACACTGCGAGAGATGTTCCAGCAAGGAGTTACGAAGTGAAATTCTCGTGAGAATCCTAGCGGGGATAAATTGTCAAATGCACTCCACAAATCTCTTCAAAAATCGTGTTACTACGTGCGGAATAATTGGAGATTCATTATGTGCGAACGGTCAGAATTGTATTTTCAAATGGATCTAATTCAGGTGTTTCAACTCACATGACTTCTACTTATTAAACTCATGTCTGTTGAACTTTGAACAACACAGCTTTGAATTGCTTCTAATTGAATATTTTCTTCCTCTTAGCTTTATTTTTTTCGTTAAAATTTGACAAAAATCTTTGTCTAATGGATTTTGCCATCGATAACTGCGGTCCAGTCTTATTTTCCTACTCAGAATTGTCTCTTACCCTGGAATAATGGTTCACAACAACTCTGCTATTATATTCCTAGGTCCATCTCAAATTTCGCAATTTCTAATCCTGTATAAACGGTTTCGTCTATAAATATATCTGTGGAGGATAGTGTATCTAAAGTGGTTATTATTTATGGAGTAAGAATTGGAAATGGAGACGTCTTCGAGGCACCAAACCGAATACTCTGCTCTCCAGACCGTCGACCGTTTAAATGAT
This sequence comes from Anabrus simplex, assembly GCF_040414725.1. Taxonomy (NCBI): domain Eukaryota; kingdom Metazoa; phylum Arthropoda; class Insecta; order Orthoptera; family Tettigoniidae; genus Anabrus; species Anabrus simplex. The sequence goes on from NC_090266.1 coordinate 1,040,070,210, forward strand.
CCCCTGGAAAGTTACTGTGTCCCTGTCGGTTATTTACTGTGCTGGGATACCACAATAAATCTGTAACAGGAGCTGTATTTATCTTCCTTATTCGTCAGCCTAAGCACGAGTCCTTTCTTGAATAAATAAGAGCAGGTGAGGTAATTATGAAGGAAGAATTTGTGAAGCACACATTTATAGTTTACTTTTTTTCTTCAAGGATATACTTTTATTTTTTAAAAATACCACTTAAGAAATATGTCTAGAAACTCATGTTTATGTTCTGGAATGTGCATTAATGCACAATCAAATGAATTAGCTGGAGCTCTAAGTCTCTGGCGTGACCAACTGAACTTTATTCGTAAACTGAAACATATTTTGCACCATATGAACCTGAATTCGCTTTTAACAATAACTAACGCGACAGACCTTGACTGGTAAAAAGCATTACCCTGAAGAGCTAAATTCATATTAGAGAGAAGAGAGACCCGTTCCTTGTCTGAATGGTCAGTATCGAGCAGTTGGCTGTGCGGTTTGTGTCACGTAGCTGTCAGCTTGCATTCGGGACATATTGGGTTCGTACCCCACTGTCGGCAGCCCTGAATATGGCATTCCGTGGTTTTCCATTTTCACACCACGCAAGTGCTGTGACTGTACCACAATTAAGGCTATGGTCACTTCCTTTTCGTTCCTAGCCCTTTCCTATCCCATAGTCGCCATAAGACTTATCTGTGTCGATGCGACGTAAAGCAAATTTTAAAAAAAATGAATGGCCAACTAGTGGCCTACAGTTCAGAAAGCCCTAGGTTCGATTTCCATCCGGGCCGAGGAATTTAGCCGCCACTTGTTCATTCCTCTGGGTGTTCGTTCTTATCTTAATACACACCAAACTATTAAACACCACCGAAACCACCAGTATTGAACAAATCACTTCTCATAGTTAACTGAGAAAAGGCCAGAAAGAAAATAAGAAGAAAAACATATATAGGAGGGGAAATTACATAACAATGGGGGTACAGATCCCTTATTTTGTTCCATTTTTACTCACTATCAAGATCCGTACCGAATAATCAATCATTTTTAAAAAAGCACCCTTCACTTTCGTACTACACCATTTTGAAAAAAATTGTAATTTTCACCGAAAACCTAAATTTTACTCACTAATGTGCCCTTTTCAATTATGGGTGCACTAAGTAACTCAGTAACATTTCACTGACACGTGTAGTTAATGATCAGGACCTTGATCCAAAATGTTAACAAATGTGTATATGCTGATCGCTTGTAAAAATCTCTTCCTCATTGAGACATTTTCTTCACTTGACCACCAGTATACTGATACATTACTACAAGCTGATTTACGTGTGTTCTATTCTACAAATATCTCCGTCCTCTACAACTTATAGGGGCATGTAGAATAGCTCATCGAGCGAGTTGGCTGTGCGATTAGGGGCGCGCAGCTGTAACATTGCATTCGGGTGATAGTGGGTTCGAACCCCACTGTCAGCAGCCCTGAAGATGGTTTTCCGTGTTTTCCCATTTTTACACCAGGCAAATGCTGGGACTGTACTTTAATTAAGGCTACGGCCGCTTCCTTCCCACTCCTAGCCATTCCCTTCCCTATCGTCGCCATAAGACCTGTCTGCGTAGGTGCTACGTAAAGCCAATTGTGTTATATAGAATAGCTCAATGCTGGCTACCGGACTATTATCCAAGGACTCAGAAGACAGATGGGTTGAATTCCACTGTCGGTCATACAGAAAGAAATATTCCACAGTTATTTCTCGTTAAAACTTTTCATCTGCTTTCACAAGGTGCACACCGGATACCCTTCCTGACGAGCTTGTATTTGGGATATGGTAGGTCCTAATCCCAACGTCGGCAGCACTGAAAATGTTTTTCTCTTGTTTCCCATTTTCACACCAGGCAAATGCCGGGGCTGTACCTTAATTAAAGCCACGGTCACCTCCTTCCTTTCTCATCCTTGCGTTGCCGAAAACATTTAATGTTTTTGTGCGACGTTAAACCACTAGGAAATAAATATATTATCATAATTGTGTAGGCCCTTAAATGAGAATAACTTGTTAACTGCATCAATCGCTTAGTTCGACTTCAAACTGCTATAATGTAATATGTACATTGAAATCTGAGTTTCGGAGGTTCTCTTTCGCCAATAATTTTACTTCTTATTTAGTTATTTCATTAAGGTTACCCGAAATTTTGGCTGCGATAAGTTTTATTTATTTATTTAATTATTTATATATCGCCAGTGATTTTACTTCTTATTTTAGTTATTTCATTAAGGTTCACCAAAATTGTGGCTATCAGCCCGATAAGTTTTATTTATTTATTTATTTATTTATTTATTTATTTATTTATTTATTTATTTATTTATTTATTTATTTATTTATTTATTTATTTATTTATTTATTTATTTATGCGGGGCCCCTTAAGCTCCGGGCTCGCCTGCATAGAAAGCCTGGAAGGCCCTAACGTTAGGCCAAAGGCAACGGGTTATATTTATATTTTGTGCAGTGTCGGTATTCATCACCTACAAATACAAAGTTAATTTAATAATAATAATAATAATAATCAAAAAGCAAAGCACAGTCTTCTACGTACAGGCCATGAAGGCCCTTGGAGGGGTGGAAAGTAAAGGCTTCCACTATCCGTAACCACGTCACTTGATGGGGTAGAGTGGTTAGCTCTACGCCAGGCCACCTTTGCCCCCAGGTATTAACCTGGTACTCATTTTTGGTGTAGGTTGAGTGAACCTCAGGGCCATATGCACCTCCGGAAGTGGAAATCTCATTTCTTAAATTTTTACGACTACCTGACGGGGATTCGAACACACGTCCTTCCGGGCGAACCGAGCACCACTTTACCGCCTCGGCCAGGCAGCCCCTAAATAATAATAATAATAATAATAATAATAATAATAATAATAATAATAATAATAATAATAATAATAATAATAATCCTATTCCCCCGCTTTTCTTAAACGCTGGTAGGGTCGCGGGTGCAAACTTTGTCACACATACGGACTTTGTCCTATTTTACGGCGGGATAACCATCCTGACGACAATCCATTGTCGAGGGATGTTTTCACTATTGCTTTTTTTATGTGGTGGTTGGTAGTATGGTGTGTCGTGAGATTATGAAGATTAGTATGTTGGGACAAACACAAAAACACAGACCCCGAGGCAGGGGAATTAACCAGACGCGATACAAACAAATCTACCCGGTCAGAAATCGAACTCGGAGGCCTCTGAACCGAAAGCTTCGATGCTTACCATTCAAGTAAGGAATCGTAGAATAATAATAATAATAATAATAATAATAATAATAATAATAATAATAATAATAATAATAATAATAATAATGTCCGGTTCTAAACTTTTATCCCTATAAGTTGGCAACCATAGGATCAGGGGTACTCAATCAAACCTCGGAAACACAAGTAGGACAATGTTGTTATGCGTTCACACTACACGACTGGGCGCCGAGCATGCGAGGGAGACTTCCCGTCCAATATCAAATTTCGTAGTAGCCACTCCCACAGGCTCTGTTCCCTTCCCACAACCAGTGGGGCAGGATGCGGGTTATTAACTACCTCGCACGACACTCTCACTTCTTTCTGACGTCGTTAGCGGCATCTTTCCGCGAAATAATCGTTCGGTTCAACTAGCAAATTAAAATATAGGACGTGAAAACTTGCTACTTTCCTTCCCTTGCAGAGGGAATCATTTCCCTATGCTACGAAGGTGACCATTGGTTAGTTGAAATCTGAGTAACAATTTACTAACATAATGCTGACTCAAGAGATATTCGGGGGCGTGATAGCTGTGTGGCATAGTCTCTAGCTTCTCCCCATAGCGGTCGCGGTTAGAATATCGGCCAAAATGTCCCTGTGGTTCGAACTCCACGTACCACTGGAGTTTTCGCGGCTACGCTAGCACTTGCGGCTTATAATAGCGCGATTGTTCAGACGCAAAAATTAAACACGTTGATACAAATACGAATGCACGTATATGCGACCGTATAATCGCAGCAATTAAAAAGATGCAACCAGACCTATTTTCTTGACGACGCGACTATCGCTGTCTCGCAATGAGCCACGTATAAACGAATGAATCTGCGCGCACAAGCGACCATTCAGTCGCAGTTCAATCAGTTGTCTTCACTGTCTGACTGCATGAATTTTAACATAGCGCCAGAAATATCTAACAACGATTCAAACGGTGATGACGACCTTATAAATAGTGTGTTCAGTACCAAGAGATTGATATTGGAGATTGGAAAACTTAATCTCTTTAAAATAAAGAATTCAAAGAATGTAGTGACGGCAAGATAACATAAAAACTTCAGGGAGAAGTATGTTTACATGCCTGTCGAAATTGGAATGAATCTTCCGGGACAGAGAAGAAAAATAAAGTTGTATTTGATACCTTATTTTAGTATAGTTTTATTGTTTTACCTTTACTACGGTGGTGGCGATTGTGTAATGCTAGTGATTGTGCTAGGGAATGGTAGATAATGCGTTCAATGCACAGGCGCTTCGGAGTGGAAGAATTTGCTATCACACTGAAAGAAGTTCATCTCTTTTTTTCAAAGATGATGGGCGTAATAGTAGTATAATTGGAAAGTTCGGCCGCCACCTCCACCTCCGGCTCCCAGGGGCCAGCTCCACCTCCTCCTCCCGAGGGGCCTTCCCAGGGGCCCGCTCCACCTCCTCCTCCCGGGAGGCCTTCCCAGAGGCCCGCTCCTCCTCCCGCGGTAAATTTGAATTAGTAAACAAAGCCACGTGCTTTTTGACAGCTATCATCGACAACAACGCATCGCTAACCTCACTGCTGATATCTTAACGGGCCTAAACCTCAGTGTAGTGGCGGTAATTTGAAAACTTCTAAGTGCTCTTGTTTGGAAACAACGCCACGTGCTTTTTTGACAGCCACCATCCACCATCTTTAATCAAGAGAGCACCATGCTGCACTCTTTAGCTAGATACCTCTGAAATGTGGTGGCGGCAAATTCGAAGTGCTTTACAAACTCACGTGCTTTTTTGACAGCTGTCATCCGCCATCTTTAATCAAGAGAGCACAGTGCTGCACTCTTTAGGTACATACCTTTGAAATGTGGAGGCGGCAAATTCGAAGTGCTTTACAAACTCACGTGCTTTTTTGACAGCTGTCATCCGCCATCTTTAATCAAGAGAGCACAGTGCTGCACTCCTTAGCTACATACCTCTGAAATGTGGTGGCAGCGGCAAATTCGAAGTGCTTTACAAACTCACGTGCTTTTTTTGACAGCTGCCATCCGCCATCTTTAATCAAGAGAGCACAGTGCTGCACTCTTTAGGTACATACCTTTGAAATGTGGTGGCGGCAAATTCGAAGTGCTTTGCAAACTCACGTGCTTTTTTGACAGCTGTCATCCGCCATCTTTAATCAAGAGAGCACAGTGCTGCACTCTTTAGCTACATACCTTTGAAATGTGGTGGCGGCAAATTCGAAGTGCTTTACAAACTCACCTGCTTTTCTGACAGCAGCCATCTTTAACCAAGAGAGCACAGTGCTGCACTCTTTAGCTACATGCCTTCAACATGTGGTGGCGGACAATTTGAAAAATGCTTTTTGACAGCAGCAAACTTTAATCAACAGGGCACCGTGCTGCTATCTTTATCGTAGTAGTGGGCAATTTCTACGTCACAGCTGTCATCCGCCATCTTGCATCACAAACCTCAGTGCTGCACTCTTTATTTGAAATATGTGGCGGATAATTTAAAAAAATTCTACAGCAGCCATCTCTCGACGCTAATTGCATAAGATGGTGGCTATACATGACTCCTTAAGGGTGCTTACGCAAGATGGCTGCTATACATAGGTTCTTATGAGACGCCCTTGGGATGCTTGCGCAAGATAGCGGTTATACATGACTCCTTATGAGACTCCCTAGGGATGCTTGCGCAAGCTGGCGGCTGCTCTTATGAGACGGCTTAAGGGTTCTTGCACAAATAGGCTTCAGACGTCGTAAGGATGCTTGCGCAAGATGGCGGACACAAGATGGCGGCTATACACGACTCTTTATGAGACGCCTTAGGGTGCTTGCGCAAGATGGCTGCTGCTCTTATGAAAAGCTAGCTTACAGGCTAACGTGCCGTGCTAGTTCGATTCATTAAATTTGGGGCTTAAATGCAAAATGTTAAATATCTCGAAAACGGTGCACCGTAGAGCAAAACGGACAAAATGTTTCTGCCCAATACCCAGGCTCGCAGTATGGGGAACATGATAGCATAAGAAAAACGTAGTCTAATGATGAGATCAACGGTTCGGTTCCTACTTAGTCCCTTTGGCATTTACTCTGTTTTTGCTTGTATTGAAGCAAGTTTTTGTAACATGATCAGGTCTAGCTATAGTAGAGAGTATAACGTGCTATGCTGGTTCGATTCATTAAATTTGGGGCTTAAATGCAAAATGTTAAATATCTCGAAAACGGTGCGTCGTAGAGCGAAACGGACAAAATTTTTCCTCCCAATACCTAGCTTCGCAGTATCAGGAACATGATAGTACAAGAAAAAGTAGTCTAATGATGAGATCAACGGTTCGATTCCTACTTAGGCCCTTTGTCATTGGCAGCTATCTAATTCTACAAGATGGCGGCTATACATAGCTCCTTATGAGATGGCTTAAGAGCGCTTGCACAAGATGGCTGCTGCTCTTATGAGAAGCCCTAGGGGTGCTTGCGCAAGGTAGCAGCGACAAGACGGTGACTATACACAGCTCCTTATGATACGGCCTAGGGGTGCTTACACAAGTTGGTGGCTACTCTTATGAAGAAATCTAACTTAGAGGCTACTGCGCAAGATGGCGGCTGCTGTTATGCATGCGGTGGAGTGCAATTTGAAATTCTACGTGCTCTCATTTGGAATATTCCACGTGCTATTTTTTTACAGCTCTCATCTTTAATCAACAGAGCATCGTGCAGGTATCTTAACAGCACTAAACCTCATACCTTTGAAATGTGGTGGCAGTAATTTGAAAATTTCTGTTAACAGCTGTCATCTTTAAACAATGGCGGCTATACATAGGCTGTTAAGGCCTCATCATTCTCCTCCTCCTCCTCCTCCTCCACCTCCTCCTCCGCCTCCTATGTGAAGGCATAGCTTTATCGAACAAGTTTAAACCTGCATCACGAAGGCAAGAGTGTGCAGCGATAACATCATTGTGCATGTTTAGACTTGCGAAACATAACAAGACTAGAATTAAACACTGTACTCGATGTCGTTAACCTCAACATGTGATCAGAACATTGATTGACGTGTTCAGAACACTACATAAGTGATTAAGACTAGAATCGAACACTGTACTCGATACAACATGTGTTTAGAACATGTTAGGGGATACCTTTGTTCTAAGAAGATGAGATTCAAACATAACAAGATTAGAATCGAACACTGTAATCGATGTTGTTAACTTCAACATGTGATCAGAACATTGTTTGATGTGTTCAGAGCAAAAGTACAATTTCAATGATTTGCTTAGCATAAAAAATCAAAAACACACTGTGCACATATCGCGTAGCTAACTCGTTTAGTAAACGATATTGCACAAGTACAACTTCAATGATTTGCCTAGTGTAAAAATCGAAATCACACTGTGCACATATTGCGTAGCTAACTCGCTCAGTAAACGATATTGCAAAAGTACAACTTCAATGATTCGCCTAGTGTAAAAATCAGAAACACACTGTGCACATACTGCGTAGCCAACTCGCTCAGTAAACGATATAGCAAAAGTACAACTTCACATTATTTACCTTCTATCATTCGTCTTGTGCGAAAAAACTACAGAAAAAACGATACTGCGTAGCCAACTCGCTCGGTAAACGATAATCTGATTTAGTTACAATAGAAAAAACATAGATTCAAACCCTGTTCTATTATCTATTATCTAAGGTATCTAGCTAAAGAGTGCAGCACGGTGCTCTCTTGATTAAAGATGGCGGATGGCAGCTGTCAAAAAAGCACGTGGCTTTGTTTCCAAACAAGAGCACTTAGAAGTTTTCAAATTGCCGCCACCACATTTCAACTAAAGAGTGCAGCACTGTGCTCTCTTGATTAAAGATGGCTGCTGTCACGTGGAATTGCCTGCCACCACAATTCAACTAAAGAGTGCAGCACGGTGCTCTGTCGATTAAAGGTGGCTGCTGTCAAAAAGCATTTTTCAAATTATCCGCCACCACATTTCAAAGGTATGTAGCTAAAGAGTGCAGCACTGTGCTCTCTTGATTAAAGATGGCGGATGACAGCTGTCAGAAAAGCACGTGGATTTGTTTACCGATTCAAATTTCGCGCTAGTAAGGTTAAGTTTGTAGCACTGAGGTTTAGGCCCGTCAAGATAGCAGCACTGAGGTTAGCGATACGTTGTTGTCTGTCAAAAAGCACGTGGCTGTCAAAAAAGCACGTGGATTTGTTTACCGATTCAAATCTCGCGCTAGTGAGGTTAAGTTTGCAGCATTGAGGCTTAGGCCCGTTAAGATATCAGCAGTGAGGTTAGCGATGCGTTGTTGTCGATGATAGCTGTCAGAAAGCACGTGGCTTTGTTTACTAATTCAAATTTCCCGCGGGAGGAAGAGCGGGCCCCTGGGAAGGCCTGCCGGGAGGAGGAGGTGAAGCGGGCCCCTGGGTAGGCCCCTCGGGAGGAGGAGGTGGAGCGGGCCCCTGGGAGCCGGAGGTGGAGGTGGCGGCCGAACTGTCCAATTATACTACTCGTAATGACCTTTTCGTGCTAATTATATTAGGATCAATTAGTTTCTAAATGTTCTGAAGAAGGGCATAGCCACCACTTGAACAAAATTTAAGTACGAAGAAGTCAACAGTTATTTAAATAATTTTGATTAAGCAAAATTTTAGGCAAGCAAAAATCGACAAATTAATTCATTAGCCACCGTGCAATTGCAAAGAATCAACTATTTATCAGTGCAGTGTGCGCATAAGAATAAAATACTGCGACAGCGATTTTTCTATTGCAGCGACCAGAAATCGAAATTGCGCGCCTAGCCTTAATCACGATATCAACAGTACATAAAACTGCTTGCTTGCTTCCAAAGCTCTCTTAAAATTGCATACCGTTGACGCACCGAATTAGGAACCGAAGTGGTTGAGCTAGGGAATGATAGCTAATGCGTTCAATGCACAGACACTTCGGAGTCGAAAACTTTGCTATCACATTAAAAGTAGTTCATGTCAATTTTATGCTAATAATTGGGGATGTATGTGGTAAGAAGGAAACAGGTACATTTGTGTGCAGAAAATCTGGCCCATACGGTACCTATAGATCGTCATAATGACGTTTTTCCTTCCGTAAGGATTCTGCATTCACTTAACAAACATCTGACTCCAACCAGCCCTTACTGCTTCTCTCTATGTCTAGCCTGAAGTAAATTCGAAGAAACAAATCAGTGAACGGCTTTACACTCGGTGTAATGAAGAGCGGATCAGAAATAGCCTATCTTAAATAAATTTGCTATAATCAGAGACAATAAGGAAAATAAAATGTATTGTGATAAGATACTTGACCTCGTAGAAGGAGGGGTGTGAAGTGCTCATCAACTTGTCAATCAGTTTGCTGAAAGCATGCAAATATGGAAAGGAGGTTGATCCTGGAGAAGGTGGAAATTCATTGAGACCTAAATCCTCATTTCTACTTGGGCGAGATTTTATCACGCAAGTGTACATATTCATTGCTAGGTGTACGTGGTGAATGCTCCTTGAAAACGAGAAACCTCTGAATAAAACAGAAAAAAAAAGAAAAACTCATTACTTGCGGAAAGGTAAGTCCGCAGTTCGAATTCTGGCAAATACATTTACAATTTAAAATGAAATGTCACTCTTCAATCGTACGATTCCACGCGTAGCTGGAGATGATGTAGCTGTGGCAACACCACGTAAAACTGAAAAACTATTTTCACTCTCAGAAATGCATCTGGCGTACATTCAACTGATCTTAGAACACTAATAATTTCACTTCGAATAAAATAATATAAAAATAATAATATAATATAAAAAAGATTTTTGAAAGACACTACACTTAAACGTGAATATGCTATAATGATGTTAAAAATAACTTTTCAGAACTTTGTGGTGTTGCCCGGAAATACTGCTGCTTTTACTACTACTAAATAATAATAATAATAATAATAATAATAATAATAATAATAATAATAATAATAATAATAATAATAATAATAATAATAATAATAAGTGTTTTGCTTCCCACTAACAAATTACGATTACTACCGCGATTGCTCGAAGGTGCTAGGTGAATTGTAAGATCCACTAGTAATTAATCTGCAGGCAGTAGCGGCGGTAAGAAGCTCGCCCTCCCCCACAAAATTGTTGAAAATGGGCCCCTCGTTTCCTAGTAAGGAAAGTTACAAGTTTATTTCGTAGTACGAGGTCCCATATTATTACAATGAACAGCAACGACGATAATAATTGTACCGGGCGGTACACCTCCACGCCGCTAATTCAAAAGGTGCGCCAGTTGAAACTCCTCTGCTGGAGGAAACCTGAACTTTATTGACGGTATTAATTTTCTACTTTCTCAGAAGATGTCACTACCTGTAAATTTCGGAGTTTTAGAACTGTGTCATTTTTGATGTGTTTTTGTTTTGCTTGAAGTAAGAAGTGTGAACTTTCTCTTCTAGAGGACACTACTGAAGAACTACAATAGTGCACCCTAGTGCGAAGAAAAAGAACTGTTCTTTGGAGAAATTTTTATTTCAAAAGTTTGTTTCTTGTTAAATTTCCTTCTGTTATGGTTTAAGTTGGCTGTATACCCCTCTCTTTCTCCTTGTTTTGTATTCAACCAATCCCGAATTTCTTAACTTAATTTTCCACCAATAATGTGTTTCTTCTTCATCTTGTGTAGGGGTTTCTCTTTATTCTCCAATAAAGTGATTGTGGGCGGGTGTTCTCATTCCCCTAACGCCTAGAACCTTCCGCGAGAGTATATAAACTGCTGATTTTAGGGTCTCTGCGCCACTTCTGTTCCATCTTTCAGTGTGTAAAGTACATAGCAGGGGGCGGGAAGCGCCTCTTTCTCCGGCAGCGGTCAACAACAAGGTAATGGCCAATTAATAACTTCTTTCTTTACTAGCTCAGCAGTTTAACTCTCGGGGCGGGTCCGAAGTTTTTCCGTTATGTAACCTTCCTTAAAAATGTAAAGAATCTGGTATCTATTTTACCTTTTAAACTACGTATTGGGATAGAGAGTGCTTAACCCTCTCGATCTCCCACTCATATTGTTTTGAGGTGAACTTTTTTCTCAACCTATTCTTCCTTAACATTATGTAAATTTGTTTCTTTTCTAAAGTCACCTCCGTAGTATGGGATTAGCCCTTGCATCAGTGGCCTAAGAGCCAAATTAGGTTTTAAAAACAAAGTGTATTAGGAGTGCCGATCGCCTCCTCTCAAATTGTTATTTTGGAGGTCATGTAATCAACCTTCTTTTCATTTAATAGACCTCAGTAGGTTGGGTATTTTACCCCTGTGTCTATGTCCAGTGAGGACAACTCGAAGGTGGAGTTTGGTGTGGCCTTTGAGAGGCTTAAAGTTGAGAGCGAGTGGCTCTTTTTGAAAATTGAGTGTTGTATGCCTCGTGGAGGCTTTTCAGTGTAATTTGGAGCAAGGGCTCCTAGGCATGAATGGGGTTTTCTGCCCCTCTGTTGAAACTTGTGTTTGGGGTAAAACTGAGCTGATTTCCCAAGCATTGTGAAGTCAGGGCGCGAAGTCCAAATTCTGTAAATATTGTAACTACCCTTTTGACTTGCTACTTTGTACCTGCCATGCTTGTTATTTCCTTATTTTGAAAAGAAAATATAACCTTGTTAAATTTTAAATTAATTTTACTTTCGTAGCTTGAGACCCGTTCACACCCGCACCTTCTTTCACCTCTACCTACCACGGAAAGCTCCGTAACAAGTGGTAGCAGAGCGTGGTTGAATGGGTCTCATTTTAGCCCCTTTTGACGGCTAAATATTGTTCTGTTCCGAACTCTAACCATTTTCTCAGTTGCTGGAATTTTTTGAGGTTTTCAAAATTGATCTGTCACCATGCCCGGCCCTCGCGATGTTCTCCATCTTAACTATTTGCGCAAGGAGGAGTTGATCTATGAGTTAACTATCAGAAATGTACAATCTGGAGGCACGGTTGCAGTAGACACAAACAAGCTTAGAGAGTCCCTAGATTTGCCCATTTCCATCCCCAATTTGGGAGAGAAAGAAATTGACGACTCTCTTTCCACGATCACGGAGAATATTACTGGCCTAGCTTCTGTAGTTAGTTTTTTTGATGAAAATGATCCTTCTCCTAATCAAATTAAGCGTGTGCAAGCTAGGCTGTTTCATTTTTCAAATAGAGTTAACGATCTGTTGTCTCTAAAGTTGAATGACGTTCAGAAGAAGGAAGCTAGTACGCTGCTTGAAAATATGTCTGAATTATCTAGCAAGGTCACTCAATTGTTAACTGGGGAAGTTCCTCCCAAAACTGATCAACCCGCCACGATGAATGCTGGGAGCGAGGAAGAGCCCCCTAAGGGAGAAGTCAAAAGGATAACCGTTGCTGCTCAAACTATCTCTGCCCCATTAGACAACGAGTCTGAACGTCGTAACTCATTGACTAATGTACGTTCTGAATTAACTTCTTTGCCACTTAAACCTTTACCGACTATGTCACCCGGGTTTAGCAGCTTGCCTCATCCATTGGCAATGTTGCTCAGAGGTATCTCTAAGTTTTCCGTTAATACCACCAGTGAAGTAATTTCATTTTTAAGATTTCTAGTTGAATTTCAGGATCATGCCCTTGTGTTTTCTCTTTCTCCATGTCAAATTTTGCAAATTATCCATCCTTATGCAATTGGTATTCTCTCTGACAAAATAGTAAGAGCCATAGCCGAACAGTCATCTATTGAAGATTTTCATGCACATCTGCTTGCAAATTTTATTCCCGCCCGCGCGAGGTCATCTCTGATTCAGAAGTACTATTATCGTGTACAGCGTTTGGATGAAAACCTGGCTGACCTCATCCAAGATATTAAATTCTATACTAGGGTGTTTGCTCTTCACTTTCCGGAGGATCAGATTGTACAGGCTATTGTAGAGGGAATTTCACCTCCCTATAGGTCATATTTGTGTTTCGCGGCGTGCCCGCAAACTTTCTCTGAACTTGAAGCATTGGCCGTCTCAGCAGAAGGAGTTAGATACGCCGATTCTTTGCGTGTAGCGAAAGAACCCCCGCCTTCCTTTAGTAATACTCGGCCTCCACCTCGCCGATCAGTCACCCCTCGTAAATGTTATGCTTGTGGGTCGCCTGACCACCTGCGCAATAAGTGTCCACTGATCAAGTCGAGTGGGACAAGGAATGGGGCTGGTTCATCACAAGGCTGTTTTAAATGTGGGGCTTTCTCACATATCGCCAAGAATTGCCCAAACTCAAATAGCACCCCCTCCTGCTCAACTTCTGGTGCAAATTCCACCTATGCCAATAATAAAAAGTGACTAGTGGCTTCGGCTGAGTCGACTAATCCATCTTCCCGAGACTCAGCCCCTGGTAAACAGGTTGTAAATTCAGGGAACGAGCAGTCTTCAAATTCATCTTTTGAATGCCCTAAAGAATGTCTTAGGATTGCGGCGGATACCCCCGCACCTATTCCTTTTCTTAAGATTGAGTTAAATAACGAGCCTATAACCGCTCTATTAGATTCAGGTAGTGTTTGTTCAATTATTTCGGACCAATGGTATTCAAAATTTAAGTCTGTTTGTAAACTACCTGACTATGTCTCCTCTCCTGTTCAATATGTTTCGGCTAATTCATCCCCATTAGAAATTCTAGGTTCCTTACTGGTCAAAATTCGTATTTTTAAATTTACATGGAAAACCAAACTGTTTGTGGCTAAGCACTTGTCTTGCCCCATCATACTGGGAGCGGACTTCATTTCTCACACTGGTCTTGTGCTCGATCTTCAGAGTAAGTCGTGCACATTCAAATTTGCGTCCAAATGTAAAATTCCCTTGTTAAAGTGTAATTCTGTGTCATGTTCATCTATTTCGCCTACCCAGGATGAGATGTTGTTAGACCTTAGACATCTACCTGAGGAGCAGGCTGATAGTATTCGTAAATTATGTCAGTCATTTCCAGAGGTGTTCTCTGATACTCTTGGTGTTACTGACCTTATTGAATACAAAATTGAGGTCACGGATTCGATTCCTGTCCGTTTTCCACCATATAGGCTATCTCCACCTAAAATGAAGGCATTGAAAGAAATCATCGATCAAATGTTGAAGGATGGTATTATTAGGCCCTCTAAGTCGGCGTATTCTTCGCCTATTTTTCTAGTCCCGAAACCCCAAGGAGGCTTCAGGCCTGTCATTGATTATAGGGCTCTCAATCGGAAGGTGGTGTTACAATCTGTGCCCCTTCCCGACCTTCATTCTTGTTTTTCATGGTTCTGTAAGGCCAAGTTCTTTACTATCTTGGACCTGAATCAGGCCTATAATCAAATTCCCCTTGCCGAAGAGTCTAAACACCTCACAGCGTTTGCCACGGACTGGAACTTATACGAATACAACCGCGTGCCTTTCGGGCTCCCCACGGGAGCAGCTGTACTCACTAGGCTACTAGATAGGGTCTTCTCCGACATCAAATTTGAGTACTTATATCACTACTTGGATGATGTCGTCGTATTTTCAGAGACTTTTGAAGAATATCTAGATCATCTGCGAGAAGTTCTCAATCGCCTTCGTAAGGCTGGGTTAACTGTTAAGTTGTCCAAGGTTGCCTTTGCTAAGCCCTCTATGTCATTCCTAGGGCATATTGTATCACCTGATGGTGTAGCAGTCGATCATTCTAGAACACAGGCCATCCGTGATTTTAAACCTCCCAAGGACATTAAAGGTATCGCCAGGTTCATTGGTATGGTGAATTTCTTCAGGAAGTTTATTCCTAACTTCGCTAATAGAGCGGCGCCCTTAAACCTTCTTCGTAGGAAAGGCATCAAATTCGAGTGGGGACCTTCTCAACAAGCCGCTTTTGAAGATCTTAAATTAGCTCTCTGTAATGCCCCTGTACTTGCTATGCCTGATTTCTCGAAGAAATTCATCGTCCAAACCGACGCGTCGTCGTCAGCAGTAGCTGCAGTCCTTCTTCAAGAGACTGAACTAGGGAGGCGACCCATCGCCTATGCATCTAGGACTCTATCGGCTCAAGAAGCCAAGTAATCCATCTATGAGCTCGAAGGTTTGGCAGTCTTATTCGCCTTAGAGAAGTTCCGTCTCTATCTGGAACACGTCAAATTTGACCTGGAGACAGATAATCAAGCCTTAAGCTGGGTCTTAGGTAGGCCGCGTCGTACTGGTCGTATAGCCCGTTGGGCCATCCGTATTTCTGCCTTCCAATTCGATGTCAGGCATATCAGAGGTACCGAAAATATTGTTGCTGATGGACTCAGCCGTATGTTTCCCAAAGACGTCGAGACCCATGAACCGGTCGATAGTTCATCACCTTCCGAATCCATACTATCTGATGTTAATGCCAGATGTTCCCATGCTCTTTAGGGATATCGAGAAATACCAACGTGAAGATCCGACGCTGGCTCCGATAATGGAAACCCTTTCTTCTGGGGAACATGTCGTCCCTTATGTTCTGAGGAATGGTGTTCTATGTTGCCCCTCGAGGCATGATAAGATGATGAAAGTTGTCGTTCCAGCTGTTCTTGTACCTATGATCTTCAAGTATTATCATGAGACCCCATTAGGAGGGCATCTTGGAATCTTTAAAACTCGTGAGAAGATTCGTGAAATGTTCATCTGGAAAGGTATGGACGGTGAAATCCGTGAACTAGTGAATGCTTGCAAACCCTGTTTGCTCAGTAAACCAACCATGTCCACCAAGGTAGGCCTTTTGTCTTCTCATCAAGCGTCGCGCCCCATGGAACGCCTGTATATTGATTATGTAGGACCCTTCCCCCAGTCTAAGGGAAATGCTAACAAGTTTATCTTGGTATGCGTAGACGGCTTTACTAGATTTTCCTGGTTATTTCCGACTAAGCTGGCTACCGCTCAGTCTACCATTACTTGCTTAAATTCTATTTTTGCCTCTTTTGGTCCGTGCCAATATATTGTGTCTGATAATGCTAAGGCGTTCACATCTAATCTTTTTCGTAAATTCTGTTTCGACTTATCCATCTCTCATGTAACTACTTCTGCTTATTACCCTCAACCATCTCTGGCTGAACGGGTTAACCGTAATCTCAGGTCCGCGCTTATTGCCTATCATCATGAAGATCATTCCAGGTGGGATACGTCCCTGCATTGGTTAGCTTTTGCTTTGAATTCGGCGGTTCATGAATCACATAAATTTACTCCAGCCTCTTTGATGTTCAAGTTTGTTCCCAACACGCCGCTCTCTAACCTCTGGTCTCTGAGTGACATTCTACCCGAGACAATAGATCCGGACATCATTAAAGATCTTTGGAAGAAGGCTAAAGCCAATCTTAAAATCTCTCATGAAAAGGTTAGGGAAAGGTATGATCGTGGACGGAGACCCACCCCTTTGAAAGTAGGTGACCAAGTTATGGTCAAGAATTTTGTTCCCGCGGGCAAGCTTGCCCCCAGATTTCATGGGCCATGTGTCATTCTCGATTTTCTTACGCCGGTTACGTTGTTATTAAGTAATCCAGCCACCGAGAGGATATTTAGGGTTCACCTGTCACAGGTGAAACCAGTGTAAATTTTGTGTCAACTTGCTTCATATAATCGTGAAAGGAATATGAAGGTTATATTTTATTTTTGAGTTTCACCTTTAAGGCTTTCTGCCCCTTCTATAAAATTTAGTTTCATATGTAAGTATTTTTGTAAACCCTCCCCGCACCGTTAAACTGCCATTCTGTCCTTACCACGGCCATTACCACGCTCCCGTCTCCTGCTATACACACTGTGGCTTGATTATATTAAATGCCATGGATATCTGCACGCCGCTGGCCCCTCAACCTCTCCACCAAGCCTGTGCCCTCAAAAAATGATGATGGTCCAACAATATTCTGCCGCCTAGCTTTCATGTTTCAGTGCCCCCGCAGCCGCGCGGCGCTGTGCCGCGACTGGGCTTGAGGAAGGGCCCCCTCGACCCCAGCGAGGACGACATGTGCACGGCGAGCCGGAGCTCTCCTCCCGGCCAAGGCTGATGTGCGGCGCACGACCTGCTACTCGCCCGCAGCCTGTATATGTTCACCGCGGGCGCGGCGTGTTTCAACACCACTGCTCCCCTCATAGTCCGGGCGAGCGGTATCTCAGGGTACTTGAGGGGTCCGAGCGGCCTCCTCTGGACGCAAGCTGCAACGGCCGGTCTGGCCATACAACTTAATCAACATCAACGACATGGACAGTTACTATAAGAGATGACTACACTTGGGAATTCAACAACAAAATCTGGTGGACTTAGAAAATTTTTTCCTCGATTTTAAAACTAAAGTTTTCCTTCTCAATTCAACTTCTACAAACATAAAAACTTTACTTCTCCAGTTACAACAAAAATTTTGAAACTGAATCAAACCACATTAAGAAAATCTTATAAATTTTTCGGCAATTAATCTCCACATCTACATCAAAACTTGGACCTAGTTTTCAAACAAATTTCATGTGTCACCCCTGGAGGAACATTTGGGGGGGGAGGTCTGTACCGGGCGGTACACCTCCACGCCGCTAATTCAAAAGGTGCGCCAGTTGAAACTCCTCTGCTGGAGGAAACCTGAACTTTATTGACGGTATTAATTTTCTACTTTCTCAGAAGATGTCACTACCTGTAAATTTCGGAGTTTTAGAACTGTGTCATTTTTGATGTGTTTTTGTTTTGCTTGAAGCAAGAAGTGTGAACTTTCTCTTCTAGAGGACACTACTGAAGAACTACAATAGTGCACCCTAGTGCGAAGAAAAAGAACTGTTCTTTGGAGAAATTTTTATTTCAAAAGTTTGTTTCTTGTTAAATTTCCTTCTGTTATGGTTTAAGTTGGCTGTATACCCCTCTCTTTCTCCTTGTTTTGTATTCAACCAATCCCGAATTTCTTAACTTAATTTTCCACCAATAATGTGTTTCTTCTTCATCTTGTGTAGGGGTTTCTCTTTATTCTCCAATAAAGTGATTGTGGGCGGGTGTTCTCATTCCCCTAACGCCTAGAACCTTCCGCGAGAGTATATAAACTGCTGATTTTAGGGTCTCTGCGCCACTTCTGTTCCATCTTTCAGTGTGTAAAGTACATAGCAGGGGGCGGGAAGCGCCTCTTTCTCCGGCAGCGGTCAACAACAAGGTAATGGCCAATTAATAACTTCTTTCTTTACTAGCTCAGCAGTTTAACTCTCGGGGCGGGTCCGAAGTTTTTCCGTTATGTAACCTTCCTTAAAAATGTAAAGAATCTGGTATCTATTTTACCTTTTAAACTACGTATTGGGATAGAGAGTGCTTAACCCTCTCGATCTCCCACTCATATTGTTTTGAGGTGAACTTTTTTCTCAACCTATTCTTCCTTAACATTATGTAAATTTGTTTCTTTTCTAAAGTCACCTCCGTAGTATGGGATTAGCCCTTGCATCAGTGGCCTAAGAGCCAAATTAGGTTTTAAAAACAAAGTGTATTAGGAGTGCCAATCGCCTCCTCTCAAATTGTTATTTTGGAGGTCATGTAATCAACCTTCTTTTCATTTAATAGACCTCAGTAGGTTGGGTATTTTACCCCTGTGTCTATGTCCAGTGAGGACAACTCGAAGGTGGAGTTTGGTGTGGCCTTTGAGAGGCTTAAAGTTGAGAGCGAGTGGCTCTTTTTGAAAATTGAGTGTTGTATGCCTCGTGGAGGCTTTTCAGTGTAATTTGGAGCAAGGGCTCCTAGGCATGAATGGGGTTTTCTGCCCCTCTGTTGAAACTTGTGTTTGGGGTAAAACTGAGCTGATTGCCCAAGCATTGTGAAGTCAGGGCGCGAAGCCCAAATTCTGTAAATATTGTAACTATCCTTTTGACTTGCTACTTTGTACCTGCCATGCTTGTTATTTCCTTATTTTGAAAAGAAAATATAACCTTGTTAAATTTTAAATTAATTTTACTTTCGTAGCTTGAGACCCGTTCACACCCGCACCTTCTTTCACCTCTACCTACCACGGAAAGCTCCGTAACAATAATAATAATAATAATAATAATAATAATAATAATAATAATCGGTCGCATACAAAATTCTATCCCAGCGTGTTCTTGATAGAGTACAACAACAACTAGAACCACAAATCGGAGAATATCAGGCAGGATTCAGACCAAGCCGGTCTCCAGAGCAAATCTTGAACCTAAAGCTAGTCCCAAGACATCAGAGAATTTGTAACAAAAATTTTGTCTGCACACTTGTTGATTTCAAAAAAGCCTATGATTCAGTGGATCGCAAATCACTGTTTCAAATATTTAAAGAACAAGTTTTAGACATGAAAACACTTTCAATCATAAAACAGACACTGAAAGACACGAAGTCTAAGGTTAAATTCAAAGGGGAAACCTCAGATCCCTTTGCAATCAAAACGGGACTAAGACAAGGAGATAGACTCTCGCCTTTACTCTTCAACTGCGTCCTGGAAAAAGTGATACAAGAATGGCGCAAGCAGAAATTGGTCCTCAAAATTCACCAATCACTTTAGGCAGAAGAAAACTAGCGATAGATTGCTTAGCATTTGCGGATGACCTAGCAATACTAACCCGAGACATTTCAACAGCCCATAATCAGATCAAACTCCTGAAAGAAACTGAGGAAAAAGTCGGCCTTCAGTTATCTTTTGAAAAGACAGAATACATCACCTGCAGCAAACATGCACCAAAATTCACGGAAACAAAATATGGCAAAATTAAACAAGTGTCACAATTTAAGTACCTTGGTGAAACAATTCAGGAAAATGGACTCAAAAAAGCCAATGAAATTAGATGCCAAAAGATGGAAACTGCACATCGACTAACCTAAAATATCTATAACAAAAATGCATCACCAAGCATACAAAACTGAGACACTACAATATAGTCATTAAACCAGAATGTTTTTATGGATCAGAGACGCTAATTTTGATCAGGAAAGCAGACACTGAAAACACGGAGGAAAAGGAACGAAAAATCATAAGAATAATTCTTGGCCCGAAACTCAACAACGGACAATACCAACTTGGAGGCAGACAGGAAATCAAACAATACACAAATATTCGCAGTGATATTATAAAACGCAGGCTAAGATTATATGGTCATATTAAAAGAATGCATCCAAACAGACTTACAAACAAGTAGTCGAATTCTATGAAAATAGGAGTAAGGCTAAAATAGACACAATGAAATGGATTGGCGAAATTAAAACCGATTTGATGATGATGATGATGATGATGATGATGATGATGATGATGATGATGATGATGATGATGATGATGATGATGCTTGTTGTTTAGAGGCGCCTAACACTGAAGCTCATCGGCCCCAAACCTATTTGAAACAGGCAGAAATTACACCAGCAGATGTCCAAAATAAGGTAATCCTCAGACCCAAAATTCAAAAATGGCAAGTTGACCAAGAGGGAAGACCAAAGAAGAGGACCGGAACAACCCAGTCTGAAGACAGAAAAGAAGCCCACAGTAAAAGAATGAAAGAAATATGGGCACAAAGGAAGGCATATGCACGCATCTAAGTACTTTGCATAGTCTTAATGGGCTTATTCACATATAATAATAATAATAATAATAATAATAATAATAATAATAATAATAATAATAATAATAATAATAATAATAATAATAATAATAATAATAAATAATTAACACAGTTTAGTTTTAAAATCCGAAGGATAAAAAATAATACACATATATGGTACGAACACACACACACAATAAATGCATATTCCAATTACAGTAACCAGAACACGCTGACCGTCACAATATTAAGGAATAATCTCGTTCCTAGGACCAAATAATTTACAACTCAACCGTCCATCGTAGGCCTGCTTAATTACACCGACTGCCGAAAGTTATAAACAGACTCGAAACTTCAATATTTAGAATTTAGATAAATTGGCTGCCGTTGTTATCGCATATTCGCTGACTACTGGGTTCTAAGAACTGTCTAATTATTTCAAAAGCCTTGTTGATTGTTGTGAGTGGCACAAGGAGATGGCTATTATTGGAACAAGTTGGAAAACCCACATTCTTTCAGGAATAACTACCGTACTCCTATTGACGAAAGAAGCTCTGCACTACGACGGCCTAAATTTGGAATAACCCTCTGTAATACAAATAATACTGTGTTGTGTGCTGTAGCTTTGTGAATATATAAAATCACTCTTCAGCTATTGAATTAAGAAACAGTCATGGGCCCTCCCGCTGGGCGGGATCTGCGGGGTCCTTATCGCCACCACTGTCTGCAGGGCTCGTTTCTTACATATCTAGGATGGCAAACCAAGTATTTCTCAAGAAATAAACAAATTGAGCCCGTATTTCCCAACGACAAAACACCACAGAAAGAGGTAAAATTCATACATATGTAGAAAAATTCTTCTTCTTGTGTAAATCTGTCTTGAAACAAGTATCAACTGGACAGCCACCATGATTCTCTGTCTTGAGCATCTTGCTTCAGTTGTTCATAGCTTCTCCCTTGTTTGACATCTGTTAACACTCCGGAACTGAATTTTTCTCAGGAACAGCCATATACATAGATTTTGTCCAGTGGGACTAGGGATACTACAAGAGTATTAATGCGGTGGTTTACCCTTGCCTTCCGCAGAAAAATTATTTAAACAATAATCATTCATATCGTGCGGTCATTTTAATTTACATACGCATAAGTCTGTCTCATGGTAGATGATCGCTGAATAAATGTGAAATTTGAAAATTACCGCAGATTTTGTAACATTTACGATAGACCAACAAAATTGTGCTGAAGCATTCACTCTATAGATAATCCATTATGGTATATTTTATTGACACTATGACCCACCAGCCAATTGTCATTTGCTTTACTTATCACTAGGGCTAGGATTGTTATGTAGTAACAACTTGTTTTCTATTTAAATGAAACATGGCCTATGCATACTCCATAATTCCATGATATTTAGAGGATATCATTGCAATTGGCGCATGATTTTTTCGCATTATCGACAGACGCGACAAAAGGTATTTTGAAGAGAATTCCAGACATCTTATCGAATTGTATTGAACCCATGACCTTTGTGCCCTAAGAATTTTAATTATGAAAAGTTACTACATTTCTGAACATTTCATTATATCACGGGAGTGACACGTGGCAAGGAGGTAGCTACTTTCTGTCCCACGCTCTGAGATGTGACGTCATCCGCACGTGTCGGCAGTGGATGGATACGGAAGAAAGTTTATATTGAATAAATATAATTAAATGAAAGAATTAGTGGTGAATGCAATATAATGAGGGTCCTGTATTTATCCTTAAGACAATTGGTCTTTAGTAAGACGGATTTGAGACTGCTAAGCCATTTCTGGGGATTATTTCAGAAGGGCGCGCGTGTCTAGCGTCCCCACGACGCGAAGTCGACAGAAAAGTAGTGCCTATCAAATGACGTCATCTAACCAGTTAATTTAATATGCATAAATTTTAAATGTCCAGGAACACTACCGATAGCCATGTAGCAAGTATGTGGTTACATCCAAAACTCTTTTAAATACGGTTCCTTTAAGTCGAAAAAGTTACGCAAATTTTCTTGGCGGCAAAGGGAAGATGCCTGGAGGGAGGGGGTAATGGATATAAATACAGAAGGGACGCCATGATGAAATCCCTGCATTATGTTATTGAATCTTGAGCGAGAGAGTTAGACTGTTCCGTAAATCAAGCTACAAAATGTAGACTAAGTCCGACGAACAGATTTTGGCCGATGTGGCTGGTGACTTAAAATCCAAGTGGATTTAGTTTGACAAAAAGGACAGTCAAGATACCGCATAAGTATTAAAAGTTGAAAAATATTTTTTGTGTTGTAAAAGTAATTCATGGCCTTGCCATCTTACCACCTACTTTATCTTGTTTTGTGATGTCAAAGTTATGTGCATTTGAAATGGTTTTTTATGACGAAGTTGGTCACCCATATGTTTTTCTGGCGAATGTCTGAAATATTACGACAGGTCATTTGTTTTATTTTCTGCTTGGATAAATTTTTAAAATATTGCGAGTGCCGTGTGTCATGTAAAAGTTACTAGTGAGGGTTTCGCAGTGATATCACGTCCAGAATAGATCGTCATTTCCGTGAATGTATTGCCTATACCTTTGTGATGTCAAATTAAGATAATTTTATCTGACGTAAAATTTCTCTGTTTGAATTTTGACGTGAATGATGTAAGACATCCATGGTTACCCATTTTCAATCGAGTGGAAGCGCGCTGTCGGGTTGAGAAATGTAGAGTGGTGAATTTTGTCACGAAGTGAAACGTAACTCTATGACCATTTAAACTGTGTCTGACTGACAATATATAATAGTAGAATTTTGACAGTCATTTTGTGAAAATCCAGTTTTGAAAATACGAGATCATTATGCGAAGTGTTCATTATTAATGTATTCGTGCATATTATGCGTTGTGGATTCTAAGTATTTTTATTCCAGTATTTTTGTCAGTGAGATAGGATTTGTGAATCAGGTGATTGGAAGCCTGTGAATGTGCCGGGATATGTATAAGCCCGAGGGAGATTTTGAGTAATGTTTGGGATGGAATGTTGAACTGGAGAATCCACGCCGGTATTAATTTGCGACGTGTACAATTATTGTAGGGCATTTTAAACTATAATCTATGTGCATTTTTTGGCCAGAAATATCGTATTTGTTTAATTATGTCGGCGAAGTTAAAGGTTTGATTCTGAGAGGCCAGTCAGGCAAGACAAAACAGATGTTTCATATCACAGCGGAGCAGGGATCGTGTCTCAATGCCGTCAGCTGATAGGAGTTCGCAGCTCGAGTAACGGGATTTGGGTAGTGTGTTGGAATTGAGATCGCATTTCTTGGCAGTGGATATCAATAATTACGGAATCTAGTTGAAATTTTCATCCGGGAATAACGTGTGTGTTATTAGATACTGTAAATTTGTTTAATTGAGATTGTAATGTACATTTGAAACCCTAAAGTTAGGGTATAATGAGTAAGGTTAGTCAATTTTAGGGTTGTCCAAAATATAGAGCGATGGTAATGATGATTGTTTTGTTTGTGAGGGGCGCACAAAGCTTCACGGAAATGTTATGACAAGATATGACATCGTAATCGGTTTACATTGTACGGCGAGTTACTTATGGTTTCGTACTTAATTATCAGGGTTATCCAAGTAGTAATAATGGTTAGTCTTAGATTAAATTAAAGTATGATGTCACGAAACAAGGTAAATACTGGAAATAAATGATGTTATTTTTTTCCAGCTAGAGGAATGAACAACGAACGATATACATCCAACATGATTAAAAATGAATTACGTCAAGACTTGTGTAGGGACTTGTGAAAGAAACCATTCGTCCGCGGAGATAGAATTTGTTGTTCATTAGGATTTTCATTAAATCATTTAAATTTATTTAATTATTAAATTCAGTGGAAACGTATTTTGAAATAACTTTTAAATCAAGCGAATAACTTGAAGATGCATTCTGGAAATCTTAGTTTATTTTTCTGGGGAATATGTAAATGTTAACGTAACGATTAAGGGGACATATCTGAAGGTAATGGATTTTACTGTCACAAAGTATTGTGAGCATAGTTGTTGTTGCATTAGTTGACTTTGATTGATTGCGCAGTAAATGTGCTGGGGTTAGTAAAGTGGAAACTTTGGTCATCAACCGACGTAACTTAATTGTGTTTAGCCTTCAGCTTAGAAACTTGGATGGTCATGGGGTCATCAACCTCAGTGACTTAGAGTAGGGCCATATACCACCGTAGAATCATTTTCCTTGCGGCCATCATCCACAATGACTTAAAAGTAACTTAGAAGTTTAGATGTCGGTCCATGGCATAGTCGCAGGTCACATCGATTCAATTAAGGGTCCATACCGTATAACCACTGTGTGACACACACCGATTGGACTGCCTTAATTATAACCAGAGTCCAGAGTTCGTGTTACGAGGACTGGACCATAAAGAATCACTATGATGGTACAGGTTGTCTCACATGGAAGCCGAATTTAAGGATTTCCAGACTTTCTTTTCTTTAATTAATAATTGAGACAATGGTTTCTAATAAGGATGCCCATCAGGCAGTTATGTCAAAGGCTCACACCAGTGTTCTGACCCTTCTGTGTAAAATGATTGTGGTGTCCAGTGGACACGATTGGATCCCAATGATACCGATGATAAATTATTAACTCTTCAGAGATTACTTGAATAAATAGGAATATTTTAAACAGACCTTTCATTTGAGTAGATAGATTAGAATTACTGAACCCTACTTTTACCTCAGCAAGTGACGAAGAACCCGATACGACCCAAGAGACAGATCTCATGAAATTTTGCTGATAGGTAAGGAAGGTATGTATCCTTCAGTGTGGACCAAATGGTTCAGTATAATTTTGGTTAAGAGTCTAACGATTTCATTCTTTGCGAATTACAGCGAATTAAAGCGATAAGGCCGGTTTGAAGCGAAATGTATTTATTTTGCGATAAGTGTGAAAGTGCAGCGAAATTCATGGAAAATAACGAACTCGTATTCCAATATTACGCGTGTGAAGAGAAATGGAAGACAGAATAAGGATTTGTCAATTCGACAGAAATACCTGTTAGTTCTAATACTCTAGGAAATCCCTTAATTGTACGTCCATATAGGGTGAAAGGGTAATTTTATTATGAAACTTTGGTTAGCACTATAATAAAGGAATAATTATTTATTTATCAATATTTTTGCTATTTATTTATCTTTCACATAAATAATTCACAAATTAAATGGAGTTTTTAAGACTAATTTTAGAAAATGATTAAACGAAATAATGGGGAAAATTGTTCCCTTTTCGCGAAATCGTATATAAATTAATGCGAAAAAATCATGTATCTGCAAATATTTTTGGATTTTCACGGGAAAATGTTTTAAAACACTGCTACAACTACTACAATTAATAACAATAATTATTATTATAAATTATAAACAAATGAAGATAAATCCCATTCGGAGCCCTATCATGAGAATACCGTTGCTCGGGATCAAGGAAACCCCGACAGAGTTTGGCCAGACCAGTAACTCTAGAGCAGAGCACTTCTGCAGTGCAGCTGAGCTTTGATTGTGAATATGAATGGTTGAACATTACTTTTTGTTCCCCATTCTTGCTATAGATAAATTCCAGCCTTTGCTGGTAGAAAACTGCCGGCACTGAAATTACTATTATCTCCTCAAGTCAATATACTTATATGTATGTGAAAAGGAAATCATGCTTACTACAGATGGGCTCTTGTCATACTGTGTTGCATGTGAAAGATGTATAAGTGCGGATAATTGTTTTCGAGTACCTTAACATTTGAAAACAGCAACACACTTTTAAAATATTTCACTAAAAAATGCTAAGCATTGTTTGCTAAAAGTAAATACCCCAAACCAAGCAATTTGTTTAATTTCGGGGCCCCTGTAGTCAACCTTTAATAAGGACCTATATGGAGCTTCAACTAGTGCTGATGTTCCCTTACATAAATTAGCACATCCGAAATTACGTGCATTTTTAGAAACACATATAAGGCAGACTATACCATACGAGTCTACTCTTCGAAAAAATTCTTCCATTAATTTATGAAAGAACATTACGGAAAAAATCTAATCTGGGTTAGTTTGGATGAAACTCCGTGCGTGTAAATGGTTTTTATGTAATATAATTGTTTATACGCTCGGTAAAAATTAAATTTCAAAGGCTCATCTTCTAAGAGTGGAAAAATAGCAGCGAAAAAGGAAAAACTGGAGAAATTGTTCAATAAATCAATGCTGTCTTTATGGCCAGAGGGAATTACGTATGAAAAAGTAATTTTGTTCTTATCTGATGTTGCCCCGTATATGGTAACGTAGGAGGGGCTAAAACTTTTATAATAGAATGGTTCATGAAACATGCATGGTGCATGCTGTTCACCGCCTGAGTAAAACTGTGTGTTTGAAGTTCCTACTATTAATTGTTTGATATCAAGCGTAAAAAAACTTTTCTTTAAATCTCCGAGTAGAATCAATTAGTTTAAAGAGTTGGAGCCGGAAATTCCACTTCCTCCTGAACCGATCATTACGAGATGGGGGACGTGGTTAATGTAACAATGTCCCCATGATTGAGAATCTACTGAAATAACTAAATGAAAATGAAGCAGAAAGCACTGTTGAAGCGAAGGGTTCTCTATATGTAGGGAATGAATACAGGAAGAATTAATTTATATTAAGTCACATTTCAACAGCCATCGCAGCGCTCGAACGGAATGACGTACCACTTGTTACAAATATAAGTCTAATAGAAAATCTCTCAGTAGAGCTTAAATATTCGGCACGTGATTTTGCAAAGAAAGTAGTTGAAAAGAGTAACTATGTACTACAAAATAATCAGGAGTGCCATATTGGAAAAATCTTGTCTGGTAAAACGGATAGCAAATTATTCGTCGGACACTGAAGAAGAAACATTGTCGCTGGAAGAAATAGCAAACTCTAAATAAGCGCCTATAACGTCTGTTGTAACCTAACGTTGTTTTTCTCAATACAAATCAATTCTTAGAAGTAACAGAGAATAGTTCCTGTTTTCAAACATTAAAATGATTACTGTTACATACTACACTGGAAAGAATTACCTTCACTTTTTCAAAGACAAAAATAATAGATGAAAATAATATAATTTCGATTTATTTTCATTATTTCATCATTCTTGCGAGGTTTGTGATAGTGCATATTTTCTGGTTAATTCATATTTCCCTGTTTTAAATTGTATAATTGCATATACCGGGTAGTTCACCAGCAACTTATTTTTCTGAGATAGGCAACCCAAATAACGCGTTCGAACTAAAGAACCTTGTAGTTTAGTTTTATGAATACCTAATAGTCCGCCTCTGTGGTGTAGTGATTAGTGTGATTAGCTGTCGCCCCCGAAGGCACGGGTTCGATTCCCGGTTCTGCCACGAAATTTGAAAAGTGGTACGAGGGCTGGAACAGGGTCCTCTCAGTCTCGGGAGGTCAACTGAGTAGAGGTGGGTTCGATTCCCACCTCAGCCATCCTGGAAGTGATTCTCCGTGGTTTCCCACTTCTCCTCCAGGCAAATGCCGGGATGGTACCTAAATTAAGGCCACGGCCGCTTCCTTCAATCTTCCTTGTCTATCCCTTCCAATCTTCCCATCCCGCGGCAAGGCCCCTGTTCAGCATAGCAGGTGAGGCTGCCTGGGCGAGGTACT
The DNA here is from genome assembly GCF_040414725.1 of Anabrus simplex. Lineage (NCBI taxonomy): Eukaryota > Metazoa > Arthropoda > Insecta > Orthoptera > Tettigoniidae > Anabrus > Anabrus simplex. Next base: position 1,040,098,613 of record NC_090266.1, read on the forward strand.
GGTCCTCCTCCCCAGTTGTATTCCCGTCCCAAAGTCTGAAGCTCCAGGACACTGCCCCTGAGGCGGTAGAGGCTGGATCCCTCACTGAGTCCGAGGGAAAAACCAACCCTGGAGGATGTTTATCACACTTTCCGTGTACACTACAGTAGGGTTACTATTGCAAATCTCCATTAATTTGGCATCACGCCTTTATGCAACCAGTAATCAGATATCTGTTTCAGATATGACACTATATCCCAACCCATTACCTTTAATATACTGTATATCCCTATAAATCTTATCAATCCCAGCTGCTTTTCTTCTTTCAACTTTTGTATCTTTTTGTAACTGTCCTTATTATCATTGATAAATTTCAGTAATTCGCCAGTATTAGTCGCCTCCTCGATCTGGATATTATTTTTATATCGAACTTTCTTTACACACTGCTGATTGAATATTTCTGCCTTCTGTAAGTCCCCACATATACACTCCCTTTGTTCATTAATGATCCCTGGAATGTCCTTCATGGAACCTCTTTCTGCCATGAAGTATCTATACGTATCCTTCCATTTCTCCCTAAAATGCATATGGATGCCAATTGCGTTAGCTATGTTAGCTACTCCTTTATTGGAATTCTCCCAGAACAAATTGTGGCTCATTCTTTGGATCTAATCCAATTCTCATACCAAGAAGTCCTGGTGTGAGTCTCATACACTGGAACCATATGGAGGCACTTTCGTGTATGTGGGGCTATGCTCTTTCTCCATTCACCATCCCTAAAATGTACCTACAATTAGTGGAAAATAAATAACAATAATAATTGGGATCTTATCAGATACTTATACACCCTCTCCTTTTCATCCTTACTAAAACCCTTAAATACCCCATAATCATCCTTAGCAGATTTTTTCCCTAAATTCAGTTTCCTAGTAACCGCCTCCAATTTCTCCTTATTCCCGGAACCTTTCCTAACTCTATTTCTACCAGCCGAGTTGGCCGTGCGGTTAGGGGCGCTCAGCTGTGAGCTTGAATCCGGGAAATAATGGGTTCGAACCCCACTGTCGGCAACCCTGAAGATAGTTTACCGTGGTTCACACCAGGCAAATGGTGGGGCTGTACCTAAACTAAGGCCACGGCCGCTACCTTCCCACTCCTAGGCCGTTCCTATCCCGACGTCGCCATAAGACCTATCTGTGTTGGTGCGACGAGAAACAAATCCTAAAAAAAATCTATTTCTTTTCACTCTGCACCTTCACCTTAATCTCTTTTATTCCCTGTTATAATACAGGGTTATTCTACATTTAGTTACCTGAAAATAACACTAAATAACTACGTATACAAAATTATTTTACGTAGTTTATTCCCAATGCATAAATTGACATACCATCAAGATTTGTTTGCAGTTTTTGCAGATGTTCAATGTGGCTCCCTTTTGTCACTCGGCAGATATCCCACCTGTACGAAAGTTCATCCCAGATACGCGTGAACATGTCCGCATCTACCCGAGCAATCGCAGCGTTGATCCGTTGACAAAGTACATGGAAAGTTGTTGGAAGTGGAGGGATGTACACGTTATATTTCACATAAACCCACAGAGAAAAGTCCAGCGGCGTTAAATCGGAATAACGTGGTGGCCAAGCTATGTTCCCACCACGTCCAATCCAAGCAGGAATGGTATGGGATGGTACGTAGTTACCTCGCGGTGGTAATGAGACGGCGCCCCGTCTTGATGGAAAATAAAATTTACTCCCATATCAATTTGCAGCTGTAGCATCAGGTAGTTTTGCAACATATCTAGATATGTGATGCCATCACAGTCTTGTCATGAAAAAAGAGTGGTGTATACACTTTCACGGAACTTAATGCACAAAACACATTCAGTTTTGGCGAGTCCCGCGTATGTTCTAGACAGTCCGCCGGTTTCTATGTGCCCTATACCCTCTCAATGTGGCGGTTTACAGTACTACTAAGGTGAAAGGTCGCCTCACCACTGAGCACAAGCTTATTAAGAAAACCATCGTCTTCTTCCATCCTGTTCTTCATGTCCACGCAGAACTCATACCGTTTCTGCTCGTCACAAGCACTCAACGCCTGACCCAGTTGCAATCTTTACCCCTTAAACTGCAGTCGTGGTAGTCGTAAAATTCTCCATACTGCATTTTGTGGAATGGCCAGCTCCAAACTTGCTATATGTGTAGATTTATTTGGACTTCGTGTATACGTTCCTCTCGCGGCTTCCACAACGTGGTCTGCTGCACGAGGGCGTGCCTGTCGTTTCTTTCGGTGTGCCACGCAACCTGTTTCCACGAATCACCATAATATGTTTTGATAGTTTTCACCTGTGTCAGAGCTTTCTGATACTCTGCTCTGATACGTATGTGTACGATAATTTGCGATATCATTTCAGGAAACCACACCTCCATAGCGACTGCATCACGTTTCTCGCCAGACGAGCGAGGAGAGTGCACGGAGCGAAGTCTGTCGGCTAGGTAAAAACTGGATGATATGGCGCGACGTTTAACATGCGTCTGAATAAATTTCGATCAGTAGCTTCGAAGTTAATCATTGATACTTTCAGGTAACTCTCTCTTACCTGGATGTTCACGTCAACTGGATGTTCACTCCAAATTGGAGGTGCATGCAACAATCGGATTTCTATGGGCTAAACGGCTCAATTGCGCGGACATGCATCGTGAAATCATTGCTGTATATGGTGAGCATGCAATTTCTCGCTCAGGTAGTGTAAAATGGTGTAAGCAATTTGACACTGGACGCACGGATCTCACGGACGAATATCGCGAAGGCAGGCCCGCAACGTCCAGTACCGTTGCAAATGTTGACCATGTGGATGCGATCATTAGAGAGAATCGGCGCCTAACACTGCAGGAAATTGCCAGCATGCTGAACATATCGTATGGCAGTGTGTTCTCCATCGTTCACCAGCACCTTAGATTTCGTAAACTGTGTCAAAGATGGGTCCTAAGTCTGCTCACCAATGTTCACAAGGGACAACGTTTCCTATCGTCACTGGCATTTTGCAATGGTATTCTATGGAGTGCAACGAGTTTCTGCGGCGAATCATCACAGGGGATGAAATGTGGGTTCACCACTCCACCCCCGAAACAAAGAGAACGTCGATGGAATGGGTGCACACCACATCACCACCACGAAAGGAGGCCAAGGTCCAACATTCAGCAGGAAAGATAATGAAGACAGTGTTCTTTGACATGGAGGGTTTGGTGCACGTGGAATTTATGCCGAAATGCACGACAATCAACTCGGTTTCACATTGTCAGACGTTGAACCGGTTGCGCAAGGCAATTAAAGTAAAGCGGCGGGGAAAATTGAGCGCCAGTTATATTTTGTTGCACGATAACGCAACAACTCACGCGGCCCGCCAGACGTCCGAACTGCTGCAGCGATTCAAGTGGGAGGTATGGCAACATCCACCATACAGTCCAGACTTATCGCAATGCAATTATCATGTGTTCGGTAAGCTGAAAAACAATCTCAGTGGACGACGATTCTGAAACAACGAGGAGGTGAAAGCAGCTGTCTCCAGGTGGTTACATAGCGCTGAAGGTGATGTCTACCCATTCGGAATCTAAACGTTGGTTGACTGTTCCGAGAAATATTTACAGTATCTTGGGGACTGTGTGGAAAAGTGAACTTACATTGTATGTTGTCATAGCCGTGTTGCCTATGTGTAGATGGTTTCATAAATGGCCATAACTTGGAAGTGTAACTTACTTTTTGATTCGCCCTCGTACCATCCTGGGAGAGAAAAAAGCATCCTAAATGCTTGACATTCAGTTTTCTTTGAATTCTTACCTACTGGCATCAATTTAGTCTTAGAAAGGCTAATTCTGATACAATACTCATTGCACCTATTTCTAAGTTCCAAGATATTAGACGCCGTTTTCTCATGTTTACAAGCTGCTCTCACTTTGTAATTCCAGCAATATTCCACCAACACACAGTTTTTCCAATGCATTACCTTGCTGTTTCTACTACAGCATCCCTGTAAGCCACCCATTCTCTTTCTATATCCTGAACCTGCTTACTGTTCATTGTTTGGAACTTTTCACTAATCATATCCATGTACTACTGTCTAATTTCCTAGTCTTGGTGATGTTCTACACTTATTCATCTGCAAACAGATTTCACTTTCCCTATCTTAGACCTGGAGATGCTTAGTTCACTGCAGATCAGGCAGTGGTTTGTAACATAAAAATTTCCCCGGAATACCCGCACATTCCTAATAGATTTCTTGAATTCAACGTCTGTTACGATATAGTCTGTTATGGATCTGGTGCCCCTACCCTCCCATGTGTTGCAGTGAATAGCCCTATGCTTGAAGAATGTGTTCGTAACTGCTAACCCCATACCAGCGCTGTCCGTTCCTATCACCTTGCATATCTTCCCCACATTGACCAATCACCCGTTCGTATCCTTCGGTTCGATTTCCAGTTCTCACATTGAAGTCCCTCACTAGCACTATGCTCTCCTTGCTGTTGACCCCGACTACGATGTTGCTCAATGCTTCATAACATTTCTCAACTTCATCCTCATCTGCACCCTCACTTGGTGAGTACACTGAAACAATTCTCGCCCTAATCCCTTCAACTGCCAAAACTACCATCGTAATTCGCTCATTTACGTGCCTACTGGAAGTGTGTTTGTGCAATAGTATTCTTGATAAACAGTCCTACCCCAGACTCTGCCCTCCCCTTTTTAACACCTGTCAAGTACACTTTATAATCTCTTCCCCGTTATCTCCCCATTACCCGAATATCATTAACTCCTAACACATCTAGATGCATCCTCCTTGCTGACTCAGCCAGTTCTACTTTACTTTTTCCCATAGGCCCCATTAATATTGATAGCTTACCACTTACTAGGCCACTCTGCCGTTGACCATGGTTCACGAACTAGGACGTGACTACAGAAACCCACAACACGGTGTATATGCAAACATAAATAAATGGAATGTCGTCGAATGAAATCAGGGTGTGCGCTACGAGTAAATATCACAGTGGAAACTGAAGTCCTGAAGGGAGAAAATGAAAATTGCTATTTGATTAATAAAACCAAACCAAACCAAACCCCATGGCACTACAGACCTTGAAGGGCTTTGGCCTACCAGCGACCGCTGCTCAGCCCGAAGGCCTGCAGATTACGAGGTGTCGTGTGGTCAGCACGACGAATCCTCTCGGCCGTTATTCTTGGCTTTCTAGACCGGGGCCGCTATCTCACCATCAATAGCTACTCAATTCTAATCACATAGGCTGAGTGGACCTCGAACCAGCCCTCAGGTCCAGGTAAAAATCCCTGGCCTGGCCGGGAATCGAACCCGGGGCCTCCAGGTGAGAGGCAGGCACGCTACCCTTACACCGCGGGGCCGGCTCATTTGATTAATAAACCTACAAATAATGATATAAGTATGGAGGACATGACATTTAAACTAACCAAAGGAAGAAATGTCCTTCTGAAGAAAACACATTTTCTTATCTGAGGCATTAATATACATGTTAGAAACATGTTTCTGAACACGTCTGTTTAGAGCGAGGCGCTATACGGAAGTAAAACGTGGGCAATAACCTGTGCAGGAAGGAGGAGAAATACGATGCTACGAAAGGATTATGAAGTGAGGTAGGTAGGAAAAATTATGAATGAAGAAGTACTGAATCAAGTTGGAGAGAAGAAAATGATTCGGTAGTATTCGACCAGAGGAAATGATAGACTTCATAGGACCCGACCTGAGGCATCCGGATCATTCGTACAGAAAGGAAGTGGGTAGGAATAATAGGGGGAGACGAAGGCAAGACTGTAACATGTGAGTTGTGATAGTTAATTGATGAAAAAGTTGGTACAGGATAGGGCGGTACTAATTCTGCCTCAACCCTGCCAATGGAATAAAAGCCAAAACAACAACACTTCTAAACGTGCATCCCATTAAGCGACGTGATCAGTGTGACAATATTCTTAGCCGGATACCTTGGCTTTCTGACCGGTTCTGCTCCTCAGTTACCCCTACGGCTGAGGAAACCCTTCCAGTCTGGGTATCCAGTTAAGAGGGGGGAGGCTAACATATCCTCACTAAACAACGTTATGATTGTTCTGAAAAAGAGCACCGGTTTGAAATATTGGTCCAGCCTTACAGCTGTAAGAGGACTTCTCTCTATCTATTTATCTTAATAAATATTGTACCTAATAAGGATTGAAATTCTTTCTTAATTGTGTGAGCCTATTAACTGCATACATACATCCATACAGACACTCTTCATTGAGCATTCGTATCAGCATGCTCTCATAAATGGCTAAGTTACTGTTGTTCTACAGCTGATATCGTTTGTCTACAACGGAGCTCATGCCTGCACTAGCGCAGTTGATCGACAAGTGTTGAACACAAAGAAAATGCCATTCATAGCTTAGGGATAGTGCGAAAGTATTCATTCATAGAAGCTATGTTTTGCATCGGATTTGTTTTCCGTGTTTCTCGACCAACAAATAAAATAGTGAAGTTCCATTAGTCTCTTCATTGTTGTTTTCCCTAATCAATAAAAACAATTGATTTCACTTTTATATCAATAATGTGGAAACTGGGTATCAATGGATTTCTGTAAATTGGAGTCCTATATTTCAGACACAATTCAAAATAACATGGAATACACGTGATTTATCGTTGCCCTAGTTACTAAAATTTTGTGAACATAGCTTTGGCCTCTTTATCATCATCATCATCATCATCTGTTTACCCTCCAGGTTCGGCTTTTCCCTCGGACTTAGCGAGGGATCCCACCTCTACCGCCTCAAGGGCAGTGTCCTGGAGCTTCAGACTCTTGGTCGGGGGATACAACTGGGGAGTATGACCAGTACCTCGCCCAGGCGGCCTCACCTGCTATGCTGAACAGGGGCCTTGTGGAGGGATGGGAAGATTGGAAGGGATAGGCAAGGAAGAGGGAAGGAAGCGGCCGTGGCCTTAAGGTAGGCACCATCCCGGCATTCGCCTGGAGGAGAAGTGGGAAACCACGGAAAACCACTTCCAGGATGGCTGAGGTGGGAATCGAACCCACCTCTACTCAGTTGACCTCCCGAGGCTGAGTGGACCCCGTTCCAGCCCTCGTACCACTTTTCAAATTTCGTGGCAGAGCCGGGAATCGAACCCGGACCTCCGGGGGTGGCAGCTAATCACGCTAACCACTACACCACAGAGGCGGCCGGCCTCTTTATCACTGAGCTGTAACTGTCGCTGCCATAGACCAGGTGAGCCTTGATTGTTACTTAAGACTTTAGAACCACACAATCACAGAAAATTTCACTGTTGGACTTAGCTTTATATATAGCTCGAGGCATAGTACATGTACTCTTGTTGTTGTTGGGTAATTATGTTTTAAGTTTATTTTATTATCACTTGTAATGTTAAGCTAGTAGTAAGCTCAACCTAGAGTACTGCCGTAGCGTTAAGCACTGGAAACACTTATATTGTGTGTGAATTTTTCATATGATGATGCTGGATTTAGAATGTTAAACTAGTAGTATTTCTTGTAACATTCTGTTTCCATGGAATTGCTTCTTATACTCTTTTTGGTGCTATTGTTGTTGTTGTTGTTGTTGTTGTGTAATTATGTTTTAACTTTATTATCACTTATAATATTAAGCTAATAGTAAGCTCAACCTATAGTATTGTATCCTGTAGTGTTAAGCACTGTAAATACTTAAGTTGTATATGAAATTGCATACAATGATGCTGGTTTTAGAATGTAAACTAGTAGTATTTCTTGTAATATTTTCTTTCCATGGAATTGGCCAACGGCCGTAGCCGTGTTGAAACACCGGATCCCGTGAGATCTCCGAAGTTAAGCAACATTGGGCGTGGTCAGGAGTTGGATGGGTTGCCGCGCGCTGTTGGTTGGGGGTAAGGGAATGGAGGAGCGGAAAGGAACTGGCACGTAAACTCTGGCTCAGGAACACCTCTGCGGAGGTTCGGACCTGCCTTCGGGCAGAATAACCCTTACCTTACCATGGAATTGCTTCTTGTACTCTTTTTGTTGCTATTGTTGTTGCTGCTGTTGTTGTTGTTGTTGATGTGTTTTAACTTTATTATCACTTGTAATGTTAAGCTAGTAGTAAGTTCAACCTATAGTATTGTAAGCTGTAGTGTTAAGCACTGGAAATACTTAAGTTTTGTATGAAATCGTATACAATGATGCTGGTTTTAGAATGTTAAACTAGTAGTATTTCTTGTGATATTTTCTTTCCATAGAATTGCTTGTTGTACTCTTGTTGTTGTTGTTGTTGTTGTTGTTGTTGTTGTTGTTGTTGAGAAATTATATTTCAACATTACTTTATTATCACACTACTGTAAGTGACCATTGCCACCAGGATGTTTCCCAGTTGCGATGTATTTGTTAATAACAATAATAATAACAACGGAATTCAATTTGCGGTTTGGGTTTAAAAGCTAAGGATAAACCTAAATTGAAAGGAGTTAAGGTAGGAATTGCTCAAGACCTGAAAATAGAATCATAATACAACCCTGGAAATTAGGAGATCGAAATTTAACATTTTGAGCAATTAGAAATCCTGAGAATGTTGACAGCTGACGGCGGAGCTGTCGGGCTGACACCACACATACAATGGGGAATAATTACTCAGATCATGGGAAACTTATTCAGATTTGAAGGCCAAATTAGACTGAAACTGCCTAAATAAATGAATATGATCTACTACTGGCTTCTCTTGGACTCACCTGGTGGTGATGATGCTGGGAAGACTGGCGAATGAAACTTCTTTCTCTGTTTACACCGAAGTCCAGCTTGGTGCTTCGCTTCAGCTCTCCCGGCCCGCTGCTCAGTGGTTGCTCACTCATTTTTGCCACACTTCACGAGAACAAGACACAAATAACGGAAGATCAGCACAACAAACTCGTGTCACATAACGTAATCCAGTAGCTTTCGATTATTTCATTTTCGCTCGATCAGTTGTCAATGATTATACCGCTGTTAGCACGCCATCTCACGTTCCCCCACACCAAAGATTTAGAACAAGATTCTTTCTTGAAAACACTGAAATAGAAACAAAGATTCCATTACATATAATAATAATAATAATAATAATAATAATAATAATAATAATAATAATAATAATAATAATAATAATAATCTTTCTTTTTTTCTTTCTTTCTTTCTTTCTTAATCGGTTTAACCTCCAGGGTTGGTTTTCCCTCGGACTCAGAGAGGAATCCCACCTCTATCGCCTCAAGGGCAGTGTCCTGGAGCGTGAGACTTTGAGTAAAGGGACACAAATGGGGAAGGAGGACTAGTACCTCACCCAGGCGGCCTCACCTGCTATGTTGAACAAGGGCCTTGGTGGAGGATGGGAAGATCGGAAGGGATAAACAAGGAAGAGAGAAGGAAGCGGCCATAAGACATATCTGTGTCGGTGCGACGTAAAGCAAATAGCACGCACTTAAGTTAGGTACCATCCCGGCATTTGCTTGAAGGAGAAGTGGGAAACCACGGATGGCTGAGGAGGCAATCGAACCCCCTCTACTCGGTTGACCTCCCGAGGCTGAGTGGACCCCGTTCCAGCCCTTATAACACATTTCAAATTTCCTGGCAGAGACGGGAATCGAACCCGGACCTCCGAGGGTGGCAGCTAATCACACTAACCACTACATCACATAATAATAATAATAATAATAATAATAATAATAATAATAATAATAATAATATATTTAATGCAGCCAAATAGCCATAACAGAGAATATAGATTACATTGATGGGTTACATATTTGTATAATCACTTATAGACATTGTTCTTCTTGTACAGAATTCAATGTGGTACTGTTCACACGTTTTTCCACATAGTTTGCACTCACAGTCTATACTTGGGTCATGGAAGTGTTTTGATTTGCAGAGTAGGTGATGAAAACCGTGAACTGCTAATCTTGTAATGACATGTCTTAATTCAAAATTAGCTTTTGTCCACGAGCGATCTATCGTAATAATAATAATAATAATAATAATAATAATAATAACAATAATAATAATAATAATAATACCGAGCTCGATAGCTGTAGTCGCTAAAGTGCGGCCAGTATCCAGTAATCGGGAGATAGTGGGTTCGATCCCCACTGTCGGCAGCCCTGAAGATGGTTTTCCGTGGTTTCCCATTTTCACACCAGGCAAATGCCAGGGCTGTACCTGAATTAAGGCCACGGCCGCTTCCTTCCAATTCCTAGGCCTTTCCTATCCCATCGTCGCCATAAGACCTATCTGTGTCTGTGCGACGTAAAGCAAATAGCAAATAATAATAATAATAATAATAATAATAATAATAATAATAATAATAATAATAATAATAATAATAATAATAATAATAATAATAATAATAATGCCCAGGTAGCATGAATCATGTTGGACACATAACAGACCAGTTGAAACAATTTACGCAATGCAAGCTGAAACTCGTCACGCATCCTGGAGGATATTATTATTATTATTATTATTATTATTATTATTATTATTATTATTATTATTATTATTATTATTATTATTATTATTATTATTATTGTCGTTGTTGTTGTTATTATTATTAGTCCCCAATGATCAGCATTAAGGGCTGCCGCCCAGGTGGCATGAATCATGTTGGACACATAACAGACCAGTTGAAACAATTTACACAATGCAAGCTGAAACTCGTCACGCATCCTGGAGGATATTCTTTATGAGGATATGGTGTTTACATTTACTACTCTCTCATTCCTATAAGGACATAAGTAACACTGTGTGATAAACACATAGGGATAATGACAGGCTCTTTAAAACACAACTGACAACATCAAGAAGGTTCAATTTTTAATGAATAATTTTAAAAGTGTTAGCAAGAATTTTGAATTTTTATTTTAAGTGATTTTACTATTTGGGATACAAGGACTATAAACTTGGTAGATTCAACAAGCAAGATGAACAACCAATGGGTTGCACATTTACATATGCATGCAATTGTCCAAAAAGTGCGGTGCTATTTACATAACCTGGATAGAGCTTCCCATTAACAGTTATCATATTCATCTGCAATATATCTGTGCAATATCGATTTGTGGTGTTGGTCTCCGGAAGTAAACAAAATTATTTTCTCTTTTGAGAGTATCGCGTTATTCAAAACGGAATGATTGAGCGTGAAATTAATTTTACTCAATTTTTTTCATTCTTAGATAAGCTCAGTTACGTCTAGGTAAAAGTAAATCAAAGCCCCCGTGCAGGACATGATGCCTTTGTTACGGTGAAAGACAAAGGCTTCCACTATCCGTAACCTTGACACTAGTGGGATAGAGTGGTTATCTCCATGCCTGGTCACTTTCGCCCCCCCCCCCCAGGAATTAACCTGGTACTCATTTTTGGTGTAGGCTGAGCGAACGTCAGGGCCATGTGCCTCTCCAGAAGTGAAAATTTAGTATCTAATTTTTTTCCCGAGGACATCTTTACCTGTTTGGCTTGTTATCCCCATCAAGAACTAGTCAGTTGAAGACTAAATTAAAATGTCTCTCCGGGAGTAGAAGACTTCGTTCTAAATGTCTCTACTTCCTGACCGAGAATCGAACTCACGTAGTTTCATGCCAAACAAGTGCCACATTACCGCCTTGGTCAGGCAGTCTTCAACCAAAATACATAACTAGGGTACTTATAACAGGTTTGATGATATTTGCTGCAAGTAACTGTGAAATTGTTAGCTCTAATCTCGGCGTCATTGCCCCTAAGAATTAACCTGGTACACATTTCTGTTGTAGGATTAATGAACCTCAGGACCATGTGCCTCTCTATAAGTGGAAGCCTTGTTTCTATATTTCTCGTCTCCCTAATGGGGAATTAAACCCACGTCCTTCCGGGTAAACCGTACACGCCTTAAATAATAATAATAATAATAATAATAATAATAATAATAATAATAATAATAATAATAATAATAATAATAATACAATGACCGAGCGAGTTGGCCGTGCTGTTAGGGGAGCGCAGTAGTGAGCTTGCATTCGGAAGATAGTGGGTTCGAACCCCGCTGTCGGCAGCCCTAAAGATGGTTTCCCGCGGTTTCTTATTTTCACACCAAGCAAATGTACTGTACCCTAATTAAGGCCACGGTCGCTTCCTTCCTTCCCACTCCTAGGCCTTTCCTATCCCATCGCCGCCATAAAACCTATATGTGTCGGTGCAACGTAAAGCCAATAGTAAAAAAGAGAAAAACAATGGTCGTAAAGGTGCATGTCTCAGGTCAGGTATCGGTTCTTCGTCTCTGCCCCCTAGACCGAAATCTTGGTGACTGTACAGAATATGAAACCATACTTACGAAAATCACATCCCCGGGCTATTTTATTTAACGTTCCATAAGGATTCATTCGTCGTCGTTTTGAATATGTGTGACAGGCCTCACAGCCGACAGGTTTCTCTGCCTCTGATTTTGACTGGAATCAAGTCAATTAGCTTATGTTAGCAGTACTCTATGATGCACACTGTCAATTATTCCGCAGAACGTCAGCAAGGCACAAAAAGAACCGTGGCTCATACAGCCCATTATATACCTTGGCTTGCCAAGACAACTGCTGCCCAACTTGATGGCCTGTAGATATTGGAGTGTGACGTGGCCATCGTTTCGGCTTTCGTGACCGGGCTACAATGACATCCTGGACCGATGACCTTCGATGTTAGGCCCCTTAAAACAACAAGCAACAATGACATCCTAGTACCATCTTATTTGCTTAATATTCCCACCTAACATCAAGCTGAGGTCGTCACAAGGAAATTAATACTTTTAAAATATAGCCTATTTTAAATTAATGTGGCAGGTCTGCCTTATGCTGACACGAGCTGTGAGCTCGCATCCGGGAGATAGTGGGTTCGAATCCCATTGTCGGCAGCCCTGAAGATGGTTTTCCGTGGTTTCCCATTTTCACACTAGGTAAATGCTGGGGTTGTACCTTAATTAAGACCACGGTCGCTTCCTTCCCATTTTTAGGGCTTCCCTGTCCCATAGTCCCCGTAAGACCTATCTGTGTCAGCGCGACGTAAAGCAGATAGCAAAATCCTTTCATGAAAGAAGAAAAAGTTTTCAAATTTAAAAATTATGAAACAGAATGAATTATTCACTTTATCCACATGAGTGGAGATTCATGGCTGACCGGTCATTCTTGGCCATCGGTCCTTGGAATTCCGGGTTCGATTTCCGGTCGGGTGCTGGAATTTTAATTGTAAACGATTAATTCCTTCTGCCCGAGGATTGGGTGTTTGTGTTACCTTGACATTATTGCAACCTTCACCACAGTAACACGTTTTTTCCCATACACAGTAGACGACGCCCACCCCCATTGGAGGGTCTGCCTTACATGCGCTACACCATTTTATAATAGTCACACGAATTATTTTTAAAAATGTGAATCCTCATATTTCCACCCAGTTAACACTGCTCGATCACATAAGAGACGTTACCTATCTGTCTGTTGAGCGAAGGTTCTCACCACAACACCCATTACAAACTCACTCACCAGCTTCGCTTGAAACACAAGATGACCTTATGTTTGATACATGACTCAGCCACATTTTGGCGGAAGTACGTCTAAGAATACGAATGAGTGTCATGAGCACGCATCACTAGAACTGGAACTAAGGGCGAGTTGACCGTGCGGTTAGAGGCGCGCGGCTGTGAGCTTGCATCAGGGAGATAGCATCCGGGATATAATGGGTTCGAATCCCACTGTCGGCAGCCCTGAAAATGGTTTTCCGTGGTTTCCCATTTTCACACCAGGCAAATGCTGGGGCTGTACATTAATTTTTTTGCTGGTTGCTTTACGTCGCACTGACACTGATAGGCCTTATGGCGACGATGGGACAGGAAAGGGCTAGGAGTGGGAAGAAAGCGTCCGTGGCCTTAATTAAGGTACAGCCCCAGCATTTGCTTGGTGTGAAAATAGGAATCCACGAAAAACCATCTTCAGGGCTGCCGACAGTGGGGTTCGAACCCGTTATCTCCCGATTACTGGATACTGGCCGCACTTAAGCGACTGCAGCTATCGAGCTCGGTGTGTACCTTAATTAAGGCCATGGCCGCTTCCTTCCCATTCCTAGGCCTCTCCTATCCCATCGTCACCATAAGACCTATCTGTGTCGGTGCGACGTAAAACAAATAGCGAAAATAATAATGAAAAGTAGAAGGCGAAAGGAAGATGTCCCGTGTTTTTAGTGGACGGCAGCGTTGGGCAAGGTCGAAGCAGCGACGTCAAACTAGTTACAATACGAACAAATTTAGCCAACTGTAAAAGTGTTATATCATGCTTTATCTGACTCCTTAATGTTATAGTGAGGCTTCAGTGCATGAATATTAATCAGAAATCTCAACCAGTGCTACACGAAATTAACACTCGGTAAAATATTCTACAAAGTACTAGGCTTATAATCTTCAAGGAAACTCAATTACATACAATGTTCTATTTTTTAAATATACTGGAATGGTCAATTGTTTCAATTTTCATGTTAAAATGTATTTGTACTTTTAATTAGACTGTCAGGAATTGCTGTTAGAAAATATATATAAACTGACCGAAAAGAAACCAATAATCCACAGTAAATGTATGACTTGAATATAAAATTAAGTACCTATCCACCAGTTTGCAAAGTAAGAATCTAAATGTATAAATCCCTAACGAAATGCAATGGGTTTATGCGTTTACGCAAGATATATGGTGAACTGTATCCAGTATTATTTCGTGAGTACCTCATACAAATATAACTTGCTGCGTCAGTGGGAACATCCACGTTGAAAATGTGAGGTAAGGAATCCGGCGCGGCTGATGGAGAGCAGGCAGTGAGTGCCAATGTTTTGCTCGTGTCAAAATTAAAACATCTTAAAAGTCATCTTCGAGTACATTAAGTAGTGAATTAGCGAATCCTTCCGACAGTACGAAGTTATGATTGATATTTTCTAAATATTATTCAAGTTCTTCTTCATCATAAGATATAACTGACGTACATGCATTTATCAATATAGCACTTGATTTACCAGTTCTATTGGCCTTACGTCCGGCTCCATGGCTAAAGGGTTAGCGTGCTGGCCTTTGGTCACAGGGGCCCCGAGTTCGATTCCCGGCAGGGTCGGGAATTTTAACCAACATTGGTTAATTTCGCTTGCACGGGGGCTGGGTGTATGTGCTGTATTCATCATCATTTCATCCCCATCACGACGCGCAGGTCGCCTACGGGAGTCAAATCAAAAGACCTGCATCTGGCGAGCCGAACTTGTCCTCGGACACTCCCGGCACTAAAAGCCATACGCCATTTCACTTTTTATTGGCCTTACGAGCCACCAGCGAGCCGGAATTCTATTTTCGAAAGGCAGTGCTTCACTGTAATCTCATAGGTCTCTAGCATTTCAGATCTCTACTGATTTGAGATGAGTAGACTTCTGTTAGTTAGTTAGTTAGTTAGTTAGTTAGTTAGTTAGTTAGTTAGTTAGTTAGTTAGTTAGTTAGTTAGTTAGTTAGTTAGTTAGTTAGTTAGTTAGTTAGTTAGTTAGTTAGTTAGTTAGTTAGTTAGTTAGTTAGTTAGTTAGTTAGTTAGTTAGTTAGTTAGTTAGTTAGTTAGTTAGTTAGTTAGTTAGTTAGTTAGTTAGTTAGTTAGTTAGTTAGTTAGTTAGTTAGTTAGTTAGTTAGTTAGTTAGTTAGTTAGTTAGTTAGTTAGTTCATCTATTGTTCTCCTAGATTCGTTACGGATACCTTAACCTCTCCTACGCTAAATCATGATATTTAACTAAACACACACGATTACTTAAAATGGTACGACAGTTTTATATGCAAGTATGTATACCTCAGGGGCATAACCAGGGGGGTTTAGTGGGGGTTGGAAACCCCCCATGGAATTTTTACAAAAAAAGAAAATAAATATTAACTGACAATAAATAATTAAACTAAATACAAATTCAAACATATAAGCGTAGAACCAATAAATCTGTTGAACCTATTTTCTGAGAAGCCTCGAAAGTTGCATTTTAGATTGTAAACTGAACATACCATTCGCTGTAAAACTGTTGACCTTGAGCGTATTTTTCTTGTTCTGCAATTTAATGTCTGATTTTGTAGTGTACTGCAATCTGAATATCAACGTAAATCTCTTGTATCAGTGTCCTTATAAAGACAAGTCTTGCGTGCGCTCATCACACACGCACAAGCACCTTCATTGTGTTCTCTCATCATTTTGTAAGTACAGTATAACACTATAAACACACACCCCCATCAGCCGATCCTGGCTACGCTACTGGTATACCTCGAGTACCTACATTTGAGAATCTGTTGTTTATCTGTGAAGTGTGTATTGCTGCGTGTTACTTATTATGTGGACATAATTTAGAATAGACGTCCTGATGTTTTAAATGAGGTACTATGCTAGTAAATGCGTAGAGCGAGGAGGAACAAAATATGAATATGCACTACACGTAGAATACAGTGATTACTGCTTTCACCTTCGGAATTGGACCTTCGGGCCTCCGAATGGAGCTCCTGTCCAGTACTATTGTTGTGTATAACTTAACGCATTTGGTTACAAAGTGGAGGGAGGGGCCTTGTTGATAATAATAAATTGCTCCTGCGTGGATTAGTTCATAGTTGGTTTTTATCCCATTTCTCCAAGCTTGCTACATCAGTCAGTTCCATGTAGCCTCCATGGCACTGCATTCCTGATTTGTCTTGGCCTACCAAGTGACCGCTGCTCAGCCCGAAGGCCTGTAGATTACGAGATGACGCGTTGTCAACTTGACCAGTCCTTCCTTCCGGCCGCTATGCTTGACTTTCTAGACCGGGGCCGTCATTTCACAGTCAGGTAGCTCCTCAATTGTTCTCACGTAGGCTGAGTGGACCTCGAATCAGCTCTCAGATCCAACTAAAATCCCTGGGCTCACCGGAAGTCAAAACCAGGACCTCCCGGTAAGAGGCAGGTTTGCTGACCAGCTAGTTCTGAGTAGATCAGCATAAAATATCCGTAAAGAATTAATACCAATATTCCATTCCTACATTCACATACTCGTTTTCATGGTGTCCTTAGCCCACTTTACATGTTCATAACTCAGATATAATAATAATAATAATAATAATAATAATAATAATAATAATAATAATAATAATAATAATAATAATAATCGTTTAACGTCTCTTCAAGGACTATTGGTTCCAAGAGGCTCTGGAGAGCTGGACGTTTTAAAAGAAGACAGTTAATTTTTCCATTAATCTACTGATACGACTTTCGTTCTTAAATGCTAATCATGTGTGCCGGGATTCGATCCTACAATCCTGGCATGGAAGGCGAGCGCATAACCACCACTCATTATTGTGCTCAGTGTCCGTTAGTGCATTACCTATTTCTTGTGACTGAGGCTCATAATCGTGTTGTTTTGCCCTTAAAACAACAATCACGATCGTCATCTTGGCGAGTGACTTACCGCAAACCTAAAGAGGTGTTGCTGCGTACTTGAGGTCGAATCGAAACTCTTCCGAGTTTATGGCTCATACGAGACCGATTTTCCGTGAACAACTCATAAAGGCTTTCATCTAATTCTGTTTCGTTGTATAAGTGTCGCATATCACTAAATTCCTTAAACAAAATGATTTCGAATGATAGTGAATTCAAGTAAATTAACAACAAAGCAGTAAAACTAGTTGGTAAGTAACAGTCCTTTAAACTCAGTTATATTTTCCTTCCACCACTTTTCCTCGGGTTTTTATGGGATCGCGGATGAAAATTGTGTTGCACATGTGGAGCTGACTTCGTCTTACAATCGAATGTCCTTCCTACGTCGACGGAATTTATTCGCCACTCTGTGTTACTGTGGCGGTTGATTATGTGGTGCGTTGTGGGAATATGAAGAGATGTGTTTTAACACAAACACACAAAATTCAGCCCCCGAACCAAATAGATTAGCCAGACGTGGATAAAATCCCCGAACCAATCTGAGATCGACTGTAGGATGCTCTGAAATGAAGGCCGCTACGCTAACAATTCAGCTTAGGTGCCGAACATTTAAAATAAGTTTTGCATTTGCCATATTCTGAAGACAGCAAATTTCAATTTTCCACAATTGTTAATAATGTTATCGGTTATATGTCCCACTAACTTCCCTCACGGATACGTGCCTACTATACCAGTCACATCAACATTAAATATGACTTCGATTTTGTTCACTCATCATGAGAAATGTATCTGAAATGCTGTTCATTGAAAAGGACAACAGCTGTCAGCTTGCATTCAGGAGATAGTGGATTCAAACCCTACAGTCGGCGGTCCTGAAGATAGTTTTCCGTGTTTTCCCTTTTTCACGCCAGGAAAATGTTGGGTTTGTACCTTAATTAAGGTAACGCCCTCTTCCTTCCCACTCCTAGCCCTTTTCTATCCCATCGTCGCCATAAGACCTCTCTGTGTCCGTGCGACGTAAACCAAATTGTGATAAAGACAACTCTTTTAACCAATCGTTAAAACGCAGCAATTTATAAATATGATGTCCGGTTCCATGGCTAAATGGTTAGCGTGCTGGCCTTTGTTCACAGGGGTCCGGGTTCGATTCCAGGCGGGGTCGCGAATATTAACCATAATTGGTTAATTTCACCGGCGTGGGGACTAGATGTATGTGTCGTCTTCATCTTCATTTCATCCTCATCACGACGCGCAGGTCGCCTACAGGTGTCAAATCGAAAGACCTGCACCAGGCCTCTCTGGAGGCCACACGCCATTATTATTATTATTATTATTATTATTATTATTATTATTATTATTATTATTATTATTATTATAAATATGATAGGACCAAAAACAACCCGAAGTAATGCTATTAATGTGCCTGAAGGCTTATAACATCAGTACATGAAGTTTTCAGAATAGCATGTCAGTGTAAATATCGTCATAATATCCTTAATAAGTTGTTATGGCATATTTTCGACTGCTTTTAAAGAAGCAAAGTCGTCCTGTAAGTATTACGAATATTTGTCATATCGTCGCTCCTATGCCAAAACCGCGAATGTGACGATGCTCTTCCTATCCATTATTTCAGACCAATTTTCGTTGAGTTCATTTTCCTATGCCCATGTGTAAATGACAACGAACCTTAAATATATCATACTGTAGGAGCGGGTAAATATATCATGCAAACATACATTCCTGCAGTACGGTACAGTAAGGTTCATTTTCCTTTACACGTTAGCGTAGGAAAATGAACTCAACGAAATTTGTTTTGATGTGGCTGGGGGCGTGACCTGTCTTAAGAGAAATAATGGATAGGAAGAGCATTGTCACATCCGTGGTTTTGGCATAGGAGCGACGATATCTGTGTTATGACTGACATTAAGAACGAGTTCGGTTATTTAGCATAATATCAAATGTTTATCGTGTTCC
The DNA here is from genome assembly GCF_040414725.1 of Anabrus simplex. Classification (NCBI taxonomy): domain Eukaryota; kingdom Metazoa; phylum Arthropoda; class Insecta; order Orthoptera; family Tettigoniidae; genus Anabrus; species Anabrus simplex. Next base: position 1,040,118,016 of record NC_090266.1, read on the forward strand.
GAAGTAGGTAGTTTGAAATTTGACATCACCAAAATCATGCGCTTACACATAACAATCACAGGTCAATACTTGTCTGTCCTCTACTTTTGTGTTCACATCAATGAGTGACCGTACGCCAATGAAGCATCTTGTTCATGCCTTGCTCCAGGACAGCGCTGGGCAAAATTCTGTTGGCATCTATTGCACTTCAAGTATTGCTACCCACACGACAATTTAGAGGGGAGGTTTAGAAGGCATTACCTTCCAGGCAGTTTGATAATTACTAATACAGAGTGATCAGTAACAATGTGAACCGGCTATATGAGCGTTATAGGGTTAGTCATACTGATAAATAATTTGAACAAAATAATTGTATATACCACGCCGTTGTCAAATTATCAGCTGCTGAAGTTAGGCAATCAGATCGCTTAGTGGGTGAATTCAAATGGGCTTTGCGATATGTTATTGATAAAATCTGCACGTGGCTTATTTACATCATCAGTTCTAACATTCACATTAGTTAATTAATTAGAAAAGGTTTTAATAAAATAGTTGTAAACTACCCATTGAGTTCGGCCATAGCACAACTTTCTAGCTTTGCATTATTGTCCACTTGTGGCTTACTGTAACTTTGCGTAAATCTTAATACAATCTTGGCTATTCACCGTGCTTTCTTGGATAAATTATTAGATTACTGAGTCATTCCCCCATACTGATATGCTTTAACCTTTCATTTCTTTCCTAGAAATTGCAGTTTTATATCTCATATGTTTTAGCTTTTTAGGATTCAATGGACTCAATCACACTTTACTCTGCACATTTCAGTTTTACACTTCAAGTATAGTATAGGAAATAAAAATTACGCAGGTATTAAAACTAAAACCAAAGCATTCCCAGGCAATATTTATATCACTCATGCACCTCAATACATTCTTTTCAACAGTTTTGAGTTAATTCATTTGTATAATTTTATGCCGTTGTCTCTGATATTCCCTTAATGGCTTTGTTATTTTACGAACAAGACGATAAGGAGCCTAATCTTTCATGCATGACCACGATTACTTGATATATGTCCGGCTCCATGGCTAAATGGTTAGCGTGCTGGCCTTTGGTCACCGGGGTCCCGGGTTCGATTCCCGTCAGGATCGGGAATTTTAACCATCATCGGTCAATTTCCCTGGCACGGGGGCTCGGCGTATGTGTTGTCTTCATCATCATTTCATCTTCATTACGATGCGCAGGTCGCCTACGGGAGTCAAATCAAAAGACCTGCACCTGGCGAGCCGAACCCGTCCTGTCATCTCCCGGCACTAAAAGCCATACGCCATTTCATTTTTACTTGATACGTAGGTGGATTAAAAGGTTAGTTGCACTAACGCGCCGCAGCAGCGCGCTGTGTGTCGCAAACGTGGGCACAGCGGAGAAAGGGACAGACACTGCCCACACGTCTGTTAGGCAGGTCGCTGTGGTGTCTCGTCTAGTATTGTGTGAATAGCAGCCAAATGCAATGGCGCGTCAACTGGACGTTCACTCCAAATATGAGGTGCGTGCGACAATCCGATTCCTATGGGCCAAAAGGAAGAATTGCACGGGCATTCATCGTGAAATTAGTGCTGTGTATGGGGAGCGGGCCATTTACCGGTAAGGTATCGTAAAGTGGTGTCAGCAATTCGAAGCCGGACGCACGGATATCACGGACAACCATCGCGAAGGCAGGCCCGCAAGTCCAGGACCCATGCAAAGGTCAACAGTGTGAATGCGATCATTAGACAGAACCGGCGCATTAATCTAAGAGGAATCGCGACGCAGCTGAACATGTCGTATGGCAGTGTGTTCGACATTGTTCACGAGGACCTTGGATATCGTAAGCTGTGTCAAAGCTGTGTCCCACGTCTTCTCACCGATGAGCACAAGGGACAACGTTTCCAAGCCTCCCTGGCATTTTTGCAACGCTATACCGCAGACGGCAACGGGTTTCTGCGGCGAATCGTCACAGGCGACGAAACGTGGGTCACCACTTCACCCCCGAAACGAAGCGAACATCAATGGAATGGGTGCACACCTCATCACCACAACGAAAGAAGGCCAAGGTTCAACCTTCAGCCGGTAAGGTTATGGCGACAGTGTTCTTTGACATGGAGAGTTTGCTGCACGTGGAATGCATGCCGAAAGGAACGACGATCAACGCGGCATCGTATTATCAAACGTTGCATCGGTTGCGTAAAGCGATTAAAGAGAAGCACCGGGGAAAACTGAGCGCCCTTGTGATTTTGTTGCACGATAACACAACACCTCACAGGGCCCGCCAAACGAGAGAACTGCTGTAGCGTTTCAAGTGGGAGGTCTGGCAACATCCACCCTACAGTCCTGACCTAGCGCCATGTGACTTTCATCTGTTCGGCAAGCTCAAAACGGAGCTCGGTGGTCGACGTTTCCAGACCGATGAGGAGGTGAAGGCCGCTGTCTCCGCTTGGTTTCAGAACGCCGGAGGAAAGTTCTATGCATCCGGCATCGACAAGTTGGTTGTGCGTTCGCAGAAATGTTTGGAATCTCTTGGAAACTATGTGGAAAAGTGACGTTACAGTGTGTGTCGTTATAGTCGTGTTGCTGTTGTATATGTGGTGTAATAAATGGCCCTAAATGGGAAGTGCAACTTATTTTCTGATCTGCCTCACCTATATGGTTTTCAAAAACTGTACTTCTGTACATTTCAGCTAGATTTTTTGTAATAACACGGTCTAAGAAACTTCTACAGCGCTTCGCCACGTCAAATTGGAAAAACTGCAGAAAATGAACCCATGTGTTTAAAAAATTACGAACATTCTAAAATAGGGATAGAAAACTTCAAAATCGCATTATATTTAAAAAATAGCCTACTTTCCTTAACTTTAACAGCGCTCACAGAAGAAGTCTTTATATTTATAGTATAAAATATTTTTTTCTTGATTTCCTAGGCCCACATTTTCGGTTATCCTTGGAGATAGGAAATTGAATAAGATCTTTTCACACATATAATGTAGGCTTCTTAGTTATTTGTAAATCATGCGTGTTGTTCACGATATCATTGAGATAATAATGAAAGTGTTAATTGTACTTTCATTCCATACTGGAAATAATATCGGAATAAGTCAATGATGTTAGTTTCGGCAGTTGAATAAATCTGCGTCGTCGTCAAAATGATAAAGAATGCTCTTAAAAAATATAAAGGATCACCATTGTGAAGATGAGCTCACACAAGAACCATGTAGCTACTCAACAAGCGGGTAGCAATGCAGCATCTTTTCAAAAGTGTACTGAGATTTCAGTTGTGTAGAGTTGCATTTCAGGCGCAAGTTTCGAAAACTGAACAAATAAATTTACTTTGAAGAGAAAACCTTAGCGACCTTCAAAATAATTTTTATTGAGAGAAGTAGGCCTTATTTCATAAATACATTTTAAGAACACTTTAACGAATAAGTAAATTCCTAAGAAAGTTATTATTGTATTCTGATTGTTTAAAGGGGACTAACATCCAGATGATTGGCCCCTAATGGTACGAGAGTAAAATAAATGTAATAATAATTACAAATTAAAATTTACCCACTGACTAGAATTAAAAATCATGATGAAGAAAATTATTATGAATTTTGAATTCGCAATGCCTTATCTAATACATAAAAGTGAATATTTGTTTGTTCGTCTGGAATGGACTCAAAAACTACAGGACCGATTTCGCTGAAAATTTCACAATTTGTTCTCATTACTCCTGAAAGGGTTTAGGAAATGGTTTGAACGAAATCCGATATGTAGTTTTTATGATGTGTTATTTTATGTAACTAATTTAATTACAAAGCAGCACCGAGAATTGGATCGGCCTTGATGGACAAATTGTCACTAGGTGACAGCGACTTGCTGTACATTGTATCATGATAGTCCGGTAAGAAATCTATATATGTAAAATAACTTGTCCTGACTGACTGACTGACTGACTGACTGACTGACTGACTCATCATCGCCGAGCCAAAACTACTGGACATAAAGAAATGAAATTTTGGGGATATATTCATATTAAGATGTAGGTGCTCGCTAAGAGAGGATTTTTGGTTATTCCGTCGCTAAGGGGTGAAAAGGGGGGTGAAATTTTAAAATGAGTGTATCTATATCTCAAAACTTTAAAAGTTTACAGATGTAAAAATTGGTATTTAGAATCTTCTTTAAAAATAAGGAAACACACATTGTTTTGTTCTCAGAAAATCTCAATAGGAGGGGTGAAAAAGGGTGAAAAAGGGGTTGAATGCCTTTAATCAGGATACCGGTACTTATATCTCAGAAACTGAAGATATTACAGACCAGAAAATTGGTACTTTTGATCTCTATTAAAAATAAAGAAACACGTAATATTTTGCTTTCGGAAAATCCAATTAATGGGAGGGTGAAAAGGGGCGTGAATTTTTAAAATGAGTGCATCTATATCTCAAAACTTTAAAAGTAGACAAATTTAAAAGTTGGTATTCGTAATCTCCATTAAAAAGAGAGAAACACGTATTTTTTGTTTTCGGAAAATCCCAATAGGTGGGGTGAAAAGGAGTGAAAAATAGGTTGAATGCCTTTAATGGGGATACTTATATCTCAGAAACTGAAGATATTACAGACCTGAAAATTGGTGTTTGGGATCTCCTTTAAAAATAAAGAAACACATTTTTTGTTTTTGGAAAATCCAATTAATGGGGGGGGGGTGAAAAGGGGTGAATTTTTAAAATGTGTGTATCTATATCTCAAAACTTTTAAAGTAGACAAATGTAAAAGTTGGTATTTAGAATCTCCTTCAAAAATAAAGAAACATATTTTTTTGTTTTCGAAAAATCCCAATTAGAAGGGTGGAAAAGGGTGAAAAAGGGGTTGAATGCCCTTAATAAGGCTACTTATATTTCAGAACCTGAAGATATTACAGACCTGAAAATTGCTGTTTGGGATCTCCTTTAAAAATAAAGGAACACTTTTTTTTCTGTAAATCCATATAGGAGGGATGTAAAAGGATGAATAATGGGATGAATGCCTTTAATGAGGATACACATATATATCAGAAACTGAAGATATTACAGAACCGAAAATTTGTATATGGGATCTCGTTTAAAAATAAAGAAACACGTATTTTTTGTTTTTGGAAAATCCAATTAATGGCGGTTAAAAAGGAGTGACAAATTGGGGTGAATTTTTTGAAAGACTATATCTACAGAATATCTGAGAAACGTAAAATGTTACAGACGTAAAAAGTGGGTATTTGGAATCTCTTGTAAATGTAAAGAAACATAGGTGATTTGCTTTTGGAAACTCCACTTAAGTGGAACTAAAAAGGGGTGAAATTTTAAAATGAGAATTTCTACACTGTATCTCAAAAAACCTAACATGTTACAGAAGTGAAAAATGGTATTTTTATCTCTATTAAAAATAAAGAAACGTGTATTTTTTAGTTTGCGGAAATACCACTTGGGTGGAGGGGGGTTAAAGTGACTGAAAAAGATGTTGAATTCTTTTAATTACGCTACTGATATCTCAAAAATGTAGATGTTACAGACGTGAAATTTGATATTTGGAATCTGCTTTAAAAGTAAAGAAACACGTATTCTCGGAAAATCCAATGAACGGGGGGGGGGGTTTGAAAGAATTGAAAAATTAATTAACTTAATTGTATGAGAATACATACATCTAATAAAAACTAAAGTTGTTACAGACGTGAAAATTTGTATTTGGATCTCCTTTAAAACAAAGAAAAACGCGTTTCTGGGGGGGGGGCATCTTGGGAGGCGGGAGTGGAAAGGAGTTGAATTCCTTTCATGTGGACACATAAATCAAAAACTGAAGAAGTTAGAATTGTGATAATTGGTATCTAGAAGATCCTTTACTGTTAAAGAAACAAGTATTTTTTGCCGGAAAATTTACTTGGGGGGGGGGGAGGAGTGTGAAAGGAAGTGAAAAAAGTGAATTATTTTTATGGGGATACTTATATCTCAAAACTGAAGGTAATAGACGTGAACATTGGTGTTTGGAATCTCCTTTAAACATAAAGGGACACGCCTTCTTTTAATTTTTTTGGGAAGGGGGGTAAATAAACTTAAGGGCGGTGGGATGTAAAAGGAGGTGAGAACAATTGATTTTACTGTTCATAATGTACTTATAAGGAGCCTCCGTTGCTCAGGCGGCAGCGCGCCGGCCTCTCACAGCTGGGTTCCGTGGTTCAAATCCCGGTCACTCCATGTGTCATTCGTGCTGGACAAAACGGAGGCGGGACAGGTTTTTCTCCGGATACTCCGGTTTTCCCTGTCATCATTCATTCCAGCAACACTGTCCAATATTTCATTTCATTTGTCATTCTTCGATCATTGCCCCAGAGGTGTGCTTCGGCAGCCGGCACAATTCCTATTGTCGCCGCTAGATGGGGCTTTATTCATTCCATTCCTGACTCTGTGGAATGACTGGAAAGAGGCTGTAGATTTTCGATGTACTAATTCTGATCATAAACCGATCATTTTTAATCTTTCCTGGGTTCGTTTTCGACAGCCATATTTTCGTTCGGAGAACGTTCTTAGATTACAGTAGACTCTTCTGGCATATAAATAAAAAATTAAACACATTTCAAATAAACGATAGGAATGAGATTGGCCGTCAAATTATTCACCTCTATAATAAGGTCAATAATGCAAGGAAGTATGTCATTCGTATCGCCTGAAATCCCGCACACTTGCCTACGCGCGACAATGGTGCTGATCACATTGTCAACAATGAAAATGGCAGCAGATGTAATTTACCGCCAAGTAGCGGTCTTGCATCTGGCTGTGGGATCCAGAACATCTAATAATAATAATAATAATAATAATAATAATAATAATAATAATAATAATAATAATAATAATAATGTTCTGGACGTCGTTAAATTGTGCGGACAGCGCTGGAAACTGGTCCTGGGCTAGTAATGACTACGAATACAGTCTGGCCGCGAGATACGACGCCGGATCTCCTGAAGGATTTGATCCATATTAAAAATGCTTATAGGAAAATATGGCAGAGATTTAAGGACCCAACTGACCGGGTGGAATACCTAGACCTAGCCCGGGAAGTATGAAATCGATTGCTGGAAAGAAAGATTGAAAAATGGGAGGAAACTTGCCGTAATCTATTAGAAAACGAGTCAGGTCGCGAATTTTGGCGAATTCTCGCAGTAAACGAGTCAGATCGTGAATTTCGGCGGATTGTATATCTAAAACAATAAGCATTCAATTATAAATTTCAGTATAATACCGTAGCGAAGCACGGGTATCTTGCTAGTGCTGTATATAGGAGGATGGGAACACACCGCCATGTTTTACGAAGTACCTTTCTTGCTAGAAGATTCATGACAGTGGCTGTATATAGGAGGATGGGAACACGCCGCCATATGTTATGAAGTACCTTTCCACATCTCCTCCTAAACCACTGGAGCAATTTCAACCAAACTTGGCACACTCACGTCTTACTATCTGGAGACAATCACTGTGGGGTAAAGCCACCCCTAGTACCCCTACGGGTGGGAGTGGGAAGAGGGCAGCATATTAAATTAATTGAAAATAGTGTCGAATTAAAAGTTTCCGGGGTCTCTGAGATGAATAATGGCACTCTGGATGCCGTTTAAGTCAATGTTCAGCCCCATCGTCATAGGTGGTGAGAAGAAAATGTCCAAAATGACCAAGATTATGGATGTATGTGTGTATATTCCAGAATAGATCTCAACTACACTTGGTACACACAATACTTACTATCTGAAAAAAATACTGGAGGGTAAGCAACCACTAGCATCCCTAAGGGAGGGGTTGATATGTAAACATATGCGAAAACGACCAATATTAGTTTAGAATCCATGGCTTTCAGTGTCAGTGAGATGCAATGTGACATTCTGGATGCCGTTTGAGTCCATGTTCAGCCCCCATCGGCATCGGGGTTCAGAAGGGGTGAAAAAGACTTGGTTCAAAATGACCGATATTTGTGTTGAGTCCCCAGTTTTGGGGGACCCTAGCCTGATATCTATTGCACGAGCCGTAAATACATACAGGTATACCTTACTTTTATTATTTGTTTGAAAGGATCACCTACTTCCCTGTCCGGCTCCGTGGCTAAATGGTTAGCGTGTTGGCCTTTGATCACAGGGGTCCCGGGTTCGATTCCCGGCAGGGTCGGGAATTTTAACCATAATTGGTTAATATCGCTGGCACGGGGGCTGAGTGTATGTGTCGTCTTCATCATCATTTCATCTTCATCACGACGCGCAGGTCGCCTACGGGAATCAAATCAGAAGACCTGCATCTGGCGAGCCGAACTTATCATCGGACACTCCCAGCACTAAAAGCCATACGCCATTTCATTTTTCATTACATACTTCCCTGACAAACAGAGCTGCCACAAGGAAATAGCTTAACGCGAAATTATCATCTCAAACTAAAACATACAATTAAAGACTTAAAAATAACTCTACATTTATGAAAGAGTTCGCGAACTATCAGTCAACGTCACAATAAAGAAATCTACAAAAAAAATCGCTTCAAACAGTTAACACAAATTCTAAAATTAAACATTCAAAAAAAGTGCCCGAGGAGAGTCGGGCACTACAGCTAGTTGTCTTTTAAAATGATTTGAAGTAGATTAAAATGTACTAAAATAGAACAAGTCATTGCATTTGAAATGAAATCATATATTTAATTCAAATTAGAAGCATAAAAAACATATTAAAATACTTAAAAATAGACTAAAACACGGCTAATAGAATAAAAATGAATTAACAATAAAATACACATTAAAAACGAATACAAACTTCACTTTTAAACACTATAAAACAGGCCACTATCCCTCATACAACGGAAGACGAGGTCTACTGACTGCAGAGTCCTGCAGCCAGGTCCACCGCGCAGCACTTCAAACCCACGGGCTCCGGCAGCCAAGCCCGTGCAGTGCAGTTCTCTTCTGACGCGGCAGCGTGCTGGCCCACAGCACTGGTCTCATACAGCCCACCGCAGTCCACCGCACTGGGCGGGCTCAGTAGAATAACCTTGAGTACTTCTCCACAATAACATGTGCGCCGTGCACAACGAATATTCACGCCACACTACTATTCGGATCATTCACTCTACAAATTCCCGTACGCTAATAACGTATTTTAAAGTAGGCTAATCGCATTTTGAAATTAAACGGTAGAGATTTCTCCTGCACTGTAATAATAATGATGATGATAATAATAATAATAATAATAATAATAATAATAATAATAATAATAATAATAATAATAACTGAAAACAAACAAAAACTTTATTTTAAACTAATATTAGCTTGCAATTGGCATCAAGTTAACTGAAAATGAATCTAAATAACACGAAGCATATTCATAGGACTTCATTCGCGTTTACCTCAAAATAAAATACAAACAGAAATGACATGCAATATGCTAACAAAAACAAACCTGAACATGGCTTTTAGTTAGTGTGCGTAGTTTATTGGGCATTGTTAATGTGGTGGAATGGAATTACTGTGAATGAAAAGAATAGCATCAGCATTGTCTGGTTGTAGAAGAGCCCGTCGTGCGTTGAGAATGAAGCCCGGTGAACTGAAATTTCTCTCTGAAGCTGAAGTTGATGCTTGCATACATATTACTTTCTTAGCGATCTGGCGAAAGTTTGGATATTTTTGTCCATTTGTTCTCCAATAGGACGCTTCATCTATCTTCTTCCATTCCACAGTTTTGCTTTAAACATATTTCAATCTCATCTGTTGGAATAGGAGCATCATGAACGTGAGTCCACGAAGAAAACTTCATCACTTTGGCAGGCTGTGGCACAGTCGTGGAGTCTGATGACACGGAAACATTAGAATTTAAGCACACCTCGCTCATCGTAAGTTTTTATCTAATCATAAAGACAAAATCAGTCCGACTCCATTAATCTATACTAATATAATAAAGAGAGAGCGCGAATGTTGTTAGTTTGTGTATATCTGGAGGGTAATCTCAGAAAATACTGGACCTATTCTAAAACTCCTTTTACTAATGTAAATATACATTATCCCTGAGGGACATGGGCTGTATTTCATTTTCAAAACAATTGGAGGTGGGAGGCGACGGGGGAGATATAAAAATAATAGGCCAATATTGGCGAAATATCGAATTTGTCGTGCAAGGACGAGCCTGAGCTCATTTTAAGCCCCTTGACCCAAAGTACAAATCTCGGTAAGTTCTACAGGCCCGAAAACCATGTCTTAAGGCCCTAAAACCAACCGTTATGGAGATATTGGCACCACACTAACCCTGCTCTCGGAATCAGATAAGGAAATGAACTGCCGTAACCATGGCAACGCCAGCTCCAGGATTATACAGCAGCGAGATTATGCGTGTACATTTGGGCATAGCTGCCAACCAAAATGTGTACACATAACTACATATCTACAATGTATCTCAAAACTTAACATGTTACAGACGTGAAGTGGTATTTATAATCTCTTTTAAAAATAGAGAGACATGTATTATTTTGTTTTCGGAAAAGACACTTAAGGGAACGGGGGTAAAAAGGACTGAAATGTGGGTTGCGTGAATTTTAAAAATGAGCATATCTACAGTATATCTCAAACACTTAAAATGTTACAGATGTGAAAATTGATATTTTTAATATTTTAAAAATAAAAAACAGGTATTATTTTGTTTGTTTGAAAAACCACTTAACGTGTGGGGGGTAAAGGGGACTGCAAAGGGGGTTGAATGAATTTGATTAGGGTACTGATATCTCAAAAACTGAAGTTGTTACAGACGTAAAAATTGGTATTTAGTGTCTTCCTTAAAAATAAATAAATACGTATTCTTTTGGTTTAAAAAAATCCACTTAAGGGGGATGAAAGGACTGAAATATTAGTTTAATTATTTGTATGAGGATATTTATATTTAAAAAACCTAAAGATGTTGCAGACGTGAAAATGGGTATTTGAAATCACCTTTAAAAATAAGAAACACCCATTTGGGGGGGGGTAAAATTAACTTCGGAGGGGAGGGGGTTGAAATAGGTGTTGAATTCTTTTCATGAGGATACAAATATCTCAAGAATTGAAGATGTTACAGTCGTGATAATTGGTATTTGGCAACTCCTTTATCAATAAACACGTATTATTTGTTTTCGGAAAACCACTTAAGGGACTGAAAAGAATTGAAAAAGCATGTGAATTTTTAAAATGAATACTGGTATATCTACAGTGTAGGTCAAATACTTTACATGTTACAGACATGGAACTTGGTACTTGGAATGTCCTTTAAAAATAAAGAAAAATTTATCTCTTTCTTGTTTTCGGAAAATCCACGTAGGTGGGGGTGGAGGAAGGGCTGATAGAATGGTTGAATTCTTTTTATGCGGATATTTATATCTCAAAACCTGAAGATGTTACAGATGTGGAAATATGTATTTGTAATCTCCTTTAAAAATAAAGCTTTTTTTTTACTTGAGAGAAGACGTTCTCACGTGTACAGTTCTATGTCGCATGGTCATCTCAGCCCCAAAAGTCAATACCACAAACTTGGTTTACGAAGAGTTTCTGGGGTAAATGAAACTCAATTTTCCAGTGAGGTTTTATACTTCAGGGGTTTTCAGATAATGTCTTAGTACAGTACCGAGGAACGATTACTTATTTCAAATTACGAAATCCGCGCGAGAAGCCGCGGGTAACTGCAACTGTGTACATGAAGTTCACCGCAGATCGTACAGCACATAAAATTAACGTCTTTCCCATCACCGTCAACTGCAGGCTTGAATACCAACCAAATACGACTTTTAAGTATAGGATCCGGTTCAGAAGTCCTGTATTTTGCGGTTTTTAGTTCGTTTGTTGCTTCTTATTTTTACTTCACGATATTTTGCCACGGTTTCCTTTCTTGTGGAACTACAGTCCACATTCGTTTCCGATAACAGGATAGACGGAGAAGTCAAATTAAAAACCACAGCAAACTTGATCGGCTCTACTCAACCGTAATGCAACGCACTCCGCTGACCCGCAGTACACTGTACACTTTGAAGCAGTCAGCCCATAGAACTACCACAGCGCTGTCCTTGGCTCAACGCGTACGAATGACAGAGCGCTGCCCAGACCGGCCCGTGCGATGACGTCACGGGCTTCGTATTTTCGAGCTTTTCAAAGACCATTGCCGTCTACTGCCGAAGCAGCTCATGGGCTGGGCCTCTCTGCAGGACTCTGACTGACTGCACGTCATCCCATAGAATGAGGGAAGTTTTAGACTACGGCGCAGATCGGCCAGATTCCTGCACTCCGTAAGGATGTGTACTACGGTCAGATGACCGCCGCAAATACATACCGGGGGTTCTTCTCCCTTCAGTAAGAAGGAGTGCGTTACTATACCATACCCGATCCGAAGACGACATAATGCGGCTGCTTCCCTCCGAGAAACCTGACGGAAGTCTTCCATACCTTCATAGTTCCTTTAATCGTTCCCAGCTTATTTGAAAGAGGGGTGGCCTGCCACTCCCGCTCCCAATGGGACATTGCCAAATGTCTCAGATGAAAACAAATATCACTGGCTGGAACCTTGTAAGGTAACGGGGGCAGCGTGGCCCCCTCCATGGCAGCCCTAGCAGTTAACTCTATTTCCGCTACACCCATGTGGCTTGAGATGCACAAAAAATGAGATTCCAATGCTAGCACCCCAACAACCGGCCAGCAGGTCCTGGATCAGCTGCACCAGAAGGTGCCGCGGAAAACATGCAAAAATAAATTGCAAACGAGTTTGAGGAGTCAGTACACAGCAGAAAGTGCCGACGTTCATTGGACAGCGCGTCCCGCAGAGCTTCAAGGTTATCATAGAGCTCTGGTGTGTACCCACTAGAAGTTTCCGGTAAAGGAAAAAAGAAACCTCTTATCATCAACAATGAACACACTGTCTACCTTTGCTCCTGCCCTCGAACCGCCCTTGAAAATAACTACTGAACCTGGATACTGCCTAACGACGGACAGGAAGAGCCTTCGAAAAATGGAGGGTCCGTGTTCACCTTAGGTCCGGTGTGCAGATCCAGGATGATTTTAGGTCGTACAAGAAACTTAAGGTACATCAAACAATCTCTAAATGCTATCCAAGCGTATAAGAACCGCTAGTATTGCTCATCTACAAGCAACAAACAGCCGACGGTTTTCAATGTAGAATATGCAGGGATAGCTTGGTGAAGTGGCATCTGCCGCAAATTCACAGCATAGGACAATAGCGTTTGTTGGAGCTTCAGGTGTAAATTCGGAGCACCAGATTCAGCGAGCAGGCTAGCAATAAGGCTTTTACGGAATTCTCCTGTCTCCAGCATAAATCCGCTGTGGTGGATGCTGTTCAGTTTCACAAGGGCGCTCTGCCTCGCCGATCCATACGTAGTATAACCTGGATAAAATGTGTGCCCTATAAAATCGTAGGAGCACCGTGCAGTCTGCCCCCCACCCGCCCCCCGCTTCCACTACAGAGCCGCTAAAAAACTTCAAAATATTCAGTTTCTCAGCGCATTTTACTTTTAAAAGTCTTTGTAGTTGGAAACCTAAAGCAGTGTTTCAAGGTCCGCTGCCATATTTTATGAACTATAATGGAGATGGCGACGGCACTATTGCTAAACCAGCAACAACGACAATACCCTTTATGATAATCGCGAACAGAGTGGCACTGAAAACGGATCCCTGTGGGACTCCATTTTCCTGCACGTGATATTGCGAATATGCCCATCCAACTCGGACACGGAATAGACGGAGCGACAAAAAAATCGCAATAAAATCCGGCAAATTACTTCGGAATTTCCACTGATATAGGACTAAAAGCATGCCATATCACCATGTTATGTCATAGGCCTTTTCAAAATCGAAGAAAACAACTACCAAATGCTGTTTTCCGGAGAAACGCGCCCTCGACGGAACTCCCCAGGCGTACTAAGCGGTCAGTGGTAGAGCGAGAAACTCGAAACCCACACTGGCACTCGTACAAACGTCCACTTTCCTCCAAACAGCACACAAGACATTGATTCACCATCCTCTCAAATAGTTTACTCAGGCTCTTCGTGAGACAAATAGGTTTGTAACTTCCTGCATTCTTAGGATCTTTGTCAGGCTTGAAGAGAGGAATTTAATTCCCTCTCGCCACAGTGATGAAAACTCACCCTCTATCCCGATTCGGTTGAACATCCCAAGAAGATTAATTAAAAGAGGCTATCCTCGCTGAGGTGTAGTTATGGGCATTATATGTTCCGCGAGCTGTGTCCTTGAAAAAGCGCCAAGGCGCCAAGGAACGTTATAATCCTCTGAAGCGTGAGTGGCAAAACAGGGATGAAGGCGTTCTGCCTCCCGCTTCAGAGCACAGAAACCAAGATGATAATCCCCGCAACCTAACACATCTGCGATATGACTTGCTAGCTGATGAGCAACCGGGTGGATCAGTGACGATATTGCCTGCAATGGAAATTCCCGGTACTAGAGATGGTCCTTTTACACCCAAAATACGTCGAAGTTTACTCCACACTTGAGATGACGATGTATGTGACGTCATGTACGACACATATCATTCCCATGCAGCTTTCTTACTCTGTCGAATAAGAACTCGGAATTTAGCGAGGAGTTTTATAAATGTTACAAATTTGGCCACAGTAGGCTGCCTAAGATATCATTTATGAGTGCGACGAAATTCTTGTATAGCTGCTGCAATTTCTTCATTCCACTGAGGAACGAGTTTACGCCGAGGAGTCCTAGAAAAATATGGAATGGACTCATCAACAGCAGCAAGAATAACTTGTATGATATAAGTTATATCATCGCCTACACTCGGCTATTCGCGTCGTTAAAGATGTGATAGTACATACAACATGTACACAAGATTATAGCAAACAACCTGTGTCAATAAAGTTCGGTGAATGGTCCTGTACTATCAACACAGATGAACAATGCACGACAGTGACCTTACTGTCCTTCGAAATAGTCCCCTCCCATAACTCTGCACTGCTGAGATCGGCGATACATGTCCTGGAAACTTTGCAAGAAGGCTTCCTTTGGGATGGTGTTCAAAAGCCTCGTCATGTTTCCTTGGATGTCAGGAATATCGTCAAATCTCTTTCCTTTTAAAGCGAGTTTGAGTCGTGGGAATAGTCAGAAGTCCGGGGGTTTGAGATCTGGCGAGTATGGGGGATGGTCAAGTTGCACAACCCCCTTTTTTTGCCATGAACTATTTGACGATATTAGCTGTGTGTGGGCGAGCGTTGTCGTGGACAAGAACCATGAACCTTGTTGTGCGTACTGGGATCGTACCCTGCGTAGACGTTTCATGAAACAGGTCAAAATTTCAATGTACCGTGCAGCATTCAACGTCGTTCCCTCAGGTAGAAATTCCTTGTGGATAATGCCTTGACTATCGAAAAAGGTGATGAGCATCGTTTTGATGCGTGACATTCCTGCTCTGACCTTTTTCCGACGAGGGGATTCCAGAGAACGCCATTCCATGCTTTGCCATTTCGTTTCAAGGTCGTACCTGAGACACCAGGTTTCATCCTCAGTGACAATACAGTTTCAAGAAATTTGGTGTCGCATCCGCCGTTTCGACAAAATGCTGTGAAACCTCTATACGTGCCTGATTCTGATCGTCAGTCAAGTAATTTGGCACAAGACGAGAACACGTTTTCCTCTTCCGTAACTTCTGGGTAACGATTTGTCGCACGGATTCACGGTTAATCTGCAGTTCATCTGCTATCATGTGCACAGTTAATCACCGATCGTTCGTGATTAATGTCCTCACATTCTCAATGTTTTCGTCACTGACGGCGGTCGCCGGTCTTCCGCTACAGGGGTTGTCAGAAACACTTTCCCAACCTCCTAGAAAACGGGCGAACCACTCGTACACACACTTCAAGGACAGTGCTTGATCTTCATAAACACGTATCAGCATCGCATGCGTTCCTTTCGGTGTCTTGCCAAGCTTAAAACAAAACTGTACATTGACCTTTTGCTCGTTCATGTTCCTGTTCGCCGTTCAGAACCAACGCACTAAACACGCACTGTGTCAAACAGGTCTTACACGGCACACATACGATGCTCAACTGAACAACGTTGGGAGCAGGTGGTCAAAACCTGGTGCTACGCAGGTGCAGCGTTGTGTGTCGCCAGTGTTGCCGGATCGACCGTTCTGACTTCGTTCACCGAACTTTACTGTCACAGGTTGTATATCACACCCTCGCACTGTATTCAGAAGTAAGAGTTATTATTGTCATTATTTGTATTATTATTTCATTTGTAATTTATTCTTAATATTTTAAGCTGGAAGGTCTTCATATGTAATACGAGTAATTTGTTTTGTACAAGCGGATGGGAAAGCAGTGCTATTTACAACTCGAAAAGTTTCTGTGAGTCATACGGGCAGTCTACAGTTCGATAACACGGCCTGGTTGTTCTTGGGACGAGGAAGAGGCTCGGGGCGTGGTTAAGGAACGGCAAAAGGATCTTCCACTCGTGATTGGGTGGCCAGGACCGATCTAGACGTACCATGTGAGAGTAGGGGGAATATGAGGCCTATTTAGTCATGTGAGAAAATGACGGAGAGGACTTGATTGAAAACAGCGAAGGATTTGACTTAAAACTTGAGAAGAGATGTAACTTTTGTGAAACATGCTTGTCTAAAAATCTTTGTGGAATGTAGAGGAGATGTAACTTTGGTGGACTGGAGATGGCATTAAAACTTTGGTGGAGTAGACTTGACTTAAAACTTTGGCGAAGCGGACTTACCTTAAAACTTCAGCGGAACGTGGTTGAGGTGAAATTTTGTGGAATGTGATGTGTGGTACTGGCCTACGAACTGTGGAGTGCTTAGGGACTTGGTATTATATCGCTTGTGGCGGCTTGGTGTCTTGTATGTTGGTGAAAGCTGTGGGTATCTCAGACATTCCATAATTTATGGTGTGGAACAACAAGCGTGTGTTGCTCAAGTGAAAGTATCTTTAAACCAAGTGTTAGAATCAGTGAACACAGAATTATAAAGGTACAGTATCAATGTAATATAACAAGTGCCAACTTGAGAATATGCAAGTTGTGTTGATACAAATATATATATGCTTTGTATTTAATACTCATCGGGCTGACTACAAATAGTAGCCTGGTCCTCGCTTTTCTTTTCCCATTGTGTTTATTGTTGTTGGATAATTGTGTAAATATTGAGTCTTCCTGCAGTATTTTGTGAGTGTAATATATGTTTATTTCGGTGTGTTGATGAGGTGCTCATGCACGGATATTATTCAGAATATAATTAGTTATTTTAGAATCAGCGGAGTTATTGACGAACCTAGGTGAAGTTCCTACCTATTTAGTCGTTTTCAGCGGGTTAGATAAGCCCTGAATCAGACGTAACAATACACAGCTTTATGTACACGCCTTGGGAGAGAGAATTATTATGCTGTATTAAAATTTGAGGAATCCATTCTGGTGAACACCGGCGGCGATACTACGGACAGTTCGATTAATTACTTTTATTGATTTATTTTATTTGAATTATTGTATTAAATTATCCAGTTATTTACATATAATAAATAGATTCCAATTTTCACCCAACAGTGGGGCAATGGCTATTAGTTGTTATTTTTACGTATTACAAAGACAACTAATCGTGTGAAATTTGGCCAATCAGCGCGATTAAGAATCCATCGGGGAGGAGCTTCGATGGATTTCTGTTTCAAGAAAGTAAGATTAATGGGGGAAATAATCACTGTCACAGAGGTCATCGTGTACATCCCACCGAAGCAGTGGGAAGAACGCACTGTACACAGACTGACGTCTGTGCGGGAGAAGGTACCGTATACTACGCTGAAATGTGTTGGTTCCCCTGTATTCAGAATGCATAAATCCAGATCTCCTATTAATTGTTCCAAAGCCATTCCTCTTGGATAAGGCATTTCAGGACCCCGTAATGGGACATGGGCGTTAAAATCACCTGAGAGGAGGGAAGAAGGTGGGAGCTGATCTATAAGGTCAACTACATCATTAATATTCGCAGTCTGGGAAATAAACGTTACAAAGTGTAGATATGACACGCAATGAAACACGTACCGCTATTGCCTCCACCTGGCTTCTTACTGGAACCGCTTCGTTGTAAGCATCAGGAAAATAAGAACGCCACTGGACACGCGGTTACTATAATATGATAATCTGGTCTGAGATTACTTTCTTTAATACACACTAGATTCGCTCGAACTGAATGATTAGCTGACGCAGCTCAGGATGTTGCCTATCATAACCGTTACAATTTCACTGTAAATTGACACAGCGTGGCCTTTCCTAAAAGCATTTATGTTGTAAGCAGCGAGACACTTTGTAACATAAACACCAACGTCACATCTACATCCGTGGATGAGAATGTTCGACGTCCATCTCCTCATCAGCAGACGAGGCAATTAACGTCGAATGCTTCTTATGTGGTTAAAATAGATTTCCTTGGGTTTCGCTTCGTGGCTGCGGCCATTGATGTCTTTTAAGAATATTTTCATGGTCGGGTTGGTTAGCATGTTCCATGGGACATTTGCAGATACGAACACCTGACATAGGCGAAATTTAAAGTTATCATCAGTATTGCCAACTGTGGAAGAAATAACTGTTGCTCCTGGACTTGTTTATCCTATCTGCATCAGCAATGTGCGCGACTACAGATTTGTGCTGCTCAAGATGGGATTTCTGGTTACATTTAACCTAAAATAAAAAATATATAATTCTTAAGTGCACTGCAAGCGTGCTACGGTATTACAGTGCAGTTTTTAGGTTAGTTACGGGAAACCTACTTGCTTGGAGCATGCCTGAGAGAAGACTACTCGACCATCCATAGTAAAGTTTTGATCTATATCAATACATATTTCAACTCAGGCAATGTTTCGCTATACAACAATTAAAATAAAAAAGTCTAGCATCAACTATTCACCACGCTTTCTGCCTGCTGTACTCTCTGTGGACGACTGGAGGCCACCCCGTTACGCTCATTCCGACCGTCCATCAGCTGCATCAAGGTGTCACCAGATGTCAGTGGGAGGCATGGAACGTGGTGCATTTAGTGGTAGTAACCTGAACTAACTCCGTCCTACTGCTTATGATAGTAGTGGAAACAAATTGACGGTAAATTTCAACGGAAAAATCCCACTCTTAATTTGAAGAAAGCAAAAAAGCTATTTTAGGTGTCAAACCCTCATTGAGGTATTTTTAGATACAATGAAATTCACACATTTTGCTTCAGGAAGTGTGAAACTAATATATAATTGAAAGGCGTTAATTAAATAGTGAGGGAAAATAGGTTAAAATCTGAAAATCCGGGTCCTAGTTATAATTATGATCTAAGGAAGAAAGATATGGAAAAATATTCTTATTTTGTAGTAAAATCTCTGCACATTTTGACGGTGAAGAAGTTAATATTTCACTTCTCCTCATAGGCGTATTTACTTCTTAATCTTTCATTACCGTCTGCTTATTCTTAATGCCATGGAGCCGGACAATCTAGAGTGATTGTGTTTCAATTAGATTTTACCATTATTTCGTTTAGAAGCGGCCAGTACTGCCTACCATAGCAATATTTCCTAGATTATTATTATTATTATTATTATTATTATTATTATTATTATTATTATTATTATTATTATTATTATTATTACACTTTTCTCACTCTCTACTAGGGTTGCACATGGGGACTTTGCCCTATTTTACGGCCGGAGGTACTTTCTGACAACAACCTACACCAACCAACCTATGTAGAGGGAAATATTCCCTGTTGCGTGATTCTGTGATGGTTGGTAGTGAGATGCTTTGTGTGTGGACACCCAGTCTGCGAGTTAGATGAGTTAACCAGACGCGGTTAAAATCAGAAACTCGTCCGTGAAACGAACCTGGGACCCTCTGGAACAAAAGCCTCCACGCTGACCATTTAGCCAAGGAGCCGGACAGTAATAATATAATGATTTCACGTGGTTCTAAGCAAACAAAGTCTAGACATTTTGCCCAAAAATTTTCTGTCTGTCTGAGTAGAGTAAGCTTCGGTACAGCAGCTAACTTGGCTACGCTTGCGGCTTTACATTCGGGAGGCGGAGGGCTGGTCCCAACCACCGGCTATTCTGAGAATGGTTTTCCGTTGTTTTCAAGTCTCCTGCACCAAGGCGAATGCCAGGACAGTTTCTTTATAGGCCGCGGCCGCATCCACCTCACCTTCTCCGCAAATCACATCACCAACACAAATCACCTTGACCTGAGAGACGGCGTAACCGTCTAGGAGGCCCACCATACCCTGTCCTGGTACGGATAGAAACTTTTATCACCGAGCTCGATAGCTGTAGTCGCGTAAGTGCGGCTGGTATCAAGTATTCGGGAGATAGTGGATTCGAACCCCACTGTCGGCAGCCCTTAAGATGGTTTTCCGCGGTTCCCCATTTTCACGCCAGGCAAATGCTGGGGCTGTACCTTAACTAAGGCCACGGCCGCTTCCTTCCCACTCCTAGCCATTTCCTGTCCCATCGTCACCATAAAACCTAGCTGTGTCGGTGCGACGTAAAAGCAACTTGTAATAATTAAACTTTTATCCAAACCAACCCTGTCATGTTTATGAACCGAAAGACCCGTGGAATGGGTGGCTCACAACATTCTCAATAAATTAGTTCCTGTATCCATGGGCGCGTTTTAGTTCATCTTTGTTTCAGTTTAATTGCATCATTTTGTTAACAATTGTATCAACATTGTTTCCATTCTAACATAATATTCTGTGCTATATTACCATACGTTGCTTGCATGAAATGTGTAAACTTGCAGCAATGTCTTATAAGTAATGGTGATATTATGATTGATGGCAACAGTCTCGTCATAAAGAATGTAACCTACAAACCTATCAAAGGTCTCTTAGAACTCCCCTCCCCTCCTCACGGATACCTGACAAGAATGTAATTTCGCAAGATGTTCTTAAGAAATATAAATTAATTTGTTTTTGCTACTGACACTACTCGACGTAATTACAAGAGGTCATAGGCTGTGAATGCAAAGAAAAATCGCGAGTATCGAGACTTTATTTCTAAGCTGCTTGCTATACGTCAACTGTCTGCACGCAGTCACAACGCCATCTAAAATTGTCCGATACCCTACGTAGACATGACATACTGTAACGATCCTAACCTACTCGTAGAACGTCTCCAATTGCTAAAACCATATCCAGATGCTGATCACACAGGGCATGAAGCACATATTCTGAAAATAGAGAAAGACTTACGTTATGCGTGTATTATTGACTAATAGCTCTGCAAAACAAGACCTCGCCCGTAAGCTCTCTCTCTCTCTCTCTCTCTCTCCCTCGACAGTGCAGCTTAGCACCCTACACACCCACCTCCATCAAATACATTCCCAACCCTACCCCCACCTAAACACTTCTTCTGTTGCATGTCTTGCACTGAGTAGCAATAAGGTTACAGACTCTTTGATAACTTCCTTTCCTACAACACTTAGGTTTTTAACTCCACCCCTAGCTGTACCGCCGGTCTTAAGTATGGATATAAGGAGCAAGGACATCCTAAAAAGTGGAGCAATGTAAACTCAATGCCCCTGTGTCAGTTCTGTCCCACAAGAGTAATGTAAACGCTAGAGCACTGTGCTCGCAATTCTCATAAGAACAATATATACACATTAGCCCTGTGCCAGGTCAGCAGAGTTAGTCCCATCTCTTAAGAGCAATATATGAGCACTAGCCCCTGTGCCAGTTGTTCTCATAAAAGCAAAGTATACCAAATATCCCCTGAGCCAAATATTCTCATAAGACCAATGGGTCCTGAGTTCCAGTATATAAAACCCTGAGAATGAGGCCAATGGACCGTAGCTATTTTACGCATTAGGCCCTGCGCCAGCTTTACCCATAAGACCAATATATAGCAGCCATCTTGCCCAGTAGCCCAGCTCCAGCTCCCCAGAATTAGCCCCATAAAAGCAATGTACACGCATTAGATTTTGCGCCAGCTTTCCTGATAATAATAATAGTTTTGTATTTCGAGAGTCAAGTTCACTTCACAAAATTATATAAACTACTCAGGATTCTAAGTCGGGGGGGATTGCCTGAAACGATACACAAGTATTACAAATTATCTACGCTGTCTTATGCATGTCATCAGTCTGGTTTTATACAGCTCTCCATTCTATCCTGTGCTAATCAACCACTGCACTGTACACCATGAAACAAGCCGTAGCCTCAAGTGATCGAAACCGTTACCTCTCATATTTGAATATGTCGGAGATCAAACACAGGGTCTACGGATATGACTTTCAGATGAATGAATGGTAGTGTCAATCATGATTCATATTTTAATCTTCTTTCAAAGGTAAGCGAACATTTTAATGCTGAATTTTATCACTAGCTTCCAGTATACGCCATCGGACAAATGAAGAATTTACTGAGTTTATACTTCCGGCCGAG
The DNA here is from genome assembly GCF_040414725.1 of Anabrus simplex. NCBI lineage: Eukaryota > Metazoa > Arthropoda > Insecta > Orthoptera > Tettigoniidae > Anabrus > Anabrus simplex. Next base: position 1,040,140,451 of record NC_090266.1, read on the forward strand.
AGGACACAGAGCACGTTTGCTCGTGAAGAATGTATCCCCCCTTACGAGGGACCTGAGGTTCGATTTGCCGGGGTTGAATAAAGAGTGCCATTTCAAGCATATGAAAGAACGCTCATTTCAAAATGAAAATTATATTCGGATTCATGTAGCAAACCCGCCTCATACCTCAATGTCCCCAAGTTCGATTCCCAGTCATAACCTTGTATGAGCGGCGTTAGGCTCAGCTAGAGGTCCTGGGTTACAAGTTGTAAGACCCTGAGGACATTTCAGTATCAGTATGACATGATCATTCTAGGTCGGGTTAGTGTAAAGAGAACAATCCGCGCTCCTGCCAACTTGCCCATTACCCCTGCGCCAACTGCCCAGAGTGCTACCGCGACCTCCACGAGCAGTGGCGTACGTGGAATTTGTGTCTCAACCGGCTATTCACTACAACTGATGAAGATAATAGATTGCTTTGAAAGCGGGTCATTCACGTGTCAGCGGCCCGCGTCTATCACATGCAGGCTGTCTTGAATGCCATCTTGCCCCACTAAGATATCAATACAAAACATAATATCATTATAAAAGTGTTCTTGAAGATCTAGGTTTTCAAACTTGGAGCAGAGTTCCCACATCTAGTGAAGAATGACATCTATAAAGACGGGGAGGAGAAGGAGATTAATTAATGAAAATTATGAAAGTCTGCCTATCAATGTTCATTCAATTATTATTCAGTAATATAATTGCACCTTGTGTTCGACAGACTGAAAAAATAAATTGTTGCATTAACCAAGTAGTCAATGAGAACCATGGATCTGCCGTAAAATTTAAGTGAGTTATTATCAATATTACCAGTCTAGCTTAAGCAAGCAGTGGAGGCGGATGTGCTGAGCAGTGAGTGTCGAGCAATGATTTCAGTGGAGCAATATCGAGCCGCATTGGAAGATGGCAGCGGGGCATGAAGAGGAAAGTAACGAGGAGAATGGAGTGCAAGGGTGATTTAGGAAGTATGAGAGAGGTGGTATTGGTGGCAGCTGTGGTGGCATTTTTACTAGTTATTGGGGGCGTGGAATTGAATCCCGGCCCGAATACAAGTGGAAACATCAGTTGGGATGACGTCGAAACCATTAAGGAGGTGGTTAAAGAAACATCTCAAATTGACCAAATCAAGGAAATGATACAGGACCAATCAAAAGAGTTTGATGACATGAAGAAGTGGGTCCAAGAAGAAATTGGTGAGTCAATGTCTAAGGTGGGAAGTAATGAGGAAGAAATTGTGCTATTGAGGAAGAAGGTAAAAAACCTGGAAGAGAATGTAGTTAAGTTGGAGTAAGAGGAAGCAATTTTTTTTTGCAATTTGCTTTACGTCAACCGACACAGATAGGTCTTATGGCGATGATGGGACAGGAAAGGTCTAGGAATGGGAAGGAAGCGGCCGTGGCCTTAATTAAGGTACAGCCCCAGCATTTGCCTGGTGTGAAAATGGGAAACCACGGAAAACCATCTTTAGGGCTGCCGGCAGTGGGGTTCGAACACACCCTCTCCAGAATAATGGATACTGGCCGCACTTAAGCGACTGCAGAGGAAGCAATTAGTAGCCAGGAACGTACGAGGAAATGTATATTTATAAATGGTGTGCAGGAGGGAGCGAAGGAGAATAAAACGGACATAGTATACAAAGTAGTGGAATTGATACAAAACAAAATGAAGATTAACTTCAGTGCAGTGAACATTGACGATGTAGAAAGAGTAGGCAAAGTGAGAGTTCATAGGCCAATTAAGGTCAGGTTGTTATCTATATTGATGGCCGATATTGTGGTGAGGAACGCTGGTAATTTACAAGGTGAGAACGTATGGGTGAAAAGAGACTTGGTAGGGAAGGGAGCAAGAACTTTAACATTTTAAGGAGACATCCAGTGAAACCCAGGCACCAAGGACTGAGAGCTTACATCAGAGGCCAACAGGTGGTTGTGGCAATTTGTAGATGAGTGAGAACGTGGTCAGTGGCTAAGTTTCGGGAAATGGGTGAGAAGCTTAGTCAGGAAGAGTGCATGGTGACGAATCAAGGTGATAGAAAGGCTGCGATGCGAACAGAAGGACATGACGAGGCAAGAGGCGGGCGCATGACAGAGGTCAGTGTCCGTTGTAGCTCAGGAGCGAAAACGAGAAGTCAGCAGGTGTTGGTGGAGGGAGAAACTGAAGAATCTGCAAGTACCGTCAACAGTATGCAGGTGCATGGAAAAGGTGAACGTGCACGAGGAGAAACAAAGGGAAGAGAGGCCTTGAGCAAACGGTGAAGTCTGAGTTTAAGGGACCTATGGGGAAAGAAAACTAAAGGTTTAGAGTAAGAGGCAAACAAAGAGCGTCTCAAAATACCCAAAAAGGACGGGGGAACTGGAAAGCGAGATGGCCATAATAACAAGAAGTAAATCTAGTAATATGGCAGAAGGGAGTGGAAACAAGGAAGTGGTGATGCAGGGGAGGATAGGTTATAGCTATATTCGAAGATACGATTTGTAAATATTGAAGGACTGCTAAGTAAGATGGTAAGGAAGATGTAATAAAATGAGTAGAAAGCTTCCATATTTTGGTGCTTCTAGAGACGTGGTTAGAAATAGGGAAGCTGTAAACGTACAGGGGTTCGTGGTCAAGTATAAATTAAAAAGAAAAGAGCGGACCACGGGCAGAACGCCGGAGGGTATAGTTGTTTTAATAAAGGAAGGAATTAGTGAATTAGTTGAAGACATTGAATATGAGATGGAAGAGGTGGTCTGGGTCAGGTTCAATATGGGGAGTGAGAAAGGGAGAGAAAATAAGGTGTGGTTGGATTTTCTATGCTGTCACCCAAAGGGCTTCCCATACGCTAATGAAATTATTTTTGAGGATTTATTATTGGAAACAAGTGTCATAGGAGGGAAGTATGAAGAAGATGGAATGTTGCTATTCGGTGATTGGAATGCTAGGATGTCACCTTTGTCCAATATACAGCAAAGAGGATAAGCAGTTGCTGAGGGGAAGAAGATTTAGCGAAGATAAAGAAAGGAATAGTTATGGGTTAAAACTCTTAGAAGATTGCATGGTGACGAGTCAAGGTGATAGAAAGGCTGTGGTGCGAACGGAAGGACATGACGAGGCAAGAGTCGGGCGTATGACAGAGGTCAGTGTCCATTGTAGCTCAGGAGCGAAAACGAGAAGTCAGAAGGTGTTGGTGGAGGGAGAAACTGAAGAATCTGCAAGTACCGTCAACAGTATGCAGGTGCATGGAAAAGGTGAACGTGCACGAGGAGAAACAAAGGGAAGAGAGGCCTTGAGCAAACGGTGAAGTCTGAGTTTAAGGGACCTATGGGGAAAGAAAACTAAAGGTTTTGAGTAAAAGGCAAACAAAGAGCGTCTCAAAATACCCAAAAAGGACGGGGAACTGGAAAGCGAGATGGTCATAATAACAAGAAGTAAATCTAGTGATATGGCAGAGGGGAGTGGAAACAAGGAAGTGGTGATGCAGGGGAGGATAGGTTATAGCTATATTCGAAGATACGATTTGTAAATATTGAAGGACTGCTAAGTAAGATGGTAAGGAAGATGTAATAAAATGAGTAGAAAGCTTCCATATTTTGGTGCTTCTAGAGACGTGGTTAGAAATAGGGAAGCTGTAAACGTACAGGGGTTCGTGGTCAAGTATAAATTAAAAAGAAGAGCGGACCACGGGCAGAACGCCGGAGGGTATAGTTGTTTTAATAAAGGAAGGAATTAGTGAATTAGTTGAAGACATTGATAATGAGACGGAAGAGGTGGTCTGGGTCAGGTTCAATACGGGGAATGAGAAAGGGAGAAAAAATAAGGTGTGGTTGGATTTTCTATGCTGTCACTCAAAGGGCTTCCCATACGCTAATGAAATTATTTTTGAGGATTTATTATTGGAAACAAGTGTCATAGGAGGGAAGTATGAAGAAGATGGAATGTTGCTATTCGGTGATTGGAACGCTAGGATGTCACCTTTGTCCAATATACAGCAAAGAGCACAAGCAGTTGCTGAGGGGAAGAAGATTTAGTGAAGATAAAGAAAGGAATAGTTATGGGTTAAAACTCTTAGAAGATTGCATGGTGACGAGTCAAGGTGATAGAAAGGCTGCGGTGCGAACGGAAGGACATGACGAGGCAAGAGTTGGGCGTATGACCGAGGCCAGTGTCCAGTGTAGCTCGGGAGCGGAAACGAGAAGTCAGCAGGTGTTGGTGGAGGCAGAAACTGAAGAATTTGCAAGTACCGTCAACAGTATGCACGCGCATGGAAAAGGTGAAGGTGCGTGAGAAACAAAAGAAAGAGAGGCCTTGAATGGCTGGTGGGAAAGGGAAGATGACGTATATTACATCGCTGGGCGGAAGTGTTATAGATGTAGTGATCAGCTTGGAAGACATTGTAGAGAGAATCAAGAGGATAGAAATAGGGGACTCGGTTGAATCATATCATGCCCCGTTTTGGGGTGAAGATAAAAAATTGAGAGAAGGAAAAGGGAGGAGAGAAAAAGAGGAGTGTTGAGAAGGGTAGAGGATATATTAAATGTAAATGATCAGAAAATGTAAAGCGAGATTTAGGTGCTCTTATAGAAAAAAGGAACTGCAACTAATTAAGTGTGAATGGGAGGAAGCGTTGAGGGAAAACAATGTTGATCAGACAGCTAGATGTAAGAAAAGAAGTACGGGAGGGGAAGACGAGTGGTACTATGAGGAGTGTAAGGAAATTAGCAAAATAGTCATGAGGTCTCTAAATGAATATTGAAAGCACTGAGGGAGTGTGAAAAGAGAAGATTTTTCTAAATTAAGAAAAGAATACAAGCTTTAAATGGCTGAGAGAACAAGCAGAGGCAATAAATAGGGAGTGTACGATGAAGCAACCTGAAAGGGTGTGGGAAGAGGAGTAAATAAAATAAATAAATGGGGAAGAGGGTTGACAAACCGAATATCGACTACGATTCATGGGTGGACTACTTCCTAGAATTATTAGGACGGAAGGACAGATGGAAATATACAGGGAGAAGAAGGTCGTACAGAGGGGAGTGAATATACAGATATATGAGCTTGATAAAGAAATATCAGAAGGGGGTAATTTGGGTGATAGAAAAACTTAAGGGTAGATCGGCTGGTGGATGCAATGGCATCAAAAATTTGTTTTGGAAATAAATGGGGAAATACAGCCAGATTATAGAGAGCATAGTAAAATTATTCAACAAGATTTTTGAGGGCGGTAGGTTTCCAAAAGAGTGGCAAACGGGGAGCATATGCCCAATTTACGAAAGGAAAGTTGAGAGGAATCACCCGAGTAATTATAGAGGTATAACTTTACTGGACTCCTTGAGTATGATCTATACAGGTATACTAGCGAACAAACTGAGAAACTGGGCGGAAGAGCAGTCAATACTGTCAGTTTTTCAGGGTGGTTTTAGAAAAGGTAGAAGGACAACATATAATATAATGACAGTCAAAATGATCCTGGAGAAATATCTAAATAAGGAAGGAGGTAAAGTATATCTAGCTGCCATTGATTTTGAGAAAAGCTTTTGGTACAGTGAGTAGAAACGCGTTAGTAGGAAAATTAGGAAGGGTGGGGGTTTGAGGGAAGATTATCAGAGCAAGTGAGGCTATATACGATAAATTATATTGTTGTATTAACCTGGAAGAATTTAGTAAGCGATCTGATAGATTGTAAGATGAGATTAAAACAGTGTTGTAAACTTCTGCCGATTTTATTTCTATTATTTATAAATGACATTCTGCAAGGTGACGGAGAGAATAACTGGGCATCTCCGGTTGTTAACGATATAGAGTTTCTAGAATTGATTTTTGCTAATGATGCGATATTAATGACCTTAAAAGGGTGGGGTTTACAAAGAAGTTTGAATGCGGTTTTCGAATATGCAAGTAAGTGTTCCATGAAAATTAATTGTAATAAATCGAAGGTGCTGGTAGTTCGAAAGAACAGGTCGAGAAAGGAGCGAAAATGGGTGGTACAGGGGGAGATGATTGACGGACAAAAAAATTGGAACATCTAGGAGTGCTTATAAACAAAGAAGGGGATGGGAGGACCAAATCAAGAGAGCGAAATGGAAGGGTGTTGCGGCTCCCTCAGTTATTACGATTTTCGAGACAAAGTACCCGGGTACAAATTATAGTATCCAAAGGATGGTGTTCAAGTCACTAGTGTTGAGCAGAGTACTTTATGAATGAATGAATGAATTAATTTATTAATGAACAACACAGGCGTTTAGCCCCAATACATGTTCACAATAGAGTTCTACCTAAGCCACCCTACAACTATCACGTCACTTAAATAAATAGCTGAATAAATAAATAAACAAATGAATAGCTAAATATAATAATAATAATAATAATAATAATAATAATAATAATAATAATAATAATAATAATAATAATATTAATAATACTATTAATAATCAGCTGGCCAACGGTTGATTCCCTCTATGAACCGTTTGCCAATATCAACATATAATATCACATGCGCGATCCCGGAGCCAGACAACTCCTTCTACCAAGTGTCCTTGTTGACACTGCACATTCCACACCGCCATTGTTTTTCTACATGACACACTCTGCTTTGCTGTGCTCAGGCAGACCTTGCCTCGCCAGCCATATCTATGTTTACCTCACACCTCACCTGTTGCAACTCTGTCCTTTAGCAATGCATATCTCCTACACCCCTCCATCTCCACAATTTCGCCACCAATAGATTTGTATATTACACAATACATCAATGACTCACCATTTGCCAACCCGTATTCACTCTTACAAACTCACATACATTTTACACATACTTACTCCCATACTCTTCAGTTGTCCTTATTTCACTCAACACTTACATCACTATACAACTAATCAATCATCATTTCAGCACTAGCATACCAAACACCAAGGCAACTCCAAAATTTTCAGCAATAGATAAAACCATCTCTACCAACCCGCATTAAAATCACCTCACCGACTCCAGAAACTCCCTACCACTCACCAATACTATTGCCTCCACAATATATACCATCTCATCCTTCAAAATACCACCTCATCTTAATCTCCTGTAATCATAATTAAATGATCAGATTTACCTACCAAGCTTTCTTCCACGTTACGCCACCAAACCAAAATTTCACCTATAAATACCAAACACTCATATCTACCGCCTCTCTAACACCACCTTTCACATATTATAGCAATACACTCGTTACTTTACCAATTTTCTTTGTATCTTACATTCGACTTTTGTTCCTATATCATACCAGCACAGATTCACATACAAATAACTTCAACTTACTCCTTTATTACCCTATACCTATTATACCTATTATACCAACACATACCACCATCACCGTCAAGTTCACTATACAGACACATCTATTACAACTTCAACTCCACCTAATAAAACACCTCAAGACAATTATTCAAACAAAACACCACTTCTCAAATCTCATCCCTTTCCACGCTTAAATTCTGCTATTACGTGTACCACCACTCCTCCATCTCCAAATATCAACAATAAATAAACACACTTCATTACCTACATATTCAACCATGCTTCGACAATAACAACTCGCCTTCTGTCATCCACCATCTTATATCACCACTTCTCCAACACCTCATTTCAACAATATAACACCTCCTAATTTAATCATAACACATACTCATACATACCAAGCCCTCAAAAACTTCCAACACCACATTTCAGCAATATAACACCAACTCCACCTCATATACCACCTCTACTTCTTCGGCCATTACACTCTCCTTCTAAACACACTTCATTACCTACATATTCAACCATGCTTCGACACTAACACTCACCTTCTACATCCACCATCTTATATCACAACTTCTCCAACACCTCATTTCAACAATATAGCACCTCCTAATTTAATCATAACACATACTTATACATACCAAGCCCTCAAAAACTTCCAACACCACATTTCAGCAATATAACACCAACTCCACCTCATATACCACCTCCAATTCTTCGACCATTACACTCTCCTTCTGCCCTCCACCATCTTATACCACCACTTCTCCAATACCTCATTTCAGCCCCATAACACGTCATAACTTACATACCACTTCTCCATCACCACATTTCAGCCTTCACAAATGAATACCATCATAACTTCCAACTCCACAACACCACCTACATCTCTTGCTTCTTGCCCTTAATTACTTACTTACTCACTTTATTATTGTTATTGCTTCTATAAATAGCTTCCAACATGGCCCTAAAGTCTCTCTCTCTCCGTCCGCCCCGGCTCAGATCGAAATTCTGCCCGAGACTCTGCCGGGTTACCTCTGTCCTTACTTGTTTACCCTGATCTTGTCTTACTCTACTGTTTTCACTTCCCAGTCTTTGCGTTTTACTTATTTCACTGCTTTCCCTTCCTTGCCTGCCCTCTTCACTGCTTTCCCTCCCCCTGCCTTTCTTCCTCACTTCTTATGGTCACCTTTTCACTTGTCCTCTCTTCCTGAACTTGGGCTTCTTCCCTGTTTATGGTCACATTTTCACTTGGCGCCTCTCCCTGACCCTCTTCACACTGCACACTGTTACTGATATCTCTCCTCACTTCCCCACTTTTCGTCGCACTACTCACTTTTTCTTCGTCTTCTTTTATCCTCCTGTCTAAGTCCATCAGTCTATTTACAGTCCAGATTTTCTTCCAATTTCTGCCTGCTACCACTAGCTCTTGCCCCTTAATAGTCGCTCTCAACCCTTGATTTATTGCACGAATCTTGTGTTTTCTAAGTACTTTCTCGTTCCTAATCGTCTCCCATCCCACGTCTCCCTTGATCCATATTTTCTCTCCCTGCATATTACTCGCATTTCTTATCACAGCATCAGCCATCAACGTAGAAAACAGTTCTAGTTTGATAGGCCTGTTGCCCCTAATTTTTCCCACCCTCTGCACATCATCTATATCTACTTCACTAAAATTAAGTTTCAAATTCCCCTGTATTAAGTCCACAACTTTGTAAGTTGTCAGTACTTTGTCTTCTCTCAACTCTTCAGGCACACCGTAGATAAATAAGCACTTATTTCTTCGATATAAAGTATTGGCTTCTACTTCTACTTTCAGCTTCAAGTTCTCCTTTCCTAATCGACCTATTTTTCCCTTAATGATACAACTTCTCCGGTGTTATGTCTCACTTGTGCTGTTATATCTTCCGTTTTTTCTCTTAACCATACCTCCATTTTTCCAAATTCCCTGGTTTGTTCCTTAATCATATTTTTAATTTGCTCAAAGGGCCAGCTTCTTCCACCACCTCTTTTACAGCTCTTCTGAATGCGTCCATATTTTCCCTTTCTTCATTTCTACTAGGGGTCGGGCCTGGGTTCAACTCGACCCCCGCCCCAATGCATAGCAAAATTATAATCACCGCCGCTGATAGCAGTAATTCACCTTTTCTCTCCAAATCCACATTACACCTTCCTAATTTCATTTCTTCTTTCTTCATTCTTCCCTGCCATCTTCCTACCGTCGCCCTGAACTGCTCTACACTAATCATTGTCGGCACACTTCTCCACAACCTTCCAGCTCTCAGCACTTTCACCCACACCTCCCACTCCCGGGACCCTCCACTCAATGCGAGCAGAGTACTTTATGGAGCTGAACTATGAGGTCTAGAGGAAGCCAGAGATATGTTAAACCAAGTTACTTGTAAATTCAGCAAGGCATTGATGCGACCCCCGCAGTGTACAGCAAATGCGGGGGCGATAGTAATTTGTGGGAAGCATATAGTTGAATGCGTGATGGAGGTAGTTAACTATTGGATGAGATTAAAGAGAGGGGATTGGGGGTATAGTGTTACAATCGGCTTATCAGCAACAGCTGAAAAGTATAAATGCTGGGATCTGGGTGGCGAAGTTCAAAATGTATGTTGAAAGGTTGGCTATGGGATATATATGGCGTGTGGTTTGGAATTAAGGGGGTAGTAGAAGTAGGAGATCGATTTTAATAAGGGTTAAAGACATTGAACTGGAACGACAGGTGGAGGAATGCAGAAAGGGAGCATCCCAAAGTACATTAAATAAGATAAGTCAAGTATCAAGGATAAGTATTGGTAATGCGGATAGAACTGTAAGAGGAGGTTTAATGTGGTGTATTTTGGGCTTGTATAAAACAAGGGGTGGATTAGAAATAAAGATAATTCATTGTGTTTATTGTGTGGAGAAGTGTAGAGAGACCTGCACTTGCTAGGAAAATGTAAAAAAAAAACAGAAAAAGTGAGAGTGAACCTATTGAGTGTAAGTCAGCAAGAACTAATAAAACAGAGTAATGATCAGAAAATTATTGGGTGGGTGATAAAAGAATGGAATAGGGTAGAGAATCTGAATGGGTATTTTAAGTGCTGTAAAAAAATATGTATTGAGAAATTAAAAGAAGCGGTCGTGTGAGATTGCTAAGGAGACACTTTGACATGAAATTAAATAAGTAGGACAGTATATGTAAGAATCTGGAATAGTGGTTTTTGTGTGATTAAATATCTTGCGTTGTCGGTATTAGATTTCTAGGTAGTAAGCAAAAGGAAAGGGGAATGAAGGCAAGAGGCTCAGCAGATTATAGGAAGAAAAAGGGTGAATCAGCAAGATCTTAGTACGGTGATGTAGGTCGCGACGTGGAGCAGGCAGCTTTGTCGAAAGTCGATGAAATATGATTCAAGGACGAGGTGTTGCTGTGCTCTACGTTGTGACGGGAGAATGTAGAATGGAAGTAGATTAAGACTTGCTGATTCAACCAGGATTGGAGAGGCAGGTTATTATTCTTTATTTTTGTTTCGTTTAGTGTTTGCCGTGTGCCGAAGTGGCTCGTTTAATATTATGTCGTTATACCGAGGAGGCTTGTTTATTAGAGTTTATTTATAAATTATAATGTTTTATATTTGTCCTTATTTGATCTTTTGTGTTATTTCTATTTTCTACGCACAAATTAAGGTTGGAAAACTGTAAATCTGGGGAAAATAAAGATTTGTTACATATTGAAATTATGAATATTACTATATTTTTAAAATCCTAACTGCCAAAACATTACCTTTGGATCTGGTAACACAGTGTCCGGTTCCTTGGCTAACTGGTCAGCATAGTGGCCTTTGCACTTTGCGACGCAATTTAGGACAATATCGGCTGGATGAGTTCAATTGGACTAGACAAAAGAATGACTGAATGGGTGGCTATATTTCTAGAAAGTAGAACTCAGAGAATTAAAGTACAATAGGCGCAGGTTTATCTGACATTGCAATAATTAAGGCCACTATGCATAAGGCTCCTGGTTCAATTTCCGGCTGATTCCTGGATTTTAACTGTATATCGTTCATTCCTACGACTCGGGGATTGCGTCTTTGTGTAGGTCTCGATACATATCTTCTTCTACACACTACATGTACCACTACTAACCACCACAGAAACAACTAATAGTGATTACGCTCTTTCACACATGGTTGGCGTCAAGAAGGGCATCTGACCGTAAAAGTGGGCCTACCCCAAACAAACGGGGAAAAAGTCCAGAAAGTAGAATAATAATCTAAATAATATGCCTTACATTTTACCTTATCGGAAGTCCACTATTTGAAAACGATTAGTTGGTAATCCTCGACAAAGGCCTTGACATACTTGCTGAAATTTGTTGTCGGTATAATACTTTCCACCAAATTACCCTCCTCTCTGACTCTCTGATTAGTTTGGTCTGTTCACATGTTCAAGTATCACTGGAGGGTACTTTGATGTAACTAGTTTCGGGTGACCTACTGAATGGGCAGAGTGGACGAATGTCGGTTGTAATTAAAAGGCCTGAGCCAGTGAAACCAATATCTATGTCAAATTCCAAGTCAAAACGCGACTTGGTTTTTATTAAATTACGGAGACTTCCTTGTGTTTGCAGAGGGAAATATTAATACACCAAGGTGACAAAAAACTGACTGAATGGGTGGCTATATTTCTAGAAAACAGAACTCAGAGAATTAAAGTACAATAGGCGAAGCTTTATCTGACACTGCAATAAGAGAGAATTCCTCACGCAGTGTTATTGGACCTTCATGGTTCCTTATATATATAAATGATATGACTAAATAAGTGGAATCAGAGAAAAGCCTTTTTGCGGATGACGTTATTCTGTATAGAGTAATAAATAAGTTACAAAATTGTGAGCAACTACAAAATGACCTCGATTATGTTGCGAGATGGACAGTAGGCAATGGTACGACGATGAACGTGGTTAAAAGTCAGGTTGTGAGGTTTACAAATAGGAAAAGTCCCATCAGTTTTAATTACTGCGATTATGGGGTGAAAGTTCATTATGGCGATCATTATAAGTACCTGGGTGTTAATATAAGGAAAGATCTTCATTGGGGTAATCACATAAATGGGATTGTAAATAAAGGGTACAGTTCTCTGCACATGGTTATGAGGGTCTTTAGAGGTTGTAACAATGATGTAAAGGAGAGGGAATATAAGTCTCTGGTAAGACCAAAACAACAAGATAGTTTCAGTGTATGGGACCCTCCTCAGGATTACTTGATACAAGAACTGGCAAAAAAAAATCCAAAGAAAAGCAGCTCGATTTGTACTTGGTGATTACCGACAAAAGATTAGCGTTACAAAATTGCTTCAAAGTTTGGGCTGGGAAGACTTGAGAGAAAGGGGACGATCTGCTCGACTAAGTGGTATGGATATTTAATTCGACATTGAATTGTATAGATTTAATTAAAACTCTTCACTAGCTTGCACATTAGTTGCCTTTTTTAGAACCTCTATTAGAAACAATGGCAAAGAATAATAAATCAAAGATTACATAAAGTAGCAAGTAAGACTGCCTAATAATATGCTATTTTTAGTTCACCAGTACTTTATCAGGGGGTTACTCCCCATATACTCCCTCCCCAGTGACAACAGAGAGGTATTTGGCAGGAAACCGAACAGTTAGACCTGAACGAAATTGGGTATTTTTCAGTGGCGAATTTCCCATACATGCGATTGATGTGTTACTTTTCTTGTATTTTCAACGAAAAATAAATATTCATTGCTCATATTTTCATGGATGTTATTTATATAAAATTCAAATGCACGTTTATCGATACTCAGAAATGGAAGTAACGAGCGTGGCTGATTAGTGACTGTTACTAATTATTGCCAAACTACTCCAGCGATGGCAGCACGAGAATTGAATTCTTGTTCCTTGTTGACCTCTTCCATGGGGTTGGAATGCGGAACGAACAGCAACATCCGTCAAGAGGGCGGTATAAGCTGGGAACCTGTAAGTTATCGCGCGTGGCCAGGATTTATTTGTTATTTCGTGAAATACTGGAGTTCTTGCTTGTGAGCGGTTCATTTCTCGTGCTATAAATGATGATATATGACAAGTGTACGTTGTAGTATTAAAAATAATTTCGTTTCGTGTGTTTGCAGTGTAAATATCAAACAAAGAAAATGCGAGAATGATGCGATTTTGAAAGGACATAACACCGATCACAGAGTAGTTCATCAGGCATGGATGTAGGAGAGCCAGGATCCTGCGCACCACGCAATTGGAATTGAATTATTCTAACCATTGTGTGTAATCGAACGATTATTAAGAGAAACATTTGGTATGCTTTCTTTTAAGGAGAAAAGCAGAATTATGAATGGAGGACAACCGCGTCCAACTCTGAATGTAACTACACAACTTAAGTAGTGTGTTCGTCACTTCAACAGAAATATTCATGAAACAGACCATTGGATTGGTGGATATGAGATTTTAAATAAACTTTTCTACTGGCCCTGTTTGTGGTTTTCTCTTGAAAAATGTGTTTGGAGTGACGGTCTGTTTGCGTTGATGTTTCCATTTCCTTTTTCGGTTACATCCCCTAAACCAGGAGTCACCACTGGTATTTTTGATCCGAGTTGGTACTGATGATCCTTTTCCTTGATTGTCGCTGGTAGTCAGGTGATCAGTTGTGGCATTTAAAGTAGTAACACACTTAACAGGAGAAGGATTATAGTCACTGTCCAAAAGGAATGCAGGTTTGAGTCTGTTAACAGAAACAGTTTGTTCGCCATGAGCTGTGTCGATTACGAAACACTTAGTAGAACGGGAAATCACCTTCAATGGTCCATCATATACTGGGTTGAATGTTGCGCGAAAGGCATCATGTCAGATGAACACATGCGAGGCACAGAGGAGGTCGGAGTGGACAAAAGGACGCTTTGCTGAATGATGCCCAGGTTGGACAGGCCGTAAAGACCGAACATGGTCCTTTAACTTGAAGATGAAGGAGGGAATATCTGTTGCCATATTTTGTTCTTCGAGATAGTCAGCTGGTAGGCGAACTGGCTCTCCATATAATAATGTAGCTGGTGTAGATGCCAGATGTTGTATAAGAAGTGATAGAAGTCCCAGTAAAACGGTTGTTAGTTGGAAGACCCAGCTGTTTGATAGTTGTGCACGAAGTAGTGTTTTGAGCTGTCAGTGCCATCGTTCGATTTTTTCGTTAGCTGTCGAATGATAGGCTGTTGTCTTAATGTGAGTTTTGCCTAGAATTTTCATAAGGTTGCTGAATAATGAACAGTCGAATTGTTTGCCTCGATCTGTAGTGGTGACAGATAGTACACCAAAACTAGCTATCCATGTGTGGAGAAGAGCATAGGCTACTGTTTCAGCTGTGATGTCCTTCAATGGTGTAGCCTATGGCCAGATGGAGAAGTGATCGACGATGGTCAGCAGGTAGTGGAAACCCTCAAATTGAGGAAGGGGACGTACAATGTCGATGTGAATATGGGAGAAACGTCGATCGACTGGAGCAAATGTACCAATGGTGCGGTTGGTGTGTCTGGTCATCTTGCAACGCTCGCATCATACGCAAGTTTTAGCCCATAATCTCACATCTTTTTTGAGCGATGGCCAAACGTTCCGTTCCTGTATTGATCGGACGGATGCATTGATGCCTGGGTGAGAAATATTGTGTAGTGCGTCAAATGCTTGTTTGCGAAACTGTTTTGGTAAGTATGGCCAGATGTTTCCAGTAGAAATATCAACAGTTAACTCATTTCCTGATGGTAGACACACATTTTTGAATTTGAGAGAAGTATATTTTGACTGCAATAATGAATGAAGTTCCCGGTCGATTAATTGTCTTTGGGCTACATTGTCAAATGATAATTGCGATGGAACTGAGATAGATGAGATGCGTGAACAGAAGTCAGCTGGAATATTGTCCTTGCCGGGGAGGTACCTTAAGTCAGTAGTAAACTGACCAATAAGTAATAAAGTCCAACTGTCGTAGCTGTCTGGGTGTTGCGCTTTGTTTGAACGTTGATGGAAGGCAAATGTCAGAGGTTTGTGGTCTGCATAAAGTGTGAATTCCCTACCTTCCAGCAAATAACGGAAGTATTTAATTGCTGAATATGCCGCGAGTAATTCCCGGTCATATATGTTATACCGCTTTTGTGTCTCACTTAGAGTCCTTGAGTAGAATCCTAAGGGTTCTAGTTTTTGATTACGAATGTGGTTCACGGATGCTCCCATGGCGAAATCAGAAGCATCGACAATCAATATGAGTGGTAGGTCACATGGCGGATGGGCTAAGAGGGTTTCATTTGCGATTTCGTGCTTCAAATGTTCGAAGGCTTGCATTGCCTCTGCTGTCCACTGAACTTTTCTGCGGTCACTCTTGCGCGTGTCTTTGCAGAGATTGTAGATCAAATGTTGAGTCACAGTAGTGGTGGGTAGTGAACGACAATAGAAGTTTACCAAACCAAGGAATCAACGGAGTTCGGAGGTATTGATAGGTTGTTGAAAAGAGAGAATAGCTTCAATGCGATTGTTGAGTGGTTTGATACCTGCAGATGTTACACAGTATCCTAAGAATGAAATTTCAGAAACCCCAAAAATTCACTTTGTTAGGTTCACATTGATGCAATATTTATGTAAACGTTCCAGCAGGATTCCAAGGTGGCGTTCGTGTTCCAGGTCATTTTCAGATGCTGTGACGATGTCATCCAAGTAACAGAAAACAAAGTCCAGATCTCGAGGAATGGAGTCAAATGATATCTCTGAAATGATTAGGCTGCATTGCAAAGCCCAAACGGAAGTTTGAGGAATTCGAATAAACCGAAGGGTGTAATAACGGCAATTTTTGGTATATCATTTTCTGATACTGAAATATGATGAAACGCACGTATCAAGTCGATTTTGGAAAATACTGTTTTACCTGACAGGCGACTGTTGAAGTCCTGCAGGTGTGGAATTGGGTATCGATCTGGTACAGTAATTGCACTGAGAGCCCTGTTAACATGGGCGCCAGGATCCATTAGCCTTGGATGCTAAGTGAGGAGGACTGGACCATGTATATATAGCATGTGCCATGTGCCGCATATAACGAGAAACCTAAGAATTTCCCGAAGCAGAAGGAAGCTGTGCACTAAAGGAGCATGGTGCGACGCTTTGTTTTGCCTTTTCACGGTATTTGAGATGATACCAACATAATGTACTATCTGGTTGGTGTTTTTGACTATGAGATGAACATAACCTTGAACTAGAACGGAATAGATTTTGATTATCAGTTATCAGGCATACTGTTGATTGATAGTGACAATCGTTCGATTTGTGCCTTTAAACGGGAGATCCGATCGAGTTGTGGCAAAGATGATTCGGTAATAGATCGGGTTGACTGTATGGCAGATATGCAAAATGTGGGGTTAGAATAATCTATTATGCGTCAGCCATAATAGTCATGTTGACTAGTGTGTTATTTGATGAGGCTAACATAGATCTTAAGTTTAAAGGTAATCGTTGTATGAAAATTGTGCGTAAAAAAGTCATCTTTTACTTGGCTTCCGACGAGAGCACGCATTTCTCTTAACAGCTGGCTGGGTTTCTTGTCCCCTAGTTCAAGTTCTGTTAAGAGATTTGTAAACTTCCGGCCATCAGTTTCCTCGAATTCTCCTGTTAGGGGTGTTGTCAGGTCCGTGAAATGTGTCTTAGAGGTTTGGTTAAGAAATTGCTCAATATTTCTGCAACGTCCGGTTCACTTGAGCCTATAACGTAATTAAATTTTGTAAGTTCAGCAGTAATACGAGCGGTAGCGAACTGAGCTTCTATTTGGACTAACCAGATTCTAACGTGTTTAGGTCATATAGGTGGAATTTTAACTGCAACTCGCGCTATTTGTTCATTGTCTGTAGGCATGTTGTCATGTGGCATTACAGTATTTTTGGTGTCACTGGTTGACATGACAATTATATATATATGGAATAATATTAGATACACACTATCTGCACTGCACTGGTACCGTACGATAGACGTCGAGGTCACCACTATGGATATTTAATTCCACACTGAGTAGTATAGATTTAATTAAAACTCTACACTAGCTTGCACATTAGTTGCCATTTTTTAGAACCTCTATTACGAACAATGGCAAAGAATAATAAATCAAAGATGACATAAAGTAGCTAGTAAGACTGTCTAATAATATGCTATTTATTTAGTTCACCAGTAGTTCACCAAGGGGTTACTCCCCACAGTGGTATGTTCCAAGCTGTCAGTGGAGAGATGGTGTGGAATGACATCAGTAGACGAATAAATTTGAGTGGTGTCCTTAAAATTAGGAAAGATCACAATATGAAGATACAGTTGGAATTTAAGTGGACAAATTGGGCCAAATATTCGTTTATAGGAAGGGGAGTTACGGATTGGAATAACTTACCAAAGGAGATATTCAATACGTTTCCAATTTCCTATCAATCATTTAAGAAAAGGCTAAAAAAACAACAGATAGGGAATCTGCCACCTGGGCGACTGCCCTAAACGCAGATCAGTGCTGATTGATTGATTGATTGATTGATTGATTGATTGATTGATTGATTGATTGATTGATTGATTGATTGATTGATTGATTGATTGATTGATTGATTGATTGATTGATTGATTGATTGATTGATTGATTGATTGATTGATTGATTGATTGATTTATTTATTTGGATGTTAAACTAGTGCAGTTGCCCCCTTGAAATATACACTGCTTAGAAAAGAAATTTGGTCATTCCTTTATACGTTCATACCTCCATGATACCCACACATATTGAAATGAAAATAGACACGCATTGAAAAAAAACCTTTTTCATTACAACAACTAAAATTTGAAAAGAAACCCGTCCTTTGAACATTAATACACCACGCCATTGCATAACGTGACGTAAACAAAGTAATCCCCGGTCATATACTAAGATGACTACGTGGTAATTAAACATCTTAACAAGAAGTGTTACCTCCCTTGCATGGATCACAGCTTCACAACACCTTCTCGTGCTTCTGACAAGCCGCTACACGTTCAGTTGAGGCAGGCGTCCCCACTCTTCCACAAGGCTTATTCAAGGGCTTCTAGACTTCAGGATTCCTCTATCAGATGCATTTCTCCAATTGTCCAAGACTTGTCCAGTCGGATTCAAATTGAGATTTCTGGATGACCACTCCAGTCGTTGCACGTGGTGCTCTTTCAGGAATCTCCGAATGATGTCCGCATCATGCACTCTAGCATTATTGTGCATGAATACTGCGTTTCTTCGAAGTTGATTCATGTGAGGAATCAGAGATGTTACTAAGATCTCGTCAGTACACAGTCGAGCAGTTAAGGACCCATTACGAATGATACGGAGATCGGTTTTTCATGTTAAGACTTATGCCTGCCCACATCATAACAGATCCACCCTCATTAACAACAGCAGATTGTAGAGCTGTCGGATGAAATTGCTCCACACGTCTTCTCTATATACCCTCTGAACGATAGGCGGTCAGTGCTAGGGCACCTGGCAACACTTCCAGTCTCCTGGAAACATTTCCGCAGATACCAAATCGTATTCTGAGCAACTCCCAACATACCAGCAACTTACCTCTGCGAGTAACCTTCTTGAACCAGTGTAAGTGCACGAGTGGCTTTACTCGACGATAACTGCTTCCCCCGTTGCCTGCCTTGATCCGCACGATCAGCCATGACCAGAACTCCACACAGACCAACCTTCGCACATATTTTTAATTGGGGCACTCGTAAATTGAAATTGACGCTGACACATACCAAATATCCAGATGAAAGTGGAGCCCTCTGTTACGTGAACAGGTCCTGTTATACCGTAATAGTCCAATCCTCATCCCACTACGCATTCGTACAATGTAGCTAGTAAGATCTAATGACGTGACGAAATGTCTTTTTGAGCAGTGCAGATGGCAGTTAGAGATCATGTCCATATTGACTGTTTAACTGCCCCTGACTTCACAGGGCCAATACACTCATTTACCCTACTTGCACTCATAATCGTATGATCAGTCACTCAAAGAAAGAATGAACGAGAGGTGTGGTTTAGGTTCCAGGCAGGTTCGCGTTCCTCAGAAACAACTGAACCTATGGATACAACGTTCGTTGTGGGTATCGACAGAGGAGTGAATTATATTTTGATAATAAATCAAATTAAGACTGATAAAAGTATCAAATGCGAGAAACGTGCAATACCATGCGCTCATTCTCTTTTCGAACGACTACACATCCAGTGATAATACTCCCGTATGAATCTTTAGGTGATAGTGTCCAAATCATCCGTTATGATACACACTAATAATAACTCAACGAAATGAAACATGACGTAAATTACCTTGTTGTTGATGATGATGGTGATGATGATGATGATGATGATGATGATGATGATGATGATAACATCATAGCACCGTACGGACCGAATAATTGAAAGATCGCATTCGCTAGAAGGTGGGTCCGAACCCCACCATCGACAGCCCTGAACATGGTTTTGCGTGGTTTTTCATTTCCATACCAGGCAAATCTATATCTTTATTAAGGCCATGGCCGTTTCGCTTGTGTCTGTTTACCGAGTTACAGAAAGAAATAAATTACATGGATCACGTTTTTTTATGTAATTTCGGTGAGTCGACCCCTCAAACCTGAGTCTGTACCAGCAGTGCGTTAAACGTAACCACAAATAATGTTATAACTTACTGATCTCTGTGCGATCAAACGCTGGCATCTCTATGGAGTTGTCGAAAATTTTATAGGAATATCTTATTATTTTTTTACAAATTGCTTTACGTCGCGCCGACACAAATAGGTCTTAAGGTGACGATGGAATAGGCCTAGGAGTGGGAAGGAAGCCCCCGTGGCCTTAATTAAGGTACAGCCCCAGCATTTGCCTGGTGTGAAAATGGGAAACCACGGAAAACCATCTTCAGGATTGCCGAAAGTGGAGTTCGAACCCACTATCTCCCGGATGCAAGCTCACAGCTGCGCGCCCCTAACCGCACGGCCAACTCGCCCGGTATTATTATTATTAATATTATTATAAACAGAACCGTGGCACATATAGCGCTTAATAGTCTTGGTCTGCCAAAACGACAGTTGCCCAGCCAGATGGTTTGCAGATATTGGAGTGCACGTAGACAGCGTGACGGCACCTTCAACCGTATTACATGGCTTGCAAGATCAATTTAACTGTCCTTCACATCGAGTAGCTCCTCGACCGGCCTCGCGAGACCGAATGATTCCCGTTCCATCTAGTAGTCAGGGTTTAAAATCCTTGGGCGAGGAGTACGTACTGCTGAAATTCCTTGTTGCGTATCTGAATTATGTCTGGTAAAGTTATGTGTGCATGTCTGCTCCAATGAATGTGTTTTGAAACATTGGAAGGGGGCAGATTAAAAAGGGTGATCTTAAGAAAATTACCACTTCATCGATCGCCTGGTGTTGAAAACCACGGAAAGCTCATTTTACCTCCGAAATCCATGGAGCAATGTTAATGTTTTGTCAGCATGAGTTACCTCAATTTGATTTGGATTTTTGCTATTTATTTTACGACTCACCGACACAGACAGGTCTTATGGTGACGATGGGTTAGGACTGGGCTAGGAATGGGGATGAAGCGGCCGTGGTCTTAATTCATGTTCAGCCCCAGCATTTGCCTTGTGTGGAAATGGAAAACCACGGAAAAGGCTGTCGACAATGGGGTTCGAGTCAACTATCTCCCGAATATAATCTCACTACTATGTGAACCATGCCGCGAAGCCAACCTGCTCGGTTAAATTTGATTTCAACAAAGTACTAGGGCAAGGACAAGCGACCTTTTAAGGAAAATTACCAGTAGAAAAATTGTCGGGCTGAGTGGCTCAGATGGTTGAGCCGCTGGCCTTCTGACCCCAACTTGGCAGGTTCGACCTTGGCTCAGTCCGGTGGTATTTGAAGGTGCTCAAATACATCAGCCTTGTGTTAATAGATTTACTGGCACGTAAAGGAACTCCTGCGGATGAACATTTTGGTACCTCGGCGTCTCCGAAAACCGTAAAAACGTAGTTAATGGGACATAAAATCAATAACATTATTATAATGAATAAAAAAATTGCCGGGTAAACTGTCTAACCAGAAGAAAACACGCCCCGTTGTGCTTTGTGTAGCAGAAATTAAATTTGAAGTGACTGATATTTGAACCCGAAGATGCAGCTGTTAAAAAAAAAGCTGACATCTAACCGCCTGAACTAGGGAGGGGCCCTAAAAATAATTAGGCGTTAAAAATTCACTACTATCGAAACGGCAGATCACGAGCACGTAATTCAAGTCTCGCTAATTCCCGTTCTTGGCCAAGTTACTGGGTGTGCGAGTGCTATGAAGTATGGGAGTGAGTTGAAATGAGACGACCAGTTGATACAGGAGAGAGACGTCGCGGCGTGATGTAAATATAGCTTCCGACCGGAGTTCACCGCCTCTGCCATGGCGCCTGGCTCTGGGCTTTGCAGCTTCGTCGTCGAAGCTTCGGATTGAGAATACATCAATTGTACGATAACTTATACAGTCGTGTAGATGTTAACGATTATGCCGGATTTCACCCCAACAAATCGCCAGTGAATTAGTATTCAATTCCAAGGCTACCGGGCGAGTTGGCCATGCGGTTAGGAGCGCGCAGCTGTGAGTTTGCATCCGGGAGATAGTGGGTTCGAACCCCACTGTCGG
This sequence comes from Anabrus simplex, assembly GCF_040414725.1. NCBI lineage: Eukaryota > Metazoa > Arthropoda > Insecta > Orthoptera > Tettigoniidae > Anabrus > Anabrus simplex. The sequence continues at coordinate 1,040,162,441 of NC_090266.1, forward strand.
CATCCCTGAAGATGGTTTTCCGTGGTTTCCCATTTTCACACTAGGCAAATGCTGGGGCGATACCTTAATTAAGGCCACGGCCGCTTCCTTCCCACTCCTAGCCCTTTCCAGTCCCATCGTCATCATAAGATATATCTGTGTCGGTGTGACGTAAAGTAACTAGCAATTCCAAGGCTATAGGTTCGATCCCGCCGTAGTCCAATTATATTGAATGTTATATAAAAAATACTACAGTCTCTAACGAGTAAAACTGATTTATTTTGAGGTTAAACACACTTCAGATCAAAAGTCCAATCTAATTACAGTGGTGTGGGACCTGTCCGATAGCTTTCTTTCTTTCTTTCTTTCTTTCTTTCTATCAGGCTACTTTCAAAGATCCGTCATCCCTCATTTTCTCTGTCAGGGGTTCGCGGTCTTGTTTGTACAATTATGCAGACAGTCTAAAGCAGGTCTCATATCTGGGGACATTCCATCTGAAACCAGACTGAAAGAAAGAGAACTAAAAATATTGAAATAATACATTAACTTAGAAATGTAATGTAGTTGGACATACTCATTTCTCCTCAATCTTCCTTTGTTCCACAGCCTTCATTATATTAAATGCTTAATATAGTATATCTTTGGACAGTCAACTTTTCACAGAAATATCATGAACAAACCATTAAAGTTTTAAAGATAATGTATGTATATTTACCACTTAGGATCGTTTCCTGATAGGGGTCGGGGATAAAGTGAGATGAAATTATATGGTATGTTTTTACGAACGGGTGCACTTCCTGTCACCAATCTCAGTTGAAGAGCTAATGAAGATGCAATGAATGATGGTGAAAGGAACTGGGTAAGGAGGTGGAAGGAATCGGCCGTGGCCTATGAATAGAAACTGTTCTGGCATTCGCCTGGATGTGAAAATGGGAAACCATTCTCAGGCAGTCGGCGGTGGTGTTCGAATCCACACGTCCATAGCCGCTAACAGGCGCGACCATTCTGTTCGGTACAGAATAGAATACAATAATAACTGTCTTTATTGCGTTTTGAAAGCGCATTTACTAAACTGAACCGAATTCCCAATATTACAATAATATTTTCCTCTTCAACGCAGGAGATCAACTGCGTTTACAAAGCTTTGAGGGTCTACCTATAATTCTATGAAAGTGGATTTACTTGTTCTGTTTTCGAAACTTGCACCTTAACTTACGCAACCTCACACGACCTGAAGCCAGCAGGAGAGAAGAATCCAAACATTTTCAAGAACATCAGAACTACAGCTAGCGCAATTCCCTTCAATTGCAATTCTTTGTTCATTTTGTATTCGCATATCATTCACGGCCCCATACATTTGACAACACACACTTACTCAACCGCCGAAACTAAAAGCTTTTTTTTTTTTTTTTTTTTTTGCTACTTGCTTTACGTCGCACCGACACAGATACGTCTTATGGCGACGATGGGATAGGAACGGTTTAGGAAGTGGAAGGAAGCGGCCGTGGCCTTAATTAAGGTACAGCCCCGGCATTTGCCTGGTGTGAAAATGGGAAACCACGGAAAACCATCTTCAGGGCTGCCGACAGTGGGGCTCGAACCCACTATCTCCCGATTACTGGATAGTGGCCGCACTTAAGCGACTGCAGCTATCGAGCTCGGTCTAAAAGCATTTACGTATTCAGATATGTTTTTTTCCATTTTATAATTTTTTAAGTTTTAACATTTTAATCGTTATCTTAATAGTATTATGAACAACCCGCATGATTTGAAAAATGTAAATGACTTCCTCTGTTAGAAAAAATTGCTGTACATAATCTTGATTTGAATGCTTTTCTACACCTATTTTAAAATGTACGGAATTTTTAAAAGACCCATGTTCATTTTTTGCCTTTGTTCGAACTTTACGTGGAATGCCCCATACAGTATATCAACTATATTCACCCATTTAATGGTCATCAAGCCATGGTAATATTCATGGTCTGAATCTCATCGAAATTAGTGAATGATACCTCGTAGACAAATAAAATACTGATCGGGAGATTAGAGAATAACTTTGTGAAAATCTATTGCAATGATGTTCGGAGATAGTTTATTCTATCAGTTTTTTACGTCATATCAACAAAGAGAGGTCTTCTGGTGTCGTTAGGATAGGACAGAGTTAGGAATGGGAAGAAAGCGACCGTGGTCTTAATAAGGTATAGTTCCAGCATTTGACTGGTGTGACAATGGGAAAACATGGAAAACTATCTTCAGGACTGCCGACAGTTGGGTTCGAGCCCACGATCTCCCGAATGCAAGCTCACAGCTACGTGACCTATCCGCGTAGCCATCTCGCTCGTTTTTTTACAACTTGCTTTACGTCGCACCGACACAGATAGGTCTTATGGCGACGATGGGACAGGAAAGGGCTAGGAGTGGGAAGAAAGCAGCCGTGGCCTTATTTAAGGTACAGCCACTGCATTTGCCTGGTGTGAAAATGGGGAAACCACAGGAAGCCATCTTCAGGGATGCCGGCAGTGGGGGTTCGAACCCACTATCTCCAAATGCTGGATACTGGCCGCATTTAAGCGACTGCAGTTATCGAGCTCGGTTAACTCGCCCGTTGTAGATAGTCTAAAGGTTCCAGCATTTGACTGGTGTGAAAATGGGATAATATGGAAAACTATCTTCAGGACTGCCGAACTGCCGACAGTGGGGTTCGAGCCCACGATCTCCCATATCTGTCCATAAGATAATGCCAATAGTGAATATATCGAAATGGCATCAGGTAAAAGGAAAGAAAAAAGTATTCGCCACAAACGGAAGTTTCATGACTTAAGCCCTTTCGTAAATAAGCGATTCAGTTGAGACTGGGCACACGGCGGCTAACAAGCGACTGCACATATTCACCACATAGGGATGACATTGGCATTGGCAACATGGTGGTTATTATTATTGTGCTTTTCTGTAGATTAAATACCGGCACCTCAAAGGGCTGCCTAGAAGTGAATGGGATGGGAAGAGGAGGAAGTTGAGTTGTCAGTTTTCTTTCTACAGTGCAGTGTTTATTTGTTTCAAGTTTTTCTGCTAACTGCATATTTATTTAATGATTTGATCAACCGAGTTGCACGTTGTGAGTTCCTTAGTACACAAATCACTTATATCGAACCTGTGAAATATGATATAAAGATACGACAAGATATCGCAACCCAGCGCCTCACTTCATGCGGAGTTGACAAGAACCTGTCATCCAGCATTTCAAGTTTTCATTGGATACCGCAGGGCTCTCTCGCTGTTACGGCTTGTTCAAGTCTCCCTAGCCTACTGAAACTGTCATTGGCGCCGTGCAGCGCAAGAAACATCCAAGCCACACCGCATGGTGAAGTTTAGGGGAGCACAATTATACTACAGCAACAAGCGCTGCGTGCTGGGCGACATACAGCTGTTCCAATCAATCAATCACTACTGATCTGCATTTAGGGCAGTCGCCCAGGTGGCAGATCCCTATCTGTTGTTTTCCCAGCCTTTTCTTAAATGATCGCAAAGAAATTGGAAAATTATTGAACATTTCCCTTGGTTATTCCAATCCCTAACTCCCCTTCCTACAAACGAATATTTGCCCCAATTTGTACTCTTGAATTCCAACATTATATTCATATTGTGATCTTTCCTACTTTTAAAGACACCACTCAAACTTATTCGTCTACTGATATCCTCCCACGCCATCTCTCCACTGACAGCTCGGAACATACCACTTAATCGAGCAGCCCGTCTCCTTTCTCCCAAGTCTTCCTAGCCCAAACTTAGCAACATTTTTGTAACGCTACTCTTTTGTCGCAAATCACCCAGAACAAATCGGACAGCTTTCTTTGGATTTTGTCCAGTTCTTGAATCAAGTAATCCTGGTGAGGGTCCCATACACTGGAACCATACTCTAGTTGGGGTATTACCAGAGACTTATATGCCCTCTCCTTTACATCCTTACTACAACCCCTAAATACCCTCAAAACCATGTGCAGAGATCTGTACCCTTTATTAACAATCATACTTGTTAAGGTCTTTTCTTATATTAACACCTAGGTACTTACAATGATCCCCAAAAGGAACTTTCACCCCATCAACGCAGTAATTAAAACTGAGAGGACTTTTCCTATTTGTGAAACTCACAACCTGACTCTTAACCCCGTTTATCATCATACCATTGCCCACCGTCCATCTCACAATACTATCGAGGTCACCCTGCAGCCGCTCACAATCTTGTAACTTATTTATTACTCTGTACAGAGTAACATCATCTGCATACAGCCTTATTTCTGATTCCACTTCTTTACACATATCATTGATATATATAAGAAAACATAAAGGTCCAATAATACTGCCTTGAGGAATTCCCCTCTTAATTATTACAGGATCAGATGAAGCTTCGCCTACTCTAATTCTCTGAGTTCTATTTTCTAGAAATATAGCCACCCATTCAGTCACTCTTTTTTCTAGTCCAATAGCAGTCATTTTTGTCAGTAGTCTTCAATGATCTACCCTTTCAAATGCCTTAGATAGGTCAATCGCAATACAGTCCATTTGGCCCCCTGAATCCAGGATATCTGCTATATCTTGCTGAAATCCTACAAGCTGAGCTTCAGTGGAATAACCTTTCCTAAACCCAAACTGCCTTCTGTCAAACCAGTTATTAATTTCTCAAACATGTCTAATATAATCAGAAAGAATGCTTTCCCAAAGCGTACATGCAATGCATGTCAAACTGACTGGCCTTTAATTTTCAGCTTTATGTCTATCACCCTTTCCTTTATACACAGGGGCTACTATAGCAACTTTCCATTCATTTCGTATAGCTCCTTCAACCAAACAATAATCAAAGAAGTATTTCAGATATGGTACTATATCCCAACCCACTGCCTTTAGTATATCCCCAGAAATCTTATCAATTCCAGCTGCTTTTCTAGTTTTCAGCTTTTGTATCTTACTGCAAATGCCATTGTCATCAAAGGTAAATTTTAATACTTCTTTAGTATTACTCACCTCCCCTATCTGGACATTATCCTTGTAACCAACAATCTTTACATACTGCTGACTGAATACTTCTGCCTTCTGTGAGCTTGTATCTGGGAGATAGTGGGTTCGAACCCCACCTGTCGGCAGCCCTGAAGATGATTTTTCGTGGTTTCCCAGTGGTAAACCAGGCAAATGCTGGGGCTGTACCCTAATTAAGGCCACGAGTGATTCCTTCCCACTCCTAGCTCTTTCCTATCCCATAGTCAAATTTTAAGAAATATACAAAAATAAATCGTATTCGCAAAAAAATATGCTGAGAAGTATTTTCTAGGTGAGTCCTGCCCCGCGGTGTAGGGGGCAACGCGTCCGCCTGTCACCCGGCGGCCCCGGGTTCGATTCCCGGCTGGATCAGGGTTTTTAGCTGTAAATAATTAATAACCGAGCTCGATAGCTGCAGTCGCTTAAGTGCGGCCAGTATCCAGTAATTGGGAGATAGTGGGTTCGAGCCCCACTGTCGTCAGTCCTGAAGATGGTTTTCCGTGGTTTCCCATTTTCACACCAGGCAAATGCCGGGGCTGTACCTTAATTAAGGCCAAGGCCACTTCCTTCCACTTCCTAGGCCTTTCCTATCCCATCGTCGCCATAAGACATATCTGTGTCGGTGCGACGTAAAGCAAATAGCAAAAAAAATTATAATTAATATCCCTGGCCTGGGGACTGGGTGTTTGTGTCGTCCTTAATGTTCCTTTCATCATAGTCAACACTCTACACTTCTTTCATTCCAATTACACGCACGTTCATATCACATGGTGCTAGTAGGGATAAAAGATCACTAAAGGTCGACGCCCCGAGCAAATAGCATTTTTAAAAAATCTAGGTGAGGGCACCTTACGAAAATCATATCTTGAACCTCAGTACGAAGAAAAATGATAATAGATCAGGCAAGTGGTAGCTGATAATCCTGTAAACTTATATGTTTTCTTACATAAAACCACTGACAGGCAGAACAGATATATTTTTAACTTTTAGTAACACCGCTAAAAGGACTTTAAGTAAAACGCACGCTTTTGACTTATTTTCTGAACGAAACAGACAATGCAATGTGATACAAAATTTCAACAGTGCATGCGTCCTATCCTGGCTGGAAGTAATTGAAAATGTTCGAGTGTAGCTAGTGCTTTCGGTCAAAGCGTCTTACATGCTAGTGGATATTGCCAACCCAAAACCTACCCTAATCTAAAACATGTGACCTGCATTGCACATAAACTGTATGAAGTTCGTGAAGCATAAAAAGAAAATGTAATTAGTTTAACGTCTCACTAACTGCATTGTTATTGTTTTCCGAGACGCCGAGGTGCCGGAATTTCGTCCCGTGGGAGTTCCTTTACGTGCTAGTAAATCTACCGACACAAGGCTGACATAACTTCAAATACCAGCGGACTGTGCCAAAATCGAATATGCCAAACTGGGATCAGAAGGCCAGCGCTGTACGGCCTGAGCTACTCAACGCAGCAAAAATATTTGTATGCAAATGAATTTGTCTCTTCCATTATGAAATTCTGAAAAAGGCTCCTGCTAGGATACAACATTTATTTTGAAATTACAGGACTTCCTTTTCCACTTTCTTCAATTCTCACTGTATGGGGTACTGAGTTGAAGGCTGCAGTATTTATCTTTTACCATTTTAAAGCTAAACGTGATTTCTTAGGAGCTTTAACAAATATTTCCTCTGCTGTGACAAAGGGTGAAGAACTAGCACCTACTGTAAACAGGAATTGCAAAACGAACATTTTAGTGTGCATGGCCACTCTTTCTTGACAACTGTCGTTACAAAATGGGAGGATCCGTGTCCTCAGAAAGATGCGCAATGGGCAGTTCTGTTTGATGGAAAGAAAACACCGGAGGTTACTGGAAAGCGGAAGCTGGAACAGATCTTAGCCATAAACCCTAAAGTTCAGGATTTTGCAACAAACAAGGATCTACATTACCGACTCCAAAGAAAATATTCACCACTTATGTCTGCTGACGTGGAACGTTCCTTTTCGACATATAATTACTTACTTATTGAGTGGAGGTGAAGCTTCACTGATGAAATGAATAAATACGTAAATAACAGTTCCTGGACGAGCGACTTTAATAACTGCCTTTAGGCAGCCCTTTTAATATAAGGGTGATTTTATGTTCTAAAATGAAATGTTATTGGTTTTGGCACAGTTTGTGATGAATATTTAAAATTTAAATTGCACCCTTAGGCATAAACTAAATTATGTACCTTTTTTGCAACTTTTCGACCCAAATCTTGCACATGAAAGGCACAGCTCTAGTTATAAGTTATGTCTTCAGTATAATCAGACGAAAGACAATTTTGCATTCAGGTGGAGATCAACTTCTCATTCCTTGAAACTGGTAGATTATAATAGATTTTATTAAGTCAAAATCCAAACCAAACCCCATGGCACTACAGTCTTTGAAGGGACTTGGCCTACCAAGCGACCGCTGCTCAGCCCGAAGGCCTGCAGATTAAGAGGTGCCGTGTGGTCAGCACGACGAATCCTCTGGGCCGTCATTCTTGGCTTTCTAGACCGGGTTTTATTAAGTAAGTAAATAAATAAATGTGTCGAGTTACAGCAATTGGTCTGAACGAGTTATTACTCCAGCTGTCTTAATTACCTAGGAGACTGTTCATAAATTACATTGCTCTTTCCTGCTGCGTGGGTTGTAGGCCTACAGTATATCTCGCAAGGGATACTCTCTCTCCTTCCTGACATTTACACAGGCGCTCGAAACAAAACTTTTACTTAAAACTTACAATATTAGACCGAGTTACATCCGTTTACGTCCGCGTATGTGGTTATTATTATTAAGCGTATGGAATTTACAGAATGGACAAATATATACAATATTATACAAAAGAAAAACCTGCAAAGAATACATGGTAAGTAGGGAACAATTACACATGAATATCTAAATTGTTTATCCACTGCACTAGGGATACTGAGACATCAGCAAAGTCTTTTCGGTCTCCACCATAAGCACGCAGAGGGCATTCGTCCATTATATGATGCATGGTCTGGACTAAAGCACCACAATCACACGCTGGAGAGTCCCTGAAGCCCCACTGGTGAAAGAAGAATGCAGATCTTCCACAATTTGTGCGGAACCTGTTTAGTGATGCCCACGTTCTTCTTGGCAAGCTGAAACCAGCTGGAGCGTGGTGTATAGTGGTTAGTGTGATTAGATGTCATCCCCGGAGGCCCGGGTTCGATTCCCGGCTCTGCTACGAACATTTGAAAAGTGGTACGAGGACTGGAACGGGGTCCACTCAGCCTCGGAAGGTCAAATGAGTAGAGGGGATTCGATTTCCACCTCAGCTATCCTCGAAGTGGTTTTCCGTAGTTTCCCACTTATTCTCCAGTCAAATGCCGGGATGGTATCAACTTAAGACCTCGGCCGCTTCCTTCCCTCTCCCTCGCCTATGTCGTACAATCTTCCTGTGCCCACAAGGCCCCTGTTCAGCATAGAAGGCGAGGCCGCCTGGGCGAGGTACTGGTCCTCTTCCCCGGTTGTATCTCCGACCAAATGTCTCACGCTCCAGGACACTGCCCTTGAGGTGGTAGAGGTGGGATTCCTTGCTAATTCCGGGGGGGGGGGACCAACCCTGGAAGGTATACGGATTAAATAAAAATAAAATACTGAATATCCATTTAGATTACTTCATCTCGAAAAAGCTTCTATTCAAGTGAAGATGTTGGCCTCAATAAATGTGACCACGGTCTAACATAACATTTCAGCCTTAGAGTACATCAAGGATTAGGTGGCAGGGGATGATTAGCTGAGTGGCTTAGCTGCCGACTTCTGACTCGGAAGGCTGAGGTTTGCGTCCCGGTCGATCCTCGGTTGAGATTTTCATCTAAAAGCATGTGAGTCAGGAAGAGCATACGGTCTTAAATCCCCATCCAAAACCGAAATAACCCTAGGTGGATCCAGTAACCCCAGAAATAATTGGGATAAGCTGAAGAATGTTTTAGTATGTCCGCCTCTGTGGTGTAGTGGTTAGCGTGATTAGCTGCCACCCCCGGAGGTCCGGGTTCGATTCCCGGCTCTGCCACGAAATTTGAAAAGTGGTACGAGGGCTGGAACGGGGTCCACTCAGCCTCGGGAGGTCAACTGAGTAGAGGTGGGTTCGATTCCCACCTCAGCCATCCTGGAAGTGGTTTTCCGTGGTTTCCCACTTCTCCTCCAGGCGAATGCCGGGATGGTACCTAACTTAAGGCCACGGCCGCTTCCTTCCCTCTTCCTTGCCTATCCCTTCCAATCTTCCCATCCCTCCACAAGGCCCCTGTTCAGCATAGCAGGTGAGGCCGCCTGGGCGAGGTACCGGTCATACTCCCCAGTTGTATCCCCCGACCAAGAGTCTGAAGCTCCAGGACACTGCCCTTGAGGCGGTAGAGGTGGGATCCCTCGCTAAGTCCGAGGGAAAAACCGAACCTGGAGGGTAAACAGATGATGATGATGATGATGATGTTTTAGTATATCAAGCACTATTAATTAATATAGTAGCACCGTAGTCGTTCACGGTGGCTTATTAATTCAGAATGTAGTAGGCCTATAGCGGGAAGAAAAGAAGAAGAGGGAGCTTGAGCCAAATGACCTTCACTTTCAACAGCTGATGCTATGCCCTGAACCCTGAACTTAAATAACCAGTGAACGAGTATCATAAAGTAGAGTGCCTACACACTTGTGCATGCTAGCATTCGTATAGTAGCCTATACCATCGAGGGTAAGGGGAAGATCTACTGGAAGAGTTGGACAAGTAGGAGATGGAAAAGCAATTGATAGGACAACAGGGCGTGATAGTGAGTGGCATAGTCGCTAGCTTCTCATCAAGATTGCCGTGGTTCGAATCCTTGTCCATGCAACTGAGATTTTCGAAATGAGTTTTTTTTTTGTTCGTCCTAGTGGTTTAGACTCCACGTAAAAAGTCAAATATTGTTTTGCTTTCACTTTGGATAAAACATGGATTTATCTGGTGTTGGGAAGGTAAACTACGTGAATCGTTTCAAATATCTGGGTAATATAGTCGAAAAATTTAAGAAACGAGATTTCCACTTCCGGGGGTGCACATGGCCCTGAGGGGCCAAAAATGAGTACCAGGTTAATTCCTGGGGGCAAAGGCGGCCGGGCGTAGAGGTTACCTTCCATCCCTCCAAGGACCTTCATGGCTTGTACGGAGATGACTTTGCTATAGTAGCCAGTTTTGACACTTGCAATATGTAGGGATATGAATTACCCTTAACTGAATCAGCAGCAGCAACAACTAGGAGACGTATCGACATAGCAAGGACCGCACTTAAAACCCCAGCCAAACCCAAAATGAGCTTTTTTAGTATCGTTGTTCGTTCAAAGTATGCCAAATAACGAACACGAACTGTATCAAAGCTGAAAATAATACTAGAACCGTGCTCGATAGAAATGGATCACAATGAATGATTTCGATACGAAATACTAAGAATATTTTTTATTGAAAAAAGAATCGGTAACTGAAGGACCAGAATATTAATCATTACCGGTACGGTGTCGGTGCGGTCAGTTTCAATAGACGGATCCCGATGTAATAACCACAACAGCGAAGGAAGAATCAAGTGAATCTTCCCCGCGAGCCCTTCAGAGATTCAAAGCTTGGCATGAACAGTGCAAGACTTTGTTCGAAGTGAAGCATGGGGAGAAATCAGTGAGAGGCTTCAGTTGGAAAATAATTATATCGGCTGGACTGACCACAAGTATAAAATTAGAAGGAATTTTAACAGAAGCGATTGGGGTAAATTTTCATTCATTGGGAAGGGCGTGAAGGAGTGGAAGAGTTTACCAGGGGTAGTGTGTGATCCTTTTCCAAAACCTATACAGATATTCAAAAAGAGAATAAACAGCAATAGAGAAAATGAATTAAATGTTAGAGGGCATTCGACCAATGCAGGTTATTGTAAATAAAGAAATGAGTGTGAATAAAGTAATTCCATCCCCTGGTCTATGGAGATCGGACAGCCGAAGTAGGGGACTGCCTGTAGGGGTGAAGTACAGTGGTGACATCGAGGGCCCTGGGACCGCTACGGTAGCTGTGAAGACCCTTCAGGAACTCTGTAAAGTGTGGCAAAAGGGGCTCTGGTTAAGACGCAGCAGGTCGTTATGCTACTTAGGTTCCAAAATGGGTAAAAAATTAAATAAATAAATGCAATGTAAATTTTAATCATATACCAGTTGTATTATTTGAAGTAATTCCACATACTGTATATGAGTCGACTATGTTTGTAAGTACAGGAGATATTATAAGTAGAATTTTGTAAACAATATAAATTTATTAAGGATGAGCTGTATGTTTAATATAAAAAATTGTTAGCGTAAATGGTCTAATATTGTATTCTAGGAAAATGTCTTCTTCTCTTGTTAATTTAAAATTTAGTGCTTGAAAATAATGTATTTTAGTGTACACCTCATTTGCCAATAAAGAGATTTTGATTTGATTTGATTTGATTTGATTTGATTTGATTTGATTTGATTTGATTTGATTTGATTTGATTTGATTTGATTTGAAATCTGTTGAAATTGCTTGAATTCTAAATAAGACAACAAATTACTAGCATGAATAGTCACATATACAACATAACGATGCAATGCTGACAGGGGCGTAACAAATGCTCGCCTGTCAAAATAAAAATCTGGGCTACCTGAAATAAAATGTCAAAACCTATGAATAACTAATACCGCTATAAATTTTTTCTATTGGTTTTACGTAGCACCGACACAGATAGGTCTTATGGCGACGATGGGACAGGAAACGGCTGGGAGTGGGAAGGAAGCGGCCGTGGCTTTAATTAAGGTACACCGAGGTCGATAGCTGCAGTCGCTTAAGTGCGGCCAGTATCCAGTATTCGGGAGATAGTGGGTTCGAGCCCCACTGTCGGCAGCCCTGAAGATGGTTTTCCGTGGTTTCCCATTTTCACACCAGGCAAATGCCGGGGCTGTACCTTAATTAAGGCCACAGCCACTTCCTTCCAATTACTAGGCCTTTCCTACCCCATCGTCGCCATAAGACGTATCTGTGTCGATGCGACGTAAAACAACTTGTAAAAAAATTAATGTACAGCCCCAGAATTTGCCTGGTGTGAAAATGGGAGACCACGGAAAACCATCTTTAGGGCTGCCGACAGTGGGGCTCGAACCCACTATCTCCTGGTAAATTTAATTGTAGCAGGCACAAGTAATGCAATATGTTGTCAAGTTATATAAACAAATTCACTATTCATTACTGTAAGATCATTAAAAAATAATGCTTAAAACGATAGGTTTTATTTGAGTGCCTCCGTGGTTTAACGGCAGAGCTACTGAACTGCTAACCATGCACAACTTAGATCTTCGTACTTAACTACTGTAATTATTTTCATTTTTGAGTAACTGCAGAAATATACTCTGTAACCGATACCGAAGTCTCGATTATAATAATTTATTCGATTACAACACAAAAACTATACGAACAAAATCGAATAAAAAATAGATCAAATAAAATTCGAACAATATTAAAACACACAACTGATAAGTCTAGTGGCAATATTAACTTTCTCTGCCCGATTATTACTACACCATCTTCTTATTGGCATTATAAAGTGTTGTCGAATGTGTGACAACAGTTAAATATTCAAAAAAATTCGTGCATTATCCGATCTTAGGTGCATTACACAACAACAAAGAATCATTTTCTTATTAAAATACGATATTTTGGAACCAATTTTCATTGCTGTAATTAGTTTTGAATAATTTGGTGCAGGTCTTTTGTGAGGACCGTCTCGCGGTGTTGAGAGAGATTGTTTACAACTATACTGTGTTACACTCTACACAATAAAGTGCTGCTAGGTACAACCAAGTGGCCATTCCTCTACGTACGAACTGTAATAAAACAAACTCTTTCGACTGATTCTACAAAATCGCCCTGATCTTTTAAGTGGAGAGCGACATTAAGCTGTACCGGTATATACATTTATTTATTTATTTATTTATTTATTTATTTATTTATTTATTTATTTATTTATTTATTTATTTATTTATTTTGCGAGGAGTTTTCGGGGCCCCTTAAAGGCCCGGGCCGAACTGAAATGCAGGCCCTGCAGGCCCTAACGTTACGCCCCTGAATGCTGTATTACAGGGAGATTCATTTCCACTAAAGTAGTTCTTAGGAATATGGTATAAGTATGCAAGATCTGTTGCTGAACGCGAAAGATGGAATGATGAAATGAAAGACGTTCTGAATGTAGTAAACATCAGCGTGTCAATGAATGCTCGCAGCATCGTAAGTTAGTAGGCTACATCTTCAATTTCGCAGTGGACTAATGTTGCACGATAATGGATTGAGTTTTAGCATCCGCAAACTATGAAAGGACTTCGATCTAGGAATGGAGACAAACGTTGCCGCTTCTGCTGTCAGCGGCAACTGAATAAATTTGCGGATGAGTCTGATTTTCTCAGCCGCGTAACAAACGCGCCCAACACACAAGTATGGACTGTGGAGAACCCTAATGCTGTACGGTGCATATTCTATCGGGAAAGTTTTACAGTTAATTTATGGACTAGAAAGGTGGGAATTATCTAACTGCACGTCGATAATAATAATAATAATAATAATAATAATAATAATAATAATAATAATAATAATAATAATGGCCTGTGACACCAGGAGTTGACGCCGTATAGGCGACCTGCATGTCTGTGAGGATGGGGCCCTACCTAAGATGAAATCTAATGCTGAAGACTGGCGGCAAAAATACCAAGCTCCCTAGCCATAGGATTTAACTAATGAAAGGTAGAATTCCCGAACCCGGGACCCTCGAAAGGCCATGGAGTAGGACCAGTAGCGGTGATTGGGGGGGGGGAGGCGGTTCCCCTCCCCCACAGTTTATGGAGAAAACATATTTTTATTCCATTTTTCTGGCTGAAACTAGAAATTTAAAAAAAAAAGGAATTTGTACAAACCCTGTTGCCTTACCAGCTAATTATTTCCTTTATTTTCTTTAATAGCAAAATTATGTCCGACTCGTTGGCTGAACGGTCAGCGTACTGGCCTTCGGTTCAGAGGGTCCCGGGTTCGATTCCCGGCCGGGTCGGGGATTTTAACCTTAATTGGTTAATTCCAGTGGCACGGGGGCTGGGTGTATGTGCTGTCTTCATCATCATTTCATCCCCATCACGACGCGCAGGTCACCTACGGGTGTCGAATAGAAAGACCTGCCCCTGGCGAGCCGAACTTGTCTTCGGACACTCCCGGCATTAAAAGCCATACGCCATTTCATTTCATAGCAAAATTATTAGCTGAAATACGCCCAAAATGTCGTTCGTCGCGGCTAACAGATTTGTATAGCGCCACAAGTAGTGGAAACTTTGCATGTTCTGTGAGGAAGGGTAGCAGGGATATATATTTCTTTCTTAATCACGCCGTGCGTCTATTTAATTGTAATGCATGTATAATATTGTTTCTTTGGTGAAAGTTTTACTGTATAGTATTGAATCAAAATCTCAAAAAAAAAAAACTATCATTACCGCAATTAAGGTGGTAAACTCCTCCATTGGGGGTGTGCCTGAAAAGAGCTGCACCACCTCAGGATGAGGACACGAGTTTACTTAGTAAATTGTCAACCTTTACCTATCTGTCGAATTTCGACTCGAGAGCACCAAAAAAACTTACAATTTTGAAGTTTTGTTTTCAATTTTGATGTATATCAACAACCCCCCCCCCCCCCCATCCCCGGTGCTATATGCCCCACAAACGCGGGTAATTTTGTTGTCTGTAAATTTTTGCCCCTCCCCAACTTCTAATTCCCGAACGCCGCTACTGAGTAGGACTCTCATGGTCGACGACAGAAACTATTTCAACCTCTCGATCCTACATTGCCAGGTTTGAATGAATATGTACAGTACTTCTCAATGTACGCGCTACTAGTTAGTACCTGTGATTGCAGCATGACAATGCTTATCCCCATTAATCCTGCCGCTTCAGTCAACGGCCTGCAATTGTTGTCTACGCTATTACAGCTCAGTCCCACGAAGATATCTCTAACTGCATTCGGAATGTTTGCAGCCTCTACTGGTCGATGATAATAATAACGATACAGTACGGTACTTTGAGTTCAATATCCATGACACTAATATCAATCTTGAGAGTCGTCGGTGTGTTGGCATTTTAGCCTGAAATAAAGTTCCTTAGAGTCAGAAATTCCACCGACATGGGTCTCGTTTCTTAGCACATGTAAATAAGTTTACCAACCGACTGTGCTGGGTTTAGGTTCCGCAATATCGAACACAGACAGCAAGTATCTAGCCAAATGCACTAATGAACTAGTCTCACAAGTCAGTCTAGTTTTCAATTCGCGAGCTGTATATTTGCAAGGAATACGTTCTATTTGAAGTACGAAAAGAGCTTTTAAATCTCACAAACGCTCATACATGCTTAGACAGTGTAGTTGGCATGCTTTTTAAATAGATGTCTGCTTATGTAAAAATATTGGACGTTGACCTTGATTTTAATTTGTTTTCATAACAGCAGCACGAAAATTAGCAATGGATAATATTTTTCTCCTCCTCAAGAAGAATTATCATGGTATAATAATAATAATAATAATAATAATAATAATAATAATAATAATAATAATAATAATAATTACGGCCTAGTGTAGGTCTTTTACTAGTAGACAGCCTATAGGCGAGCTGCATGTCTGTGAGGATGGAGCTGTACCTAAGATTATTTGTAATATTGAAGAAATCACAAACACCCAGCCTCCGAGCTAGACGAATTAACCAATTAAGATTAAAATTCCCGACCCGGTCGGGGATCGAATCCGGCACTCCTTGGACTAAAAGCCAGTCATTTAGCCATGGAGCTGGGCATGGAGGAGTGAATCAATTCCACATCACACTTCGTCATCAATAACTACAGTAAGATGTAGGAGACAACTAAGGAAACGTATCACGTTGAAAATATTGTAAGAAGAAATAGCTTATCGTAAGAACCCAAACGTAAAACAAGAGGATACGCCGAATACACTCTGATGTCACGACACTGAACAAATATAGAAATACCACAGTCAAAACAAGGAAGAAACTTTTTTTTTCAAAACACGTGCGCTGTAAGATGTATAATTTTGACATTATGTGCTACTGCACGATCTCAGAATAATCCGGGACAGGGAGAGGGTTTCCTCTTAAATATATGTCCCCTCCTTCCATAATCTCACGTTTTGCTACATACTAGGATTCAGACAGCTTCTTTTTCACGGCTTACTACAACAAGAACGCTAAGAAGAATTACCTCGTAGGCCTATGGCAGCTGGAATAAACAGAAGAGAATATATATATAATTGCTGAAATTAATTACTACAAATTTGGAAAAATATATTATTAGGCCCTACAATACATTTTTAATCTCTTCTATTTCAGTTTCAAGTATTAGAACAACAGCCACTTCGTTACTAATTCTAGTCCAATGTTATCGAAAGTACTATCAAAATATGGCCACGCCACGATTTTAAATCCATAGTAGGCCTACAGTAGATACCAGCGACTGATAATTTGCAATGTACCTGACCCCTAAATAAAACTGTAGCAACAATGAAGCTCCTTTAACAAGATCAATCGCGTGCATTTGAAGGAGTTTCTCTCTACTCTACAGTTTCGTCTTCAATTTTATCGTCTCTATTTCATTATTAACCTACCATCTCGGATATCATCTGCGAATAATAATAATAATAATAATAATAATAATAATAATAATAATAATAATAATAATAATAATAATAATAATAATAATAATGATAATAATAATAATAATGACCGAGCAAATGGCTGCACGGTCTGAGTCCGCAGCTAACAGCTTGCATTCGGGAGATAGTGGGTTCTAACCCTACTGTCGGCAGCCCTGAAGATGGTTTCCCGTGGTTTCCTATTTTCACACCAAGCAACTGCTGGGGCTGTACCTTAATTAAGGCCACGGTCGCTTTCTTCCCATTCCTAGCCCTTTCCTATCCCATCGTAGCATAAGGTCTATCTCTGTAGGAGCGACGGAACACATACCGGTATTGTAAATAATAGGCTAATAATAATAATAAGAATAATAATGCTATCATTGTCATCGTCATTATCATTTTATTAGATATTTTGTCTATACTCTAAAGGCCAAATTTTCTGGAGTATCTAGCACACAGTACGGTACCGTACGCTTTTATAGTAGGTCTACCTACGAATTAAAAAATAACAAATATTGGACTGGAGAGGGTACACAATTATTAATTCGATTTACCTTGTCGTATCCTCCCATTCTATCAAATTAATTAATATCAAGACGTATAATTCTTGAACATTTTTTGGAATAGTAATATTCTTTAATCCATTATAATAATGTTCTTGCCGCACTCCTTCGAAGAAGTTTAAAGTCAGAGATCGCGTTTCATATCACGCTGGAAAAACTTACTTTATATGAAAAGAAATACTCAGCTTTAATTAACGTAATTTTAAGTAGAATATTTCACACATGAGTATGACTGTTACTTTCGTGCGCCGTTTTAATTATTGAAATTTCGTTCTGTTTACAGAACTGCGACACTGAAGACCCTGAGCGTTCAGTCTTTTGGACTCTATCTCGTAAAGAAAACTCAAAGCGTTCGAACAATAATTTCATTATTTCCTTACCCTCAGTATTTCAAAGTAATCCTCCTAGAACATGCAATGTGAAAAGATCAAATTTAATACACGATTTAAATTCTTGATGATAAGGAAAATGAAGAGAAATTAATTTAATCATATATCCAATTACGTTATCTGTTAAACCGTCAATAACAATTATTTACACAGACCTGAAACTTAAACATTCAACGCGTGTCTGAAATAAAGTTCTGAAGACCTTACTTTGCGACGGGTTAAATTTAGATAAGCGGAATGGAAATAACATTGTATAGGAGCGAAGGCGGCACACTTCTTTGGTTAGTAAAATTTTACATGCACAGTTAAACTGAGAAAAAAAGTACATGTCTAGACCCAACTGAATGAAGAAAAACATTTTCTTACCCATATATGTGAAATTAAACTTGACTGAAGCACGCGAAATGGAAAGAATGTCGTTCTAAAACTTTCAACCATCGCACCCCACACCCTCCATTTCGTATGTCGTTCGCTAAGACCTACAGAGTGCAGCACCAGCCTATCAAGCCCACAAAGAAGAGAGTGAGAGAGAGAGAGAAACAGGTAGCAGTATATTTATATTCTTTACGTATGCCATGGATGATCGTATCTCCGATGTTGTTGTATTCTATGGAATGAAAGTATTTTTTTGTGTTGTGTGTTGTGTCGTCTTGTTTGATGTTGGTCCAGAATCTCCAGAACTTGCGAAAAATTGAACACATTTGTCATTCACGTGAATATAGCATTTTTAATGGCATATTGTCCTTGTCATTTGGTGACTACATTTCTATCTTAGTTCATTTTAGAAAATGGAATAATGACAGCTAAGTCAGAGATCTGCCTTCAAAACTTTTATGTTTATAATTCTTCATATGGCCAGAGGGAAGGCGAGGTGAGTGTAACATTCTTATCACTGATAAATGGATATGTTTCTGTTCAGTAAATACCAGATCGTTTGGACTCGAATGAGAATTATAAGCATCTGCACTTAAAAGTGAACCCATAACCTTACTTTTTTTCAACTACAGCAGTACTTTCATTTTATAAATTATATATGTATTTAAATGAAATTATTATGGCAGACTGATTAACTGCCGTAATTTATTACTTAATTACTTTATTTATCTTATTATTTCAGGAGCTTAAAAACATTCTTTACTACTACCCCCCAGAGACTGATTTTGATACACAGATGAAAAATGTGGGACTTAGTGAAGCTATTATTAAATTTACAGAGTGAGTAGAATGTGCTGTAGTTCAGTACTTTATAATTTTAAAATCTGATTATAACTGTCAAGGTTTGTATGGCATTCTTCTTTCAGCACTTTCAATCCTGATCAAACATGTGAATCACTTCATACTCAGAAGTCTAAACAGTTATATTACCAACCTGAGAGAGGATTCTGGATGGCAATGGTGAGTAATATAAAGAATTTTAAAAAATGAATTACTTTTTCAGTTTACTTATCACCTAGGCTACTTACCATCTGATTAGATATTTATGAGTTACTGTCGGGGTTTTGTTTGGAATGTGTAAAGTAAAGTAATGTACGCATTAAATCAAATCTGAATAATTTGTCAGTTTCTTCTTCTTCTGTGCAAATGTGGGTCACTTAGGACCATGCAGAATCAACATTTGGTGAGCTTTCCTCCTTGCCAAATAGTTCATTTTCATTTTGTCAGTTTGTTGTTATGTTCTTTTAAAAGTTAACTGATTTGTTAAAATTTCACAGATATAGTTTGCATTTTACATATTATCTATGTATGTAAGATAACATGTCCTGACTGACTGACTGAGCCAAAACTACTGGACATAAAGAAATTACTTTTTAGGGTGTAGGTGCTCACTAAGGGAGAATTTTTGGTTATTCCGTCGCTAAGGGGTTGAATTTTTAAAATGAGGATATCGATATCTCAAAAACTTAAAAGTTGCAGACATGAAAATTGGTATTTGGAATCTCCTTTAAAAATAAAGAAACACGTATTTTTTTTGTTTTCGGAAAATCCCATTGAGGGTGGTGAAAAAAGGGGGGAAAGGGGTTGAACACCTTTTATAAGGAGACTTATATCTCAAAAATTGAAGATGTTACAGGCATGAAAATTGGTTTTTGGAATCTCCTTTGAAAATAAAGAAATACATATTTTTGTGTTTTTGCATAATCCGATGAATAGGGGGTGAACAGGAGTGACAAACGGGGTGAATTTTTAAAAAAGACTATGTTTGCAAATTATCTCAGACACGTAACATATTACAGATTTGAAAACTGGTATTTGGAATTTCCTGTAAAAGTAAAGAATTTTTTTTTTCTCTCGGAAAATCCACTTAAGGGGAACTGAAAAAGGAGGGTGAATTTTTAAAATTAGCACATCTACAGTATATCTCAAAAACTTAACATGTCACAGACGTGAAAATTGGTATTTGGAATCTCTTTTAAATATAAGGAAACACGTATTCTTTGGTTATCAGATAAAAATCCTTAACAGGGGGAGGGGGGGGGGGGCGTGAAAGAATTGAAAAATTAGTTGGTTTATTTGTATGAGAATGATACCAAAAAATCTAAAGATGTTACAAACATGAAAACTGGTATTTGAAATCTCCTTTAAAAATAAACACGCATTGGGGGGGGGGGGGGAATCAACGTGGTGGTGGGGATGAAAACTGAGTTGTGATAATTAGTATTTGGAAGCTCTTTTAAAGAAATGGTTACTGTGTGTTTTTGGAAAATTCACATGTGAGGAGTGTGAAAGGAAGTAAAAAAAAATTCTTTTTCTGGAGAAACTTATATCTAAAAACTGAAGGTTACACACGTAGAAATTGGTATTTGGAATCTCCTTTAAAAATAAACACGCATTTTGGGGGGGGGGGCCAACTTAACGGGCGGAGGTGGAGTGAAAAAGGAGTTGAATTCTTTTCATGAGGATACTTATATCTCAAAAACTGAAGATGTTTCAGACATGAAAATTTGTATTTGGAATTTTCTTTCAAAGTAAAGAAACATGTAATCTTTTGTCTTTGGAAAATCCACATAAGGGGCAGGGGGGAGAATTGATTGAAAAATTAGTTGAATTATTTGTATGAGGATACTTATATCTCAGGAACTAAAAATGTTGCAGACGTTAAAATTAGTATTTGGAATCTCCTTAAAAAATAAAGAAACACGCATTTTCGAGGGGAAATCAACTTGGGGGCGGGGGGCGATGAAAAAGGTGTTTAATTCTTTTTTTTTGAGGATACATATGTCTCAAAACTGAAGATTTTACAGTCGTAATAATTGGCATTTGGAAGCTCCTTTATAAATAAACGAGTATTAGGTTTTCAGAAAATTCACTTTAGGGGGGGAGGGTGAAAGGAAGTGAAAGAATTTAATTCTTTTTATGGAGAAACTTATATCTGAAAAACTTAAGGTTACACATGTGAAAATTTGTATTTATAATCTCCTTTAAAAATAAACACGCATTTTTGGAGGGGGAGGGGTGATGCACTTAACGGGCTAGGGTGAAAAAGTAGTTGAATTCTTTTTATGAGGATACTTATATCTAGGGACCTGAAAAATTAGCATCTACTTGTTTCAAAATTAGCATCTATTTTTTTCCAAAATTAGCATGTATTTACAAAGTTAAAATAATCGTATGGTATTATTAATTTTATGATTCAGAGTTTAAGAAGTGCAATTATTGGCCTTGGTTCACACACAGTACAAATTCATTGTTCAAACGAAAGCATTGTCAGTACTTTGGCATTGCTTTTTTTCTGTCTGTAACCACCGTGTTTTAATGAGACAACATGCGCTCGCTATCTGCATTGTTCGTTGTGGTCCACAACAACTCAATACAGTATTTAGCAAATATGCTGAACTCTGTCTCAACTGCAGTTATTGCAAGCATGACATCACATTTTTCAATTTCTTTCATCTGGGTTTGAATTGCATGTTTCAGAGAACAGCAACCAGACCAGATATCGTTTCGTGTGAGATCTGTTACTCCAAACAATTTCTCAAGCTCATCTAATTTATCAGTGTTATTCAAAATTATATTTTTTCGATAAAGAGCTTTAGAAATTGACACAAAATGCTTATGGTTGGGGTCTTTAGCTTTCAATGTGGCTAGCTTGGACTGTGAAGATTGAGCAGCTTTGACAAATGTCTCTACATGCAGCCTGCTGTAGAGGAGTGAGCTTAATCAAAGAATCATTAGTTGCCGCAGAAAAATTCCCCTTACAAATGAAGGTAAAACTGGTGTAAAGTTTATGCAGTTTGGGGTAAGGGAGATGTGAGGTAGGATACAGAGACCCTTTAAGTTCGTAAGGAGGTCAACCTATTCAGCTGCATGATCTGTGACAAAAACCATGTGGGAGTGAAGATTATTCACTTCTCGGTCACTCAGATCAGTCAGGTACTTAATACCACAGTTGTTGATGTCTTTCATGTCAGACATCTTGAAAAATGTAACAACATCAGTAAAGTAAGCACTCAAATAAAAGCCTGAAACCAGCTAATCCATCAGGTTATGACAGGTGCAGGAAAAGCTTTGCTTCCTTTGAAGCACCATACTTTGATGTTATTAATTGTAAATAATTAATATTTTCGCTTTCTTGTGTTCAAAAATACAGACTTTACCATCGCAACCACATGATTTAAATCTGTCATCACTGCGACCCAACTGTTGCCAACCAAGCTGATCTGTACATGCATTTATGATCCCCTATGACCATACTTAATGTTTCATAACACCGGGTCATATAAGGGGCACTGTCACTAACAAACACTTCAACTGCATCATATGGTACACTATAACTGCACAGAGCTTCTAAAACAGCACGAGAGCAGTTTGTAGCATTTCCTGCACAAGATAGTTCACAGATACAACGTGCAGCTCTCTTTTCAATCCGGCTGGGACTTGGAATATGATGATAAAAACACAACGGCGCATTCTAACTGTAGTTTCATCAGAGTATGTTGATGTTCTTCCCCACTAGAGCCTCTGCTGTTCTTTTCTGGTGGTCAGATGCAACTTCTAGAAGGAAAGAAAGACCTCAATTTATAACAAAATAATTTAAAATTACTGGATCAGTTGGGTACGGGTAAGATAGTTCGATATGGAAATCGCACTCAGATTCGGTATCCTTCAATTTTACGCGTGGTTTCGATGTCGTAATACCTAAACTGTATCCGATCAATGAAATCGAAACTTACCCGGTAAATATACTTCACGTAGAGATCTCGCACATGGCAGCCCTTCATTTGAAAACTCAGTTATCCACGCTTTTAGCTCTTTGCATTCCAGCTTTTCAGAGGTATATTTGCTTTGGCAACTGTGCATTTCGAGAAGTTATCTCTGGAAATTTTTCGTCGTTTACAACTATCTAGCTGTGTAAGCACAGAAGATTGCTTTCTTTGAGACGTACTAGCAGCAGGGGTTGAACTTTCGTTATCGCGTCGCTTACCTACGTGTTTTTCAGATTTAACGTATTTCACAATTTTATCTTTTTTTTTTCCCCCACCCTACTCGGCAGTTATAATACTTGCAAAACACTGTCGCTGAATCTATGGCATATAAACCATCCTTTGCATATTGCTGAGCCCTTTCGTGCGCAGTTTTTGTCGTGCACCCCATAACCTAAACGATCGCTCGACTTTCTACTCTTCACAAGTTTCAATGTTGAACAACAGGACTGTGTCTAGCTCGTTATTTTCGTGACACTCGATTTACATTTCGATAATAAACAATACAGATCTTATTCCCCTGATATTCCAATTGTAAATATCGATTAAAGTCAGCAGGCAGCAATCGATTGGCTACTTTTCTTCATCGATCGAAATGGTTGAAAGATTTATGCATCATATTTTGTGAGTATTTCTGACGATTTTGCTGAAATATGTTGTTTTCGCCAGTAAAATAGCACATTTTCACAGAATTCATACCAAAATCGCATATTCATACTAATTTCGGATTTTGGGTCACAATTCGCATTTTGTCGCACTTCTATTTATGCGTAAAAATTATTTTATTCCACATTAGAATTACCGTAGGCTTGGATTCAGTACAAGATTAAAAAATTCGCATTTATCGCAAATGCGATTTTTTTCAGGTCCCTACTTATATCTCAAAAACTGAAGGTTAGGGGAATGAACATTTGTATTTGGAATTTTCTTTCAAAGTAAAGAAAGACATGTTCTTTTGTCTTTGGAAAATCCACTTAAGGGGGGTGAATGAATTGAAAAATTAGTTGAATTTTTTGTATGAGGATACTTAATCTCAAAAACTAAGGATTTTAAAGGTGTGAAAATTGGTATGTGGAATTTTATTTAAAAATAAAGAAACACGCATTTTGGGGAGGGGGGAATCAACTTAACGGGTAGGAGGGGGGGGGGTGAAAAAGGAGTTGAATTACTTTTATGAGAATACTTACATCTCAAAAACTGAAGATGTTACAGACGTGAAAATTAGTATTTGGAATCTCCTTTAAAATAAGGAAACTCGCATTTGTTTTTTTGGAAAATTGACGTCAGGGTTGGGGGGTTGAAAACAAGTACATAAGGAGTTGAAATATGTTTATGAGGATACTTTATCTTAAAAATTGAAGCTGTTACAGACGTGGAAGTTGATATTTTGAATTTCCTTTCAAAATAAAGAAACGTGTATTTTTTGTTTCCCGAAAGTCCGCTTATGGTGGGAGAGGGGTGGAAAGGTGTGAAGTTGAATTATTCTTATGAGTACACATTTATCTCAAAAACTGAAGGTGTTACAGACATACAGACATGAAAACTGGTATTTGGAATCTCCTTTAAAAATAAAGGAACATGTATTTTTTTATTTTTTTTTCTTTCGGAAAATACACTTAGGTGGGGGTGTGGGAAGGACTGATCAAGGGGTTGAATTCTTTTTATGGGGATAATTATGTATATCTCAAAAACTGAAGATGTTACAGATGTGGGAATAGGTATTTGGAATCTCCTCTAAAAATAAAGAAACAAGTATTTATTTTTTCGACTTGAGAGAAGACTGTTTCTCACATGTACAGTTCTGTGTCGCATGGTCGTCTTAGCCCCAAAAGGTAATACCAAAAACATGGTTTACAAAGAATGTCTGGGGTAAATGAAACTCAATTTTTGGGTGAGATTTTATAGCCTACTTTGGGAATTTTCAGATAATGTCTTAGTACAATGCCAAGGAACGAATACTTTGATTTAATTACGAAATCCACGCGAGTGAAGCCGCGGGTAATTGCTAGTCATAGTGTAGGCCTATTTGTATTGTTGGTTGTAGGCTAATGATAATGTTGTTCTGCCTTTTTCAACAACACAATTGAACTGCTTGCTAGTACCAAGTTAAAATAAACATTCTCTATATGTGCGTTGGACTACACTGTTGATTAACAATTTTAATTAGATCATGCATACTAATGTGCTACTTAACTTTTCATTATTTCCTCACTGATACTTGAGTGTGTTCTTCAGTTACTCCTTAGGCCTATGTATCAACTTTGATATTGTTGACCTCTGTGAGAGAACTGTGCAACTTCATATGCTTTCTTGCATATTACTGAGTCAAGATGTAGAAAATAAGAATTCATAGTTGCAATGATGTGACATGCATGCACTGTTTGGAGCAAGCCCCAAATGTGTGTGTTGCGCTTGGTGTCTTACATTATTTGCAAGTTAGACCACAAAGGCAAGCAGTGTTAGTCCTCCTTTCCCTACACTCCCCAAGCGTGGCATTTATATTGACTGGTGAAGTATTTTCCTATGATTGTAAATGTGTTATAGAGAGCCTTTTAAACTGTTTGTTAGGATCACATACATTTAGGGAGAAAAGTAATATTAATTTGAACTCCCAAATAGAGAGACTTGAGGACTAAATCACATGGAGGTTTAGAACAATATTTTAATGTAACATGGTGGCTGTGCAGTAGTGGAAAAATATCATGACTCTCTTGCTGGCCATGTTTATTTTTTAAATAAAAAAGAAAATGCTTGTACGAAAGATGGTATCGAGAATATGGATAGTTTCCGTGTTCTACGCACACGTCATGCAAATTCTAAACATCCTGGTGCATCCATTGTTTCTCTAGCACGTTTTGGTAAAACCAGTATAAACCTCAGTAAGCAACGTATTTAAAAAAATCAACAAAGATTTGTTTCTTCCGTAGAACGTTACTAGAACACTCAAAACATCTCATCCTCTCCTCGACTATCAGTTTTGAATTGGCAATGCCCATGAAATTCCCACACTATGTCCCTGATGATGATGATGATGATGATGATGGTTATAATTATAGTCAGAAAAACAATAACTCATTATCTAGGCCTAACTCTAATTCATAATTATAATAAAGTATAAAATATAGTAGTAGGCCTACTGATACAAATTGGTGGGGATTGTTCATGAATAGTCTTAAAATGTAGCATATAGGCCTAACATACACTTGTAAATAATGTATAGAAGAAATAGAATACCTCTTTCACATAAATGTCACTCGAAATTTTTTATTTTTTTTCAATCCACCACAGCAGAAGAATAGACAAAACATTTTTGGACATAAAAGATACTATTACATGTTATAAACCTCATTTTTGGTCCATATTGAAAAATTCAATAGGTGGATCAAAGAACACCTTTATTATTTTTGAACCCTAAAAGATACATCGGTAAATATTGGGTCTGCCAGAGTTACGTTAAATTGACATTAAAATCACTGATCAACTGGTTACGGTAAAGAATCAGACCATCACCAGTCAGTTGTAGGCGCTCTTAAATGCTATTACATATATCCGTTAAGGTGCGAGGATCAAGATTAAACTGACTAACGTAACTAACCCCATTTTTGGACATAAAAGATAAATCAGTAAATATTGGGTCTGCCGGAGTTTCGTTAAATGGACATTAAAATCATTCATAACTGGTTACGGTAAAGAATCAGACCATCACCAGTCACTTGTAGGCGCTCTTAAATGCTATTACATATATCCATTAAGCTGTGAGGAACAAGATTAAACTGACTAACCTAATTAACACTATGGCACTACATCTCTGAAAGGCCATGGCCTACCAAGCAACAGCTGCTCAGCCCGAAGGCTTGCGGATTACGACGTGTCATGTGGTCAGCACAAAGAATCTTCTCGGCCGTTATTCTTGGCTTTCTCGACTGGGGCCGCTATCTTACCGTCAGATAGCTCTTCAATTCGAATCACGCCACGAACCTACTACGCTGGCGTAGCAGGGGGAGAGGTGATACTCCCACGTGGCGCGTCCCAGGTGGCGGATAGGGGGGTCCTAACCGGCTTGCCGGCGGACTTGGGGGAAATAAAATACCTCTCGCAGACCAAACACACAACCCCTGTGGGTGGGGGACGCAGACGAAGAATACACCCACGGTATCCCCTGCCTGTTGTAAGAGGCGACTAAAAGGGGCGACCAAGGGATGATCCATTTAGAACCATGAGACTACTTGTAATTAGTACCATCACGCAGGGAACACCATGGATCGCATTAACTTGTGCATAGTACCACTATGTTAGGTATGCAATAGGTTTGTGATAAGTAGCGACAGTGTGTGTATCAGGAGGAGGGTCCTACAGTACCTGTGATTCGTACCCCTATATGAGCAACACCATGGGATGAGCGACACCATGGTTCTGCCTTACCTCTCCTCTGTTCCCACTATGTGAATATTTCCACGGGATAGTACTAGTTCCTGTGGTTAGTTCACTTATGTGAGGAGCGCCTTAGGTTTGTATTGCCTGTATCTAGTGCCGCAGTGTGCGAGACACTGCAGGTCTGTGTTACATGTGCGCATTACACTACCTGTGAATAGTACCATAATGTGTGGAATACCATGAGTCTCCGCTACTTTTGATTAGTACTGCAACATTGCACATAGCATGGTTCTACTTTCCTGGCGATAAATACCATTATGAGTGGCTGATGACCTGGATTTTGGACCCGTTTCGACTATACAAATAATTGATTCCGCATCATGCTATAGAAGCAGTCCCTTGGTCATTAATACTATTGTTTTGTGCCAGCTTCTGTGCATGTGAGGCACTGTGGGTCGGACCCACCAATCATTTTTAATTCATATCCGTCCATCCATTCATTCTTCGTCCTCATGCTTTGAATTCTGGTCAGTGGAGGATTTTGGAATTTTAAGTTGTCATTTCATTTCGTCTCATTTCGTACCATTAGGGGCCGATGCCCTCGATGTTAGGCCCTTTTAAACAACAAACATCATCATAATTCTAATCACGTAGGCTAAGTGGACCTCGAACCAGCCCACAGGTCCAGGTAAAAATCCCTGACCTGGCCTTGAATCGAACCCGGAGCCTCCAGGTAAGAGGCAGGCACGCTACCCCTACACCATGGGGCCGGCCGAGGAACAAGATAAGATGTGAAAATACTGTGTTCTTGTACTATTACTCAAGATATAAAACCTTGAATAGTGCACTCACTATATATGACTACAAGAGCGCACGTCAACAATATTTAGCCTACAGCTGTTAACAAATTTATTTCTTCTAGAGCTCATTCCTTAGACTATAAGAAATCTATATAAGATGCGTTAGGCCAAAACAAGATTGATATTACTTGGATGAATAGCAAAAGACATGCTCATCATTTAAACAATATAGCATACATCATTCATTTAAGTTTTAAGACGGTTGAAAATGCATGCACTTATCTATTACTCTCACACATTATTCACTCCTACATTACACCCTGAATATTACTGTAGCTTTGTTCATATTTGTAGAATGAAACTGTTTCATTTTAACTTGTTTTGAAGAGAATGTTTGACATTAAACTAATGGATTTAAGCAAATACACTAGAGACAGATACAAGACAGTTTGCAGTATAATGTGACTCTACATTTTGTGCACCATCTAGCAAGAAAAAACTGTCAAATTTTCTTGGCTGGTTTTGTGGAAGTTTAAGCTTTTTTTTTTTTTTTTTTTGCTAGGGGCTTTACGTCGCACCGACACAGATAGGTCTTATGGCGACGATGGGACAGGAAAGGCCTAGGAGTTGGAAGGAAGCGGCCGTGGCCTTAATTAAGGTACAGCCCCAGCATTTGCCTGGTGTGAAAATGGGAAACCACGGAAAACCATTTTCAGGGCTGCCGATAGTGGGATTCGAACCTACTATCTCCTGGATGCAAGCTCACAGCCGCGTGCCTCTACGTGCACGGCCAACTCGCCCGGTGGAAGTTTAATCATTCACCTGTTTTTCATAGTTACGAAGAGTTAGACCCCCCTCAGTTTGATTTGCCTCAATGAAGAATTCACATAGTAATGGCTGCCAACATTTGTGCAATTTATGGCTGCTTTTATTCATGTTTCCAAGCATTAAGACTCTGTTTCTGTCTTGTTATAAAATGTTTGTTAATGAATAGTGCTGTTTTTAGCTCGCTATATATTTTTCTTTTGCTAGCAATTTGAACAACACAGTAACTCAGAAAGGTTTTTGGGGACATGCAATCTTACAGCTGCACACTACAATCATTTTAACATTCAAGTTTAATCTCTACGTATGTGGTTGATTATGCAGTACCTTGTTTTACATAATCACTGTAGATCAATGGTAGAGTGTTGGCCTACAGAAATTATCATCAATTATTCACACCTGAATTACACTCTGAATATTATTGTAGCATTCTTCATATTTATAAAATGAAAACTTTCTCGTTTTTAACTTGTTTTGAAGAGAATGTTCTACATTGAACTAATGGATTCAAGTAAATACATTACCATTTTTACACCAGAAAATGCTGGGGCTGTACCTTACTGTAGTTAAGGCCATGGCTGCTTCCTTTCCACTCCCAGCCCTTTCCTATCACATAGTTGCCATCTGTGTCGGTGCAACTTAAAGCCAGTTGTAAAAAAAAAAAATGAGCAAAAACATGAATGCTTCATGCAGAAATAATTAGTAGATTATCGTTGGACTTCGTTTAGGCATGTGTAAGAAATAAATTGACAAGAGGGTCCTTTTCAATACAATATTTGAAGTAAATAATGTTACATAAGTCTTGGGGCTTGATATATTGTATTTCTTATAATTGCACTTCATTACAGAACAAAAATGAAATTCATAGCTTATAATAGGCATGTGTAGGTGATATTAATAGATCGTCATTGGTTTAGAAATTTTGATTGTGCTGTAGTTGGCAACTACATCTGTCTAGATAAGTATCTGTCTTGAATTATGGTAGTAAAAGTATACCTTGTGTGCTTTTATTTGTCTTCTTAATCATCACATGGAAAGTTTTGACAACTAATGCTACTTAAATGTGAATATTTTAATTTACCAAGCTTGTTAAATAACTTATTTGCCTTTGTTTGGTAAGAATATTGCATTAATATTTAAATTTGGCAACAGTTTGATGGGTACTGCCAACGGGAGCACCACTGTCTACTTCTCCTGCATTTCTCTGTGTTAACAGCAATGACTGTCACATATTACTCTCTAATGTATTTGATTTATGTCAGTGAAAATGAGCCATTTGAAACACAGATGAAACAATTAATGAAGATGAAAAAATGAAGAAAAGTAGATTGAGGTGATATGGGTATGTTGTAAGAAAAGAAGAAACAGAGACCATGAAGAAAGCATGGGATGAACTGATGACAGAAAAGAGATCATGAGGAAGACAGTAGAGGGACAGGATTGTGGATGACCTAAAGGAAAAGAACTTGGGAAGAGGACGAGAGAGAGAGAGAATGGAGGAGACTCGTTGTTGCGACCGATCCCTAAACTGGTGGAGAAGAAAGACTGCATTGTTCCTGCAACAATAACATATACATACTCTGTATATAGAGGGGTCTTTTTGGCATAAAGGACTGGGTGACATTGCCAGCGATTTTGAAGGGACAAGTGTTGTCCTTGAGGTCTATTCTAAAGAGCTTTTGAGAAAGTCAGTGGAAACCATAGGAATTGAGAACAATGCGAGCAACAAAAAATAAACAATGACTTGTCTTTGTCTCATTGGTTATTGGAATAATCCTCTTTTGAAAATCATGCTCTCTGCACATTTTTGGCCTAAACTATTTTTAATTGCTGACGTAGATGCTAATGCACCTATAATCCACAAATGCACCCTGTACTTCCACATAGAGGACTCCTAAAGTAGTTAAATGTCATAACTCTTTATGGACACACCAATGTTGCTCTCGAACAATACCAACACTTTCCTGATGGCAGATTATGTAATAGATGATAGTTCATAGTTGAATGCACAACTGGTACTCTACTTGTTATCGTTGTAACTTCAGTAATGGTGTTTTTGAGGATCTTTGCCACATTGTACAACTGGTACAAGAGAAAAACTGCAATATTTAAGAAGCAGAATATTATATATCTCGCATCGTATTCCATGCAGGAGAGAGGGAAGTGTTATGTGCCACTGTTGGGGGCCCACCAACCTGCTGTAAGTATCTTTACTTTTATAGTAAAATATAACAAAAATATTTTCCAAAGTAGTCCCATGAAGGAACACACTTACTGGCTGAAGTGATTCAATAATACATCACTCCCATAATTCAGTATTTCATTAACAACTGTGAACACTAAAAGCTCATGAACAGTACCTGTGAGTGTCTGTTGTGATTATCATATATTTTTTTAACTTATTGCAGCTATATTTTCCTCAATCTGTTCTCGTGAACATTTGTTTTTGAGTGGTGAGACCTTTCATTAAATTTCATTAAATTTGAAATCTTTTCCTTCCATAATACTCGATTGTATTTATTATATACAGATCTGCGCTGAGAATCATAATGTCGTCTGACACTGTATCCTTTAGAAACTGAAATATTTTCCTTTCATATGAAGAGACATTACATTTCCACTGTTCTCAATACAAAAATAGCGATCAGTCCACTCATTGT
The DNA here is from genome assembly GCF_040414725.1 of Anabrus simplex. Taxonomy (NCBI): domain Eukaryota; kingdom Metazoa; phylum Arthropoda; class Insecta; order Orthoptera; family Tettigoniidae; genus Anabrus; species Anabrus simplex. Next base: position 1,040,194,004 of record NC_090266.1, read on the forward strand.
CCAGAAGTAAACTTATACTATGGCATTTCTGTTCACCATCTGATTACCAATGTTAATTCAGTTGAAATACCCATCCGTGTACCCTACAGTGCTTTATATTGGAAAGGGTATTTAATATATCATTCAGGTCAGTTTGTGGGATATCCCATTAAACAAATATTGCAGATTGTCTGGCATTGAAAGAAAGCAGGATAAGTGATTGAACTTTTTTATTTTTCATTTTTGTCTGGAACCTTCTCTCTTATTTTTGTTTCCTAATAATTCATTTTTTCACATTTTCAGACTGTAAGTATCCCCTGTGTATCCAAGATGAAAGATGGAACGGAATACCTGGAATACCAAAGTGATGATGTGCAGGATAGCGTGTACTTAGCGGTTTTACAGCAGTCTTACCAAATGTTCCGACTTTTCAAGGGATCATTTACATCCATCTTGGATAGCAAAGGAGGAGATGTGGGTCATCTCAGACAGAAGCTGGATCGCTTTTTCTCTCGGGTATTGTATTTAACATATGTGTTGTTTGAAATTGTTGGCATGGGCAAGTAGCTTAGAGTTGAAGTGGCTGAATAATTACTCGTCTTATGAATTAAGTTTAAGTATGTGCACACTTCTTTTTATATAGTGCAACCCTTTAGAATAGGTCTGTGACTTGGTTTATGGTTGGTTCTTGATAAGAGATAAAAAATAAATACTGTGATTTTGGCATAGCAAGACACTACAATGGGGCATGATTGCAAGTGACAATGTTGCTGGCTTCTTACCTTGGTGGTAGCAGTATGAATCCCAGCCAATGCATGTCAGATTTTTGTCATGAAATTTCACATCTGTGTAGTTCAGATTCCATATGAAACTGGATGCCCCATCATAACTATGATCGCGATATCATTCGTTGGTCATGTTAACACTTTCCCCCTCTATGCCTGGACAAGGCTTGGGTCAGATAACACTCCCTTGCGTACGAAGCCCGAGCACTGTTTGTATGACTGCAAGTTTTTATTTTAACACATTGGCTGCCACCTGATGCACAGGTGCGTTGTGTCGTTCCTGTGCTACATGCCAGTGACACGCATGTGCGACGTCATATATGATTCAGTTTTACTTGCCTTTACAGTCATTAGGCTTTGTTCTTCTGTAATGGCACTCAGATTGAGGTTCAAGTTACTTGTTCAGGTTATTGGTTCATAACCTTTTGCTTTCAAATGTGGTGCATTATTAGATGTAAGAGGCAATAACAGTTCTACTGGTCCTTCAAATTCCAACCCTAAAAGTAAATGTAAAAGGCAAATCAATGAGAAAGCTATGTAACTTGTGCCACAAAAAGGGGAAAAGAATGTAAAAGTTTCAAACAAAAACCACCATTCCAATACTTTAAAATCTCTAAGTCTAAGATACAAATACTACATACATGTTAAAATGGGACATGTTTCGCTTAGGCTTTGTAAGCATCTTCAGCCATACTTAATCTAAAGCCAAGTCAGGGCCCTGAACTGGGTTTCTCATTAAAGTATAATAATACAAGATAAAACAGTCATAAAATCTAGTTTGTGGAAAAAGCAATACTTAAATGCAAATAAAATTCAATAATGAACTTGTCATAGTATTATATATACATGGAATGAATACTAGTGTTCATCTAAAAAGGTACACATTAGTTATTTGTAGAACAAGACAGTCATAATGATCTGACATACATTTGGATTGTACAGATTGCTTGACATTAATGAAGCGTGGATTAATTAAAAATGTTGAAAAATAAAACTTTGAGCGTTGTTGACTGAGAATCAGGTACGTAGAATACAGTAGAGTTGTTGACTCCAAGTGGTTGCGTAATAAGATCAAAAAGGCGCTTGAAGCATCAGTATAGAAACAAGACTAGGTACCTCTCTGTCAACACTAGGGTTTTCAACACGCGCTACATTGCGAATTCTCCCACATCTAAGACTTTATTGAACACCCTATTTGTTGAATCTACGCTAGACAGCTCGCGACTACAATCTATTACAAAGATTATTCTAGAAGGAGACAACACTTCTATACTGATGCTTCAAGCGCCTTTTGATCGTATTACGCAACCACTTGGAGTCAACAACGCTCGCCAAAGTTTTATTTTTCGCCATTTTGAATTAATCCACGCTTCATTAATGTCAAACAATCTGTACAATCCAAATGTATGTCAGATCATTATGACTGTCTCGTTCTACAAATAACTAATGTGTACTTTTTTAGATGAACACTAGTATTCATTCCATGTACATATAATACTATGACAAGTTCATTATTGAATTTTATTTGCATTTAAGTATTGCTTTTTCCACAAACTAGATTTTATGACTGTTTTATCTTGTATTATTATACTTTAATGAGAAACCCAGTTCAGGGCCCTGACTTAGCTTTAGATTAAGTATGGCTGAAGATGCTTACAAAGCCTAAGCGAAACATGTCCCATTTTAACATGTATGTAGTATTTGTATCTTAGACTTAGATATTTTAAAGTATTGGAATGGTGGTTTTTAAATAAATTTGTTTGAAACTTTTACATTCTGTACTCCAATATGGCTATCATAATGAGACTCATAACGTGTAATAAGGGGAAAAGAACCGATTTCATTTATTATTGTCCTCAGTTCCCTGAAAATCTTGCACTTCGCTTAGAGCCTTGCTTTAGGATTTACTACTAGTGCTGTACATGATGAGAACTAAGCACTCCCCGTCTAAGAAACCCAGCACAGAGAAGGAAAAATAGTCCAACTGGAGTATGTAAGATCTGTTCAAATGTAGGAAAAAAAAGAACACCGGTTTTACGGAATGAAAAGAGAGCAAGTTGGTGCGTGTGATGTTGGTCTGTCTCTTCCCGAGTGCTTCCGAAAATTCCATTCCAGACAGGATTACTGGAACAAAAGCTAGGAATGACGCTGTACTTGAATTTTTCTGGCCCTGCCGATGCCCGTAATGTATTGTAAACTTGAAATATATTTCATCCCTTCCTATTTCTCATTTGTGTTATCAGTGTTCCTATGCAAGCAATAATGAAAGAGTTTAAAAAAATTATTTTCATCTCTCTCTCTCTCTCTCTTTCTCTCTCTCTCTCTCTCTCTCTCTCTCTCTCTCTCTCTTTGGCTGCTACTCATCTCCTCCAGATGGCATTGCAATGTATAAAATCTAACCTGTTGACAACAGATTCAACAGCTAGTATATCTAAATCATGAAAAGTAACATGAATTATTGGAGTAGAACTGAAGTTCAGGAATAAAGACTTCAAGTATTACTCCTTTCAGGACTGATTAAAATAGAAGTGAACTTATACCATATTTACTTTTTTCAGAAATTATTTTAAGATTCCTAATATTATATTTAAAGATAAATACCTCATTGGAAAGAAGAAAAATTGTTTAATATAAATAGGAGCACATGGTAGTGATTAATTTCAAAGTCTTTTAGTTGAAACCTTGAATATACAAAACAACTCCAGTATCCTCACACCAAGCACAGTTAAAATGAGCAGTATGGAAAGTGTTAAATTATGAACTAGCTTGACATAACCATCAGGAAAGAGAAGAATTCAATGATGTATAAACATTGACTTAAAGTTACTGGCATGACAAATTTAAGGAAATTCTAATAGCCATGCATTTCTCTCATATTTTCCTTGTTCCTCTGTGTTGGTTTGCAGATAAGTCTTAACCCGCTTTTTAAATAGCTAGACTCGAAAGTAATCAAAAGAATTTACAAAGAAATAAAATATCAATAAAGGATTATTTGTATCATTAGTCCAGAGGTGTTCTTTGTTGTGTTTAATAGATTATAAAGAAATACGTAGGTGTAGGAGCCTTACAAAAAATACCTTTGACTAGCATATTGTTCTCTGATTTGTATGTAATCCTAAAACAGGAAAGGTTTGGAGACCATTTTGCTAGACAATTGACATTTTTTTGGATGGTTTGTTGCAACTAGTTGCTCATCATATCCGAAGTGACTTCCATCTTTTCCTCTTCAATTAATGTCTGCAAGTATGTATCAATAAGATAAATACGGTAACAATCACTCAGCACTGATCTGCGTTAAGGGCTGTCATCCAGGTGGCAGATTCCCTAACAGTTGTTTACCTAGTCTTTTCTTAAATGATTTCAAAGACATTGGATTTTTATCGAAGATATCTGTGGTAAGTTATTTCAGTTCCTAATTACTCTTACTATAAACAAATATTTGCTCCAATTTATCCTCTTGAATTCTAACTTCTTTCCTAATTTTTAAGAACTGTTCTCAAGCTTATTTCCCTACTAATGTAATTCCACTGACAGAGCAGAACATACCACTTAGTCAATCTAGTTTGCCACATTTTCATAACGCTACTCTTTTTTGCAAGCAATCATCCGCATTTTCTGTATCAATGTTATAGGCTGTTAAAAGAAGTAAAAAATACAACAGTTCCACATGATTGATACTGTTTATTTGCTTAAGGCAAATTAAAAACTGTAGAACCTGTTTCGTCTACTTTGTAGACATCTTCAGCTACATATGTTTATGATATGGATGTCGATTCCCATAGGGAACCTGAAATACTTGTCCTGAATTAGTAAATTAATAATACCAATATAGTTTAAAATGAGACAAAGTAGCCAACGAAGTTGTCTCCACGGTATGCACTAGCCATGCCTCTTAGTAGGTGTGCTATTTACCAACTGATGAGCCCAACTTAGCACACTGGGGCGAAACGCTGGCAACCAAGATTGAGTTAGCTGGAAAATTTATAATGTCCAATAACGGACCAACTATATTGGTACCGGTATTACATATTTTTAGGCCTTTTTTTTTTAATATCGGGGCGTCAACCTATAGAGATCTTTTGCCCCTTCTTGCACCATGTAATATGAACCTGCGTGTAATTGGAATGGAGGAAGTGAAGTGTAGAGTGTTGAATGTGAGGAAAGGAACATTAAGGATGACACACACACCTAGTCCCCAGGCCAGGGATATTAGTCATTTACAATTAAAAACCCCTGACCCAGCCGGGAATCGAACCCGGGGCCGCCGGGTGACAGGCGGACGCGTTGCCCCCTACACTGCGGGGCCAGATCATATTTTTAGGCTTATTGCATGATTAGCAAGGACACATTCCTGTTATCTTAATGTTAAAACACACATTAAAAACATTAGCAAAAACATTTAAAAATTGTAAACTTAATTATACTAAAAAGTGTCATGAACAAAATAAAGAATTATCCCCACTAGACCCTTTATAAATTATCAAGACAGTCCTACATATAGAGTTTCCAAGTATATACATAAGTTTTTAACATTTATTATTCTTTTCACAATAAAAATCCGATTAAAAATTCAGTTGATTTCTGCAAGAAGATTGAAGATTTCAAAGTAACTCCCCTTCACACTACTTGCTCCTTCAACATCAAGGACATGTGTGCTAATGTTCCTATTGAAAGAAAGATTAACATTATTAAGAAGAATTTGCAGGAACACAGTAGGCCTTGGGTTAGCAGACCAGAAATTGAAGACTTTATAAATATCCTCAAATTTGTACTCAAACATAACTATTTTTCTTTTAATGATAAAATATATTACCAAAAAGGTCTCCCAATGGGAGCACTAGGTTCTGGCATCTTGGCAAATATTTACCTTGATTACCTCAAATGCTCATGTTATTGGAAACATACGAGGTTTAGATATATGGACACGTTATGTGGATAGACAGTAGACTTATGACCGCAACAAAATCCTAAACGTCATAAACAATTTAGATCCGAACTTTAAATTTTCAAAGAGAGCGAAGAAGAGGGTTCTCTTAATTTTCTAGACGTAACTGTGAAATGGGAAAGTAACAAGTTTTCCTTTAAGATTTATAGAAAATCCATGTTTAATTTAAATGCCATCAAAAAAGTTCCTTGCACCCTAACGCTCAAAAAGATCGGCCTATTTCTCTCGAAACCTGAACGGGAGAAAGAGCTCAATTTCATCTGCCAACAGGCCTTTTTCAATGGATTCAATATTAAGTATGTTTTATAAAATAATCGACAAATTTGCTGTTAAACAGCAAGCGAATCTTATTGTGTAATCAAAACCATTGTAAGTTATAAATCTCATTCCGTATTGACAGTTATCACTTTACAAAAAGAAAGTATTTATAAAATCCTCCTTATCAATACAAATCAAATCATCTGTTAGATGGAACAGAGTCTATACATGTTTCAGCCTATTCTCAAGGCCATCTTCAGTAGAACAATTATTACATAATACAAAACAAATTAAAAATCTTGATGAAGTGAAATGACAATGATCATGATTAATGAATTAAAAAACATATTGAGGTACAAAGTCCTCTCGTCTGATAGGTCGTTCTTGATTGACAATTAAAACTTGCTGACTGTTAAAATGAAACACTGAGCTGGTCATTGTAGTGAGACCGTCAATAACGTGGATTAAAAAGTGTGTAACATCTGTAATGAGAAAAAGAACTATGAGTGGATGAAAAAAGGTCAAAATATTGTGTGAAAAGAAAACTCAATCGACTTACTTGCAATAAAAAGTTGTCTTCTTGAGTGGAACGACTGTATCAGTCTCAAGTCACATTGACAGCTAAGCTTGTGTGTAGCTTACCATGTGTCCGTACTAATGCAGTTGGATGGGAAGAGGACAGGGAGGGGCGAAGGAGGAGGGATGAGGTGAGTCGGGAGGGGGATGTTGTGGGAAGGGCGGGTCTTGTTCTAGAATGTCGGTAGTGAAACTCATTTTTATTAATAAATTGTTCAGAGATGAGTGGGACGAAGGTTTCCAATAATACATTTTTCTTCTCGTTTATTTCGTTTAGGTTGTGCACGGGATTGTTATATTGGTCAATATCTATATAAATATTCTCCAGTATATTGAGTAAGGGACCTTTTTGTTCATAGTGTAAGATCTTTAAATTGGTCACTTGTTGCGTATTTGTGATTTTTCTCCCTACAATGTTCACTCATGGCTGAGTAGCGGTTGTACTTCAGGGCATTGAGGTGTTCGGAGTATCTTATATTGAAGCTACGCCTGTTTGTCCTACGTACGTTGAAAAACAAAATTGGCATTTTAATTTGTATATCCCAGAGTTTGTAAATTTTTTATTGCCATTGGCGGTATGAGAATTAAAAAATGCTTTTGCATTGGTGTGAACAGTCTTGAAAGCTATTTTTAACTTACGTTTTTTAAAGGTGTTTGAAATAGCATATATATTATTATTAAAGGTAAATGTGATGAACTTCTCTTTAGGGGAAGATTCTTTTCCTAAGGTGGTCTTGGGTTTATTTTTAAATTTATTAAGGATTTTGTTCATGAAAGCTTTACTGGAACCATTACCTTTGGCTGTTGTATCAATGGTGTTGATTTCCTTTTTAAAATCCTTACTTGATAAAGGAATATTAAGAGCTCTGAAAATCATACTATTAAAAGCTGTCTTCTTCTGCATCCCTGGTTGTAGAGAAGTCTGGTGAATTGTGTTTATTGTGTGAGTGGGCTTCCTGTAAATATTAAAAGAAAGGGTTTTATTCTGATTGCGAGTGATAGTTAAATTGAGATAATTAAGGGAATTGTTGTTCTCGGATTCTATCGTAAACTTTATATGCAGATCAAGGTTATTGAGTAATTCAAGAACTGTTTTGCTATCAGTAGTATGGGAATCTAGGATAATAAAAGTGTCATCAACGTAGCATGTCCAATGTTTGATACCATTAATTTTGCCTATAATATGAGTGTATGCACGGAAATCTACGTAAATATCATTGAGGATTCCCAAGGCCGGTGACCCCATTGGAAGACCCTTCTGTTGGTATATGGTGTTATTAAAAGTGAAGAAACTATTATTTAATGTAAACTTGAGGATCTGAACAAACTCACCTATCTCGCCTACAGTCAATTTATTGAATTTGGAAAGATTATTTTTTACTATTTTGATGGTTTTATTCATACGTACATTCGCGTAGATATTGACTATGTCAAAGGAGTGAAGGGTGTAATATTTTTGTAAAGTAAGAGCTTTAATTCTATTGCAAAATTCTAGGGAATTTTTAACTGACGTGTTAGCTTGGAAAAAATAATATTTTAAGAAAATTGTGAATATACTGAGATATTTTGTATGTCGGTCTAATTCTGAAGTTAATAACGGGGCTTATGGGGACATCAGCCTTGTGAATCTTGGGTAACACTTTTGTCATAGGTAACTTGGGATTCATGATAACCAATTTTATTTTCTCTAGGTCATTACAAGAATAAAAGGCTTTTAGTTCTCTTTTTATTCTATTAGTGGGATCTTTTTTGACTAAGTGGCATTGCCTCTATCTACGTTGGTTAATATTAAATCGTAATCTTTAATTTTCTTTTTGAGATAGCGTATATTGGTGACCTGTTCTTTATTGGGTTTACCAGTATGTTTCTGATTGAAAGAAGAAAGTAACTTTCGTTTAACTTCATATCTAACCTCATCTTGAAAGTCTGTAGGCAACCTGTTAACCGCTAATTCGGACTCAGCCAATATAATGTTTAAATCATCGTGGTTGGAGGACGTGCCCCAGTTGTGTTCTGGTCCCTTATTCAATATTCTGAGGTCATTAGGATCAAGGTCAGCTTGACTGAAGTTCAATACCGGCGGGTGAAAAACATTCGATTCAGCATTATCTGCGAGTTTGGGATATTGTGGGAGAAGCTTAAATTGTGAAGTTATTCCACTTCTTATGAAGAGTGCTTTGTTTTTTCAGTAAAACCTTGAGTCTATTGGTAACATGAGCTTGGAAAGAATTCCATTCGAGAGGACATAAGAGGGTCGAAACTTCCAAATGAGTATCCGTAATGACTATTGTTAAGAACTCTTTTCTTTTGAAGGAATTTAATTTCCTCTCTTATCCAAATTTTATCTGTTTTTCGTTGGGTCGCGCTGGTTTTAGCCGTGTCTCTATGAGTTTCCTTTGCAAATTTTAAAAAATTGGGTGTGATGTCATTAGTTAGGCATTTGCTCAAAAAACATAAATCTTTACCTAATTTGGCAACCTTTATCTTCAAAATACAATATAGGTTTGCTTTCTTACTAGCCTGGATGGTGTTACCATTTCAAGTTATAAATCTCATTCCGTATTGACGGTTATCACTTTACAAATAAAAAGTATTTATAAAATCCTCCTTATCAATACAAATCAAATCATCTGTTAGATGGAACGGAGTCTATACATGTTTCAGCCTATTCTCAAGGCCATCTTCAGTAGCAGAACAATTATTACATAATACAAAACAAATTAAAAATCTTGATGAAGTGAAATGACAATGATCATGGTTAATGAATTAAAAAACATATTGAGGTACAAAGTCCTCTCGTCTGATAGGTCGTTCTTGATTGACAATTAAAACTTGCTGACTGTTAAAATGAAACACTGTGCTGGACATTGTAGTGAGACCGTCAATAACGTGGATTAAAAAGTGTGTAACATCTGTAATGAGAAAAAGAACTATGAGTGGATGAAAAAAAGTCAAAATATTGTGTGAAAAGAAAACTCAATCGACTTACTTGTAATAAAAAGTTGTCTTCTTGAGTGGAACGACTGTATCAGTCTCAAGTCATATTGATAGCTAAGCTTGTGTGTGGCTTATCGTGTGTCCGTGCTGATGCGGTTGGGTGGGGAAGAGGAGAGGTAGGGGCGAAGGGGGAGGGATGAGGTGAGTCGCGGGAGGGGGATGTTGTGGGAAGGGCGGGTCTTGTTCCAGAGTGTCGGTAGTGAAACTCGGTTTTATTAATAAATTGTTCACAGATGAGCAGGACAAAGGTTTCCAATAATATATTTTTCTTCTCCTTGACTTCAGTCAAGTTGACCTTGATCCTAATGACCTCAGGATATTGAAAAAGGGACCAAAACATAACTGGGGTATGTCCTCCAACCACGATGATTTAATCATTATGTTGGCTGAGTTCGAATTAGTGGTTGAGAGGTTGCTTACAGACATTCAAGATGAGGTTAGATATGAAGTTAAACGAAAGTTACTTTCTTCTTTCAATCAGAAACATACTGGTAAACCCAATAAAGAACAGGTCACCAATATACGCAATCTCAAAAAGAAAATTAAAGATAACAATAAAATATTAACCAAGGCATATAAAGGCAATGCCACTGTAGATATGAAAAAAGTTACTACATAAGTAAAACACACTCCTTTTTTACTAACAATAATTTTAACGCCAATCCAGAAACTGCTCTCGCATGACACTACGTGATAAGCCTGATCATTAAAACTCCAATGTAACTCTTGCAATTATGCTGACAATAATGAAGATTTTTCATTTAAATAATTTACAGTATTTACATTTTAATTTTGAACACGCACAGGAGGAGGGATCAACGGGGGAAGACCTGAGAGATCAATCCAGATGAGCCCAGGCAAACACACTACAGTCTTTCAAGCGGAAGTGATAGCTATCACAACACGTCTTGAAAAAAATCTTAAAATGAACTATAGGAATAAGAACATTTTCATTTTTACGGACAGCCAAGCGGCCATTAAGGCACTGGAAGCAGTCCAGATAATGTCCAGAATTGTCTGGTATTGCCATTCACATCTCCTGAAGCTCTCAAAGTACAACATTGTCAAAATAATATGGGTACCAGGGCATGCAGGTATAGAAGGAAATGAAAAGGCAGATAAACTGGCCAGGAAAGGGGCAGAAACATATTTTGTAGGCCCAGAACATGTATGCGGGATTTCCTATGGACAAGCCCGACACTACATAGAAAAATGGGTACAAAAGAAACAAATGGAGAACTGGAAAAATACTCCAGGATGCAGGCTTGCAAAGGAACTGATAAAAGGACCAAACAAGAAGCGTACTAAAGAACTGTTGAAACTCAGCAGAGAAAATATAAGATGGGTAGTAGCACTGTTGACAGGACACTGTCATCTGAAAAAACACCTACATGGAATTGGAGTAATAAGAAACAACAACATATGTAGGAATTGCAATGAAGCAAAGGAATCAGCTGAACACATACTTTTCGAATGTGAGGCGCTGGCTAGAATCACTCTCCACTCTAGGACTACCAGGTGAAGAGAGAGAAAAAATCCAAGAAGACCCAATAAGAAAAACCTGCAGCTTTGTGAAGGGAGCAGGTATATCTAGGTGGGAATGAAGGAAAAACATAGTAGCAAAGGATCTTAGAGTTCGACGCTAACTAGGAACTAATATTTAGAGGCCCCATGAAGAAAAGAAGAAGAATTTGGAACACACAATGACTCAAATATGTACTGATATTACATAAACCATGCGAGTTGGCTGTGCGGTGAGGAACGCACAGCTGTGAGCTTGCTTTCAGATGATAGTGGGTTCAAACCCCACTGTTGGCAACCCTGAAGATGGTTTTCTGTGGTTTCCCATTTTCACACCAGGTAAATGCGGTTTTTACTTCTTTTAACACACTACTCTTTTGTTGGATATCACCCGGAACAAATTGTACTAATTTCCCTTGGATCTCTTCCCCTTTCTCGAATCTAGTAATCTTGTTGAGGGTCCCATACAAAGGAACCATATTCTAATTAGGGTCTTACCAGTGACTTATACGCCCTCTCCTTTACATCGTTACCACAACCCTAAATACCCTCATAGCCATATGAAGAGAGCTGTAACCTTTATGTACAATCCTGTTTATGTGATTACCCCAATGAAGATCTTTCCTTATATTAACACCTAGGTACTTACAGTGGTACTTTCGCCCCATCAACACAGTACTGTAATTAAAACTAAGAGGACTGTCCCATTTGGTGGAAATGACAACCTGACTTTTCACCCCATTTACCTTCGTGCCATTGTTTGCTGTCCATCTTATAACATTGTTGAGGTCTTTTAGCAATTGCTCACAATCCAGCAACTTAACGGTAGTTACCAGACACTTTACTCCTGTTACTGTTCTGTTCCATCACTTGTTTTTCCATTAACTTGCACAGCAACTAGTTTCTAAGCTTAAATATCTATGAAATGTTTTCTTTTGGTAGTGTTAATTCCCAGGTCTAATCCTGAATTCTGTCACTGTATCGAAGCATATTCCTTCTCTGGGCACACTAAATATTTGTTGGTAACATTCAAATACTCCTTTGAGAACATATCCCAGGTTCTTTGCATTGTCTGATTACTTTGTCAGTGTCTTCGACGTTGTTGGTTTTTGTCTAATTCATTACCTACAGTTACTTCCACTCGGCAATGCTAAGAGATTTTTGCCCCATAAACTGATCAAGGAACTGTCCAGATAATTTATGAATCCTGTTCCATTATATGAGGGATGTTCCTTTATTAAGTGGCAACACTGTTGTACGTACACCAAAAAACTGAATCAATGTAGTAACTTGCCTACCTCGCAGTACATGAACTTGTCCATCCAACGCTCCATGCATGCACTGTGCTGCAGAGAATAGCCTCTGAGACCATTCTGGCTGTTAGTTCCCATGAAAGTCAAAAGTGAAACAGCATTTTGAAAACATCACCTGTGATCAGTGTTGCACAAGAAGTGGTGGTACTTTCTGCAGACTCCTTCCATCATTTTTCAGGTGGCTAATTTATATGCTCGGTGGGGCTGCGAAGTGCTCTTATGATTCCCCTGAACTTAAGCCTTTGTGATTTTGATTTGATACCGAAAATGAAGGAATTGTTGTTCCTGAAGTTCTACAGGTGACAGACACCACTCCATTTGCACCATCCAGAGAACATGCACTGCTACAGGGATACTGCAGCTTCATCATCACTGGCAATGGGTTCTACACAATGCTGGAGACTACATTGAGGGACTATAGATGTTTTGCGGAAGTATCTTTTTTGTATTGGTTGTAATTAATAACACTGGGCAACAAAATTTAAATTTTTGTTTGTTAAATGGAAGTGAAAGGGTGTTCTGGTACACGTTTTTCTGCTGATTTCAAATCTGTTTTTAGAATTTTTCTATCACACACAGTTTTTGAGTGATTTTGAAAAAATTTAAAAAATGTTAAAAAATTGTTATTCCTACTAAAATTTATTATCTTAACTTAAATTGAATTTACGTGCATTTTAATTTACATACACTTTTTTCTGCTGATTTCAAATCCGTTTTTAGAATTTTTCCATCACTCACAGTTTTTGAGTAATTTTCAAAAAATTAAAAAAAAATGTTGTTCCTACTAAAATTTATTATCTAAACTTAAATTTCATTTATATACCTAAAAGTATGAGGTAGATTTTCGGCTGAACTTAGCTTGAGGAACATCCCTTTTGAGTGACCAGCAGTAGTCAGCCAGCATATTTGGACCCCATTTTCCCTGGTAACGGCTTTCAAAATTCGACGAAGTCTTGATGGAAACGTTCCCTGTGTTCGTCTGAGACAGCGCCGAGATTTTCAGGGAAAAAGTCAAGATGCGAGTCCAAGAAGTGTATTTTAAGAGACATATTACATCCCATGTGTTTATAGTTTTGTAGAAGTTCACTAATATGTTCCCTGTAATTCTCTGATCTGTAGTTTCCTAGAAAGTTTGTGACCACCTTCTTAAATGATGACCATGCAGCTAGTTCGTATGTTTTTAACTTGCTTTCAAACACTGTATCTTTCATCAGTTCTTTGATCTGAGGACCAACAAATATGCCTTCCTTTAGTTTAGCTACAGATATTTCTGGAAATTTGGTTTGGAGAAATTGAAATGCATCCATACTATGATCAAGTGCTTTTACAAAATTCTTAATCAAACCTGCTTTTATGTGTAATGGGGGCAGTATGATTTTGTCAGATGCAACAAGGGGCTGATGAATGACATTTTCCTGTCCTGGAGTAAATGACTGTCTTTTTGGCCAGTTCTTTTTTATATAGTGATTATTTCTATCTCGACTATCCCACTTGCATAAAAAGCAGCAAAATTTCGTATATCCTAACTGCAAACCAAGTAAGAGAGCTACAACTTTCAAATCTGAACATATCTACCAGGAATACTTTTCATATTGGATAGCGGATAGTACCATTTTCATGTTCTCATATGATTCCTGTAAGTTAGCTGCATGGGCTACAGGAACTGATGGAAATGTATTTCCACTGTTAAGCAGTACTGCTTTCAAACTTCTTTTTGAAGAATCAATGAATAAACGCCATTCTTCTGGATTATGCTGCTGCCCTAGTAACTCGAAGAGACCTGTAACATCATTGCAGAAAACTAGTTCTTCCTTTTTAGAAAAAAGATGCTCAAATTCCTTTTGACGTTGGCGGAAGAAGCAGACTTTGGTATCTTTCTCTATAAGGTTCCAGCCTTTTAGTCTTGAAGCGAGTAATTCTGATTTGGCTTTAGACAAATTAAGATCACGAACCAAATCATTTACATCTGATTGTGTAAGTAAATGAGGCTCAGAAGAAGCAGCAGAACATTCTACAAACGGTTGGTCATCATCCATTTTATCATCACATAACTCTTCACCAACATCAACTTCTTCATCTCCATGCATCAACGATCTATCTGGTGGAGAAGGTATAGGAAGCCCTGGACCATGTAGAACCGGTCTGGTTGCTGATTCCAGAGACGGATATACAACTGTATGTTTTGACTTTGAAGATATACCAGAGATATTAGTCACACAAAAATAGCAATCGGTCAAATGATCCGTAGGTTCCCTCCACTGCATCAGAATTCCAAAAGGCATATGGCGAGTCCCCTTCATCCATCCATCCATCCAGTCAGTAGAGTTACACATGAAGCACAACATATGTTAGGGGCCCAATTCTGATTCAGATCCATCTTGCAATCAAAATACAACTCATAAGCTTCCTTAATTAAAGTAGTAACACTTTGCCTCTGCGCTTTAAGGGTTAACTCGCCACATATATTACAGAAACTGTCTGGTTTATTTTTACAGTTGCGAGGCATTTTTTACACAATAAAACACTACTGTATATTGAACACAAACTATCTCCTTTCAGTAGACTTTGGAAGCACAACTCTATGCAGACAGTCGCATGAAAGAAATCTCTAATTCAACTGACAACTGCATTGTTTTAAAGTTTCTAATTGTTGTGGCAACAATGAATAATATGGAATTCTGTACATTCTTAAGAGAATAAAAAGTAAAACAATATAGTAAGAGTATGATAAACCAACAATTATAATAGTTTATTAATCTTTGTTAATGGTAGCATGCTAAACCGTAAATATGAAAAAGATTTGAAATTATAAAAAAAACTGTGGGTGATGGGAAGTTTCTGGTTTCATATTCGTAATCAGCACACAAAAGTACATAAGAATCACCATGAATTATACATTTAACAAAATCATTGTTGACCAGTGTAATTGCCAGTAATGATGCTTGTTGTTTAAAGGGGCCTAACATCTAGGTCATCGGCCCTATCACCACTAATAAAGAGAAAGGCCTAGTATATTACCATTCCTTCTGTTCAAGTGTTGGTAGCTTTTGTTTATTATACGTTCTGTCTCATGTAATTAAGTAATATTCACTGTATGCTTAGACTGAAATGCAATTTTGTGGTTTCCTTAGTAATTTTTCAAGTGTTCAGATGCTTTTACCTTCTTCTTTAAGTCAGGCTGCAATTTACTCTGTACTTCAGTAGTTAATGTGAATTCCTTATTTCAGGCTACTCCTCAGTTGTCTTCCCAGGACCTGAATTGATCCTGTCCCAATCTGTCAATCCTTTGTCTTGCACTGGGCTAGGAGCCATATATAGGAATACCATCCCTGGAATTCATAATGCATACTTCTAGACTGGGATAACTTGATCAACAAGCAGTACATTCTTTAAGAAACAGTATATCAAAATATTTCTTGGTTTAGATAATAAAATTATATGTTAGATTAAGACTACTCTTATGCATACCTGCCAACTTTCCCGATTTAGGCGGGAGACTCCCCATTTTCGACAGCTTTTCCCGACTCCCGATTATTCTATTATTTCTCCCGATTTCAGCTTATTTTTTGGTGAACATCAAACATTTGTTTTCAAATCCCTCCATTTCAGTTTTGTATGCCAGTGGGTGGAAGTCCTTTGCTCATTGGCCGCTTTCAATAATTAATCAGAGAAATGCACATGAATATGCAATGTTTATTGAAACCTGTACATCGTGGTGCATATATTGATTGTCAGTCTCTCGTTTTTGCATGTTATGTTCATGTTCGTTCACATCAGTCAAAAACTTCATTTCATTTGGTTGGCCGATGATGGCAAATACAAATGCCGAAACCAGTCCCAATGTTGAAATCTAATAAATTCGTGATTGTATTAATGACGTCACACTGTTGTAGTATTGACGTCACACTGTTCTAGTATTGAATAGGTGGAAACAATTACCCTCACTCCTTAATGCACATCAGTGTAGTTGTTTCTAGAGACTAGTCGCTAAATTTAGAGGCTTTTTAGTAATTTAGTGACAGAATATCAAAGATAGCGACTAGTGACTTTTCTAGAGTTTTTAAGAGCTATTTGGAAAAAATTCTGGCAAATTTTAATTTATTACTTGATAAAAATAGCATTGCGCTTTGCAAAATCAAGCGGACGTGTGATGCTATGCATTTGCTAAGTAATGGCATCTAAGTGTATGACTGATTCACACGTGTGGAGCACGAGTTCATACTATTTTTGGAAGGCATATCAGAGACCGATCATCTCACTCACATACTTCCTGTGAGGGAATAGAAATGTGTAATTTTTAGCCTTGTAGCCTCGTATAGAAACAGTCGGGTTTTGAGTTAATAAGTGTTATTATATATACCATAGTACTCCTGTATTGCGCAAGACATGTAGAGTAAGCAGTTTTGACCAATTGTATCTCCTGATTTTCATATCAAAATCTCCTGATTTTTGGGTTTGTAAAGTTGGCAGGTATGCTTATTCAGTGTTCATGGAGATTTCCTATTTCTATTTAGTGGAATGTAGAAAGCCCACATTGTATGATAACATAGATTCATCTGCATAGAATTGGTTCTGATTTTGGTATTTTCTATGTTAGATTTATTTTTTTTCCTTTTTTGTGTTTCAGTATTTATTAACTTTGAAGCTCAACCACTGTGATATCCTGGATGTATTCCAGGGAATTCAGTTCCTCCCTCTAGATAAGCAGACTTTTCTCAGAGTTCAGTGTTTTGTTAACTTGATCGAAGCTATGTTTGCTCAAGTAAAATATACAGCATTTCTTTACAACGATCAGCTTGTGTGGTAAGTAAACAGTGTTTATTTTTATTCAATTAATGAAACTGTTATTTTTCATTAATCCACTTCTATGAAATTTAACCTGTTTGTTTTGAAAATATTGCCTAAAAATAAATTTGTTTATTTTGTATTTAGTGTGCAAAAAGTCAGAGAATATAGCTTATGAAGAACTATATGATTATAAAACCCTTTCTGCTTTGCTTCCAGTCTGAAATTTTTCTGGCTGAAACGTGTTTTGTTTTTGGAAGTTATATGCTTGCATCATATAAACATATATTAGTATGCAAAACATAATGACTAAACTGCTCTGGAAACACCGTTCCATAGAAATATACGGCGATGATAAAGGAAGGAATTCAAACACAGTAAAAGATATAAAAGCCTACATCATTCTAAACTTCTTATGTAGTACTGTAGGTGGTGTGAACAAGGGAGTTTGTTGCAGAGAGAGAAATAACATAGAAACAGGTATTACTGCATTGTCATGTTATGTTTGAGAAAAACAGTTCTGTGCTGGGCTTGAAACGTTTTCTGCTGACCTAGGCACCAGTTCTGAAAACCAGCCACCACAATAATACAGTGTGATGCATAGGCCTACATATTTTAACTGTAAATTTTAATTACTGGTACAAAAAGTACAAACCTAACTTAGTATACAGGCTATACCACTAAGATGACAACAAATTAAGGCAATATAAGTATAATTTTACAAAGCAGCAGCTTGTTGTTTTTTTTTATATGCTTTATGTCCATGCACTTGTCCTGTAGTCCCGTAATACTGAAGATAAGAGATAGCTGCGTAACTTTCCTACATAATTTTTGAATTCCTTGGAATTAATGGTTTGCCTCCACATATTCTTATTCTAAAAAATAAAAATAAAATAAAAAAATTACCGGGCGAGTTGGCCGTGCGCGTAGAGGCGCGCGGCTGTGAGCTTGCATCCGGGAGATAGTAGGTTCGAGTCCCACTATCGGCAGCCCTGAAGATGGTTTTCCGTGGTTTCCCATTTTCACACCAGGCAAATGCTGGGGCTGTACCTTAATTAAGGCCACGGCCGCTTCCTTCCAACTCCTAGGCATTTCCTATCCCATCGTCGCCATAAGACCTATCTGTGTCAGTGCGACGTAAAGCCCCTAGCAAAAAAAAAAAAATCTAAAAATTAGAGCCATAGTTCTGCTCCTTAGAAATTGGAACGTTTCCCAACGGCTCCTAAACAGAACCAAATTAGGGCCTAATTCTAAGAAGTCTGTACAAAAATAGTTTATATTTGGAAATAATAAATGAAGATAAAGCTGGACAGAGAGCTCGAATTCCTCAAATGAACTTAACAACATCCGATAAAACACTTCCATTTTCTTTCAAGAGGCATCAATTTCCAATTCCCGTGGCATTTTGTATCACGATCAATTATTCACAGATATGAAGTTTTGAAGCTTCCACCTAATCAATACTTTATGTATTGTTATTTTACACTAGTGGTTACGACCTTGTGAAGGTCATCTTCAGCTCACTAACATAACATGTAATTAAAACATCGCTGATACAATAAGAATGTCACATAGTATAGGTAAAAATATTGTCAATTTGCGAATATTCTTCGTCCTAGCTTAAGCAATTGTCTACGTTAAATGATATGAGAATTAAAACTTAACATTACTATTATGTACATGGATGATATATGTTTAAAATACAATGTTCTTAGTTATAAACGTTCACTATTCCACATTAAAACATAGCTAGATTGTATAAAACATTTTGAGGCACAAATGAGTTCATACGGCGTATTGTACTTACGTGATTATGTTATATCATGTGATCAGCTGTGTTTGTCTACTGATGGTATAATGGTGTAAGTTTCTTGAAGTAATGTAAACACTTATGTTGAAGTCAAGGTGGTTGTTCGGTATTTGATGATGTGGAACTTTGTTGATCTATATTTGAATGCTTGCAGTCCATCTTTAAAAAGTTAAAAATTTTACCATAAAACTTGGTAGAATTTGTGTAAAATTGTGGATAGATTGTTAGTCTTACGATGTGCTTCCCTTGATCTTATATTATCTATTTTTGTTAAAATGTCATTACGTGTTGCTTGATTTTGACATATCATGTTATATGATTAGAGTGAAAGCTCCTTCTTCACTTTGTGTTGTTGGACATATTAGTATCTGTAAAAATAGAAGATGAAGTGTAAGAAATTTATGCCTGCCAAGTTGGAATGTGTATTTAACGTGGGAATAGGTGTGCGTGCACTTACTGCTTGTTGTTGACTCTTGGTATGTGCTACTCGGGAGCACGTTGTGAACTGATTCGTGTGTGTCTGAAGCTGATGCTTGTGGTTGCGGAGGGGAAGGTTGCAGGGATAGGAGGAGCGGCTGTTCAGGAAGTAGGAGTGGAGCGGGGCGTGTCATCTGGCGGTTCTTTAATGTGTGTCTGGTTTTGTTTTTTTTATTCCTTTTAGGTAAGTGTTTTTTAGGGATGGAATAACTGCATTGAAAAGAATATTGATTCTGTCTGTAATTTCATTTAAATTGAAGTTTGGATTGCCGTATTGATCTAAACTGATGTAAAAATCTTCCATTATGTTGAGTACGTCAGTAGACAAACACGACTGATCACATGATATAACATACAGTAGTCACGTAAGTGCAATATGCCGTATGAACTCATTTGTGCCTCAAAATGTTTTATCCAATCTAGCTATAAGTTTTAATGTGGTATAGTGAACGTTTATAATTAAGAACATTGTATTTTAAACATACATCATCCATGTACATAATAGTAATGTTAAGTTTTAATTCTCATATCATTTAATGTAGACGATTGCTTAAGCTAGGACGAAGAATATTCGCAAATTGACAATGTTTTTACCTATACTATGTGACATTCTTATTGTATCAGCGATGTTTTAATTACATGTTATGTCAGTCAGCTGAAGATGACCTTCACAAGGTTGAAACCGGTACTGTAAAATAACAGTACATAAATAAAGTATTGATTAGGTGGAAGTTTCAAAACTTAATATCTGTGAGTATCAAAAATCAATACGGACATGTAACTTATAGATTATGTCACAATCAATTAACCTGAAAAGATGTGAAGGTCTCAATTTACCTCAGCCAGTTTTCAGCCATGACCAGTTAAGTGTTGCACTAGTGCCAAGAGGTAATGGTAAAAGGAATCCCCCGAGCAAGTGACTGCATGGTTTGGGTCACGTGGCTATCAGCTTGCATTTAGGAAATATTGTGTTTGAACCCCACTGTTGGCAGCCCTGAAGATTTTTTTCCATCGTTTCCCATTTTCACACCTTAATTAAGGCCACGGTCACTTCCCACTTCTAGCGATTTCCTATCCAGTTGTCGCCGTAAGACCTACCTGTGTCGGTGCGACATAAAGAAAATTGTAAAGAATAAAGTATAAGAAATGTCACATGCAGTTTAAGGAAATCCTTCAATAAATATTTATCCCATTAACCGTCTTGTCTTGACTGGTTTCAGCTAGTTATGATTATTGGTGTTATGAATCTTAAACTGCTGTAGCACCCAAGTGGCATCTATAGGCTTCTGGACTCCTCACTACATTTAACACAATGCTGCAGAATACAGTTCTAAATAACCGATTTGGCACCAGTGTACTTGATATTACACAATATAAACGTAGCATGAGACTAATATATCTACCAGGGTGGGTCATAGGCTGACGATATCCTGACTTGCTTACTTGACCTGGCGAACTTTTGAACAAAATTGTATGAGGATATACTGGCTATTCTTTCTCCTCCATTAACACACAGTGAATTAAAACATAAATCTATATACATGGAACATGCTCACATCATCTATCTTCATGACATAGGACAAAATATTACACAAATTCTCTTCCATCACTGATCACATATGTGTTCGGATCATGACAGTAACGTCCTTTATCACAACATAGATCAATATTTAAGCCATACGCTCTTCCATCACTGTAGAAAATTATCACTGATCGCAAATTTCCACATGGAACATGCTAACAGTATCCACCTTCCTAACTTAAAACATCTGAAACACTTTTCCCTCAATATATCACATAATCACTGAATTTAAACTAGCTGGTTCGACGACCTAGCTAGGAAGGTATTGCAATCAGATTTGCTCCGTCCCTTAGCACACGCTAAATTTAAATGTACATATTTACAATGAGATATCTTTATCTTTCCTCCTCTGCGAACCATGTGACCTTGCCGTGGTGGGGAGGCTTGCGTGTCCCAATGATGCAGATAGCCGAGCCGCAGGTGCAACCATATCGGATGGGTATCTGTTGAGAGACCATACTAATGAATGGGTCATCGAAAGGGGGGTAGCAGCCTTTCGATAGTTGCAAGGACGGCAGTCTAGATGATTGACTGATATGGCCTTGTAATAATACTCAACATGGCTTAGCTGTGTTGATACTGCTACACGGCTGAAAGCAACGGGAAACTACAGCCGTAACTAACTCCCGAGGACATGCAGCTCTCTCTGTATGAATGATGTACTGATGATGGCTTCCTCCCGGGTAAAATATTCCGGAGGTAAACTAGTCCCCCATTCGGATCTCCAGGTGGGGACTACACGAGAGGGGGCGATCATCAGGAAGATGGATACTGACATTCTGCGAGTCGGAGCGTGGAATGTTAGAAGTTTGAATCGTTGTGGTAGGTTAGAGAACCTGAAAAGGGAGATGGATAGGCTAAAGTTAGAAGTAGTTGGTATAAGTGAAGTACGTTGGCAGGAAGAACAAGATTTTTGGTCAGGCGACTACCGAATTATCAACACGAAATCAAACAGGGGAAATGCAGGAGTTGGTTTGATAATGAATAAGAAAATAGGGCAGCGGGTAAGCTACTACGACCAGCATAGTGAAAGAATTATTGTCGTCAAGATAGACACCAAACCAATGCCCACCACAATAGTGCAGGTCTATATGCCTACTAGTTCAGCGGATGATGAAGAAATCGAAAGAATATATGAGGAGATAGAAGATTTAATACAATATGTAAAAGGTGACGAGAATCTAATTGTGATGGGAGACTGGAATGCAGTGGTAGGCCAAGGAAGAGAAGGTAATACAGTAGGAGAATTTGGATTGGGACATAGGAACGAAAGAGGAAGTCGGCTGATTGAATTCTGCACTGATCATAATTTAGTCCTTGCCAATACTTGGTTCAAACACCACAAACGACGGCTGTATACGTGGACGAGACCTGGAGACACTGGAAGGTATCAAATAGACTTCATTATGATTAGGCAGAGATTCAGAAACCAGGTGTTGGATTGCAAAACTTTCCCAGGAGCAGACGTGGACTCTGACCACAACTTGTTGGTCATGAAATGCCATCTGAAGTTGAAGAAATTGAAGAAAGGAAAGAATGCAAAAAGATGGGATCTAGACAAGTTGAAAGAAAAGAGTGTGAGGGATTGTTTCAAGGAACATGTTGCACAAGGACTAAATGAAAAGGCTGAAGGAAACACTATAGAGGAAGAGTGGAGGGTCATGAAAAATGAAGTCAGTAGGGCTGCTGAAGAAATGTTAGGAAGAAAAGATCAACCAAGAATCAGTGGATAACTCAGGAGATAGTAGACCTGATTGATGAACGACGAAAATACAAGAATGCTAGAAATGAAGAGGGCAGAAAAGAATACAGGCGATTAAGGAATCAAGTGGATAGAAAGTGCAAGGTAGCTAAGGAAGAATGGCTGAAGGAGAAGTGCAAGGATGTCGAAGGCTGTATGGTCCTGGGTAAGGTAGATGCTGCATACAGGAAAATCAAGGAAACCTTTGGAGAAAGGAAATCTAGGTGTATGAATATTAAGACCTCAGATGGAAAGCCACTTCTAGGGAAAAAAGACAAAGCAGAAAGATGGCAGGAGCATATCCACCAGTTGTATCAAGGTAAAGATGTAAATAATTTGGTTCTGGAACATGAAGAGGCTGTTGATGCTGATGAAATGGGAGACCCAATTTTGAGGTCAGAGTTTGACAGAGCTGTGAGTGACCTCAATAGGAACAAGGCACCTGGAATTGATGACATTCCCTCTGAATTACTGACTGCCTTAGGAGAAACCAGCATGGCAAGGTTATTTCATTTAGTGTGCAAGATGTATGAGACAGGAGAAGTCCCATCCGATTTTTGGCAGAATGTTGTTATACCTATTCCCAAGAAAGCCGGTGCTGACAGGTGTGAAAACTACCGCACCATTAGTTTAGTATCTCATGCCTGCAAAATTTTAACACGTATTGTTTACAGAAGAATGGAAAAACAAGTTGAAGCTGAGTTGGGAGAAGATCAATTTGACTTCATACGAAATGTAGGGACACGTGAAGCAATACTGACTTTACGCCTGATCTTAGAGGATCGAATCAAGGAGGACAAGCCCACGTACATGGCATTCGTAGATCTAGAAAAGGCATTCGATAATGTTGAGTGGACCAAGCTATTTATGATTCTGAAGATGATAGGGATCAGATACCGAGAACGAAGAATTATCTACAATCTGTATAAAAATCAGTCTGCAGTGATAAGAATCGAGGGCTTTGAAAAAGAAGCAGCAATCCAGAAAGGAGTGAGGCAAGGCTGCATTTTGTCCCCTCTCCTTTTCAATGTTTACATAGAACAGGCAGTAAAGGAAATCAAAGAGAAATTTGGAAAGGGAATCACAGTCCAAGGAGAGGAAATCAAAACCTTGAGATTTGCCGATGATATTGTTATTTTATCTGAGACTGCAGAAGATCTCGAGAAGTAGCTGAATGGTATGGATGAAGTCTTGGGTAAGGAGTACAAGATGAAAATAAATAAGTCTAAAACAAAAGTAATGGAGTTCAGTTGAACGAAGGCAGGTGATGTAGGAAATATTAGATTAGGAAATGAAGTCTTAAAGGAAGTAGATGGATATTGTTACTTGGGTAGTAAAATAACTAACGATGGCAGAAGTAAGGAGGACATAAAATGCAGACTAGCACAAGCAAGGAAGAGCTTTCTTAAGAAAAGAAATTTGCTCACTTCAAACATTGATATCGGAATTAGAAAGATATTTTTGAAGACTTTCGTGTGGAGCGTGGCATTGTATGGAAGTGAAACATGGACGATAACTAGCTCAGAAAGAAAGAAAATAGAAGCTTTTGAAATGTGGTGTTACAGAAGAATGCTGAAGGTGAGATGGATAGATCGAATCACGAATGAAGAGATACTGAATCGAATTGGTGAGAGGAGATCGATTTGGCTAAATTTGACGAAAAGAAGAGGTAGAATGATAGGACACATCTTAAGACACCCAGGACTTGTGCAGTTGGTTTTTGAAGGAAGTGTAGGTGGTAAGAATGGTAGGGGTAGACCAAAGTATGAATATGACAAGCAGATTAGAGCAGATGTAGGATGCAATAGTTATGTAGAAATGAAAAGGTTAGCATTGGATAGAGTGGCATGGAGAGCTGCATCAAACCAGTCTATGGACTGATGACTCAAACAACAACATCTTTATCTTAGCTGAGATAGATACATAACCTGGCTCGAGTTGGCCGTGCGGTCAGAGGCGCGCGGCTGTGAGCTTGCATCTGGGAGACAGTGGGTTCTAATCCCACTGTCGACAGTCCTGAAGATGGTTTTCCATGGTTTCCCATTTTTACACCAGGCAAATGCTGGGGCTGTACCTTAATTAAAGCCATGGCCGCTTCCTTCCAACTCCTAGGCCTATCCTATCCCATCGACGCCATAAGACGTATCTGCATCGGTGCAACGTAAAGCCGCTAACAAAACAAAAACCCTGGCTAGTGAATAATGCAGGATCAATACAATATATCATGTAAATGATATTACAAAAGTTGAGGTTAGATAGCCTCACGCCTCACCACACTCGCCGATAACTTTGTGAACAAATTCGTGATCTGATACCACAGTAAATACATACGTACTGTATGAAGCTAAAATGTAATATCATTTACTTGATATATTGTCAATTTATTCTTATAGTTAAATACTCAAAAGTCTCCATGGCTCAGATGGCAGCGCGTCGGCCTCTCACCGCTGGATACCGTGGTTCAAGTCCCGGTCACTCCATGTGAGATTTGTGCTGGACAAAGCGGAGGCAGGACAGGTGTTTCTCCGGGTACTCCGGTTTTCCCTGTCATCTTTCATTCCAGCAACACTCTCCATTCTCATTTCATAGCATCTATCATTCATTAATAAATCACTTTGGGAGTGGCGACCCCATTGTACTAACAGCCTATATCTGCTTCATTCATTACATCCCTGACCCGGTCAATGACTGGAAAACAGGTTGTAGGTTTTAATTTACAGTTAAATACTCAAAGTTGAGGTTAGATAGCCTCATGCCTCACCACACTCGCTGATAACTTTGTGAACAAGTTCATGGTCTGATACCACAGTAAATGCATACTTACTGTATGAAGCTAAAATACCATAGCTTGTTAGCACTTTCTAACAGACTTCATAGACGTGCAGTAACACTTCAGTCGGATGTCCCAGCCGGAGGTCAAGAGTCGAGACACAATTCTCAAAGACACAAACAGACACAACAACCATTCAATACGACAGTATGATTGCACACTTCACAAAAAAGGACCAACACTTCCGGTGACTCAGCCCTTAAATAAATATTTCAAATCACATGGTTCTCCCACCAGCCATCATTCCTCTCACAGCACCTCCTCTCCGTCCGAGCTAATCACTACCTAGCATTCATGTCACATGTGATACACAGTTTTCGAAATACTGGCACTCAACATTGAAAACTGCTGAGTGATAAGCGTCATATTGGAAAAACCAACCTCCTACACAACTTTCTTTATAATTGACTCTCTTGCTTAACAAAGATTCCCAAATTTGGTGTCACAGAATGCCACCAATTTGACATAGTGTTCTTACAATGAACTAAGTAATGTTTGTAATACATTAGTACATACATACGGTATACGGTGGTGGTTGTTTCTGATAACCATGACTGGGTGCCTCCAAACAAGCCCATGTTTCCTGTTGTACATTTATCCTGGGCTAAGAAAATGTTGTAGAAAAATGATAACTTTCTTTGGGGTGGTTGAAAAAAATTGTAACTTGGCTATTACACTACCAATACATGTGGCTATAATGTACAAAAATTTCATTACCATCCAATTAGTAGTTCTCCATGTATACATTTTTAAATGAGTGGTTCCTAGAGAAGAAGCCAAAAACTCTGACAATATTTAGTACAACCACAAAAAAAATTAATTAACTTCAAAAATAATTTGTTTGATACTTTCTAATGCAGAGTTAAACAAGGAAAATATTGATATAACTCATTTTACAATATACCTATTGGTTCGTTAGTAATTAACCTTAAACTCAAGTGTCCATAATAAAAAATCCAACAGAACACGGTGGATCAATTCAGTGAAGAGGAGTGAAAGTAGAAGAAATCTGGACTTTGACAAAATGATGGAAGAGGAATGGTGGAAGGAGAGAGGAGGTTGGAGAAGTGACATAAATGCTCCAACCTGGCAGGAGCTGAATAAGAAGAAAGGAGGACGATGTAATTTATACATCAAAATTCTATTTTAACATATTAATTTTCTATTTATAGAATTTATCGTAATTCTATATCTGAGTTTGTAAATTATGATAAATCTTCAGTAAAATCTAGAACTAATTTATGAACCAGTAAATGATGTTTTAAAATTATGACCCAGAATAATGCATCTACAAAATATTCCTAGCTATTATAAAAAAATTTACAGTTAAAAGCCTCCTTTACCTGTTGATGCTGTAATTATCAGAGTGGGTTTTCTACTACTGTACTTCAGTACATCCACCACAGTGCCCATTTCAATCACAACAAAGTTTTGTAGCGGGCTGCCTACCTGCTGCAATGCGGCAAGTGAGGAGGTGGGGGGGTGCCATGCTTTGTTTACATTGGGATTCCATTTCTGAGCTTGTTATTTTACAGAAAAGTCCCATCTGTACAATACGAGTTAACAATGTTTATTTTATATAAGTACATGTTTTGTTCTTCGTAGAGAACATCAACAGGTTAATGCTCAGTTATTGTTAGAATTGAAATCAAAGCACCATTATTCGCATAATATATAAAATGGTAACTTGATTTCAGTTTTAACCCTATTCAGGTGGTGCTCGTTGGTGCAACGTGTGAGATGGTGTGGTGCACTTTCTGACCACTATGATTGAATTTGCTCTAATAACTGAATTACTAATTTTTATGTATCATATATTGATGTATTAGGTTTATTAGCTCAATAGCATGATATTTTATCATAAATAAATGTATATATCCAACACTAATTAGCTTCATAGCATATGAATGTTATAAAAATTTAAAAAACATGTCATGCACGGCAATAAGCTTAATTAAACACCTTACCTTGATGAATTCAGCCGACAGGCTTAAATTCTGCTACTATTCTGCTATTCCTGCAGTATATCCCTGGGTGGTGGGGAGGGGTCATTCCCAAATAATTACGCTACTGGAAATAATTATCCTCTTCATGAGAATCCATGTCATAATAAGTACTTCTTTTGCAAGTATATTATCCTCTGACTCTTTCATTTTCCAGATTCGTACAGTTTGCACTGCAACATATTATCAGTCGTGAAAAATATGCTCCAAGCTTCTTCATGCAATGATGAATTTCTTGCTACGAGTATCAATGAGCGACAATGTTGTGGGTTCGATCATGTGAGTTTTTAGGGGGAGGAATTTTTGTCCATTTTGTAGCACCATCGTTTCCTGTTATGGTCAAAAACTGTTAAGAAAGGTAAATCATCATCGCTAGTATTTACTACTTCTAATTCATCCTCACTCTCACAAAATCATCTTCCTCTTCCACAGACTGTAAAAGAGGTAACACACTTGTCTCATACTCTTCATAACTCATTTCAACAGTAAGGGATTGACTGAATGAATTTCTAACATGATTACACAAGTTACCCATTGAGTACTCAACACTGTTCCTGGTGTACTTCGAATGAGCGGAACTGGTGGCGCAGGGTCTAACGAGACACTTTGCTGCACTGCTCTGCTTGGCAATAACCCCTTTTTGTAAGAATCAACAACAGTTCACTACTATGCCACTGACCTAAGAAAAAAGGTAAGGAATGTGGGGAGAGGTATGTGGCAGCCAAGTTTAAAAATAAGCGCAATGTAACGAAATAAAATTGAGGCAGGTCATAAAAAACCCTGCGCCACTAATCCCAGTTTAACATTAATTGAGCTGTAAGCTAATGATGTTCTCTACAAAGAACGAAACGTATAAACTTGTATTTTATAAGTGGGACTTTCCTGTAATTTAATAAGCCCATTAAGATTGAAAATATGGACCAAATCATCATCATCATCATCATCATAATTTTCATTTCCCCATGTCCATCTCCTGCCAGGCTGGGGTGTTGATGGCACTTCTCCACCATTGTCTCTCCTTCCACCACTCCTCTTCAGTAATTGTATTCTAGTCCAGCCTTCCTTTTCTTATACTGTTCTTGATAGAGTTGATCCATCTTGCTCTGGGCCTCCCTCTTTCCTTCTTCCCTAGCCTCCAACACTTGTTTTGGTATACTTCTCTCCTCCACCGTAACTTGTCCAAACCATCTCAATTTATTCTTCTCCATCCCATCACTCAGTTTTTCTACCCCTATCTCTTGTCTGACCTCAACATTTCTTACTCTGTCTCTCCTTGTCTTCCCTACCATACTCCTCAGGAACTTCATCTCACTGGCCTGAATTTTACTCTCATTTCTTTCTGTCGAAGTCCAAGTCTCTGTTGCATACGTATACATTATCTCTTTACATTTCATAGGAACTTCTCTGTTCCATACCAGGTTCCTTACATTCTGGTAGAACTTGTTTCTATCTTATGCTGATCTCCTTATCCAACCTTACATCTTGCATTATTTCACTTCCCAAATATTTG
Organism: Anabrus simplex; assembly: GCF_040414725.1. NCBI lineage: Eukaryota > Metazoa > Arthropoda > Insecta > Orthoptera > Tettigoniidae > Anabrus > Anabrus simplex. Next base: position 1,040,223,116 of record NC_090266.1, read on the forward strand.
AAAAATTCAAAAACCTCAAGGTTTTGTCCCCTGATACTAACGATTCCTTCTCTTTCTCCTCTTGTCATCACCACTGTTCTGCTCTTCTCCACGCTGATTTTCATATCAAATTTCTCAATATTGTCATTTAAAGCCTCTAGTTGGATTTGAACTTCCATATTGTTGACTCCCCAGATCATTGTCATCAACAAACAACATTTTCAGATCCCCCCCATACCTTGCCTTCGTTTCGCTTAGAATTTCATCCCTGACCATTATAAACATAAGTGGAGACAATATACTTCCAGTTTGGTTTTTAAACCAATCTGTTCTCCCCACTGGAGTCTGCACACTACTGGAACAATTCTTATACATTGCTTTGACTAGTTCCCTTGAGTGATGTTACATGGTTACATGGCCTGCCTGCTTCCTCCAGCAAGTCGGTGCTTGTTCTACTTCAGACATTAGAGATTTACTTCTTTGCCTGAGGTCCTAAGTGAATTTAAAGGCATCATATCATAACAATCAATCACTACTGATCTGCATCTAGGACAGTCGCCCAGGTGGCAGATTCCCTATCTGTTGTTTTCCTAGCCTTTTCTTAAATGATCGCAAAGAAATTGGAAAATTATTGAACATTTCCCTTGGTAAGTTATTCCAATCCCTAACTCCCCTTCCTATAAACGAATATTTGCCCCAGTTTGTCCTCTTGAATTCCAACTTTATCTTCATATTGTGATCTTTCCTACTTTTAAAGACACCACTCAAACTTATTCGTCTACTGATGTCCTCCCATGCCATCTCTCCACTGACAGCTCGGAACATACCACTTATGATACAAATTCTTATAATTTTGTTAATTACCACCTATTCAATACAGTAAAAACGAAATAAAAACTTACATATTTATTAAGTTGTTGATATGGTACATTATTAAGTTGTTGATATGGTACATGTTTCGCTCCTTTTTCGTGAGCATCATCAGCCAATTATTATTTACTTAAGGTTATACAAGATCATGAATCTATTCTATTGGATTAAGATTATGCTTGTAAACCTGATTGACAAATCTTAATAATATTTTACAAATCATATAACAATAAAATTATGTCTTTAAGTTAAAACATATTTGTTTAAAATCTATCTAAGTCTAACATTTTATTGACGAAACTCATCTGGTGAACATCCTTTAAAATTATTTTAGAAAACTTTTTGAGATCTGGTTAATTGTATTGACGCAATGTTGCTTGACTTGTATGATTGTCGTTGAAACTTCGTTAACTATATTAACAATTTTCTACAGTTGATAATTGCCTATGTTATGAACATTTAACGTGTTCTCGCTGTTGCTGGAGTAACATTTGTACAAAATGTATTGGCATTAATTTTAGGTTGTCAATACGAGAATATTGTTCATGAACAAACTTGTTGGTGAATAAACACTTAATGTGATGTAGAATTTGAATTGTTCTTGTATGTTCCAAATTAGGCTTGTTGGTATGTCTGTAATGAAAGATAAAAAGTATATGTTTATGGTTTTGATTATAATTCTGTATAAACTACTTATCGAAAGAATTGTCACTTACTTTTCTTTCTGCTGCGTAATTGTCTAGTGTTACTCCTAGCCTCTTGAGAACATGTTGTTCTGTTTGCACTCCTTGTATTATATGAGTGAGTGTGGATGAATTTACGTTTTGGCAGGGAGTGGGAAGGGGAAGTGAAGGTAGGCGGTGCATTGATGGCTGCAGTGGATTGTGGAGGGGACTGCCTAGGAGAAGTAAGGGGAGGAGTTGAGTTTGTTTGCATCAATAAGCCATTAACTTTTGTCGGATTAAAATGTTTATAGAATTTATTTATATTTATTTATTTATTTATTTATATCAGATTTAAGCAACATACCACTTAGTCGAGCAGCTCATCTCCTTTCTCCCAAGTCTTCCCAGCCCAAACTTTGCAACATTTTTGTAACGCTATTCTTTGGTCGGAAATCACCCAGAACAAATCGAGCTGCTTTTCTTTGGATTTTTTCCAGTTCTTGAATCAAGTAATCCTGGTGAGTGTCCCATACACTGGAACCATACTCTAGTTGGGGTCTAACCAGAGACTTATATGCCCTCTCCTTTACATCCTTACTACAACCCCTAAATACCCTCATAACCATGTGCAGAGATCTGTACCCTTTATTAACAATCATATTTGTTAAGGTCCTTTCTTATATTAACACCTAGGTACTTACAACGATCCCCAAAAGGAACTTTCACCCCGTCAATGCAGTAATTAAAACTGAGAGGACTTTTCCTATTTGTGAAACTCACAACCTGACTTTTAACCCCGTTTATCATCATACCATTGCTCACCGTCCATCTCACAACACTATCGAGGTCACCCTGCAGCCGCTCACAATCTTGTAACTTATTTATTACTCTGTATAGAATAACATCATATGCAAACAGCCTTATCTCTGATTCCACTTCTTTACACATATCATTGATATATGTAAGAAAACATAAAGGTCCAATAATACTGCCTTGAGGAATTCCCCTCTTAATTATTACAGGGTCAGATAACGCTTTGCCTACTCTAATTCTCTGAGTTCTATTTTCTAGAAATATAGCCACCCATTCAGTCACTCTTTTTTCTAGTCCAATAGCACTCATTTTTGCCAGTAGTCTTCCATGATCTGCCCTATCAAATGCCTTAGGTAGGTCAATTGCAATACAGTCCATTTGGCCTCCTGAATCCAGGATATATGCTATATCTTGCTGAAATCCTACAGGCTGAGCTTCAGTGGAATAACCTTTCCTAAACCCAAACTGTCTTCTGTCAAAGCAGTTATTAATTTCGCAAACATGTCTAATATAATCAGAAAGAATGCTTTCCCGAAGCTTACATGCAATGCATGTCAAACTGACTGGCCTGTAATTTGCAGCTTTATGTCTATCACCCTTTCTTTTATACACAGGGGCTACTATAGCAACTTTCCATTCATTTGGTATAACTCGTTCAACCAAACAATAATCAAATAAGTATTTCAGATATGGTACTTTATCCCAACCCATTACCTTCAGTATATCCTCAGAAATCTTATCAATTCCAGTTGCTTTTCTAGTTTTCAACTTTTGTATCCTAAAGTTCCTTCAATTTCTCCTTACTTCCATAACCATTTCTAACTCTCATTTTACCGAGCTCGATAGCTGCAGTCGCTTAAATGCGGCCAGTATCCAGTATTCGGGAGATAGTAGGTTCGAACCCCACTGTCGGCAGCCCTGAAGATGGTTTTCCGTGGTTTCCCATTTTCACACCAGGCATATGCTGGGGCTGTACCTTAATTAAGGCCACGGCCGCTTCCTTCCCACTCCTAGGCCTTTCCTGCCCCATCGTCGCCATAAGACCTATCTGTGTCAGTGCGACGTAAAACAACTAGCATAGCATAACTCTCATTTTGTTCCAACCTGCACCTCGTTCTTAGTCTCTTTACTTCTCGGTTATAATATAGTGGATCTTTACCATTCCTTGCCACCTTTAAAGGTACAAACCTATTTTCACATTCCTCAACAATTGCTTTAAACCCATCCCAGAGTCTGTTTACATTTTTATTTACCATTTTCCAGTGATCATAGTTACTGTTTAAAAACTCCCTCATGCCTGTTTAATCAGCCATATGGTACTGCCTAATCGTCCTAATTTTAAAACCTTCCTTTCTTTCACATTTATTTTTAACTACGACAAAAACAGCTTTGTGATCACTAATACCATCTATTACTTCCTTTTCTCTATAGAGTTCATCTGGTTTTATCAGCACCACATCCAAAATATTCTTCCTTCTAGTTGGTTCCATCACTTTCTGAATCAGCTGACCTTCCCACATTAACTTATTTGCCATTTGTTGTTCATGCCTCCTGTCGTTCGCATTACCTTCCCAATTGACATTTGGTAAATTGAGATCACCTGTTATTATCACATTCCTTCCCATATCATTTCCAACATAGCTGATTATCGTATCAAATAATTCAATCAGCATCAGCGCTACCCTTTCCCGGTCTGTACACTCCAAAGACATCAAGTTACCTATTATCTTTACAGAAGAGCCTTACACCCAGAATTTCATGTTTTTCATCCTTAACTTTTTCGTAGCTTACAAATTCTTCTTTCACCAGAATGAATACTCCCCCTCCTACCATTCCTATCCTATCTCTGCGATACACACTCCAGTTCCGTGAAAATATTTCTGCATCCATTATATCGTTCTCAGGCATGATTCAACTCCTATTACAATATCTGCTAAGTATATATCTATGAAATTACTTAATTCGATTCCTTTGTTTACAATGCTTCTACAGTTGAGCACTAACATTTTTATGTCATCCCTACTTGATTTCCAGTTCCCTGTTCGCTTAACACTGCTCCCTAGACCACCCCGTTTCCCTGAATGTATCTGCCTATAACCCTTCTAAACAAGTTTCCTAACTTATATGTACCACTACGGTTTAAGTGAAGACCATCTGGGCGCAGATCCCTGTCTCCTACCCACGCATTAGGATCTAGAAATCTCACTCCCAGTTTCCCACATACCCACTCCATAGTCTCATTTAAATCCCCAATCACCTTCCAGTCAGTATCCCTCCTACACAGTATTCCACTGACAACACTCTCCGCTTCCTTAAACTTCACCCGTGCTGCATTTACCAGATCCCATCCCCAACTATGTTGGTACTTATACCTGCTTGCCTTACGTTGTTAGTACCAACGTGAAACACTATCACCTTCTCCTTTCCCTCTTCCTTCTCTTCTACTTTCCTCAACATCTGCCTCAACCTAATTCCTGGATAACACTCTACCCTGGTTCCCTTTCCTCCACACACTTTCCCCACATGTCTAACGATGGAATCCCCCATGACCAGAGCCTTAACCCTACCCACCTCATTTGATCCCCTCCCCTCCTGGTCAGCCCTATCATCTCTCACTGCTGCAGTAGCTACTTCCTCTTCCCTTTTCTCCCTCCCATGATCCTGTTCCACCTGTCTTTTCCTTTCCACTACACTACATTTCCCTTTCCTACCTTTTCCTTTCCTCCTACTTCCACACATCTCAGCAACACTTCTCTGTTCCTCATCTTCCCTCGGTTCTACCTGCAATGACTCGTACAGATTTCTTACAGACACCTGTCCTGAATTCTGATCCTGAACAGAGCCCTTAGCCTGCAATCTCCTTCCCCTTAAAACATTAGACCACCTGTCTTCTACAATTCCCCCATTTCCTTCCCATCCCTCCTTTACACCTACTGTATCCTGTACATTATTTGAGGGAGGCCTACTTTCCTTTCTGTCCTCTGAGAGAATCCTAATTATCTCGCTCAAACTCTCAAACTCCTCTCTCATACTCCTTAATGCCTGGCCACACCCACAGTCCCTACAGTTGCACTGCTTAGCCATTATTTACGGAATAATGGGAAGAAAAGGATAAATAAAATAACTTATTCTGTGCAAATAAAAATAAAAGGAAAGAAACATTGCCTATAAAAATGAAAGGAAATTTTTTTTGTCTAGGATAGTTCACAAAAAACACACAACAACAAGGTAATTAATATAAGCTACTACTACACTGCACTACTACTTAGTTGTATGAATTTTTTTCTACAACACCCTAATAGAATGAAAATTGCTGTTAATTACTGAAAACCGAAAGTAATAGCCTACGCAAGAATTATGTCTACACAATTCTAAACTGCAGTTAAGTCTGCCCTAATTACTGCAACAGAATTCTAGTAAGAGAGTTAATACAGATACCACAGATAGTATAGATACTACACAAATATTTCACAGTAAAAGAATAAACACACTAATTTATAATAAGATACCTATTATAATACACTACAATGATTTTAAACTACGTTCAGACGTATCCTAATTATAATACAACAGGTTATTACTAAGCACAAACTGAAATGGAAATTACAGTTAAAGTTTGAAATTTGCAAGACTACTCAAAATAATAGAATAAGCACTCTAATTCCTAATAAGTCACTACAATACACTACAACAGTTTTTAAACTACGTTCAGATGTATCCTAATTACAATAGGTTATTATTAAGCACAAATATAAATGAAAATTGCAGTTAGGCCTAAAGTTTGAAATGCGCAAGAACTACTGTACTCAAGGATTACCAACAAAGTTAAACACGTAGCCAGAAGGTCATAACCATAAATTTTGTTATTATATGCCATTTAATATTATAATTATTCTTGCAACATTGTCTTTGTCTGTTTGTCTGTTATACTAATGTTTAGTTATCACATGATCTGTTTAATTTTTATTTGGCTGAAGATGGCCACTAAGTGACTGAAACTAGTCCCAGGTTGGAAAACAGGGCTCATGGTAATGAAGTCAGCTGGATCTTGATCATGGCGTTGCAAAACTTCTCTGCACACGTCCACACGCCTCTGCTTTTCATCTGCAGACAAGAGTCTAAGCACCCACGTGTATGACAGCTTCCCCAACTGAAAGTGACCATGCATGATCCACTGCAGGGTGTTTCAGCTAATTCCCGTGGCTGCCCCCATTTCTGTAAATGTGTTGTATTTTTTCCGTGGATGGCCTGTTCGACCCAGGCAATGTTGGCTGGTGTTGACACTGTCATATTCCTTCCCTTGTTTACCGATGTGCACCCTTTTTTCCAACCTTCCACCCAGTTGTAAACTGTTTTCCATGATGGCGCATGTTCTCCACAGACTGCCACCCAGCGCTGTTGAATTTCTGCAGTGGTCACACCTTCTTTCCATAGGAACAAAGTCATATAGCGCTGTGTCTGACGATTGATTTCCATGATGTCTGCTCCTACACTGACGGTGTTGTTATGAAATGGCTATGACAAGTGCATTCGATGGCCCCTGTGCATGTGCTGGTACCAAACGGTGGAACAGGACACTAGTTACCAACTTCAAAAGTGAAATGTGAACCATACCTGGACGTACAAAAAGTAAAGTGTAAAACAATATAGTATGCCCTTCGTAGTAATCACAAAAGCAAATAAAGGAAACACAACAGTCGTAAGGAGAAAAGATGAATACGTACAAAAGACTAACGAATTCATCAGCAGCAATGGATTACAAGAAATCACATGTGATCCAACGAATACATTTCAAAGCAACATAAAACAAGCATTTAAATAAACAGATTTAATCCTCACCAAAGCCCGACTCGTTGGCTGAATGGTCAGCGTGCTGGCCTTCGGTTCAGAGGGTCCCAGGGTCGATTCCCGGCTGGGACAGGGATTTTAACCTTAAGTAGTTAATTCCATTGGCCTGGGGGCTGGGTGTTTGTGCTGTCCCCAACATCCCTGCAACTCAAACACCACACAACACTATCCTCCACCACAATAACCCGCACTTACCTACAAATGGCAGATGCCACCCACCCTCATCTAAGGGTCTGCCTAACATGGGCCACACGAAATTATTATTATTATTATTATTATTATTATTATTATTATTATTATTATTATTATTATTATTATTATTATTATTATTATTATTATCCTCACCAAAGGAGGAAAACTTACTGTCCCAAACCCCAAAACCCCAACAGTAAGAACACTCCCTAAAATACACAGAAACAGTCAGACGAATAGTACACTTCAAAAAATCAAGTTACAGTGTAAATGAATTTCTCCACAAAATGTTAAAAGATCAAAAGTAAAAACAATAGATTGGTTAAAAACACATTAGAACTAACAAAAAAACTGAAAAAAGCAGATAACACAAGAATGATATCATTTGACATTACCATCATGTACACTAACATACCAATCCAGGACTCTGTTAAAAATATACGAAAGCATCTAAAAGAAGGCGATTCAACACGAGAAACACAAGAAATAATCAATCTGTAAAAAAAAAAAAAAAAAAAAAAAAAAACCCTGAACCCAAAACACGTTCATGTTTAACAACTAAATATATTCACAAAAGGAAGGATTGTTATTATTTGCTTTACGTTGTACCGACACGGATAGGTCTTATGGTGACAATGAGGGACGAAGGGGCTAGGAGTGGGAAGGAAGCGGCCGTGGCCTTAATTAAGGTACAGCCCCAGCATTTGCCTGGTGTGAAAATGGGAAACCACGGAAAACCATCTTCAGGGCTGCCGACAGTGGGGTTCGAACCCACGATCTCCCAAATACTGGATACTGGCCGCACTTTAGTGACTGCAGCTATCGAGCTCGGTAAAGGAAGGATTAGCCATGGGTTCACCATTATAGGGAATAATAGCAAACACCGAGTGAGTTGGCCATGCGGTGAGGGGCGCGCAGCTGTGAGCTTGCGTCCGGGAGATACTGGGTTTGAATCCCATTGTTGGCAGCCCTGAAGGTGGTTTTCCATAGTTTCCCATTTTCACACCAGGCAAATGCTGGGGTTGTACCTTAATTAAGGCCACATTCACTTCCTTCCCACTCCTAGGCCTTTCGTATCCCATCGTCGCCATAAGACCTGTCTGTGTCGGTGCTACATGAAGCAAATTGCAAGAAGATAATAATAGAACCAGCTTTTGGGTGGTTAGGCCGTGTGCATTTTGCAGAATTTCGCCCAGACGTGCCATTTGGGCTCATCAGCTGGATTGGCAACGCCCCTCCAGGACTCTGCTTAGCAGTGGCAGACCAAGCGCATGGTCCCGCCGTGTTAGTGAATAGAGATTGCTAACCTGCTAAAGGAGAAGTTGATTTTGATAAGATAATAATAGCAAACATATTCTTAAATAGCATTGAGAACAGACTCTCAACTGATCAATGCACCATAGGAATAATGCATTGGAGCAGATACATAGATGGTGCAATACATGTATGATAATGTCGCATATGCAGAATATTTACTAGGCACACAATGGAACAAGAAACAAATGGATGAACTTTATGAACATCACGATCAGTAGAAGTTATGGTAAACTATTTTACAAAATATATAGGAAACCAACTCAAACATCACACACAATAGACAATGATTCTAATCACCAACCTCACACAAATTAGCAGGACTGAACGCGTTGATATACAGAGCTGTAACTATTAGTGATGTGCACGAATGATGCCTGAAATCGCGAGAATATCACCCATTTAAATAAAATGTATTTTGGTTATGAATTAATTATGCCACATAATAATGAAATAACAATTTAACATTGTAGTCTGGAAATAATATTACACATCGACGTTATTTATGCTTATACTGTATTCTGCTTCTAATGTGGTTTTCAAATATCATAAATATAGGATGTCATGATCATGCGGGTTAGTGTTTTATTGATATGATTCACTTCCCTCTGATTGACGTGCTTTCCGTGAAATGCATATACCATGCTTTTTTCTTCGAGAACTCATTTCTGTACTTCTGTTCAATATACTTTCAAGTGTGGAATAATTGTATTGTTAAGACTTTTTATTGTTAGTAAATGAGGAGGCTATTTTATGGATCCTTGAAAACTTTGATATTGATGGTGTATTAAATGAAGATGACAATTTTGAAACAACATTGTCATCTAATAATGTGGCCCCTTGCTATTATTATTATTATTATTATTATTATTATTATTATTATTATTATTATTATTATTATTATTCATATGAGGTCTTGGATAGGCCTGTAGAAGAAGGAAAAGCAATGCCTCCAGTATGAAAATTTATTTGGAAAATGAAGGATTTTTGAGTAAAGCTTCACCATCCCTCATTTCTTTATAAAAATATACAATTAAGACATATTTCTTACTCTATTTAAACTTTTCTTATTTTTTAAATTCATAAGTAGTATTCTTATTCCTTTTTCTTTCTTTACATTTCCAGAATCCTCCACTTATCAAGTCACCTCTTCAGTACCACGAAGATTATTTTGATAATGATTTCTTTGAAAATGCTATAGAGAATCCAATGTATTCAGTGGCCACAACTGGGAAATCACTTCAAGCAAATGCTGTAGAAATCAAACTCTTTTGGGGGGATTAAATTGTACCGTATGTGGGGTGTATCACATATTCTTGCATTTCAATGCTCTTTTTTTCAAGACATTGATAATTGCAGCCACATTCCTACATAACCATAGCTATGTCGTCATTCACTCTCAGCTGTGAAGTGAGCGGGAAAGTGCATGTGAGAGTCTGTTCAACTGGCAGGCTTGTTTGTGTCATTCATGACTCAAGTGCACGAATTTAGACTATGAATCCAAACTGAATGTTATTTTGGAAGACTTAGGTTCTGAAACTGTGGACGAGGATGGCAGTTATACTCCAATTGAACATTATCATTCTGATGCCTTACTGAAGTAAACTCAGGTAATTAGCAAATTTTAAATAGGTATCCAGTGGGTTTTTTTTAATATAGTTTTATACCTCTCTCTAAAAATTTGGGTTGTTTCATGTGTACAAGCAACAACCTGCAGCAACTCAATGCAAGCCCACTGTCAAACAATAAATGGTGGGAAAGCAAATTACTGCTTGTAAACAAGGATACCTGTGCCAGTTGACCTTTTAGGTTAGACTCTGTATATTTTTTGTAGATCTGTCAGCCAGGCTGTGTAGCTCAGACGGTTGAGGCATTGGCTTTCTGAGCCCAAGTTGGCAGGTTTGATCCTCGTTCAGGGTGGTGGTATGTGAAGGGGCTCAGATACATCAGCCCCGTGTCAGTAGATTTACCGGCACGTAAAAGAACTCCCGCAGGACAACATTCCGACACCTCTAGGTGTCCTCAAAATTTGTCAAATTACGAGGGAAATAAAATATAAACGAACCTTTTATAGTGGGTTCAAACCCCACTGTCGGTAGCCTTGAAGATGGTTTTCCATGGTTTCCCATTTTTCACACCAGGAAAATGCTGGGGCTGCACCTTAATTAAGGCTATGGTCGCTTCCTTCCCACTCCTAACCCTTTCCTATCCCATCATCACCAAAAGACCTATTAGTGTCGGTACAATGTAAAGCAAATTGTATAAAATAAAAACTTTTGTTGTAACTATTTTATTTATCAAAATTACACACATTTTACATTCTTACTATTTTGACATAAGTCCCCATCTTATCTATTAATACACTTGTGCCACCAGATAGCTAATTTCTTCATCTCATCTTCAAAAAAGGGAGCCGGCGTGTCTGAAGCCAATTGCAGACAAACTGTTTCACCTACTCTTAGGTTGTGAAGCGCTCTCCACCAAGAGCGCCCTTCAGCGGCCCAGACATGTGGAAGGCACACAGTGACAATTCTGGACTATAGGGTGGCTGTGGCAGGACAGTTCAGTGGTTATTCGTGCGGTGTGGGGTCTGGCGTTGTTATGAAGGAGCAGTACAGATCTGATTGGGATCCTGCACCTTTTTGACCTGTAGACAACGCAAACCTGGCGAAGAAGGTTGCAGTAGTAGGCCGCAGTAATGGTCCGACGTTCCTCGAAGAAATCAACCAGCAGTACTCCTCTGCAGTTCCTGAAGACCTTGCCTGCAGACAACTGCATTTTGGCTTTCGTCGGTGGCCTCTCGCTGCGTCTCTACCACTCCATACTGGCCCTCTTTGACATGGTGGAACCAGGTCTCATCACAAGGGATGAGTCGTCTGAAAAAGGCGTCACCTTCCGCCTCGTGCCTTGTCAGAAGCTCGCAAGAAATTGCAAGCTGTGCAGCTGTCTGCTCTTCATTCAGCAGCCTCGGGACCCAACGAGCCAACACCTTTCGGAATCCCACATTCTTCCAGATGATTGTTAGAACACTTCCACGGCTGATCTGAAGCACAGCTGTTCGCGTATTAAATACAGTATGCTCTCGAACAGCCGCAATGTTGTGCGCTGTAATTCTGGTGCAGGGGCGGCATGGGTGTGGCATGTTTGCAACTCACTCACATCTGTCCTTGAACTCATTACACCAGTATTTCACTCGGGCCCATGAGAGGGTTCTGTCCCCGAACTGTGCTTGTAACCCACGACGACTTTCAGCGGTTTTGACATTTTCTCAGATGAGAAATTTGATGATGTGTAGCACAACATGCAGGTTTACCCCTCTCTCACTCATTGTGAGAGTGACTGAATACAAGACCTCTCCTTGCGTGCTCTGAAGGCCTCGAACCACATGTGCACCAAACAGGTGCCAGAATCAAAACAGTTCATTTATATTTGACTTGCCTTCGTACAAAATATTAAGCTGACTGGCTTCCATAGCTATGTCAGTCTTTTTTGTAGAACATATCATCATAAATTTAAATAAAATAACTTGCTGTGTTATTATGATAATTAAAACACATTTTTGTGTACAGTAGATGAAAGTATGATCTTTACCAAAAGTTTTTACAATCATTAGTTTCCCTAGCCTTGAAAAAATTTCAAAAACCATTAAATACCTGCTATTTTCTCAAGAACAGCATGTTCAGATATGACAGTCTCCAGTGTTTTAAAACAGATGGTAAAAAACAGACCATGGTCTCTAGACTTGAAGGACTTTATGTTAATGTTGTTAGACTTAAACCCTTTTGCTTTCAAGCTCTCAGCTGATGGAAGTGTGAAAACTGTCAGCCAAATTTACCCCACTATGCACACACTTCTTTTAAAATTACACAGAAGGCACATGAATAAAGATATCAAAATTAAAGTTTGTAAACGTGTAGAGTATATATCACTTACTATCACTGCAAGTAAGTCATGTCTCTAAACCAGAAGGATTCAGTTTTTAAAAAATAACAAATGTGGAAACAAAATTGCAAGTTTCAGATTTTGAAAGTTTTGAAGTAATGCTGAGAAATGGTGTTCACTGCACAAATTTGTGGTTGATGTTAGTAGAAAGGTTATATTATTGTTTACTGGCATGGTAAATATCTATGTGTATTAGATCCAAGAATATATTAAACTGTGTAAAGTGATGTATCACTGAAAAAAGTCAGCCATTTTTGCATAAAATAAACATTTCTTACTGGAAGTACTGGATTATTATCGTCATCTTCACTTTCTGATTCGGACAAAGGAACATCATCACTTGAATAATTGTCAAGATATTCCATGCTATCATCGTCGGCTAAATGAACTCTCTTTGCCATGTCGCATGTGGTAAATAACTAGGGCTAACCTAAATGAACTAAACACTTCACTTACGATATGCATGTAGTTACCTAAGTAAACTATTTAAATAATGAATTAGCAAGTAAACTAAATATAATGCCTATGATAGTGCTTAATTTCACTATATAATCAGTATCATCAACAAAAACAGAGAAAAATGCTCGCATGTTTGCCGCCAACCGCGGCGTAAGCAAGGCACCAAACCCCAGTGAGCAAATGCTTTAATCTCTAAGAATATTGATAAATACGGATAGTCGGCCGTTTCCGCGGAGTATAACGTGCGTTAAGACTGTGCTCTTCTTATTCCTGACAAAATGCTGCTATCTGGCATGTAAATAATAACAATAAAGGCCGGTGATCGTTACCAAGACAGTTTTCGCAGGAACCGTGGGTACTGATAGATTGTTGCTTGAAAGCATAAGGGTTAAGGGCTTAGTGTTAATGTTGTCTTCTGGCATGCCTTTTGATTTTGAGATGTATCAGGGGAAAGCAGCACCACTCCCTCAAAGAGAACTTTTTTTTGCTAGAGGTTTTACGTTGCACCGACACAGATAGGTCTTATGGCGACGATGGTATAGGAAAGGCCTAGGAGTTGGAAAGAAGTGGCCGTGGCCTTAGTTAAGGTACAGCCCCAGCATTTGCCTGGTGTGAAAATGGGAAACCACGGAAAACCATCTTCAGGGCTGCCAACAGTGGGATTCAAACCCACTATCTCCCGGATGGAAGCTCACTGCCGCGTGCCCCTAACCGCATGGCCAACTCGCCCGGTCAAAAGAGAACTAGGCCTGGGGCTGTCAGTTCTGGTACGCTTAGTGCAGTCCTTGCCAGTCAGTGGTTTTGTCTGCTTTGATCGCTACATCACCACTGTTCCCCTGCTGCAGTATTTGTATGAGCATTGTATTGAAGGTACAGGGACAGTAACGGCAAACAGAGTCAGAGATCTTAAAGCTCAACAAGGAAAACTGAACGGAGGCAATAGCGAAGAGTACGTGAGGAGTGATTACAAAGTGGTGGTGGTGTGTGGAAGGACACGCAGAAAGTCGGTAATAGATAACCTCAGTTCTCAAAGAATTTATCGACTTGAAGGATGCAAATGTAGAACAATAACTTCTGTGAAATTTATATTTACCTGTGCCTGTCGTAGGGAAAGAATGTTTTAAAATGCTCCATGTAAGTGTGTAATGTTGAGGAAGAAACTGCTTGAAAGAGAGAAGTTGGAACATCTGACAGGACCTTTTTATATAAGTTGTTTCAATTGTGTCAAAAATGTTAGCAGTTCAGTAGAACCTTGCTAGTCCAAAATAATTGGGACTGACACTAGTTTCGACCGGGCGAGTTGGCCGTGCGCGTAGAGGCGCGCGGCTGTGAGCTTGCATCCGGGAGATAGTAGGTTCGTATCCCACTATCGGCAGCCCTGAAGATGGTTTTCCGTGGTTTCCCATTTTCACACCAGGCAAATGCTGGGGCTGTACCTTAATTAAGGCCACGGCCGCTTCCTTCCAACTCCTAGGCCTTTCCTATCCCATCGTCGCCATAAGACCTATCTGTGTCGGTGCGACGTAAAGCGCCTAGCAAACAAAAAAAAAAAGACACTAGTTCGGACTGGCAAAAATTTGAATTATCGGGGTTAATTCACTGTTGAATCTTTACAAGCCTGAAATAGGTCAGAAAATAATAAATAATTCCAGTACAGTATTACATTACACAGTACTGTATATTCATATTTATGCATTGTGCAAATACCCGCTGTGGGTGGAGGACACAGACGAAGAATACACCCACGGTATCCCCTGCCTGTCGTAAGAGGCGACTAAAACGAGCGACCAAGGGATGATTGAATTAGAACCATGAGACTACTTGTAATTAGTACCACCACGCGGGGAACACCATGGGTCGCATTTATTTATGTGTAGTAATACTATGTTAGGTCAAAAATAGGCTTGTAATTAGTAGCAATAGAGTGCGCTTCCGGCTTTTACAGTACCTATGATTAGTACCACTATATGAGCGACACCATGGGTGGGCAACACCGTGGTTCTGACTTGCCTATGATTAGTAACCACTCTATGAGGAACACCACAGGATAGTATGAGTCCCTGTGGTTAGTACACTTCTGTGATGAACACCATAGGTTTGCGTTGCCTGTAAATGGTGCCACATTGTGTGAAACACCATAGGTCTGTATTACATATGCGAATTTCATTACCGGTGAGTAGTACCATAATGTGTGGAATACCGCGACTATGCTACTTTTGATTAGTACCGCAACATGACAAATACCATGGTTCTACTTTCCTAGCAATGAGTACCATTATGAGGGGCAGATGACTTGAATTTTAGACTGCAAGCATCATCGATTCAGTAATATGCTATAGAAGCAGTCCCTTGGTAAGTAATACACTTGTTTTACGTCAGTTTCTGTGAATGTGAGGCATTGTGGGTCAGATCCACTGATTGTTTTAAATTCATATCCATCCATTCATTCTTCGTCCTCACGTTTTGAATTCTCATCAGTGGAGGATTTTGGACTTCTAATTTTTCGCTACATTTTGTCTTATGTCATACCATTAGGGGCCGATGACCTAGATGTTAGTCCTCTTTAAAGACCAAGCATCATCATCATCACATCGTGCAAATAACAGTACGGTATTACATAATATTATATGGTATGCACAAGAAATTCTTACGCGTGGTTGTTTGAACCGATCAGTACTCGTACATAATGACACGCTATAGGCATTGCAGCAGTCAAGGTCACTCAACAGTCATTCTGGCTAGTTTTGTATTCAGTTTTGCGCTGAGATGTGTGTGACATGTCATCTAGTGAAGTGCACATCAGTGTCTCTTAACCTCTGCTGTGCTGTGTTTACGGTATTGTGCTGGTTGTTGTTTTTAAAATATCAGGCAAGAGAAAACATAGTTTGGTATCGTTAAAAGACAAACTGAAGTGTTGAAACGCCTTGATGAATACGAAAATGGAACTAAATTAGTTGCCGAGCTTGGTGCTGGAAAAGCAACCAGTAGTGATGGGAAGAGAAATCCTGACAATATTGGGAAGTTTTGTCGAACACCATCTGAAAAGACCGCCGAACAGCATACATGTAAAGTGTCTGATTATAAAAACTTAGATGAAGCAGTGTTTGTTTGGTTTTTCCAGGAAAGGGAAACAGGAAAAAGCCTGGCAGTAGAGTAAACTTCACGAATGGCGACACTAATTTTACTCTTATTCCTAAACAGAATATACATTTTACTGGTCCACTTGTTCAGTACTTCATTAGACCAGTTGACTTGGACGAAAAAATTTTTGTTTCAATATCCCATCGACTGATGGTTAATGTTTGTGGGTTACTGTAGTCACGTCCTAGTTCGTGAACCATGGGCAACGGCTGAGTGGCCTAGTAAATGGTCCTGAGAGTCGGGATACCAGTTGCTATGGAATGGGAGTGGGCATCTCGGACATATTCTGAGTCGTGGCCCTCCTCGTGCTCAGGCGGCTAGGACTGTACAATTCACCGGTGGCCCATAACCCGTTAGAGGAGACATCCTCACTTGGACTATGTGCAAGTAGGGCAGCATCCTGCTTCATGAATTTACCGAGCTCAGAACACTTTAAGCAAGCCTCGGACTATGGGAGTAATGGAGTCCCACTCCCATTTGACAGGCGAGGGACTCCTTGGAAACAGCTTGGCGAACAAAATGGAATTCGATGGGGAGCTATCAATATTAATGGGGCTTATGGAAGAAAGAAGGTAGAACTGGCTGAGTCAGCAAAGAGGATGCATCTGGATGTGCTAGGAGTAAGTGATATTCGGGTAAGGAGAGATGAGGAAGAGATAGGAGATTATAAAGTGTACTTGACGGGTGTTAGAAGGGGAAGGGCAGAGTCTGGGGTAGGGCTCTTTATCAGGAATACCATTGCACGCAACATAGTTACTGTTAGGCACGTAAATGAGCGAATGATGTGGGTAGATTTGTCAGTGGGCGGAATTAAGACAAGAATTGTCAGTGTATACACCATGTGAGGGTGCAGATAAGGATGAAGTTGACAAGTTTTATGAAGCATTGAGTGACATCGTGGTCAGGGTCAACAGCAAGGATAGAATAGTGCTAGTGGGCGATTTCAATGCGAGAGTTGGGAATAGAACTGAAGGATACGAAAGGGTGATTGGTAAATGTGGGGAAGATATGGAAGCGTTTGCTGGACTCCTGTGCTAGTATGGGTTTAGCTGTTACGAATACATTCTTCAAGCATAAGGCTATTCACCGCTACACATGGGAGGCTAGGGGTAGCAGATCCATAATAGACTATATCTTAACAGACTTTGAATTCAGGAAATCTGTTAGGAATGTATGAGTTTTTCGAGGATTTTTCGATTATACAGACCACTATCTGATCTGTAGTGAACTAAGTATCTCTAGGCCTAGGGTAGAGAAAGTGAAATCTGTCTGCAAACGAATAAGGGTAGAAAGTCTCCAGGACGAGGAAATTAGACAGAAGTACATGGATATGATTAGTGAGAAGTTTCAAACAGTAGACAGTAAGCAGGTTCAGGATATAGAAAGTGAATGGGTGGCATACAGGGATGCTGTAATAGAAACAGCAAGGGAATGCCTAGGAACAACTGTGTGTAAAGATGGGAAAAGGCGAACATCTTGGTGGAATGATGAAGTGAGAGCAGCCTGTAAACGTAAAAAGAAGGCTTATCAGAAATGGCTCCAAACAAGGGCCAAGGCAGACAGGGATTGGTACGTAGATGAAAGAAACAGAGTGAAACAAATAGTTGTTGAATCCAAAAAGAAGTCATGGGAAGATTTTGGTAATAACCTGGAAAGGCTAGGTCAAGCAGCAGGGAAACCTTTCTGGACAGTAATAAAGAATCTTAGGAAGGGAGGGAAAAAGAAAATGAACAGTGTTTTGAGTAATTCAGGTGAACTCATAATAGATGCCCGGGAATCACTGGAGAGGTGGAGGGAATATTTTGAACATCTTCTCAATGTAAAAGGAAACCATCATGGTGGTGTTGCAAACAGCCAAGCTCATGGGGAGGAGGAAAAGGATGTTGGTGAAATTATGCTTGAGGAAGTGGAAATGATAGTAAATAAACTCCATTGTCATAAGGCAGCAGGAATAGATGAAATTAGACCTGAAATGGTGAAGTACAGTGGGAAGGCAGGGATGAAATGGCTTCGTAGAGTAGTAAAATTAGCATGGAGTGTTGATAAGGTACCTTCAGATTGGACAAAAGCAGTAATTGCACCTATCTATAAGCAAGGGAACAGGAAGGATTGCAACAACTATCGAGGTATCTCATTGATTAGTATACCAGGCAAAGTATTCACTGGCATCTTGGAAGGGAGGGTGCGATCAGTCGTTGAGAGGAAGTTGGATGAAAACCAGTGTGGTTTCAGACCACAGAGAGGCTGTCAGGATCAGATTTTCAGTATGCGCCAGGTAATTGAAAAATGCTACGAGAGGAATAGGCAGTTGTGTTTATGTTTCGTAGATCTAGAGAAAGCATATGACAGGGTACCGAGGGAAAAGATGTTCGCCATACTGGGGGACTATGGAATTAAAGGTAGATTATTAAAATCAATCAAAGGCATTTATGTTGACAATTGGGCTTCAGTGAGAATTGATGGTAGAATGAGTTCTTGGTTCAGGGTACTTACAGGAGTTAGACAAGGCTGTAATCTTTCACCTTTGGTGTTCGTAGTTTACATGGATCATCTGCTGAAAGGTATAAAATGGCAGGGAGGGATTCAGTTAGGTGGAAATGTAGTAAGCAGTTTGGCCTATGCTGACGACTTGGTCTTAATGGCAGACTGTGCCGAAAGCCTGCAGTCTAATATCTTGGAACTTGAAAAAAGGTGCAATGAGTATGGTATGAAAATTAGCCTCTCGAAGACTAAATTGATGTCAGTAGGTAAGAAATTCAACAGAATCGAATGTCAGATTGGTGATACAAAGCTAGAACAGGTCGATAATTTCAAGTATTTAGGTTGTGCGTTCTCCCAGGATGATAATATAGTAAGTGAGATTGAATCAAGGTATAGTAAAGTTAATGCAGTGAGCTCGCAGTTGCGATCAGCAGTATTCTGTAAGAAGGAAGTCAGCTCCCAGACGAAACCATCTTTACATCGGTCTGTTTTCAGACCAACTTTGCTTTACGGGAGCGAAAGCTGGGTGGACTCAGGATATCTTATTCATAAGTTAGAAGTAACAGACATGAAAGTAGCGAGAATGATTGCTGGTACAGACAGGTGGGAACGATGGCAGGAGGGTACTCGGAATGAGGAGATAAAGGCTAATTTAGGAATGAACTCGATGGATGAAGCTGTACGCATATATCGGCTTCAGTGGTGGGGTCATGTGAGGCGAATGGAGGAGGATAGGTTACCTAGGAGAATAATGGACTCTGTTATGGAGGGTAAGAGAAGTAGAGGGAGACCAAGACGACGATGGTTAGACTCGGTTTCTAACGATTTAAAGATAAGAGGTATAGAACTAAATAAATGAGGCCACAACACTAGTTTCAAATCGAGGATTGTGGCGACGTTTAGTAAATTCTCAGAGGCTTGCAGACTGAACGCTGAAAGGCATAACAGTCTATTATGATAATGTATGTATCTATGTATGTATGTATGTATGTATGTATGTATGTATGTACGAATGAATGATGTGTAATAAGTGTAATTGCAGAGTTTCGCGTCATACGTCGTATGGGAAATGCCTCATTTTAAAAATTTATTTCATACTTGGAATTGGCTACGTCCCCTTCAGCATGGTGTTTTCGTTCGTTTCATAAATTACTACTCCATGAGATTTTCTGTCAGATTTATGAATTTACCCCTGTTTTAAAGAGGAATTTACATAGCTGAAGTTGACCATACTGTCATCAAAGTGCTGTCTTCTGTTTTTACACAGGGAGTTGGTTAGTTTTTCTCCATAAATAAAAGGATGGGGTGCAGGCTGAGGAGAGTGGTTCAGGACATGAAGGGCAAGAAGTTAGCTGATTGCAAGGGTATTATAGTAAATAGATCATCTGGTAGAAAAATTGACAAGCTGCCAGAGTGTTATTGTAAAGCTATAAGAGAAAATTGCGTGATTTGGAAAAGATTAGAAGAGTAGTATGGTGCACATATTTACATAAGCTCTCAACAGACAATCTGCCTTAACATGGATTGTGCTCTACAGATTCGTGGTGCAAGTATAATTTCTGCAAACATCATGGTCTGCCCGAGCCTATTTTAAATGGAATCAAACCCATATTTTGCGACTTGGCCTATCCAGAACTTCTAAGAAAATCTTTGTACGATTGATCCCAGAACCCGAATGAGTCACTTAACAATGTGATATAGACTAAAATACCCAAGAATGTGTGTCTTGGGTATAATGCCCTAATAATGTGGGTACTGGAAAGTGTTCTGTCCCTTAACATAGGAAACATTGTGAGAGCACAACTACTTAACCACCTTGGGATTGAACCAGCCCTGAACACAAATCAGACAGCTACAGCTAATGGACAACCTGCGTATGAAATATGCTGATAGACAAGCAGAACAGATTACCAGGGAGGCAAGAGGAGCCAAAAGGAAGATAGAAGACATGGATGATTCTGAGTATGGAGCTGGGAAATTTTAAACCACAAGAAGTAGGTTTTCTCTACTACCTAAACTTAGAAGTTGATTTTCTCTGAACATTTTTTTTGTGAGGGTAATCATCTGGGAAACTACTAAAGATACCAATATGAAGTTTCTACCACCTTTAAAACTAATACTGCCCTCCATGTTAAATACAAATTCATTATTTAACAATGGAAACTCTGTTCATAAAAAATATATATGTGTAAAAAATGGTGAAATTATTTACTTATTAGAAAAAAGTGAAAAATAATAAAAGAGTCAACCTAAATTTGCTTAAAATACACTTAACACAGAGATAAAGGTTGCTGGTATAACCATACTAAATTTCACTGCTCTGTCTGCGATAATTTGGAAGATGAGCACCACGAAGTTTAGCAAATTTAGCGTTGTTCCTATAGGGAGTACTTGGTCCCTTTAACTGTTTGACCGCCAGCCTCATACGCAGTGTCTGTGTCCAATACCGCCATGGCCTAATGTGCACTTTTTACCTTGCATTAAATTATTCGTAATCATTTCTGCTGAATTTAGATAAGTTGGATGGGCATTTTTTTGTTTTGGAGGAAATGCCTTGGGCATTTTTTGTACATTATTACAGTTACAGTATTATCATTATTATTATTATTATTATTATTATTACATTAAGGTGAAATTTTCTCATCTTACATTATATACAAATGGCTGTTCCTGGTTTGTTTTAAGTAAAAAAAATTACTAATGTCTGTTTCACACAAACTGAACACTCAACAATTCACTTTTTGCCTTAAAAATATGATACAAGAAACTGTTTACTAATATTTACACATGTTTATGACGTGCTCTAGCAAATGTGCTTAGGGAGGCACAAAGGGTGTACTGTACACTCTTCTTACACTGTTTACAAATGTATATGGTCTTTTTTCCCATTACCACCTTGACTAGTACTAATCTTGTTGCATACAGAACAGTTGCACCCACGGAAGCTGAATTGCTGCTTGGTCACCAAGCCACTCAGCAGCAAGTTCCTCAACTAATGAAATAGTGAAGTTCTGTCTTGATAGGGGTTTGTCTGTATTATCTTTATACAAATTGTACAAGTTGATTATCATTCTTCCAGAAATGTGAAATGTCACTTTTTCCCAATACTTTTGTGTCCGGCGGTGATCTAAATAACAGTAGGCTATAGCATTTGATCTGGTGAGTCAACTCTGCCCATATAAGAATTGTACTGTGGAATAACAGATAGCTTTCTGGTTATAAATAAATTGTTTCCTTTCTCCTTTGATTTTATTTCACTTTTTGCCTTGGGCTTTGTAGACAGGAGAAGTACTAGCTAGTGCTAGCTGCCTGGCAGCAGACTTACTCCTGTCAACTACTACAACAAAATATCAGCTTCTACAAGGTTATCAGTGCTATCAACTTCAAAACTTGTTGTATATAGTCTTATTTAATCCAATACTAGTCCAAAACATGTATTATACATTATTAAAACGAACAAATACTGTAAGTTGGAAAATATTTTTTGCCGGAACATCCAAGCAATCGGACATTGGCATTTTTAGGCTGAACCTCGAACGTCCGATCAATCGGACATTGGGTGATCAGACGTTGGCAGTTAAAGGGTTGAAGAATAAGAGTCATTACAGAACCTAAGATGAAGTTTGTCAGTCGTAACCTAATTTTACTGCAAGTAATGAATGGTTAGATTACTGGAAAAGGAGGCGTTGGTGAAATACGTCGGCTTTCAATTTCTGATCACATTAGCCTATGTTTCAGAATTTGCAGATATTATTTCAAATGAAAAGTACTCGCCACAAGAAGTTTACAGTTGCTATAAGACTGGACTTAATTTTAAGCAATTGCCAAAAAAAAGAGCCTTCCTGCAAAGACAATACTTAAAGCACCTGGTTTCAAGATGAGCAAGGAGCGCGTGACAGTGTTGGCATGCAGTAATGCAGCTGGGAATAACCAGTTACCACTTAGGGTCATTGGCAAATCAAAAAACCCAGATCTTTTAAAAGTATTAATGCCAATTTGCTTCCTGTGATCTACACGCATAAAAAAAAGGGGGGGGGGGGGGCTGGATGACCAGTGAGTTATACAAGGACTAGTTTCATAATCAGTTTGTCCCTGCAGTAACAAATTTCAGTAAAGAAAATGGTTACCACAGAGTGCATTACTTATTCTTAATTACACCTCTGCACACAGCTCAACAGATGAACATGTCACTGGAGATATCAAAGCTGTATTTTTAGACGTCGTATTGAGTGTGATGACCCTTCTTTAAGCATACTAAATATCTTTGAAAAGGTCAATACGAAAGATGTAACTTTTGATTGGCTGAAGAAGCCGGGGGGAATGTTTAACAACAATTAATCAGAAAATTATGGACAAAGTTATGGCCCCCCCTTAGAGCACTGAACAAATTAATGAGCATGCAGTTGTTCTACATCTTATGCAACAAATTCCTGGGTGTGAAGGGATAAAAGAAACTGACTTGGATGAGTGGTTAGATATCAATACAGAAAGCCATCAATTATGACAGAAGAAAGAATTATTTCTCTTGTTACATAGGAATTTGATGAAGAATCAGATGCAGCTGATGAAGCAGATGAATCAACTCAGCTGATTTTCCACTCTGAAGTGGCAAAGGCAATAGAAACAGCCCTGCAGTATGTAGAGCAGAATGCTAATTCTCCAGCAGTTGACGTCATGTTTATGATGTGATGGAGGAACATTGTGTCATCTGCTATGTTTGATTCTTTATGCTAATGTGAATTGACTGATTTTGTGCGAAAGAACGACCAGTGAACTGTATTAGAGTACAATATTATGTTACAGATGACTTCAGTTATAAATTTACAGTAAGTAAAAGTAATTGCTTTATCGTTCACTTATCTGTAAAAATTGTATCTGAGTTTCTCATTGGTATTTACCCATTTCAGTACATTTGTAATTTAAATTTT
This sequence comes from Anabrus simplex, assembly GCF_040414725.1. NCBI lineage: Eukaryota > Metazoa > Arthropoda > Insecta > Orthoptera > Tettigoniidae > Anabrus > Anabrus simplex. Next base: position 1,040,246,748 of record NC_090266.1, read on the forward strand.
TGCCAGATTTGATTTGGATTATCCGCGTTTTGGACTAATGACGTTCTAATGCATATATTTTTATATTATGAATTGGTGTTTCATTTGCAAAGAATTAGTCACAAGTCATTAAAAGCATTTAAATTCTGCCAGACTGAGTAGGTCAGACGATAGAGCCCTGGCCTTCTGAGCGCAACTTGGCAGGTTCGATCCTGGCTCAGACTGGTGGTATTTAAAGATGCTCAGATATATCATCCTTGTGTCAGTAGATTTACTTGCACTTTAAAGAACTCCTACAGTTCTCCCCTTCAGGCCTTATACCCATCCCAAAAATGTAATTTGAATGTGAAAATTCAACAATTATGTTTCCAGGCAGGAAAGGGATAATAGCAAACAGCGTAATGGAAATGAACTGCTATTTAATTAGTGTCGTGTAAGATACCAGTTGATGAATGGACTAATACAACACCTGTTAGACAATTCCTAGGAACCAAGGAAGGGTGGGATTATAAGTTGAGTTCCATGAAGAATAACTAGTCATCTAAAAATTTTATTTCCAGTAGGGACAGCTAATAATTGCAGTAGCTGAAGTGAAATAGGCTTGTGTATCAACGTATATTCCTACAGTAAATGTGTGGTATGCTCAAACTAAAATCCTAGTAGTCTAATTGTTCTTAGCATTAAATTATTCCAAGTATTCCAAAGGCTTCCTTTTTTTCCACTTTGTCTAATAATATGAGATACTGTTTCAGATCCTGGTAAGATTAGGATATAAACTTCTGGATGGCCAAAAAATCAGAAAAGGTGTTGGTAGAAAATTGGTTCTCCACCTCCTACTGGATCAAAAAATGAAGTAATTTAAATTTTGGTCAGTTAATATAGTGATAGCTCCAGCTAGTACTGGTAGGGATTATAATAGAACAGGCATGTGCAGGCTTGACTCGCTAGAACACCCCGCGAGCAGCCGCTTGTCAGTGCGCCAGGTTTTGTGTTATCTTTTGAGCTGATTCATATTGTTTTATCAGATTTTAATTAAATTCTTCAGGCCCCATTTTTAAACAGTCTTTGATCAAATTTCCATCTGATGAACTTCATATTGGTGGCTTGCAGGCTTGCAATAACAACCCGTACATTCACAGAAGGTTTCCCTTTCAAGCGTTGTTCAGTCTACTGTTCTACCACTGTCATAAATAATTATCTGAAATAATAATACTACTAGTTTAATCTTACACCAGAAAATGTTCAAATTACCATCCGTGGCATTAGATTGGGTCAAGGTTTTATGACAAATTAAACATTTTGCCAACCGTTGAGCACCCATAAATAAGTACAGTACTTCCCATTCATATCGAAACGACAACGTATTTTAGCGTCTTGGCCGTAAAACAGGGCCAAATCCACGTGTGCGGCACAGTTCACACCCCTGAACCCGCTGGTGTGGGAAAAGCGGGAGAAAAAGAAGAAGAGAGAGATAGAAGAGCTTCCATCTTTTCAGTCAACAGAGGAACACATTTTTTGCTGACTACATTTTTTATGAATAAGTTGTTCAAGGTTTCGTGTTATATTTTGAGCTGATTCATATTGTTTTTTCAGATTTTAATTAAATTCTTCCAGCCCCATTTTTAAACAATCTTTGATCAAATTTCCATCTGATGAACTTCATAATCATTTTGCCAATTGGAGAGAGATTCTATGGGAGAGGTGGACGGCTGGATCATTGTTTATATTTACAATTTCATTGTCCTGAAAGTAAACAGAATCTTGTGAACTTAACTTACCCTTACTTCAAATAATTCTTATATATGGAAATTTCAGGTTTTAGATTTTTATTAATAATCATATTACAAACCATCTAGCAGTGTGCTAATAATATTAACAGAATGATATTGTCGTAGTTAGTGCATATTCAGTTTTGAACCATATGTAATAGTCTAATATAATTAGGCGTAAATTAATCAGAAACTCTGAAATTTGTGAATATAATACCTATCTCTTTGTTGTTCATTTCCTCCTGTAGTCACTTTATTAGTGCTTGGCGATCTTCATCTTTATGTTGATCATAATCCTTACTATGAAAAACGATATAACGCCGTTTTAGATTGAATTTCTTCAATTGGTTCAAGGTTTCTTGACAAATTAAACACTTTGCCAACCCTTGAGCATCCATAAATAAGTACAATACTTCCCATTCATGTCAAAATGACAGCGAAGTCGGGAGTTTCCGCTTTGAACCTTCTGCAGTAGGCTTCACCATGTTAACTGAGACTAACTACGAATGCAATCTACAGTGCACGAGAGTACAGCAGACTGTGAAGTCATATCCCTGTGCCAATTCGGTGTGCCCACTGCACGTGTAGCAGCTCGCTGCCAGTTTCTCAGCATCTGCACATCCTTGTAATAGAAATAGAGCTGTAATTGCTACTGCTCAGATAAAGCCCCAACATGAGCCTTAGGTAATCATAAAAAATATGGAATTTTCACCTAAAAGCTATCATGAAAACCAAATAAAATATCACATTAAACAAGTTTGCATTTGTTAGCAAAGTCAAATTTCCATACACTCGATAAACATTGAATAATCCAACTAATAGAGGCAAAGAAGCTGGTAAAGTATAAAACAGTAAATACACATGCACCTGTAAACACTCAGGTCTTTCTATTCCTTTAAAATGTGAGTTAATGTTTTCATTAACTCCTAAACATGGCTGATCATGCCACTTTAAAAAATATGATTATATCCTTCTTTTATTTGCAGGAGTGGTATTGAACCAGGAGATATGCAGGTTGTATATAGGTATTTAGTGACAAGTTTGTTACCTGCACACATGGAAACTGAACTGCAAGGGGGGTCGATGCCTCGCCACCCTACCTCCTATTCTAGCTCACATTATGGCAGGTAAGTATCTAGTGAAAGAAAAAGCATGAAATTAAATCAGTAGTCAAATACTATTATCCTTGCTTCCAGTAAATTTATTTAAGTATAAATGTGTTTTTATTGGAAATGAAACTAAAATTTTGGACTGTTTACTTCCAGGTAGATTACTGTTATATTGCTCATATTAAATGAAGTACTATATTTTCTTGCATAATTTTTGCATCTCATTATTTTTTTATTTGTTCTCAATCACCATATGACTTTTGTATTTTTAATCAGTCTCAAATCACCATGGTTTGTGCTGTGGGTTACTGTAGTCAAGTCCTAGTACGTGAACCATGAGGAATGGCTGATTGAGCAAGTGGCTGCGCTATTTGCTTCACATACCTGTCAGCTTACATTCGAGAGATAGTGGATTTGAACCCCAGTGTTGGCAGCCCTGAAGATGGATTTCCATGGTTTCCAATTGTCATACCAGGCAAATGTTGTACCTTAATGAAGGCCACAGTTGCTTCCTCCATACTCCCAGCCCTTTCCTGTCCCATTGTCACTGTAAGACCTGTCTGTGTTATGTAAAGAAAATTGATAATTTTTTTTAAAAGCAATGGCTGAGTGGCCTAGTAAGCAGGGGTGTACATTTTCGCTTTACTCCTCACTGGCAGCCAGTGGTTACCTTCACTCGTGCTTGGATTGGAGGCAGTAATATGTATCGCTGCAACTACCTTCATCACACTTCAAGCTAGACAGTACTGGTACAGACAAGTCCTTGTAGTCATACTCTTAACTGCTTGGGTGAAATGGAAGGAAGTGTAACTTTGTAAGTGAAAAAAAATCCCACATTCAATCAGTATTTTGTGGATTCAGAGTGTGTACAGAAGATAGGAAGATTAAGGAAGTAAAGGAAAAATTGGGAGTCGGGAGAATTTATTGTAGTCAAGAGACACCAGTACTAGCAAACAAATTATCAAGCATGGGATGCATTTTCTTATATTACTGAATAAAATTTTTAAAAAACTCTCAGATATGCCCAGTGCAATACTTATGCGAATATAATGAATACTGCATTGGGCAGTACTAGTTTACTGCACCATGTGTGGCAAAGAAAAGAAGAAACAAGAGAATTTTAAGTATATATCAAGAATATATGGAGTTCATATGCAGAAAAGGATGGAAATGTGTGCAAAATACCTTAAGCCATTTACCACAATTGAGGGAATGAGATTATTGAAGTTAGATCAGACATTACCTGGTACATACATACATACATACATACATACATACATACATATCCCACGTCGTTCCATCTTAAGCGATGGGTCGGCAAACGAGGCTTCTCCACCAGTTGCGGTCCCTGAACTTCTCTCCTTCTTCAATGCTTTCCAAAGTATGTCCTCTCTGTTGAATGTCAATCTTCACCATGTCCTTGTACCTGAGCCTTGGTCGCCCTCTTGGTCTTTTGTCTTCAAGTTTTAGATCGTACATTTTTTTGGTAATCTGTTATCACCCATGCTCTGCATATGTCCATACCATCTCAGTCGCTACACTGTTATTTTGTCCTGCAGTCTTACAACTTGAGCCTGCTTGCGGATTTCCTCATTACGGACTCTGTCCCTCCGTGTTTTGCCGATCATGCTACGAACAAATTTCATTTCTGCTGCCTGGATTCTACTAACATCTTTGTTTCTTATGGTCCATGTTTCGCAACCATAGGTCAGGATTGGTACGTAATAAGTTTCATATATGGCTCTCTTACATTTTGTTGGTATTTTCTTGTTCCATATTATGTCTTTAACTATTTTGTAAAATTTGCTACCTGCCTGAATTCTGTGGGAAATTTCCTTATCTATAGAACCAGTATCAGAGATAACACTTCCAAGATATTTGAATTGATGGTTCATCTGTAGCTGTTTCCCCTCCATTTCAATGTGTCCCATTGGTTGCCCGTATCTCTTCATGACCATAACCTCACTTTTCTCTTGGCTGAAGATGAATCCATATTCTTTAGCAGATTCTGCCTAGGAGTTTATTTGTCCTTGAAGATCTTCTTTAGAGTCTCCCCACAAGCATATATCATCCGCAAACAATATAACTTTCATTTTCTTACCTCTAATGGTTTGGTGAACTTTTCTCTGGATCTCGTTCATCACAGTGATGAAAAGAAGAGGAGACAGAACACCACCCTGTCTTAACCCAGATTTTATATCAAAGGTTTCAGTCATTCCTACAGGTGTTTTGACTTTACTTCGGGTATCTTCATACAAATTCTTGATCCGGTGTATCATATCATCCTGTATTCCAATTTTTTCAGTGCTTCCCACACCTTCTCTCTATTCACTGCATCAAATGCTTTCTTGATACCCAGAAAGGCTAACCACAAATCTCGGTTGTGTTCATAGTATTTTTCCATTAACTGACGGACTGTAAAGATTAAATCAGTTGTTGATCTCCCCTTCCTGAATCCATACTGTTCTTCAAAGAGGTTCTCTTCAATAAGGGGTCTGATTTTACACACTATAATTCATTCATAAAGTTTACCAACTTGAGATGTTGAAGATATGCCTCTATAGTTGGAACATTTCTTTCTGTCTCCTTTCTTGAAGATTGGAATTATGATGCCTGTTTTCCAATCGACTGGTATGTCCCCTTCTTTCCAGATCTTACGAAAGAGTCTGTAGATCCAATGTTTTCCAGAAATGCCCATTGCCTTGATCATTTCTCCATTAATTTCATCAGCCCCTGCTGATTTTCCAGTTTTGATGTATTTCCAGGCATATTCTACATCATTCCATGTTAATTCTAACCTGTTGTCAGAGGCAGACTTGCAGGAGGTAGTACCAGTACTGCCTTTTTGTGTAGGCTGCATGCAATTCACATTTAGTAATTCATCAAAGTAAGTCCTCCAAGTCTCTTTGATCTTCTCATCTTCAGTAATCAGATTTTCATTATCATCTCTTAGGTATTTGGAGTGTTCTTTATCTCTTTTTCTATTTTTCATCATCCCATATAACATTTTCTTATTACCATTAACATCCTCTTTCAATTCATCACTCCACTTGTTCAACCACTTCTCTCGTTCTTCTGTAACAACTTTGTTTGCTTGTTTTTTAGCAACCCTGTATAGTTCCTTATTATTATCAGTCCGGTTCTTGAAATATTTTCTGAACATGTTGTTCTTGTTCAGGACAGCAGTTCTTGTTCTGTCATTCCCGAGAAACAACATTACCTGGTATGAGTGAAAAATATGGTGCTTTGAATATTCATGTTATGCTTTCACAAGTTACAGTTTCTCGTCACGTAGAAGGCTGCGCTGATGATATTCAAACAAGCATGATACGTCCTTAAAGCTAGTGACGAGAGCAATTATTGCTCAACCACCGCAGAGCTGTGAACTGACAGCTATAGACGTCATTATAATGCACCATATAACAAAAGATTGGCTGCTAAGAAAATGACTGTCCTAAAACTGGAGCTAATATTAGAGAGGAGTTAAAATTCTGGCTTTTATAACTAGGCATTTCTCAAGAGAATTTGAAGAAAATTGTATTTGTTACAGATCAGGTAAGTAATATTGTGAAAGCTCTAGAATATTACAAACTTCTCCTCTGTGCTGCGCATATGTTCAGTACAGTATTAACCCCTTAACTGGGGAATAGTTTCATAACGTCAACCGGCCAGTGAGTAATTATTCAGCGCAATGTGCACTTTTGGAATGGGTACAGTAGCTTGCGGCAGATGTAAATACTCAACAGAAAAATATATTTTACTTGATTTCTTTAAATGATTAGTGATATAGTAGAAATTCAATAGCATTATATTATTACAGTTTTTCTTGTAAACCTGTAAATATATACACAGTGTGTTCATACAAAAGTGAATATAAAAAGCGTTCCTTTCATTATTATTATTATTATTATTATTATTATTATTATTATTATTATTATTATGACATTTTTCACGTTTTCAGATATGCATCAATAGGTTATACATACTTTCTGGTTCATAGGTCATTCAGAAATTGCACACAGTGTGGTAAATACGGAAGCACGGGCAAGCACAAAGTGCCATGTCACATTCCTCACAGCAGAAGACAGTTTCCCATCGCCTCTGGTTTGACATGCACACAACAGAATGTTTTCTTGAGTGATTCCTACTTCCAGTCAGCGGGTTCTCAGATATGAAGTGACGTGCGGTTAGTCGTTGAACTTCTTCGTCTTTCTTCTTATTCTTCAGGATCGTCGTTTTCTGTGTCACTTTGCCCATCAGTAGACGTGTCACTGTCAGTATCTTGTAATAAATGTTCCACTATTTCATCGTCATCGATATAATTCAATGTCTTTCCTAACCAAGCCATGTTCACGTCACACGGAACAGTTTACAAAAAGTTATCAGAACATGGACAATGGAGTTCACAGAACAACTGTATTGTAACAAGAAACAACAACAATTCCCAAATTTAGTAATTTCAATGTCCATATACACAAATGAATTATTTAGGAAGAATTTGGCGCGGACCGCATGAGGCAACACGAGACAGCTGTCAGACTGCCGCCTAGGCGCGAACTACCCGACTGGTGTGAGACCGGATAAAAATGAATAGGACAGCAATAATCACATCTAATATGAATGGAATTAGTTTTAAATTATGATAGTAGATAGCAGAAGTGATTAAGAATAGCCATACACCTATAGGCAGCTAACCCAACATAAGAACACATTTAGAATTACAAGAACGCCTAAAGACGTCAAACCCAATACTCGTGTGACAGCTGTTGACGCCTTTAGGCGTCAAACTCAGTTACGGGGTTAAGTCATGTACTGGATGAGTCTTTCCTGAAAGATAAAATCCCTGAAACAAACGAGGTGTTGCAGACCACGTAAACTATTGTGTCATACTTTAAAAGAAGAACTTGCTGCAGTCGATTTTGGTCTTCATTAAAACAATATTGTTGTACTCACTGCAATAGATATGTGAACATGCTGGAGTCTGTTCACTCTCAAATAGACGATATAACAACAATCCTAGATGCAGAAAATGCCAGGAAGAAAATGTTTTTTTGCTAGGGGCTTTACGTCGCACCGACACAGATAGGTCTTATGGCGACGAGGGAAGAAAATAACAGACTATGACCAATACATAGCTGCTCAGCTTATTTCTTTCTACAGCCTTTCAGGGTTGCTACAAAGGTTTTAGAAGGAACTTCAACAGCTGGGGCAGCTATGGTTTCATATGTTACTATCACATAGTGGTGCTGAAGATGGAGATGCTGAGTTAAAATTAAGTTTACATTCAATTTTAATATGTTTGGATAACATGTGATAAATCTCATAATTAGACCGTATTGAAGATAATGTATTAAAGTTAAAAACTTTTTATTACCACCTATTCAATACAAAAATAATGCACTAAATTTTTTATAAAATATTCATGAGGTACATTGGTTAATAGGACATGTTTCATTCGTCTTTGCGAACATCATCAGCTATAAATACACAAAGCTTAAGGTCAGGGCCCTGAGTTTATTTAAATGGTTAAAAATGTCGTTATATTAAAAGAATGGTAAAATTGTAATAAAAGTGGTTGTATAGTATTAAAATTAGACTGTAATATATTATACAGATTAGCATCAAGGATTTTTCATAAAGTACAATGAATATTAATAATCTGAAAAGTAAAAACAATCATAAAGGTTGTTAAAATAGAAATGATGTAATAGTAGACATTAAAAAGAACTTCGATGTTTGAAGCGTGGATTAATTGTAGTTGTTGGGTATAAACTTGAAGTTTGAAATCTGAAAAGAAAGAAAAAAGGGGAAGAGTGAAGTAATGTTTTACGAAAATAAAAAGGGGATGGAAATTGTAAAAAGGAGAAAGCTTACCCGTTAGGCCGGTGAAAATATTTGCTAGCGATGACAGCGTGAATAGGACAAGGCAGGCCGCTTGTTATTGCCTCTAGTGAATTGTGTTGAATTGAGACAGATAATATTGTAGGCACTAAAATACGTCCATATGTGACGTGTGGATAATGTTGAAAGCATGAACTTGAAAATTATTTTTAAATCTGAAAAGAAGGCAGAAAAGGGGAATTGAGGCCATGTTATGACGAAAATTAAAAGGGAGAGAAAGAGAAAATCTCTCTCAATTCCCCTTTTCTGCCTTCTTTTCAGATTTAAAAATAATTTTCAAGTTCATGCTTTCAACATTATCCACACGTCACATATGGACGTATTTTAGTGCCTACAATATTATCTGTCTCAATTCAACACAATTCACTAGAGGCAATAACAAGCGGCCTGCCTTGTCCTATTCACGCTGTCATCGCTAGCAAATATTTTCACCGGCCTAACGGGTAAGCTTTCTCCTTTTTACAATTTCCATCCCCTTTTTATTTTCGTAAAACATTACTTCACTCTTCCCCTTTTTTCTTTCTTTTCAGATTTCAAACTTCAAGTTTATACCCAACAACTACAATTAATCCACGCTTCAAACATCGAAGTTCTTTTTAATGTCTACTATTACATCATTTCTATTTTAACAACCTTTATGATTGTTTTTACTTTTCAGATTATTAATATTCATTGTACTTTATGAAAAATCCTTGATGCTAATCTGTATAATATGTTACAGTCTAATTTTAATACTATACAACCACTTTTATTACAATTTTACCATTCTTTTAATATAACGACATTTTTAACCATTTAAATAAACTCAGGGCCCTGACCTTAAGCTTTGTGTATTTATAGCTGATGATGTTCGCAAAGACGAATGAAACATGTCCTATTAACCAATGTACCTCATGAATATTTTATAAATAATTGAGTGCATTATTTTTGTATTGAATAGGTGGTAATAAAAAGTTTTTAACTTTAATGTTTGGATAATTAATAAGCTGTTGCATTTACGTTGTAAGAAAGACTTGAAAAATAACCAATAATACAAATAATTATAAACGTCACAATTTTTTCAGATAATGGAGCTTCTGAAATAAACTGGAAACTTGTTTCTGAATCAGAAATTTAAAGTTTATATTCTTCACAAATTGTACTCCCTAGTTAATTTTCCCCGAATTAGTTGCCCCAGGATGAAAGACAATAACTCCATACAATTGCATGGTATGTGTGCAAAAGCGAGGGCTAATGCTTCACTCTGTTTATGAGAAGACCAATATTCTCTTAACGAACATTTAGAGTTTAGCATGATCTCTCTTGTAGCATATTAATAATTATTTTCAGTGCCGAATATGCAATTTATCTGCATAAAGTACTCCCCATGGGATTCCCTATTTCTGGAAATTTGGCAGAAATATATATAGACAGTCTGGAAAAAAACCAAAATACTCAACAATTCACAAGGTATATTCCATTGGTCGAGATACGTAAATGATATTTCCACCATCATTGACCATTGTATCACTGACAGTACAACCCTCCTTAATAAGCTAAATACCTATGACCCTTACATAAAATTTACAGTTGAATCTGAAACAGATAGATCTTTAAATTTTCTAGCTCTTAAAATTAGGAGAAGCAACAAGCATCTAAATTTTTGAAATCTACAGAAAACCCACCCAGACAGCTAACATGATTAGATAAGATTTGCTGCACCCCAGCTCTCTTTTTATAGTATGATATATAGAGCCTTGAACATCTCCATGTCCAAGAAAGCTGATAAGAAAGAAATTAACACCATTCCTACTCTAGCACGCCTTAATGGGTTTTCTAGCAATTTTGTTGACAGAATTTAATAAGATAAAATATATACCCACCACCACACTTAAAAAACAAAAGAAAGGGAAGACTGACTTTGTCACCTTCACTTTCAACTGTAATAATCTGTACCAAATCTCGAACATTTAAAAAAAACAGAACCTCAACGTCGCTTTTAGAACTAATAACACTACTTCCAAACAGTTTTATAATACAAACACGCTGAACAAATCCAATAAACTTTTGCAATCGGGTCTAATAGTTAGGCTAGTTACGTTGGACAGACTGTTCTGCTACAAAGAACATTTTAATGCAGCTAAATACAAAAGATTTTCTGCTATGAGTGAACACACAAAAAATTACAATCAGTCATTCTCCACCATAGATAAAGATTTAGATATCCTACATATAACTAAAAGGGAACTATATTAAATATTTTAGAAAACATTTACATAAACCTCAATCAAAAATCCAATCCCATCTATAATTTTAACGAAATTCAAGAAAAATGAACATCCTGGTTGTCACAATAATCAAAAAAATCTGAAACAACATACAATTAAATCTGTTGCAACACGCATTAGAGGTCTGTCCTCCCACCCTTCTACTCACTCTCCCTCCCCTCACCTGCTGTTTCCCCTAACCAACACAATCTCAGAGCAGTCCCGAGTCAGTGTGAAGGTCAACATCGTCCCAACTTGAACTGTACAAGCACAGGGCTGGAGGAAAGAGGAAATGAGTAATGTTTGTGACTCTAACTTTTATTTCAACCTCATATTTTTTCGTTCTCACTCTTGGCTTTTTGGTTTCACTTTTAGATACTGGTTACACTTTTATTCTCTGCGAAGAAATTTACAGGTTTCAAAACTTCACTCCATTCCAGAAGCATGACAAATAGATAGCTATGACAATCTGCATTATTTTAAAGTATTCCTCCAGCCAGTCAATAGTTGTGGTAAACACGGTTGGACCCACACCTGTTACAGCTAAATTTGTCTTATAACAATATTGAAGCAATGAACATTCTAAACATGGATATTTTTTTTTCAGTTGCTGATTGTATTTTATATCATTTAAGTTTTTTTATGTATCACTATTTTCTTCTATGTTTTTCATCTTTGTGTTACTTTAAACCAAAGATAACCTCTAGGCTAGATCAAAACATGTCCTAACTATGTAGACACTTTATTAAATGGCAAATTTGTATTGAATTGGTGGACTTAATAACGGCATCGAGGGAAGCTAAAACACCATCATCAATGCAACTATAGAGCCAAGGGGAAAAAAAAACAATTTAAGGACTGGGCAGGAGATCTACCGCATCACAATGACCTTGATCGATATATAAATATAGGTCCGCAGTTTGACAATAATTTACTTCAGTGGTGGAAAAACAGCGGAGATGCATTTCTACATTTAGCCATCATAACAAAGCAAGTACTACTGTACGTACTCCAAAGAGAAATGTCCCAAGTGAGAGAGTTTTCAGCTCTTTGAGATTTCTTAGTAGGAGATAAACGACCTAAGCTAGGTCCAGAGAGGGTTAATGACCCTTTGGTTATCCATGAAAATATATAACTGAAAATACAGAAAATCCACCACTCGAATCCTTAGTCCAGTAGCATCGCCAGCATCTGGTCCTGTCGACAAATTTAAAGAATCAAATCAATCCTTGAGAAGAGTCCACCCTTTTCATTAAAAAGTAGAACTAGGAAGACAATAGTGTTACATACATCCGATGTTTCAAACTTCTTCATTGATTTAAAAGTGTTTTGTTTTTTATGTAATTGCTAGGTTTTTTGGGATATGTATCTTCTCTAAGCTGAATATGTACCCAATGAGGAATAAAACATGTTCTTTTAATATCAGTTAGTTGAAAAGTGTATTTCTTTTAAAGATAATATAATATCTGGTATTGAAAATGCAGGACTCTTCTCAGTTATTGATTTGATTATTTACTTCAATACGGATGTTAAAAATGAAGTTCATTACATGCAAAATTGAAAGAACTATGTCAGTGGAATAATAGGTTTTCTTGTGAAATGGATACAGGTCAGTTTGACAACTTCATTAACGGGTTTGCAGAATTGTTATCTACTGCTATTGATCTCCTCCTGGGTCCTAAACATCCTGCAAAAAAGTACTTTTAGGCTAGGAAAGCTAAAGGAGACACCCAACTTCAAAGAACTTACAAGCAACAGTCAGACCCTCAGAGGGTTACAAACAAGGAACAAGAGAAGAGACGTAATAAATATCGGTACCAGGAAACCCAATACCTATATTATAATCAACGAAGGAAAGCCATCAGGAATGTTTTAAATTATCAGATGTTTCAATGCTAGGCAAATAATAAAGACATTAGTGAACATTTTTCCTCTAATTTTGCCATTAATGCTTTCACGGCCCGTACTTATAGACATGATATTGTATAGGCTTTTGGGCTTGTGTGCCGTGTCAAGAAAATAAGGTGAAATTCTTAATGTTTCACAGAAAACTGTGTTCTGCGTCCTGTGTATGGTTGATTAAATGGTGGTGCGACATAACTGCACGACAGCGCTGCACCAAGAAAATTCAGAAGAAAATCACTGATTTTATACAATGAGTGATATTATGTAAATATTTTAATGTTAATATGCAGTATGCACCTTTGCTTAACAGAGTTTATGCATTTTTATTTCGACATTTAACTTCCGAATATATTTACCATGTGTCATCCGAAAAAAATGCGTCAACCAAAGTGGCTCCACCCCCTTTATTTCGGATAAACGGGGTTCTACTGTATATTGTTTTGGTAAATTTTGAAAAAAAGTATATATTTTCTCCAACCATTTTATGTTCTCTGACGACTCATATATTAGTTACGAGCTTTTTTTAAAAAATAACATATGATAGTGCAAATTTTGTAAAAAAGAAAAGATCTGTGGACAGTTAGAAATGATTTACAGTATAACTTATTACATTAAATCTCAAGCTGCTGAACAAGCTGGCTGCATGGTATGGGTGGTAGACTGCGAGCTTGCATTCAGGATATAGTGGATTTCTATCCCACCATCGACAGCCCTGAAGGTGGTGGTTTTCCATGGTTTCCCACTTTCGCGTCAGATGGATACTGGGGCTGTAACTTAATTAAGGCCACAGATGCTTTCTACACTGTCCTAGCTCTTTCCTATCCTGTTGTCGCCGAAAACCTATCTTGAGTTGATGCGTTGTTAAACAGCAGTCAAAACAAAAATCTGAAGCTACTCTTTTTCTGGTATTGAAATTGGTTTTTAATAAAGATTTCACTTGTTCTGATAAAGTTTATATTTCATTTAACTCCTTGATAGTTATCAGTATAAAATGTATGTTTTCAGATTTGTCACAGGCCCAGCAAATCTGCAGGATGTAGCAGCAAATGTCGGAAAAGTACCCAAAGTATTCATAAACAATCTAACTTCACCTGAGGTATACCATTTGGTTGTATACAGGGCTCTTAGTGCAACAGTATGCCTCTTTGTTGATGGTAAGTTCTAGTCTTGTTAATTTAATACCAAAAACAAACTCTCCCAAAACTTGCTACTAAAAAGGATTCCTTGAAATAATTTTCATGACACTTGAATTCGCAATTGATCTGTTACACTTTCCTTAATGCAGATTTAATATACTCTTTTGTTATTAGCCTCATGTTACTATGAGTGTAGGCTGGTTACATACTGTTACATACACAATTACCCTCTAAAATGAATGACAACGCTTAATTACTGGCAGATCGCAACAGATCACCATGAGACTTGTCTGTGTAAGTGCAACATAAAACAATTAGCTGAGTGGCTAAGACTGTAAATTAACAGCTTTCAGACCAAAAGCTGGCAGGTTTAATCCCGGTTCATGCCAGCAATATTTGAAGGTACTCAATATGCCAGCCTCATGTTGGTAGATTTATTGGCACATAAAGAAACTCCTGGGACGAAAACAGACTCTTGTCCAATCCAAGTTATTGCCAGTTATTCTCATTCCTTATTTTGTCTTTTCTTGTCTTTTTGTGACAAGAACGGAGTAAATTCATTTTAGTGGCCTGTAGGCAAAGTTTTACAGGTCCTGTCAAAGTTGCTACTTACAGTCCGTACGGGTTATACCCCATAGTTATTACACCTCATTTGGTCACCTTTCTAAAATAGTGGAAATATCACATCTTGCCTCGAGTCTGTAAATTCAAGTTGGTAAAAGATACGTTTTGTACAGTGTGACCTTTGAAGCTTGGAGAAATGTTATCCAGAAGTTGACAGATGAGCAGTAGAATTGGTTTATGGTATTGTCTAAAGAAATAAAGCTCCCTAAATATTTGAAGTTATCATAATTATCTACTTCTTTATTTTGCACACGCAGGTTGACTGCTTCAGGATTTCAGCTCATCACCTAACCAACTACAGTATTTCAGTTTGGCTGATGATCAGACCCATTTCTTCGAATTGTTTTTGCCAGAGATCAGTTTAGCTTGTACTTCTGCTTCTGTCTCACCCTGTAACATTACATTATCAGCAAATAAAAGTGCATTTGTCATCAGATCCTTCCTGTTTGCATCTTTTATAACCTCATTCATTATAATAATGAAGAGAAGTGGTGAAAAGACAACTTCCTTGCTGAGCTTTGCTATTGGTTTCAAAACAAATTGAGATGCCTTCTTGAATTTGCACACAGCTTTTTCTTTCTCAATATACAGGAGTTGTTCAACTCTAGCTATAATCTGATCTGGCACTTCTTTACGTCTCAGACGTTCGTATATGTGCTTACTTGCTGCGTGATCATATGCCTTCACAGTAAGGAAGAAAAAATTGGCTCTAACAATTCCATTCTTATCCCATTATTTTTCAAAGAGCATACTTTACAAGTCATTAATCTCATTTTTTGGTCCGTATTGACAACAGTGATTACATTCAATTTACAAAGTATACATTTATTGTTCACCTATTCAGTACCTACAGTACCACGTTTTGTGGTTACATAATCATAAAAGATTGAAAAGTTGTGGACATGTTTCGCCCTTTATTGGGCATCATCAGCACATTAGCTAATCTTAAAACAAACAATTTTATTAAGAATGATTACACTATTGTTTATGAAAAATTGAGATGAGGTATGTTGTGATATTAATTTTTTTTTTCTTTGAAACAGTAGTTAAGAAATCTGACATGGGAAGTATAAGCACATGTTAAAATTATTGTAGTATATTTTACAATATTGTCTAAAAAATTATTTATAATGTTAAGAAGTTTTTAAAATTGGCATGTATCTGGAACTGAAATGGATCCTCTTCTTAGTGAAAGTCAGTAATATTTGCTGCGGTCACTGCTAAGTAGATCAGAGGATGAATTTGTTTTAAATTATGAGTTCCAACTGTTAAAATTAGGTTAAGAAGAAGAAGCAAATGGTGTATCTTCGTTGAGTTGAAATGATATAAGATACACTCTGGTGTAATCGTTGAAATGGAATATAAGTTGGAGTTCTATCTGTGTTTGAAAGTTATGTTGATTTTCACATGTAAGTGTGGTCTTCCATATGTTGTAGGAATCTCGACGGATAGAGTGTTGTTAAACTGCAAAAAAATGAAAAAAAAATTTGATGTGTGTGTTTAAAACGTATGTGATTGTACAGTGTTGTGGATTGCATAAAATTGGGTACTTACTCAAATGCTGTGTGAGTATCTATCTTGTTTTGTTAGCAGCGTTGGTCTGACTGGAGTTCCTTCTTCATGTGTTGTATGAGTGTGACGGAGGGAGGGGGGCGAGTTGAGGGAGGGTAGAACTGGGCAGAGTATTACGTGTCGGTGTGGGAGGGGGACTATTTGTAGGGGCAATTGTAGGCTTAGTAGTCAGGGGGATAAGTGGGGTTGTTGAATTGACAATTTTAAGTGTTCGTGGGATTTTATTTTGCTTTGGAATGACTGTTTCTAATAACTTGGGTGTTAATGTATATAAAGAACTCTTAACCTCCGTGTCGTCATTAAGGTTGCGATCTTTATTAAATGTTTTGTCTAAACAATATAAATATTCTCTAATTCATTTAGCTGTTTACCCTTATTAGTAATCCTAATTATTGTAAGATCCTTTTCTATTGAAGTAAAATGGTGACCTGTTTCCTTCATATGCGTACTCATAGCGGAATATTTGTTGTGTTCATCAGCATTGAAATGTTCCATGTATGATATAAAGAAACTTCGTCCAGTTTGACCAACGTATGAAAATCCACACTGTGAGCATGTTAACCTGTACACTCCTGAGCCTGAATATTTACTATTATTTTATTATAATTGAAAAATATGTTTTGTGTAGTGTTGGTTGTTCTGAAGGCTATGTTTATGTTATATTTGTTGAAGGTATTAGTAATTTGGTGGATAGTTGGGTTACTATATGTAAAAATGGCGTATTTATTTCTGTTAGGTTTGTCTGGTATAAGGTTTGTGGACAACTTGTTTTTAGTCTTATGTATTAGGCGGTTTACCATTTCGATCTTGTATCCATTAATTTTGGCAAGATTCCTTGTGTTTGAGTCATCAGTCCATAGACTGGTTTGATGCAGCTCTCCATGCCACTCTATCCTGCGCTAACCTTTTCATTTCTACGTAACTATTGCATCCTACATCTGCTCTAATCTGCTTGTCATATTCATACCTTGGTTTACCCCTACCGTTCTTACCACCTACACTTCCTTCAAAAACCAACTGAACAAGTCCTGGGTGTCTCAAGATGTGTCCTATCATTCTATCTCTTCTTCTCATCAAATTTAGCCAAATCGATCTCCTCTCACCAATTCGATTCAGTATCTCTTCATTTTTGTGATTCGATCTATCCATCTCACCTTCAGCCTTCTTCTGTAACACCACATTTCAAAAGCTTCTATTCTCTTTCTTTCTGAGCTAGTTATCGTCCATGTTTCACTTCCATACAATGCCCCGCTCCACACGAAAGTCTTCAAAAACATATTTCTAATTCCGATATAAGTGTTTGAAGTGAGCAAATTTCTTTTCTTAAGAAAGCCCTTCCTTGCTTGTGCTAGTCTGCATTTTATGTCCTCCGTACTTCTGCCATCGTTAGTTATTTTACTACCCAAGTAACAATATTCATCTACTTCCTTTAAGACTTCATTTCCTAATCTAATATTTCCTACATCACCTGCCTTCTTTCGACTGCACTCCATTACTTTTGTTTTGGACTTATTTATTTTCATCTGGTACTCCTTACCCAAGACTTCATCCATACCATTCAGCTACTTCTCGAGATCTTCTGCAGTCTCAGATAAAATAACAATATCATCGGCAGATCTCAAGGTTTTGATTTCCTCTCCTTGGACTGTGATTTCCTTTCCAGATTTCTCTTTGATTTCCTTTACTGCCTGTTCTTTGAAAACATTGAAAAGGAGAGGGGAGAAACTGCAGCCTTGCCTCACTCCTTTCTGGATTGCTGCTTCTTTTTCAAAGCCCTCGATTCTTATCACTGCAGACTGATTTTTATACAGGTTGTAGATGATTCTTCGTTCTCGGTATCTGATCCCTATCATCTTCAGAATCTTAAATAGCTTGGTCCAACCAACATTATCGAATGCCTTTTCTAGATCTACGAATGCCATGTACGTGGGCTTGTCCTTCTTGATTCGATCCTCTGACTTTACATCTGATCTTAGGATTGCTTCACGTGTTCCTACATTTCTTCTGAAGCCAAATTGATCTTCTCCCAACTCAGCTTCAACTTGTTTTTCCATTCTTCTGTAAATAATACGTGTAAAAATTTTGCAGGCATGAGATACTAAACTAATGGTGCGGTTTTCACACCTGTCAGCATCGGCTTTCTTGGGAATAGGTATAACAACATTCTGCCGAATATCGGATGGGACTTCTCCTGTCTCATACATCTTGCACACTAAATGAAATAACCTTGCCATGCTGGTTTCTCCTAAGGCAGTCAGTAATTCAGAGGTAATGTCATCAATTCCAGGTGCCTTGTTCCTATTTAGGTCACTCACAGTTCTGTCAAACTCTGACCTCAAAATTGAGTCTCCTATTTCATCTATTTCATCAGCATCAACAGCTTCTTCATGTTCCAGAACCAAATTATCTACAGCTTTACCTTGATACAATTGTTGGATATGTTCCTGCCATCTTTCTGCTTTGTCTTCTTTCCCTAGATATGGCTTTCCATCTGAGCTCTTAATATTCATACACCTAGATTTCCTTTCTCCGAAGGTTTCCTTGATTTTCCTGTATGCAGCATCTACCTTTCCCAGGACCATACAGCCTTCGACATCCTTGCACTTCTCCTTCAGCCATTCTTCCTTAGCTATCTTGCACTTTCTATCCACTTGATTCTTTAATCGCCTGTATTCTTTTCTGCCCTCTTCATTTCTAGCATTCTTGTATTTTCGTCATTCATCAATCAGGTCTAGTATTTCCTGAGTTATCCACTGATTCTTAGTTGATCTTTTCTTCCTTCCTAACATTTCTTCAGCAGCCCTACTGACTTCATTTTTCATGACTCTCCACTCTTCTTCTATAGTGTTTCCTTCAGCCTTTTCATTCAGTCCTTTTGCAACATGTTCCTTGAAACAATTCCTCACACTCTTTTCTTTCAACTTGTCTAGATCCCATCTTTTTGCATTCTTTCCTTTCTTCAATTTCTTCAACTTCAGATGGCATTTCATGACCAACATGTAATTTAATTCAGTTTTTAAGTTTATAGGGGATAATGGAATTCTTAAAGGTCAGTATATCAGGCTGTAAAAAGATGCCTGTTTCTGTGATCCGGGGTGTAGTGAAGAATTATTTATGGTTACTGACGAATGTGTAGATTTTCTGTGAATCTGACACTCAAAGGAGTTATTGGTTCGGGCGACCTTTATATCTAAGAAGTTTAAGGAGCCTTTATCCTCATCTTCTATTGTAAAATTTACGTTAGGGTTGATGTTGTTTAAGTTTTCTAATATTTCGTTGCTTTTGGTGATATTCTTATCAATTACTACCAATGTGTCATCCACATACCTCAACCATAAACAAATTCCTTTAATGTTGGTTTTGATTTTTGAGTGCTCTATCGTGTCCATCAGCTAGGATGCCCGAAATTGGGTCGTCTCCCATCGCTAGGCCGTTCTGTTTATAAATTTTTTTATTAAAAGTTAAATAGTTATTGTCTAATGTAAACTTTAATATTGTCATAAATTCATCGATCTCCATTTTACTGAGGCTACTATGTTTACAGATGTTGTTATAGATAATGTTAATAGTGTCTCTGGTCGGGATGTTTGAATACATGTTAACTACGTCAAAGGAACACATTTTGTGATGGGGTTGTACGTTGAAATTGTTAACCCTCTACTGCATGAATTATTTTTCGTTGTCATTTGGTGAAGAAAATTTCAAGCTTTAATGTTCAACATACATTCAGTGCATTAGATGTACCAGCAATTCTTAACTGGGGCTAATAGCTTAACACTCATATGTGATGTGGATTGCCATAGTTGAATATATATACTATTTTTCACAATTTTACGCTAAGTTTTTAACATTCAAAGACCGAACATTACTACCTACTGGCCATGGGTACATACTGCAAGGCGCAAGTACAGCTTGCAGAACCGTAGGTCGGTAATGTCTTTGAGGTTGAGCCAGAGGTACTCCTGAAGCCTGTGATAATGTGATGGGGAGGGCCCACGTAAAATAAACGGTGGTTGGTTCGCGTGGATGTTGACGGGGTGGAAGGAGTACCTTTGGTTGTAGGGCTATTTTGTCTTATGTTATGTAAAGGCATCACTGGGATAAGTGTTTAATTGATTGTACAGTTGAAGGTGTGCCGTAAAACTACCTCTGTCTACAATATTTATCCATTTATACAGGTGAAAAGTTATTTGTTGCCTAAAGGCAACAGTATGCAGTAGAGGGTTAAGAGTCTCGCAAAAATCAATTGAATTCTTTAAGGGCTGCTTGTTATTAAATGTGTAGTGTCTTTTGAGGAAACTATGAATGTATTTCGAAATTTTACAGGTTGGACTGTTACAGCAGATAATGATGGGACGTATTGGGATATCTTTCTTGTGTATTTTAGGAAGGGCTCTTGCTACAGGGAGGCAGGGATTCATGTTTGTGAGCCTTTGTTGTTCATGATCGTTAAAAAGAAATGTTGATTTTTTTTAGTAATGTCTTTAGGTTACGTTGTAGTCTTGCTATCGGGTCCTTATTAACTATCGTGTAGTTATTACTGTTAAGAAAATCTTCTGTTTTTTGAATATATGTATCCTTATCTAGTAGAACTATTGAGCCTCCTTTGACAGCTTTGGTAACAATGATGTTATTATCTATTTTGGTTTTCATGTTCTTTATTAATGTATGTTGTTCAGGGTCAAATTTAATGTTCAGGTCTTCCGCTAACCTTGGAAGTGTTTTCTTTAAATCTGTTCTTATATCGTTTTGTACTTCACAAGGTAGTTTGGAAATGTTGGTTTCTATTTCGGCTATTGTATTTATAATATCGACCTCTTTATTCATGTTAGGCCAGTTATGTTTGGGGCCTTTTTAGAAACCCTTGGACATGTGCTGGGATTCTGCCGGAGCACTGAACTAATGCACAACCACCGCCACCACCGTGTAAGATCGTCGATCACTCAAGGCTTGAGACAGCGTGGATGGGAGGTGCACGAGGAGGTTCACTGCGTCTCTACCGATGACTCCAATCGGAGGGCGGACATCGTAGCCATCAACAGAGAGGACATGAAAGCGATGGTCTTAGATCCCACCATTCGCTTTGAAAGGGACCTGGATCAGGCTCGGGATGTGGACCTAGAAAAGCAAGCTATTTATATTCCATGCTTGCCTTACCTTTCATCTAAGTATAAAATACCTATCGATCGGTGGATTGTCAGAGGCCTGCTATTCGGAGCAAGAGGCGCCCTCCCTAGTCAGACATCGAACTTCCTACAAAACTTGAAAGAAAAAATAGTAATACAGATACTGAGGGACTCTGCAAATCATTCACTTCCATCTGTACCTGAGAACGTGATTGACATTTCTCCCCCACTAACCCCGGGAAAAAAGAAGATAACAGCTTCAACGATTAAATCTTCATTTCTTAATATTTTTAAACTCCATTGGAATTGAAACTGTATTCCGGATCCAAATGGTCACCCTCATTGGAGGACGGACTATTTATTTCTAGGAGTGTTGGTATGCGATGGGTTTATTGTCTGTCTGTCTGTCTGTGTTTTGCTTAGATTGTTGTGTTTGGGTTAATCTTAGTTGCATTAGTTTTTTGAGTGTTGCCTGTTTTTTGTCCATTAGCTGCATTAGTTTGTTGTCTACATGTTGTTGGAATGATTTCCATTCTAATGGTACTAGTTCTTGGGCTACTATTAAACGTGTTCTATATAACTGAAGGTTCAATTGGGCTTTCTTTTGGTACTTTATTTTGATTTCATTCTTCAACCAGATGTCATTTACTCTGTTTTGAACTCTGTGTGCGATTGCATTGTTTAAATTTTTTCTTTGTGTCGGTATTAAGAATTTCGGGATCATTTTCAATTTCAGACAGTTTTTTAGAAAAGCTACGCCCTTGTTTAATTTACATATTTTTGTTTTAAGATTAAGAAATTTGTTCATTTGGTATTTTGCCTGGTTGTCTACTACATTAGAAGTCATTAATCTCATTTTTTGGTCTGTATTGACAACAGTGATTACATTCAATTTACAAAGTATACATTTATTATTCACCTATTTAATACCTACAGTACCACGTTTTGTGGTTACATAATCATAAAAGATTGAAAAGTTGTGGACATGTTTCGCCCTTCTTATTGGGCATCATCAGCACATTAGCTAATCTTAAAACAAACAATTTTATTAAGAATGATTACACTATTGTTTATGAAAAATTGAAATGAGGTATGTTGTGATATTTTAAAAAAAAAATCTTTGAAACAGTAGTTAAGAAATTTGACATATAGAACACATTTAATAGTAGCCCAAGAACTAGTCTCATTAGAATGGAAATAATTCCAACAACATGTAGACAACAAACTAACGCAGCTGTTACACTTCTTACAGATTATCTTCAACATGTTCCTCAACATTCTCAACATTCTCTCTAACCCTGGATGGACACTCCTCCAATCTTCCAAGAGTTTATCAAAGCTGTCAGCAGAATGAAAACAGGGAAGGCTCCAGATCAGACAACATTCCTCTTGAACTCATTCAAAGTGGAGGCTCACCTCTGAAAACCAGGCTTTGCTATATGATTCTTCTAATCTGGGAAACCAAATATGTTCCTGCTGCCATGAAAAACTCCTAAATAGTTACAATCTTCAAGAAATGTGATCGCAGTATCTGTGGAAACTACCATGGTATATCCCTGCTCTCCATAGCTGAAAAAATATTTACTAGAATCTTACTGAATTGACTTCCGGTTGTTTCTGAGAGGTTACTATCTGAATCTCAATGTGAGTTTCGTGCCTCTCGTGGCACAATTAACATGATCTTCTGCACAAGACAACTCCGGGAGAAATGCAGAGAACAAATGACACCTCTGTTCTTAGTGTTCTATGACCTTGAAAAGGTATGGTTAGTCAGGTACAGTATCAGAATGGTATCTCAGAAGAATTTCCAATCACAAATGGACTCGAGCAAGGATGTGTACTTGCACCTACACTATTTGCCCTGTACCTGGCAGTTATGCGTTACGAGACAACACCTGCGAACAACACGGGTGTGGAAATTAAATATCTATATGACGGGGGGGCTTTTCAACCAGGCCAGACTTCGCTCCAATGGATTATTCCACCCGGGTCACAGAATCGCAATATGCAGATGACAATGCTTCTCCAGCCCACACACCAGAAGAGCTTCAACAATCTGCCATCTGCTTCAACAGAGCTTATGAACGTTTTGGCCTGACTGTCAACATTCTGAAGACCAAAGTGCTTACTCAGCCTGCTCCTGGGACCACCACTCTCCCCCCTCCGATTTTGATATCACCATATCTGGCACAGCTCTGGAAAGGGTGGAGCACTTCTCGTACCTTGGGAGTATTCTCTTAACACACTGTACCTCTCAGAAGGACGTGGAAAACAGGCCCATGTGGCCTTTCGACGTCTCTCACATCGTGTATTCCAGAACAAAGATCTAAGTATCCGCATGAAAATAATGGTGTGCCCAGCAGTTGTTATTTCTACATTATTCTACGGATGTGAAACCTGGAGCCTATATCGCCGGGATATCAAGAAACTGGAACGCTTTCATCAACAAAAACTTAGATCCATCATGAGCATCAAATGGCATGACTGTATAACTAATATAGCAGTTCTCGAAAAAGCAAAGCTAAACAATATCAAAGCCACCATCGTTGATCATCGGCTTAGATTGGCAGGCCATATCCATCGTATGAATGACAGGAGACCCCCTCGGCAAATCCTGTGTGGTGAACTCAGCACTGGCAAGAGGACTCGTGGTGCTCCTCTGAAGCGATATAAAGACCATCTTAAGCAGACATTGAGAAGAGTAGATATAAACCCAAATACGTGCTATAATCTCACATTGGATCACCCTCGCTGGCGTGCTACCATTTCTGCTGCAGTTGCACAGTTTGAGCAAGAACTTTGAAGTCAGGAAGAGAAAACTCACCAACTCTCTCCATTAACATTTCACTTGGTTCGTACCCCACTGTCGGCAGCCCTGAAAATGGTTTTCCGTGGTTTCCCATTTTCACACCAGGCAAATGCTGGGGCTGTACCTTAATTAAGGCCATGGCTGCTTCCTTCCCATTCCTAGCCCTTCCTTGTGCCATCGTCGCCGTAAGACCTATCTGTGTCGGTGCACCGTAAAGCAACTAGCATAATGCGTAACATTTCACTTCATCTGTCAGTCATTTATCATTGCCCCAGAGGAGTGCGACATGCTTCGGCAGCTGGCACATTTCCTATCCGTGCCGCTATATGGGGGTTCATTCATGCCATTCCTGACCCGGTCGAATGACTGGAAACAGGCTGTGGATTTTCATTTCATTTCATATAGAATTCATGTGGCCATGCACACGTTTTCCATGTGGTCAGCAGTCGAAGCAATATGGCTTCCACGCTAAAATCCCCAAGTGTAAACAAAGTAAGTAATTTACCAAAGAGCGATATTGAGCAAATGCTCTTGCTTTCCTATGAAAGTTAAGACGAAAGTGACAATTATTCTTCCGAATCAAGTGATCGACAGACACTAATGTGAAGAAATTTAAAACTTTCAGACCGAGTGGGTTATGTTTGGAGCACTGTGCAACAGATTCTATTTTACTGGCAGTAGTGGAATTCATGTTAACCTTGGGGATAATCCCAAACCATTGGCAATATAAGAAAATTTGCTTAGTGACAAAAAATTATCTGAAGTTTTAAAAAAATGCAACGTGTGAAAAATTAATACTCAGTTAAGGGGTTAATAGTCACCTTGTATCAAGATGAACATTTTTTCATAACTTTTTCTCAGAGCCTATGACCTTAGATGTTAGGCCCCTTCAAACAACAAGCACAATCATCATCATAACTTTTTCTTAATAATTTTTGAAATTGTTTCAGTTTACATTTTTTGTTTTTTCTCATTTTATCCATTAATTGTAATTTAATATGTGGCTGAAAAGGGCCTAATGAAGACCAAAACATGTACCAAAATGTTACCATAATCTCTTAAATATTTGAATATTGAATTGTATTGACTAAGGTGGATGTTCTTTAGTTTCTCATTTTTGAGGGAATTTTGTGTATTCTTCAAATTACAAATTATCCTATTTCGAATTAAAGAATTTAAATAACATGCAAAACAGTATCTCATGTTTCTTGGAACAAGAGGTTCTTCAAGTTTGGCAGGATTTTGAATTAACCCATTTTAAATTATTGAGGTTCTACTATAAACCTTCTACTTTGGAACCTGTGCATGTAATGATGTGTATATGCCATAATTTACTCTAATCCAGCCCTTTTACCTATACATGTAATCTCGACATTTCAGGCAGGGTGCTGCAATTTTATTTTCATTTTATATATAATTAAATGTTAAAGACAATGTTACAAAAGTTATGTGTCGTACCTAAGATTGAAAGAATCAAACCCAGAAAGTTTCAATACTCCCTTCTAGCCCAAGGTTAAATAGTGTTACACTTTAGCAGACATTTGCAATAAAATAGATGGCCTCTGCAATTGCGGTTTTAAATGGGAAAACAATATTAGTAGCCAGGTTACTTTCAGTTGTATCTGTGGTGAAGGGGTTAGTTTATTAGCTTCTCTTCAGGTTGACATTCCTATCCTGATTCTGCTGTGCAGATTTTTAAAATTCTGATTTAAGCTTCTTGAGGACAGGTTGTATATCCGTCTGGACAAGTGATGACATAGTATATTATCTTCCGATCAGGTGGGCAATTCTATTCTGGTTCTACCATGGACATTTTAAAATTCCTGGCTTGAACTTTTTGAGGACAGGTTGAAAACAGATTTGTATGTGTGACTTGTATGGAGGATGTAGTAATATGAATCACTCAGTAATGAACCAGCCATTGGTCAGAATTGTAATGGTTATGGAGCCTTTGGATTGTATATCATAAAACAAAGTGCCTTCCATTTCTACCCGAGTGGTATATTTTAGAATTGTGAAGTGCTTAGTGAAACAGATTCACTTTCATAGATTGAGGATATAATAACTAGGCCTAGGCAGCTGTGCTGTGTGACTCAGATGATATAGCACTGGCTTTCTGAACCCAAGTTCACAGGTTCAATCCCAGCTCTGTCAGGTAGTGACTGAAGGTGCTCGGATATGCCAGCCTCGTGTCTGTAGATTTATGGACATGTAAAAGAACTCCCACTCTGATGAAACTCCAGCACCTCTGTGTCTCCAAAAACTGTAAAATAGTTAGTGGAACGTAAAACCAGTATTATTATTATTATTATTATTATTATTATTATTATTATTATTATTATTATTATTATTATTGCTTGGAAGTTAATTTATGATCATAATTTCCCTGCGGGTGAATTATATGCTCTGTTATTATCTGTATGCTAGTTTTGAAGATTATTAACAAAGAATTTAATCTATATATATAAAATAACTTGTCCTGTCTGACTGTCTGACTGACCGACCGACCGACCATCGCCGAGCCAAAACTACTGGACATAATGAAATGAAATTTTGGGGATGCATTCATATTAACATATATAGAGAGGATGTTTGGGTCTTCTGTCGTTAAGGGGATGAAAAGGGGGGTGAATATTTAAAAAGAGGATATCTATATCTCAAAAACTTCAATGTTTACAGATGTAAAAATTGGTATCTGGAATCTCATTTAAAAATAAAGAAACGTAAATTTTTTTGTTTTTGGAAAATCCCATTAAGAGGGGTGAAAAATGGGGGAAAACGGGTTAAACACCTTTCATGAGGAGACTTATAGCTCAAAAACTGAAGATGTTATAGACATGAAAATTGAAATTTGGAATCTCCTTTGAAAATAAAAAAACACGTTTTTTTGTGTGTTTTTGGATAATCCGATGAATAGGGGGTGAACAGGAGTGACAAACGGGGTGAATTTTAAAAAGACATTATCTGCAAATTATCTCAGACACGTAACATACTACAGATTTGAAAAGTAGTATTTGGAATTTCCTGTAAAAGAAAAGAAACAAATATTCTTTTCAGAAAATCCACTTAAGGGGAACTGAAAAAGGGGGTGATTTTTTAAAATTGGCGTATCTACAGTATATCTCAAAAACTTAACATGTTGCAGACGTGAAAATTTGTATTTGGAATTTCCTTTAAAAATAAAGAAACACGTATTCTTTGGTTTTCGGAAAAGACCCTTTGCGGGGGAGAGGGGCAGGGTGAAAGGATTGAAAAATTAGTTGAATTATTTGTATGAGAATGTATATATACATACCAAAACATCTAAAGATGTATAAACGTGAAAATTGGTATTTGGAATCTGGTTTAAAAATAAGGAAACACGCATTTTGGGGGGGGGGGGGATCAACTTTGTAGAGGGGGAATGAAAACAGAGATGAATTCATTTTGCGAGGATGCATACATCTCAAAAACTGAAGATGTTACAGAAGTGATAATTGGTATTTGGAAGCTCTTTTAAAGAAACGAGTGCTGTGTGTTTTTGGAAAATTCACTTGAGTGGGAAGTGTGAAAGGGAATAAAAAAATTTAATACTTTTTCTGGAGAAACTTATATCTCAAAACTGAAGCTTACAGACGTGGAGGGGGGGTTTGAGTGATAAAGGAGTTCAATTATTTTCATGAGGATACTTATATCTCAAAGACTGAAGATGTTAGAGGCATGAACATTTATATTTGGAATCTTCTTTCAAAGTAAAGAAACACGTGTTCTTCTGTCTATGGAAAGTCCACTTAAGGGGGTGAATGAATTGAAAAATTTGTTGAATTCTTTGTGTGAGGATACTTATATCTCAGAAAATTAAAAATGTTGTCCCTCTCCATGGCTAAATGGTTAGCGTGCTGGCCTTGGTCACAGGGGTCCCGGGTTCGATTCCCGGCAGAGTTCAGAATTTTAACCATCATTGGTTAATTTCCTTGGCACGGGGGCTGGGTGTATGTTTTGTCTTCATCATCATTTCATCCTCATCACGACCCGCAGGTCTCCTACAGGCTTCAAATCAAAAGACCTGCATCTGGCGAGCCAAACCCGTCCTGGGATCTCCCGGCACTAAAAGCCATACGCCATTTCATTTCAACTAGAAATGTTAAAGACGTGAACATTGGTATTTGGAATCTCATTTAAAAATAAAGAAGACGCACTTTGATGGGGGTTGGGAGGGGAATCAACTTAACGGGTAGGAAGGGGGCTGAAAAAGGAGTTGAATTATTTTCATGAGTACAATTATATCTCTAAAAGTGAAGGTGTTACAGACATGAAAATTAGTGTTTGGAATATCCTTTAAAAATAAAGTAATACGCATTTGTTTTTTGTTTTTTGGAAAATTGACATAAGGGCTGTGGGGTTGAAAATAAGTAAATAGTTAAAATACCTTATGAGGATACATTGTCTTAAAAACTGAAGCTGTTACAGACGTGAAAGTTGGTACTGTGAATTTCCTTTCAAAATAAAGAAACTTGATTACTTGCAAGTCCACTTAAGGCGGGAGAGGGGTGGAAAGCAGTGAGAAAGAAGTAGAATAATTCTTATGAGTATACATTTATCTCACAAATATTGTTCAGCAATCAGCTTCAAAGTTCCACATTAGATTCAATCAAAGGCACCATAAGCAAACTCATAATATATAACAACTTACCTGGAAGGAACAGAAGATAAAACATTCAAAAATTTGAACAGTGTTATGAAGTCACATTTTTTTAAGGCTTTTAACCGCAAACAGACATTTTAATGTAACAAGATGAAAATTTTTAACAACTATTCAAATGAATAGACATAATTTTTAAGCTGACCAACTATGTAATCATCCGTTCTCATATCACTTACACACTAACCCCTACATTGTTTTTAATATCATTTAATTTTATTGGTATTTTTACTAGTTTTTAAGTGAATCAAGGTACCGTACCTGCAAAATAGCGTGTTTTAAATCTTAGCAATTCACCTAAGCTACAATAACAGCTGAGGATGTTCCTAAATAAGGAACGAAACATGTACTGTTGACAAATAAAAAAAATTTGCCAAAAGGCAAAAAAAGTATCAGAACGGTGGAAGAATTTTAAATATTGTAAAACTTAGTGATTAAATTTTGATACGGAAAATGAAGTTGATTACTTGCAAGTCCACTTAAGGCGGGAGAGGGGTGGAAAGCAGTGAGGAAGAAGTTGAATAATTCTTATGAGTATACATTTATCTCAAAAACTGAAGGTGTTACAGACGTACAGGCATGAAAACTGGTATTTGAATTTCCTTTAAAAATAATAAACCACGTATTTTTTTTCTTTTTGCTTTCAGAAAATCCAATTGAGGGGCTGAAAAGAATTGGAAAAGCGTGTGAATTTTTAAAATGTGTACCGGTATATCTACATTATGTGTCGTCCGGCTCCATGGCTTAAATGGTTAGCATGCTGGCCTTTGGTCACTGGGGTCCCGGGTTCGATTCCCGGCAGGGCGCCAAATCAAAAGACCTGCACCTGGTGATCCGAACCCCATCCTGGGATCTCCCGGCACTAAAAGCCATACGCCATTTCATTTTACATTATATGTCAAAAACTTAACATGCTAGACAAGAAACTTGGTATTTGGAAAGTCCTTTAAAAATACAGGAACCTGTACCTTTTTGTTTTCGTAGCGGGCACTTCCTGTTCCTTTTTGTTTTCGTAGAGGGCACTTAACAGGGGGTGAAAAGTAGTGAAAAATAGTTGAATTATTTTTATGAGGATACCCATATCTTAAAAACTGAAAATGTTACAGACCTGAAAAATTGATATTTGGAATCTACTTTAAAAATAAGAAAACACGTATTTTTGTTTTCGGAACATTCACTTAGATGGGTGTAGGGGAAGAACTGATCAAGGGGTTGAATTCTTTTTATGAGGATACTCATGTATAGCTCAAAAACTGAATGTGTTACAGAGGAGGGAATAGGTATCTGGAATCTCCTTTAAAAACATAGAAACATGTATTTATTTTTTGACTTGAGAGAAGACTGTTTCTCGCATGTACAGTTCTATGTCGCATGGTCGTCTTAGCCCCAAAAGGTAATACCACAAACATGGTTTACAAGGAATTTCTGGGGTAAATGAAACTCAATTTTTGGGTGAGTTTTTATACTTTAGGAATTTTCAGACAGTTTATTAGTACAATGCCGAGGAACGATTACTCTGATCAAATTACGAAATCCACGCGAGCGAAGCCGCAGGTAATTGCTAGTATGTTATAATGGCATATTTTCCTTGTTTATAAATGTCTCATGTTTTTAGAACCTTAACCCATTAGTGATCGCTGTATGAGATTTCCTCTGGCATTATTTGGTATTGTAAGTTTACTTCTCAGTGATGCAAGGGAGGTGACTGATCCCTCTTCTAGCTGATTTGATAACTGTCGTGAGTAAGGTGATTCACATTTCAAGGGTAAGCATCCCCTCCTCTAGTCGGAACAAAGATTCGTATGAGTTTGTGCGCCCTGGATGAGAGATTCTCTCATCGCGCGACCAGTAGCGTTGGTGTTATGTTGAAGTTGAGAGGGAAACTTTTTCCTGTTGTAGGCATTAGTATTTTATTTAAGTCGCACGCGGCACGTTCTCCATTTGCAGTTACTAATAAATGAGTCTTCAAAAATTATGAGTCGAGGAAGAATGCTGGGTACTAAGCGCTGTTACAAACTCCAGCTAACTCAAATGTTAGAGAGAATACTATTGTGCTTTATTTTTGCATTTGTATTGCGACTGTGAGAAAGTTCTATATTAATAACAATGTTATTAATTTTACGTCCCAATAACTACTTTTTACGGTTTTTGCAGAAGCCGAGGTGCCGGAATTTTGTCCCACATGAGTTCTTTTACATGCCAGTAAATCTACGGCTGATGTATCTGAGCACCTTCAAATACCACCGGACTGGCCAGGATCAAACCTGCCAGCTTCGGCTCAGAGTGCCAGCGCCTTAATCGTCTGAGCCATTCAACCCACCACTCTTATGAATATTACATACTGACATGCGACTGAAGTAATGACTAATTTGCAATTTCCATTAAGTAGAAATTTGCTTCTGTAATATACGGCTACAGTAGAACCTCGATCATTCGAAATCGGTTAATTCAAAATCCCGCCTAATTCGAAGAAGCTCTCGTTCCCGGAAATATGAGATCGAGTTTTGCATGTCATTTAAATTGTATGTTACAGAGTAATTGCAACTCGAAATTTATCCGCGTCATAATAGAACGCGTGTTCCGGAACGTGGAGGGGTAGCTTTCCGCACTTACACTCACTTCGGTGGGTCTACAGTGCGCTTCATGATTGCTAAGTTGAATGAAATCGGAATTCTTTTGTATTCAACATTTTAAGGAACGCCGTAATATCACGCAACAGGCAGCATGCGGAAAAACAGACTCCGCGAACACTGGCGGTGCCGACAGTTGACGAAAAAACGTGGCTCATATAATAAATTTGTAGGCACCGAACAATATTGTCGTTGCCCATGAAACTGCATTGCTTTATTTTAATGCGAGCCCAAGCGGTCTTACGGTTTTATAGGAGAAAGTGCCAGCCGGTGAATCGTACAAGGCTGGTGGATGGGGGTCATTGTAGTGCGTTACAATGCACATAGAAGTGAGAAACTTGATCACCTCGTCATAGAAAAGTTTGATAAGCCACAATGTTTTAAGGGCATCGGGCATTTTCCGTGCCAGTACAAAGCATCTAAAAATTCAAACACTACAGAAATTCAAAAATTAATGTGTTTGCACAGGGAAACCAGCATAATTTATCCTCGTCTTTGAATTGTGTGATTTTTTTCTTTCGTTGTGTGAGGTTATGTTTGTCAGTGATTTGAACATTGTAAATGCACCTTGTTGGACACATTTCGGACATAGTTTTTTCCGTGGCATTTGCAATGTTTAAACTGTGAATCGAGGTGATTGCATGTATTAATGGGTCTTTGTGACGCGGCAAGTGTTTACATTTCTGGAAGTACGAGAGAAGTGCCATGGCGGGAAATCGTATATACAAGGATTGTCATAGGAAAGTTCGATTTTAAGGGCATCGGGTACTTTCTGTGTAAATACAAGGCATCTAAAATGCATACAGTATATAGTAATCCAATGAATAAAGCACTTGCACATGGGAGCCAGCATAGATTTCTCCTTGTCTTTGAATCCTGCTTTTATTTTCTTTCTTTCTTTCTTTCTTTCTTTCTTTTTCTTTCGTTGCTTTAGGTTATGTTTGCCAGTGAGATATCCAAGTGCATTATTTGAATAGGTACTGTAATAAATGCACCTTCTTGGATATATTTTGGAAATAGTTCTTTTTTTTTTTCAGGGCATTTGAAAGGTATAAACTGGCCTTGGAATATTTTGTAACGCGGCAAGGGTTGGTACTCCTGAATTACAAATTGGCGGTTAATTCGAAATCACGTAATTCGAAGTCCAATTTTTGAATCCCAACCACTTCGAATTAACAAGGTTTTACTGTAATTATGAAATTATTATTTTTATATCTAAAATGTATAACTCAGATTTTGCGTCTCATTTCAGTATCTCATTTCACTCTTACTCTCTGCAAATTTGTGGAAGATATGGTTATTTTAAATGAAGTTTAATGTGAGAGAAAATCTCACGTGCGACCACTCGTGTTACAATTCGGCTAGCAACCACTCGCGGGTTAATACATTTACGACATGTTGATCTGATTTTACAAGGTTTTCTCCAATCCTCCTTGCCATTTCATTAGTGAAAGGAAACAAGCAGGCAGTTGTATAGGAGATAGAATATAGGAATTCTAGTCATTATTTGTTATTCTAGCACTGGAACACGTGTACAGTCAGTGACTTAATAAATACATACATACATTATCATTATAGACTGTTATGCCTTTCAGCGTTCAGTCTGCAAGCCTCTGAGAATTTACTAAACGTCGCCACAATCCTAGATTTGAAACTAGTGTTGTGGCCTCATTTATTTAGTTCTATACCTCTTATCTTGAAATCGTTAGAAACCGAGTCTAACCATCGTCGTCTTGGTCTCCCTCTACTTCTCTTACCCTCCATAACAGAGTCCATTATTCTCCTAGGTAACCTATCCTCCATTCGCCTCACATGACCCCACCACCGAAGCCGGTTTATGCATACAGCTTCATCCATCGAGTTCATTCCTAAATTAGACTTTATCTCCTCATTCCGAGTACCCTCCTGCCATTGTTCCCACCTGTTTGTACCAGCAATCATTCTTGCTACTTTCATGTCTGTTACTTCTAACTTATGAATAAGATATCCTGAGTCCACCCAGCTTTCGCTCCCGTAAAGCAAAGTTGGTCTGAAAACAGACCGATGTAAAGATGGTTTCGTCTGGGAGCTGACTTCCTTCTTACAGAATACTGCTGATCGCAACTGCGAGCTCACTGCATTAACTTTACTACACCTTGATTCAATCTCACTTACTATATTATCATCCTGGGAGAACACACAACCTAAATACTTGAAATTATCGACCTGTTCTAGCTTTGTATCACCAATCTGACATTCGATACGGTTGAATTTCTTACCTACTGACATCAATTTAGTCTTCGAGAGGCTAATTTTCATACCATACTCATTGCACCTTTTTTCAAGTTCCAAGATATTAGACTGCAGGCTTTCGGCACAGTCTGCCATTAAGACCAAGTCGTCAGCATAGGCCAAACTGCTTACTACATTTCCACCTAACTGAATCCCTCCCTGCCATTTTATACCTTTCAGCAGATGATCCATGTAAACTACGAACAGCAAAGGTGAAAGATTACAGCCTTGTCTAACTCCAGTAATTACCCTGAACCAAGAACTCATTCTACCATCAATTCTCACTGAAGCCCAATTGTCAACATAAATGCCTTTGATTGATTTTAATAATCTACCTTTAATTCCATAATCCCCCAGTATGGCGAACATCTTTTCCCTCGGTACCCTGTCATATGCTTTCTCTAGGTCTACGAAACATAAACACAACTGACTATTCCTCTCGTAGCATTTTTCAATTACCTGGCGCATACTGAAAATCTGATCCTGACAGCCTCTCTGTGGTCTGAAACCACACTGGTTTTCATCCAACTTCCTCTCGACTGATCGCACCCTCCCTTCCTAGATGCCAGTGAATACTTTGCCTGGTATACTAATCAATGAGATACCTCGATAGTTGTTGCAATCCTTCCTGTTCCCTTGCTTATAGATAGGTGTAATTACTGCTTTTGTCCAATCTGAAGGTACCTTAACAACACTCCATGCTAATTTTACTACTCTATGAAGCCATTTCATTCCTGCCTTCCCACTATACTTCACCATTTCAGGTCTAATTTCATCTATTCCTGCTGCCTTATGACAATGGAGTTTATTTACTATCCTTTCCACTTCCTCAAGCATAATTTCACCAACATCATTTTCCTCCTCCCCATGAACTTGGCTGTTTGCAACACCACCATGATGATTTCCTTTTACATTGAGAAGATGTTCAAAATATTCCCTCCACCTCTCCAGTGATTCCCTGGGATCTATTATGAGTTCACCTGAATTACTCAAAACACTGTTCATTTCCTTTTTCGACTTATGTGTTAACATAAAACTATGACACATGACAGGGAACTACTTATTGCTTGAACTCATCTAATGGTCATATTTGTTCTTGCTTTTGTGTCAGAGGAAAAAACAGTATTGTAATAGGGATATGTGCTGAGAGCAGACATGTCTGCAATTCTATGTGAATTTTATTAGTGACTGTGCTGTTGACTGTGTTGAAAGGAAAATAACACCTATTTATTCAAATAGTAAATGAATATGCTCGAGAAGTGTATTTGCAAACAACTTTATAATGGCAGGTGGCCGAGTCCCCTTTTTTAAAGGATGTGAGAACTAAGTGGGAAGTTTAAAAAAGGTAGATTTTTAATGGGTTTGACACCTAAGCACTCCAAACATCAACTGCATATCATTGACATGCACAAATAAATAGTCTGTCCAAAAGCAATTGGTGCAATGTTTAGGCAGTAGGTTGGTTAATTTTCTTTTGATGTGTAGAAAGAAATTTTAACTGCCCGTATTTTAATATGGAAAAATGAATGACCCAGTTCAAAGAAAACTTCCTTGAGGAATGTACCCAGTCAAACATACCTGATGATAGTACCTTGCATAAGACACATCTAGGATGTTGTTGTAATAATGTAATTTTACACATATGAAACAATACATAGCCTAGGGTCAGTATAGAGTAAATACAGAAGCAAAGTGCCGAAATAACTCGCCATTTGTAGATGACTAGTTGTCGATCCGGTCATTGATAGGTTAGTTTTTATTAAATTACAGTGGTAATGCTATCTAGCAAAGATGAATGGTAGCCGAAGAGAGGGAGAGAGTGCATCTCAGTTAACAACAGTCAGTGCAATGTCATTGTACAAGAACTGAATACAATGAACAAGAAATATGAAAATCAGTGCAAAGAAGAGCAAGACCAGGGTGATATTAAGAGGAGAAAGTGACTGCTCAGTTAGGGGCATGCAGCTATGGCGTTGCATTTGCGAGATGGTGGGTTCGAACCCCGGTGTCAGTAGCGCTGTGGTTTCCCATATATGTGCCAGGCAAATGCTTGAGCTATACCTTAGGTAAGGCCACGGTTGTTTCCTTTCCACTCCTAACCCTTTCATATCCCATCGTCGCCATAAGACCTACATGTGTCGGTGCACCATAAAGCAAATCGTCATAATTGTTGTTTCTATTTCTTTTTTTATGTTCAGGTTTTAGATAGAACTAATATTTCTGTGGGTATTTGGAAATTTGTGAAAAAAATGTAATAATCATTAAAATCTCTGTTACTGTTCTTAATAAGCTAAATGCAAAAGATCGAAAATTATATTTTCACAACTTTTATAATATACCGGGTGAATCAGCTGCCCATGTTTCTTCGGATTTCTGTAACTCATAGGTTATAACCTAACGTGAAAACATCTCCCCTGTTGTGTGATAAGTTCTTGTGTAGGTACATGTATCAACCAGCCATGTACATTGAAGTAAGCTTTTCAAGAGGAAGGATAAACATTGTTGCACAACTGTTCTTCTATGTAGAGTTATGAGAGATTGTTGATTCTGTTATTGGTCGAGTTACGATGTGGATATATCACTATCAAAATAATTGGTAATTTGCCACCTGTTGAAGGATACACACTTCTGCTAAGTATAAGGTGGTTACAATAATACTTTCCGTACTTAAACTACTCTAGACAGGAAACTATTCATAGTACTCATACCAAACCCCGTAGGAATAATGTCCAGATTTGCTGCAAGATTTGCATGATTCACCATACCTGAAAGGCAGGGTTTGTCTGGGGAATGTTCATACATGTGCTAATCTGAAGAGAAACAAGAGAAGTAGCAGGCATAGCCATGGAGATGCTTTGTGCAGTATGCTCTCCTATGCTTTGACTGTTCAGGGCAGTGGTGGACACCATTTTGAGCATACCTTGTAGTCTGATGGGTGATACATCCATAACAACCAGTCATATTTTGATATAGCAACGCATTAAAAGTGTTACATTGGACTTGCTTAACATAATATTTCCCTTCCGCATGGTCTTGGCAATGTTTGGATTAAGTTTCATGTTCATACAACCACTGGTTTTCCACTCAGAGGCAGTTACATAGGGAAAGTTTAATTTTAACCACCAGATGCGTAGCCAATTATGACTGCACATTTTCTTCACTTGTTTTTTGTTATACAAAGGAACTTGTCGATTACTTAACTTCAGTTGCAGTTAATTAGGCATTGATTTTGTAGAGAACCTTATAATTACAAAATATAATATTACCTAAAACAAAATCGGTGAATACATATAGTACTGCAATAGAAACCTTGCTACCGAGCGTGTTGGCCATGCGGTTAGGGGCACGTTCCTGTAAGCCTGCATTCAGGAGATAGTGGGTTTGAACCACACTGTCAGCAGCTCTGAAGATGGTTTTCAGTGGATTTCCACTTCCACTCCAAGCAAATGCTGGGCCTGTACCTTAATTAAGGCCACAGCCTATTCCTTCCCACTCCTAGCCCATTCCTATCCCATCGTCGCCATAAGATCTATCTATATCGATGCAATGTAAAGCAACTTTAAAAAAAAAAAAAAGCTTGCTATTTAGAAAATCTGTTTGTATAGCAGAAAAGGCAGTTCAGCATTTCTATGAACACACTATAACTTGTTTCAGTTTCACTTTTAAATGACACAATGCTTGCAGAACTCTAAAGAATAAATGATGCGTCTTGGTGAAATATAACCATCTTCAGCACTAACTGTAACTCACTTCACCAACCTCCTTTCCCATTATCCAGGTCCTGCTTGGTCGGGGCACTTATGGCACTTCTCCACCTTCCTCCCTCCTTCCACCATTACTCTTTCATTATTTTGTCCCATTCCAGGCTTCTTCTTCTTCTCCTTCTTGCACTCCTCTTTACTGAATCGACCCTCCTTATTCTAGGTCCCCCTCGAACTTAATCTGCATCGTCTGATTTGGTATTTTTTCCTCCTCCATCCTCGTTATATGTCCAAATCATCATGGTTTACTCCTGTCAATTCTCTCAGGTTTTCCACTTCCCACAACTTCGTTTTTCATTCTGCCTTTCCTTGTCTTTCCTATCATACTTCTGAGGTATTTCATTTCGCTGTCTTGAATTCTACTCTCCTCTCTACTTGTCATTGTCCAGGTCTCAGCCACATAAGTCAGTATGGGTGCATAAAACATTTTGTACGCTATCTCTTTACACTTCTTTGGTACTTCCTTATTCCAGGCAAGGTTTCTTAGGGTACGTTTATGCTGCAGCCTGGCTGCTGGCACATCGCTAAGCCTCGCTGCTCGATGTTAGGCGATGATGAAACAAACCAATGAATCTCAATCAGTGCATTTACCCTGGAGCCCGGCTCATAGCTGCGCTGCTGGCTGCTATCCTTGCCACATCCATGGTCTCAAACACGTTTGATTTTCGAGCCTGGCCCATCGCTGGCAATCTTGTAACTTGGACTGTGATTGGTTCTTTCAAGGTCACCCGCTCTCCCACTCCTTCCTCTCTTCGCACTCTATACACACGTTCAGTGATCACTTGCTCACTTGCTATCTGAACCTGTCTTCGAACGCAATGCGATTTGGAGCCAGCAGCATGCGGATCATCACACGAGTTTCATATGAAATAAAAGGAGTGACGAGATGACGAGCCGCCAGTAGACCCTTTCCTACGATTTATGAGAGAGAGTGGCTTGTTTTATCGTGTTTAAAAGTAAAGTAACTATTTGTGTTTTAATTGGTTTATTGTTAACTACTATTTTACCCTAGCGGGCGAGTTGGCCGTGCGATTAGGGGCGTGCAGCTGTGAGCTTGCATCCTGGAGACAGTGGGTTCGAACCCCACTGTCGGCGGCCCTGAAGATGGTTTTCCGTGGTTTCCCATTTTCATACCAGGAAAATGCTGGGGTTGTACCTTAATTAAGACCACGACTGCTTCCTTCCTATTCAGAGGCCTCTTCTATCCCATCGCTGCCATAAGACCTATCTGTGTCGGCGCGACGTAAAACAAATAGCAAAAAAAACTATGTGTTTACCTTTGTGTATTTTTAATTGGAATTAAATATATTATTTTACTTCAATATCAGTGCATTGCGAATTAGATCCACTGCTTATTTTAAATTAATAATTTTCCTCATCATTATCATTTTTCTAATCTACCGAGTTCGATAGCTGCAGTCGCTTAAGTGCGGCCAGTA
Organism: Anabrus simplex; assembly: GCF_040414725.1. Lineage (NCBI taxonomy): Eukaryota > Metazoa > Arthropoda > Insecta > Orthoptera > Tettigoniidae > Anabrus > Anabrus simplex. The sequence goes on from NC_090266.1 coordinate 1,040,285,706, forward strand.
TCCAGTAATCGGGAGATAGTGGGTTCGAGCCCCACTGTCGGCAGTCCTGAAGATGGTTTTTCGTGGTTTCCCATTTTCACACCAAGGCAAATGCCGGGGCTGTACCTTAATTAAGGCCACGGCCGCTTCCTTCCAATTCCTAGGCCTTTACTCTCCCATCGTCGCCGTAAGACATATCTGTGTCGGTGCGACGTAAAGCAAATAGCATTTTCCTAATCCTAGTCAGTGGATTAATTATAACTTTCAATCCATTTCGTCTCATCTCGTACCATCAGGGGCCGATGACCTACATGTTAGCCCACTTTAAACAACAAGCATCATCATCATCATCATCAAACTATCGAATGACGTGGCAAAAGAATGCGGAACGATTACATCAACTTTGTTCTTTTAATCTTGCCATTTTGGGGACCTCTATTTTTACAAGCAGGTGATTTATATGAAGTACCGTACCTCGTTTTTCATGGAAAGTTCGACAGTTATTTTTTCAAACTGTAAACACATTTTGTTAAGGAGACCTAACTAAAGTCAAAATGACATACTCCATAACCCCTTATTTTACATTATTTAAAAGTACACTATTAAATTACGAAATGAAGCATTTGTAGCTTCATTCTTCAATCAACTCCCGCAATAGAAATGCACTGAAAAATTCAGGCGAAGCATTTTACACTTTTTATTTCACATTCAGTACACCAAATTATTGTAAGATACACTCGTCAACAGAACTGCGACTCACTCGTTAAAAAAAATCTCTGAATTTATTCCGCACTTCAGAAGCTTCAGCTGGAGCTGTGTTGTTTCTCCTCGACGGGGTAGCTCTTGGAAGTACGTCTTCGTAGTCTAAGAGGTGTTTTTTTTTTGCTTTACGTCGCACCGACACAAATATGGCTTACGGCGACGGTGGGATAGGAAAGGCCTAGGAATTGGAAGGAAGCGGCCGTGGCCTTAATTAAGATACAGCCCCGGCATTTGCCTGGTGTGAAAATGGGAAACCACGAAAAACCATCTTCAAGGTTGCCGACAGTGGGGCTTGAACCCACTATCTCCCGATTACTGGATACTGGCCGCACTTAAGCGACTGCGCTATCGATCTCGGTAGTCTAAGTGTTCATGCCCTCTATATCTATAATCAAATTATGCAAAATACAAACCGCCTTAACTATCAGTTCCTCTGTTTTGAATTTTCGACTACAGCTGAGAGCTGCCAGCAGCGTGCGCGCGGGGCTGCTGCAGGGTAAAAGCTCCATGGCGAGCAGCCAGTCTATAGCCAGCAGCGAAGTGCTAGGGCGAGCATCCATGAGCCAGCAGCGAAGCTGCAGCATAAACGTACCCTTACACTCTGGTAGAATGCATTGCCCTGTTGCACCCTCTTGCTAATCTCCATGTCCATCCTTGTATTCTGCATTAATTCACTCCCTAAGTATTTGAAACTGTGAACAATTTCAAGGCATTGACCACCAATTTTCACAATGCCTTTCCCTTACTTTCTCCTCTTAATATCACCCTGGTCTTGCTCTTCTTTGCACTGATTTTCATATTTCTTGTTCATTGTATTAAGTTCTTGTACTTTTTGCTGTTTGTTATCCAGACCACAATATTATTTGCATATGCTGTAGTAATAACTTCATCTCCCTATTCCCATATGCTTCCTTTATCTCCTTTACAATTTTGTCTGTAACCATTACAAACAAAAGAGGTGACAGGTCATTCCCGTATCGTAGTCCAGTTTCATTTCTAAACCATTCAGTCTTTCCCAGAGGAGTCTATGCGCTGCTGGTGCAGTTATTGTACATTGCTTGCACCATTTCTACAGTTTGTGCACCCAGTCTCTTTTTGATCATGGTTTCCCAAACCTTCTCCCTGGGAACACTGTATGCCTTTGTTAGATCTATGAATGTCATGACCAGATACATTCCATATTCCCAATTCTTTTCCATTAATTGCCTCACAGTGAAAATTGGGTCTATGGTAGGTCTTCCACTTTGAAAGCCATACTGTTCCTCTTGCAATTCTCCTTGTACCTTTCTTCTCATTCTCCTCTCTAATATCTTTTCCAGTATTTTTCCACTTGTGACAAGAGTGTGTGATTCCCTATAGTTCCCTATAGTTATCACAGAGGTGCCAACTATTACGGATTATCCGTAATTATTACGGATTTCCCCTCACAATTACGGAATTACGGTCAAAGGGGAAATTATTACGAAAAAGCTGACACTATCAGGAGAAAATAATTTTCTACGGAAACAAGAAAAGGAAAAAGGCTCGAAAGGATTGAACATTTCTCCTAAATCGTTCTCGTTTCAATGCGTGTGAGTTGGGAACAATACTTATTCGATCGTGACTTCCTTTTGCTACCCATAAGCGTTGTAAAATGCATTGTGAATGAAGGAGCTCAGTCACTGCTCTTCTCCACTATAAATCCTTCAGTAATCTTGTATTTGCTGTGTTAAGTGTACCTGCCAGTTGACAGAAAGATTGAGAGAGAAGTGAGGCCTATATTAAACATATCTGCACTGGAATCGCTTGTAGTTCAGAAGACGAAAATGTCATCACAGTGGGAAGGATGTTTCAAGAAAAGCTACACTGAAAAGCAGCTGCTGCATGAGAAACAAGCTACAAGGAATGTTTTATCACATATCACACAACCAACAGGTTGTGTGCAAATGTTATTGTGTAATATTATATACTTTCGAATAGATTTCTAGGGGGAAGGATAAAAGGGGTGTCATTATCGAGAAGGGGGTGCATGCTTTGGACTTGACTCGAAATTTTTCTTTCGGGCGGAGGGCGATTACTGATAATCCACTTCAAAGGTTGGCACTTCTGTTATCACACACTTTTTTTGTCCCCCTTCATAAAATCCCAACCGCATGGCACTACAGCCCTTGAAGGGCCTTGGCCTACCAAGCGACCGCTGCTCAGCCCGAAGGCCTGCAGATTATGAGATGTCGTGTGGTCAGCACGACGAATCCTCTTGGCCGTTATTCTTGGCTTTCTAGACCGGGGCCGCTATCTCACCATCGTATAGCTCCTCAGTTCTAATCACGTAGGCTGAGTGGACCTCGAACCAGCCTTTAGGTCCAGGTAAAAATCTCTGACCTGTCCGTGAATCGAACATGGGGCCTCCGGGTAAGAGGCAGGCACACTACCCCTACACCACGGGGCCGGCCCCCCTTTATAAAGACTGGTATTATTATTCCCTTTCCCCAGCCTTCTGGCACATGTTTCTGTTTCCTTATGCCATACCTGCCAAGTATTCCGGTTTTTCCATAAAATGTACAGATTTTGAGTGTGTTTTATGGTTGTACGGATGAACAGCGTTATTGTGCGGGTTTTTAATATCCACGCTTGTTTTTGCTTTCTGCGTCCAAATCGGATTTGTTTGACTTTCGATAGTAGCTGGTAATACGAGATGCTGTGTTTGAAATTAGACCGGTAAATGTATCGATAATTGTCGTCGGCTGTAACTCGATCCGAGTATATATAATCACCTCGATTATCACCGTGCTTTTGTCACCTGTTCCACTTCAACTGTTACTTCATTCACCGAGATGTTCCTAAACAAGTAGCGAGCTGTGTTTTTTGAAGGAAAAAAAATCAGTGAAAAGTAGCAGGCTATATATACTAGCAAGATACCCATGCTTTGCTACAGTATTATACTGAAATTTATTAATTAAATGCATAACGATTTATATATAATCCGCCAAAATTCGCGATCTGACTCGTTTTCTGAGAGATTACGGCAAAGTTCCTCCCATTTTTCAATCCTACTTTCCAGCAATCGATTTCGTACTTCCCGGGCTAGTTCCAGGTATTCCACCTGGTCAGTTGGGTCCCTAAATCTTTGCCATCTTTTCCTGTAAACATTTTTAATATGGATCAAATCCTTGAGGAGATCCGGCGTGGTGTCGTCTTGGGTGTCTTGGCGGTACTGAACCCGCGGCTGGACTGCATTCGTAGTCATTACCCGGCCAGGACCCGTTTCCAGCGCGGTCCGCACATTTTTACGACGGTCCAGAACATTATTATTATTATTAGGGTGGGTGATATTAGTTGAATTTAGGATATTATTATTATTATTATTCATGTTCTGGACCCCACAGCAAGATGCGAGACTGCTACTTGGCCGTAAATTACATCTGCTGCCATTGTCATTGCTGACAATGTTACCAGTTCCATTGCCGCGCGTACGCAATTGCACGGAATTTCTGGCGATACGAATGATATACTTCCGTGCATTATTGACCTTATTATAGATGTGAACAATTGCACGGCCAATATCATTCCTATCGTTTTATCGTTTATTTCAAATGTGTTTAAATTTTTATTTATATGCTAGGAGAATCAGCTGTAATTTAACTTTAAGTTTTCCAAAGGAAAAGATGGCTCTTGGAAACGAACCCAGGAAAGATTAAAAATGATCGGTTTATGATCAGATTAAGTACATTATGAACAGTAAAAGTGGTTTTTCCGAAAACAAAAAAATACATGTTTCTTTATTTGTAATAGAGATTTTTCACTTCTGTAACATATTATGCTTTTGAATATACTGTAGAAATGCTCATTTTAAAAATTCACCCTCTTTTTAGTTCCCCTTAAGTGGAGTTTCCAAAAACAAATCACCTATGTTTCTTTACCTTTACAGGAGATTCCAAATAGCAATTTTTACGTCTGTAACATTTTACGTTTCTGTGATACACTGTAGTTATATTCTTTCTAAAAATTCACCCCAATTTGTCGTTCCCGTTTAACCCCAATTGATTGGATTTTCCGAAAACAAAAAAATAAATGTTTCTTTGTTTTCAAATGAGATCCCACATACCAATTTTCAGGTGTGTAATACTTCAGTTTCTGAGATATGAGTATCCTCATTAAAGGCATTCAACCGCTGCTTCTTCATCCTTTTTCACCCCTCCTATTGGGATTTTCCGAAAACAAATAATACTTGTTCCTTTATTTTTAAAGGAGATTCTAAATACCAATTTTTACATCTGTAAAGTTTTAAAGTTTTGAGATATAGATACACTCATTTTTTAAAAATCCACCCCCCCCCCCCCCCGCCTTTTCACCCCCATTAATTGGATTTTCCAAAAACAAAAAACACATGTACGTTTATTTTATAGGAGATCCCTAATACAAATTTTCAGGTCTGTAATATCTTCAGTTTCTGAGATATAAGTATCCTCATTAAAGGCATTCAACCGGTTTTTCACCCTTTTTCACCCCTCATATTGGGATTTTCCGTAAACAAAACAATACGAGTTTCTTTATTTTTAGAAGAGATTCTAAATACCAATTTTTAGATCTGTAAACTTTTGAAGTTTTGAGATATAGATACACTCATTTCAAAAATTCACCCCCCTTTTCATCCCCTTAGCGACGGAATATCCAAAATTCCTCTCTTAGCGAGCACCTACATTGTAATATAAATTTATCCTCAAAATTTCATTTCTTTATGTCTAGTAGTTTTGGCTCAGCGATGATGAATCAGTCAGGACGAGTTACTTTATATATATACTAGCATGATACCCGTGCTTCGCTACGGTATTATACTGAAATTATAACTGAATGCTTATTGTTTTAGACATATAATCCGCCGAAATTCGCGATCTGACTCGTTTTCTGCGAGAATCCGCCAAAATTCGCGATCTGACTCGTTTTGTAATAGATTATGGCAAGTTTCCTCCCATTTTTCAATCTTTCTTTCCAGCAATCGATTTCGTTCTTCCCGGGCTAGGTCCAGGTATTCCACCCGGTCAGTTGGGTCCCTAAAGTTTTGCCATCTTTTCCTATAAGCATTTTTAATATGGATCAAATCCTTCAGGAGATCCGGCGTGGTGTCGTCTTGGGTGCCTTGGCGGTACTGAACCCGCGGCCGGACTGCATTCTTAGTCGTTACCCGTCCACGATCCGTTTCCAGCGCGGTCCGCACATTTGACGACGGTCCAGAACATTATTATTATTATTATTATTATTATTATTATTATTATTATTATTATTATTATTATTATTATTATTATTATTATTATTATTAGATGTTCTAGACCCCACAGCAAGATGCAAGACCGCTACTTGTGGGTAAATTACATCTGCTGCCATTGTAATTGTTGACAAAGTGACCAGCATCATTGTCGCGCGTAGGCAAGTCTGCGGGATTTGTGGCGATACGAATGACATACTTCCGTGCATTATTGACCTTATTATAGAGGTGAACAATTTGACGGTCAATCTCATTCCTATTGTTTATTTCAAATGTGTTTAAATGTTTATTTACATGCCAGGAGAATCTACTGTAATCTAAGAATGTTCTCCTAAGGAAACGATGGCTGTTGAAAACAAACCCAGGAAAGATTAAAAATGATCAGTTTATGATCAGAATAAGTACATCGAAAATCTACAGCCTGTTTCCAGTCATTCGACAGGGTCAGGAATGGAATGAATAAACCCCCACCTAGCGGCGACAATAGAAATTGTGCCGGCTGCCGAAGCACTCCTCTGGGGCAATGATAGATGAATGACAAATGTAATGAAATATTGGACAGTGTTGCTGGAATGAATGATGACAGGGAAAACCGAAGTATCCGGAGTGACCGGGATTTGAACCACGGAACCCAGCTGTGAGAGGCCACCGCGCTGCCGCCTGAGCAACGGAGGCTCCTTATAAGTACATTATGAACAGTAAAATCAATTGGTCTCACCTCCTTTTACACCCCACCGCGGTTAAGTTTATTTACCCCCTACCCCCAAAAAAGAAGGCGTGTTTCTTTATATTTAAAGGAGATTCCACACACCAATGTTCACGTCTATTACCTTCAGTTTTGAGATATAAGTATCCCCATAAAAAAATTCACTTCTTTTACATCCTTTCACTCTCTTACCCCCCCCCCCCCCCCTGTAAATTTTCTGGGAAAAATACTTCTTTCTCTAATAGTAAAGGATCTTCTAAGTACCAATTATCACGAATGTAACTACTTCAGTTTTTGATTTATGTGTCCTCGTGAAAGGAAAACAACTCCTTTTCACTCCCACTCCCCCCCATGATGGTCCCCCCCAAAAAAACTCGTTTTTCTTTGTTTCTAAAGGAGATCCAAGTACCAATTTTCACGTCTGTAACAACTTTAGTTGTTATTAGATGTGTGTATTCTCATACAATTAAGTCAATTAATTTTTCAATTCTTTAACCCTCGCTTCCCGCCTTAATTGGATTTTCCGGGAATACGTGTTTCTTTACTTTTAAAGCAGATTCCAAATATCAAATTTCATGTCTGCAACATCTTCATTCTTGAGATATCAGTAGCCTAATTAAAAGAATTCAATACCATTTTCAGTCACTTTTAACCCCCCCCCCGTTCCACCCAAGTGGTATTTCCGAAAACTAAAAATATACTTTTCTTTTTAATAGAGATAAAAAATACCATTTTCTCTTCTGTAAGATGTTAAGTTTTTTGAGATATACTGTAGAAATTCTCATTTTAAAAATTCATCCCTTTTTAGTTCCCCTTAAGTGGAGTTTCCAAAACCAAATCACCTATGTTTCTTTACATTTACAGGAGATTCCAAATACCTACTTTTTACGTCTGTAACATTTTACGTTTCTAAGATATTCTGTAGATATAGTCTTTCAAAAAATTCACCCGAATTTTGTCACTCATGTTTAACCGCCATTAATTGGATTTTCCAAAAACAAAAAATTGGTGTTTCTTTATTTTTAAAAGAGATCCCGTATACAAATTTTCAGTTCTGTAATATCTTCAGTTTCTGAGATACATGTATCCTCATTAAAGACATTCAACCCATTATTCACCCTTTTACACCCCTCCTATTGGGATATACAGAAGACAAATACGTGCTCCTTTATTTTTAAAGGAGATTCTAAATACCAATTTTTACATCTGTAAACTTTTAAAGTTTTAAGATGTAGACACACTCATTTTTAAAAATTCACCCCCCTTTTCACCCCCCCTTATTTGGATTTTCCAAAAACGAAAATTTACCTGTTTCTTTATTTTTAAAGTAGATCCATAATACCAATTTTCAAGTCTGTAATATCTTCAGGTTCTGAAATATAAGTAGCCTCATTAAAGGCATTCAACCACTTTTTCACCCTTTTCCACCCTTCCTACTGGGATTTTCCAAAAACAAAAGAATACGTGTTTCTTTATTTTTAAAGGAGATTCTAAATACCAATTTTTACATCTATAAACTTTAAAAGTTTTGAGATATAGATACACTCATATTAAAACAAATCACCCCCTTTTCGCTCCCCATTAATTGGATTTTCCAAAAACAAAAAAATACGTGTTTCTTTACTTTTAAAGTAAATCCCAAACACCAATTTTCAGGTCTGTAAAATCTTCAGGTTCTGAAATATAAGTAGCCTCATTAAAGGCATTCAACGCCATTTTTGACCATTTTCCGCCCTTCCTATTTGGATTTTCCGAAAAGACAAAAAAATACGTGTTTTTTTATTTTTAAAGAAGATTCTAAATATCAATTTTTACATGTATAAACTTTTAAAGTTTTGAGATATAGATACACTCATTTTAAAATATTCACCCCTCTTTTCACCCCCCATTATTTGGATTTTCTAAAAACGGAAAAATACATGTTTCTTTATTTTTAAAGTAGATCCCAAATACCAATTTTCAGGTCTGTAATACCTTCAGGTTCTGAAATATAAGTAGCCTCATTAAAGGCATTCAACCCATTTTTCACCCTTTTCCAGCTTTCCTATTGGGATTTTTCAAAAACAAAAAATACGTGTTTCTTTATTTTAAAGGAGATTCTAAATACCAATTTTTACATCTATAAACTTTATTAGTTTTGAGATATAGATACACTCATTAAAAAATTTCACCCAATTGTCACCCCCCCCCCCCATTAATTTGTTTTCCAAAGACAAAAAATACGTGTTTCTTTATTTTTAAAGGAGAACCCAAACACCAATTTTCAGGTCTGTAATATCTTCAAGTTCTGAAATATAAGTAGCCTCATTAAAGGCATTCAACCCCTTTTCACCCTTTTCCACCCTTCCTATTGGGATTTTCCGAAAACAAAAAAAAAGTGTTTCTTTGTTTTTAAAGGAGATTCTAAATATCAATTTTGACATCTATAAACTTTAAAAGTTTTGAGATATAGATACACTCATTTTAGAAATTCACCCCCTTTTCACCCCCTTTTCACCCCCCCCCCCCCATTAATTGGATTTTCCAAAAACAAAAAATACGTGTTTCTTCATTTTTAAAGATCACAAACACAAATTTTCAGGTCTGTAATATCTTCAGTTTCTGAAATATAAGTAGCCTCATTAAAGGCATTCAACCCATTTTTCACCCTTTTCCAGCTTTCCTATTGGGATTTTTCAAAAACAAAAAATACGTGTTTCTTTATTTTAAAGGAGATTCTAAATACCAATTTTTACATCTATAAACTTTATTCGTTTTGAGATATAGATACACTCATTAAAAAAATTCACCCACTTGTCACCCCCCCCCCCCATTAATTTGTTTTCCAAAGACAAAAAATACGTGTTTCTTTATTTTTAAAGGAGAACCCAAACACCAATTTTCAGGTCTGTAATATCTTCAGGTTCTGAAATATAAGTAGCCTCATTAAAGGCATTCAACCCCTTTTCACCCTTTTCCACCCTTCCTATTGGGATTTTCCGAAAACAAAAAAAAGTGTTTCTTTGTTTTTAAAGGAGATTCTAAATATCAATTTTGACATCTATAAACTTTAAAAGTTTTGAGATATAGATGCTCTCATTTTAAAAATTCACCCCCCTTTTCACCCTCCCATTAATTGGATTTTCCAAAAACAAAAAATACGTGTTTCTTTATTTTTAAAAGAGATCAAAAGTATCAATTTTCAGGTCTGTAATATCATCAGTTTCTGAGATATGAGTACCAGTATCCTGATTAAAGGCATTCAACCCCTTTTTCACCCCTCGTATTCGGATTTTCTGAAAACAAAAAATACGTGTTTCCTTATTTATAAAGCAGATTCTAAATACCAATTTTTACATCTGTAAACTTTCAAAGTTTTGAGATATAGGTACACTCATTTTAAAATTTCACCCCCCTTTTCACCCCCTTAGCGACGGAATATCCAAAAATCCTCTCTTAGCGAGCACCTACATCGTAATATGAATCTATGCCCAAAATTTCATTTCTTTATATCCAGCGGTTTTGGCTCGGCGATGATGAATCAGTCAGTCAGTCAGTCAGTCAGTCAGTCAGTCAGTCAGTCAGGACAAGTTATTTTATATATATAGACTAGCAATTACCCGCGGCTTCGCTCACGTCGATTTCGTAATTTGATCAAAGAAATCATTCTTCGGCATTGTACTAAGGCATTATCTGAAAATTCCTAAAGTATAAAAATCTCGCACAAAAATTTAGTTTCAATTACCCCAGAAATTCTTTGTAAACCATGTTTGACCGAGCTCGATAGATGCAGTCGCTTAAGTGCGGCCAGGGTCCAGTATTTGGGAGATAGTGGGTTTGAACCCCACTGTCGGCAGCCCTGAAAATGATTTTCCATGGTTTCCCAATTTCACACCAGGCAAATGCTGGGGCTGTACCTTAATTAAGGCCACGTCCACTTCCTTCCCAGTCCTAGCCCTTTCCTGTCCCATCGTCACCATAAGACCTATCTGTGCTGGTGCGATGTAAGGCCAATAGCAAAAAAAAAAAAAAAAAAAAATGTTTGTGATATTAACTTTCGGGGCTAAGACGACCATGCGGCATAGAACTGCACATGTGAGAAACAGTCTTCTCTCAAGTCGAAAAAATAAATACATGTTTCTTTATTTTTAAAGGAGATTCCAAATACCTATTCATACATGTAAAACATCTTCGATTTTTGAGATACGGTATACATAAGTATCCCCACAAAAGGAATTCAACGCCTTGATCAGTTCTTCCCCCACCCCACCCCCATATAAGGGTAAATTCGGAACACAAAAGTACGTGTTCCTTTATTTTTAAAGGAGATTCCCAATACCAGTTTTCACATCTGTAACATCTTGAATTTTTAAGATATAAGTATCCTCATAAAAAATAATTCAACTATTTTTCACTTCTTTTCGTCCCCCGTTAAGTGCATTCTCCGACAACAAAAATGTACATGTTCCCGTATTTTTAAAGGACTTTCCAAATACCAAGTTTATTGTGTCTAACATGTTAAGTTTTTGACATATAATGCAGATATTCTGGTACTCATTTTCAAAATTCACCCGCTTTTCAAATTTTTTCAGCTCCTTAACTGAATTTTCTGAAAACAAAAAAGATGCATTTCATTATTTTTAAAGGAGATTCCAAATACCAGTTTTCATGTCTGTACATCTGTAACCCCATCAAATTTTTTAGATAAATGTATACTCACAAGAATAATTCAACTTCTTCTTCTGGACTTATTTCCACCCCACTCCCGCCTTAAGTGGACTTCCGAAAACAAAAAATACGTGTTTCTTTATTTTGAAAGAAAATTCAAATTAGCAACTTTCACGTCTGTAACAGATTCACATTTTAAGATATCAGTTTTTAATATTAAGTATCCTCATAAACATATTTCAGCGCGGCATTTACTTATTTTCGACCCCACACCCCTAACGTCGATTTTCCGAAAACAACAAATGCGTGTTTCTTTATTTTGAAAGGAGATTCCAAATACTAATTTTCACGTCTGCAACATCTTTAGTTTTGAGATGTAAGTATCCTCATAAAAGTAATTCAACTCCTTCACCCACCCCCCGTTTCCTACCCGTTAAGTTGATTCCACTCTCCCCAAAAGTGCGTGTTTCCTTATTTTTAAAGGAGATACAAAAACCAATTTTCACATCTTTTATATCTTTAGTTTTTGAGATATAAGTATCGTCATACAAAGAATTCAACTAATTTTTAAATTCATTTTTCGAAGACAAAGGAACACGTGTTTCTTTACTTTGAAAGAAGATTCCAAATACACATCTTCATGCCTCTTAACATCTTCAGATTTTTAGGTGTAAGTATCCTCATAAAAAGGAATTAAACTCCTTTTTCACTGCCCCCGCCCCCAAGTTGATTTTCCCTCCCAAAATGCGTGTATCTTTGTTTTTAAAGGAGATTCCAATTACTAATTTTCACATCTGTAACATCTTAGGTTTTGAGATATAAGTATCCTCATACAAAGTATTCAACTAATTTTTTAATTAATTCACCCCACCTTAAATGGATTTTCCAAAGACAAAAGATTATGTGTTTCTTTACTTTGAAAGCAAGTTCCAAATACAAACTTTCATGTTTGTAACATCTTCAGTTTTTGAGATATAAGTATCCTCATTAGAAGAATTTAACTCCTTTTTCACTTCACCCCCGCACATTAAATTGGTTTCCCCCCACCCAAAAAATGCGTGTTTCTTTATTTTTAAAGGAGATTCTAAATACCAATACCCAAGTCTGTAACCTTCAGTTTTGAGATATAAGTTTCTCCAGAAAAAGAGTTAAAATTTTTTACTTCCTTTCAAACTCTCCACTCAAGTGAATTTTCCAAAAAACACAAGTACCCGTTTCTTTAACAGAGTTTCCAAATACCAATTATCACGACTGTAACATCTTCAGTTTTTGTGATATATATCGTGATAAGAGGAATTCATCTCTGATTTCATCCCCCCCTCTACCAAGTCCCCCCCCCCCCCCCCAAATGCGTGTTTCTTTATTTTTAAAGGAGATTCCAAATACCAGTTTTCACGTTTGTAACACCTTTAGATTTTTGGTGTGTATATATACATTCTCATACAAATAATTCAACTAATATTTCAATTCTTTCACCCCCGCTCCCCCCGTTAAGGGTTTTCCCCGAAAACCAAAGAATGCGTGTTTCCTTATTTTTAAAGGAGATTCCAAATACCATTGTTCACGTCTGCAACATGTTAAGTTCCTGCAATATACTGTAGATAAGCTCATTTTAAAATTTTAACCCCCTTTTTCAGTTCCCCTTAATTGGATTTTCCAAGAAAATATTTATATTTCTTTACTTTTACAGGAAATTCCAAATACCAGTTTTCAAATATGTAATATGTTACGTGTCTGAGATAATATGCAGATATAGTCTTTTTTTTTTTAATACACCCCGTTTTCACACCTGTTCACTCCCTATTCTTCGAATTATACAAAAATGCAAAAATACGTGTTTGTTTATTTTCAAAGGAGATTCCAAATTTCAATTTTCATGTCTGTAACATATTTAGTTTTTGAGATATAAGTCTCCTCATAAAAGGTGTTCAACGAGTTTACCCCTTTTTCCCCACCCCTTAATGAGATTTTCCAAAAACAAAAAAAATACGTGTTTATTTTTAAAGGAGATTCCAATTATCAACTTTTACATCTGTTAACTTTTAAGTTTTTGAGATATAGATATTCTCATTTTAAAAATTCACCCTCCTTTTCACCCCCTTAGCGACGGAATATCCAAAAATGCTCTCTTAGCGAGCACTTACATGTTAATATGAATGTATCCCCAAAATTTAATTTCTTTATGTCCAGTAGTTTTGGCTCGGCGATGATGAATCGGTCAGTCACGACAGGTTATTTTATATATATAGATATGGGGGGTATATATAAAACAACTTTAGTAACTGCATCGTGCTTCGTAGCTGGTGAAAGGCTTTGTTTGTGTGTGGGTGTGCCTAACATTGGTGGTAGTTCGGAAACTCTTGGAATTGTGTGATGAATTTGTAAGCGATTTAGTATTTTTAGTGGTCTTAGTCATGAGTTCAACTAAGAAACGATATTGTCAATCTTTTAGGGGGGCATATTCTGCTGAATTTCTTTGTTTTATACGATCACATAAAGGCAAAACGTTCGCATTCTGTTCCATGTGCTCGTGTGATAGGAACGTTTCTCACGGAGGTAGAACAGAACTAGTAAATCACATTACATCTGTTAAACATGTCTCCAGTACAAAATTTAAGAATGGCAGTTAGAAAATTATTTGTTTTTTACCTCTTCTGGAGCCGACCTTCATAATAGTAAGAGTAAGTAAGTAAGTAGGTGATAGTAAGGAATGCTTGTTCACTTCATTTTTAATTGAACGTAATATCCCGTTAGCTGCTGCTGATCATGCTAATGCTCTGTTTTGGAAAAATGTTTCCAGCTTCAGAAATTGCAAAAGAATATGGCTGTGGTCGTACGAAATACACACACATTCTGAAGAAAAGGCTATGGATTCAAGAAGTGAACTTGTTGGTTACATGCAACATGAACCATTTCATTAAGCTACGGATGGGAGCAGTAATAGTAATGCCAAGCTTTACCCTATTGTCATCACCTGTTTTGTGGCAAAGCAGGAAAGTTAGCTCAGTGTTGTCTGTCCCAGCCTTAGTGGGTGATTCCACGGGATGTAAATTTGGTAATTTCACAGTTAGAGTGTTACAAAATACCAATTCAAAATTGTGTAGCGTTCTGTTCCGACAATGCTCCAGTCATGATTAGAAAGAAGTATGGAGTTGGTTCTGTTTTAAGGGAAGCACAGTCATATGTCTTCGTACTGGGTTGCTCATGCCATTTGATTAACTTGGCTGCTGAGAAAGTTGCAAGCAGTTTGCCTATTAAAGTTGATGAACTATTAGTTGACATCTTCCGTTATTTAGAAAAGAGTTGTAAGAGGAAGGAATGTTGTGGGAAAATCCAAAAGCTTCACAACAAGAAAACGAAGAAGATACTGAAACCTGTTTGCACAAAATGGCTATCGTTAGTAAGGTGTCTGCAGAGGCTGTTAGAGCAGTGGGATCCACTACTGGGTTTCTTTAAAAATGAGGTGCTTGTTAATGCTCAGTATGCATCAACTACCAGCTTAACATCATTTACGATCCCAAAAGCCGAGCCTGGTAGTTCCAAAGACCATGAAAAGAGGAAAGCTACTGAGTCGTCAGAATTGGTCGCTCCCAAAAGATTTGCATGTGTGTCATAATTTGACACTCCTGTGCTAAAGAATAAGAACATTATTCAAAATCGTGAAGAAAATTTTTTTATGGTTCTGTCATGCTTCAATAAGGCACACTGTGCCTTCATGTATGCTGTCATTTCTTTATTTGAGAATATCAATTCTACACTTCATAGTGCTTCCCCTCACATTCTCTTTCTGTGTTGATTAAGACAATATAAATTGTATGTTTTTTCATTCTATTGAAAGATGAAATATAATGCTTAGAATGCTATAGCATACATGTAAAAACCTATTAGTAACTGAATGACAAGTTTCGTTGTACAAGAACATCCTCAGATTGTAACAAATCACTTTTAAAGTGTGTATATATGTACAATATTGTTTATGCTGCATGAACTTCTCATTGTGAATTCATGATATGAACAATTGTGAAAAATTACCTTGAGCTGTTGTCTTATGACCACCATGACGCAGGGACATATAGCATACCTGGAGCAGGGAGAGTAACACGTGACATTTTGGTAGCATGGTATATATAGGGCAGATGTACAGGTTTGCTCTTAGTAGTGTCTCCGGTGTCAGAATGGGGAAAGCGGTCATCCCTCCACATTTGATAGAGGGCAAATTATTATGGCAGGCCACCTTGATATCAGCATCTACAGACAAAGCTTGTAGGCTGCTCTCATGCCAATGTGTGCACGTATTGAAAGTGGTGCAGCGATGGACAGACAACAACGCGTCGTCCAGCTGTATGCCGACAAGTGGCTCATTGATGCCAGAGTCCAGCGAAGGCTGTCGTGCATTGTTCAGAGTGACTGCAGGGCCACAGTTTAAGAAATTGTCAGCAGGTACAACGGTTATGTTTCCCAGCACGTGGTTCATTGAACACTGCTGCTCACGGACTGTAGAGTCGACAAGCCAGTCGTACTCGGAGTCTGACTGCACTCCACCGAGAGCAGCCTATGAGGTAGGTACAAAATCATCGCCACTGGACTGTGGATGATTGGAAAAGGTCACCTGGTTCATCACATCAACAGCCAAGTGTGTGTGCACCGATTTGCCATCAGAGGCTGTGTGACACGGTTGCATGGTCTGGTGGAGACAGGCTGGTGAGGAAGTACGATGACCTGGACAATGTTTTCGTGGGACACACTGGGGTCCTTTATGCAGTACACCAATCTCTGTAACAGCTATCTATTATCTGGACGTTATTGGGAACCAAGTCCATCCATTCATATCAACAGTGATGGTCACTTTCTACAGGATAATGCACCTTGCCAGCATTGTGAAGGACTGGTTCGAGGAACTTGATAATGAATTTACTTTAATGACATGGTCCGCAAATAGCTCAATATGAATGTCATTTGAAATGTGTGGTTTGACTTAGAAAAGTGGGTTCGTGTTACATCACTGCCCAACAACATACGCCAAATGGAAGACCTGCTGTCATGCTTGTGGTACCAGATACCCCAGGATACCTTCCGTCATCTCATTGAATCAATGCTTCGCTCTGTGGCCACGTATCTGTGGGCAAAAAGTATTAGGTAACTAGTCGTAATATAATGGCTCACCAGTGTATATGGATGTAGAACTCTGTTATTGACACTTCAGTCAATATAAAAAGGTTTTCTGTACTTAAAATCTACTCTGGCTTCACGTCCATAATCTCCAGTTCACCAGCTGGACTGATTCTAGGTCATTGGCCTCAGCTGTGGCTTGCTAACAAAAAAATGTCTAGAGGAAGTAGTGGAAGGCAGAGGGGACACAACTCTGCTCAGTGGGGAGAGTGAGAGAGAGAGAGAGAAGTGCTACATGGCTATAGTCTGTTTGTCCTTATGTATTAAAAAATGAATGTGAAGTGATGTAAGTCTTCATTTTTAGTGATAAAAATAATAGCCTACAAAACAGTCTTGAGTGGCAAGCCAGTGTCTAAATTCATACAGATAAGTATAACTGAACCTACAATACAGAAATACTTTGCATCAGAATAAACTCCAGTGGGACTAATTAAGAGCTAATGAAAAATTTTGAAATTTTGTTTTACCAAAATTTGAAATAATTTAGTAGCATGAAGAGGGGGTGGAAATTTTTCAGATGTGTGTTATCATTGAGGTTGGTTTGGTAGGGAGGATTTATTTATTTATATATATATTTTAAATATCTATGTTGATGTCTGTGAAATGGTGGAAACTGTAATGTACCGGTATGTGTTCTCTGAAGGCTAAGTGGCAGTTGTATCTAACAGCATTTTGCTGTTCATTGTATCTGGTGTGGAAATTGCATTTTGTTTGGCCTATATATGTGGCATTGCAGTTTGGTTCTTGACATTTGTTGTTTTCAGATGTGATTTTTCTGGCATTTTATCTTTGTTTCCTTAACAACGGATGTATTTTCCATGACTGTTAATTTCTCAAAAATCGTATAACAAGACATATCCTCAGAATTATTATCTGCAACTCAAGAGACTCTCAACGGACACTTGAAGTGCGCCTGCACAATTATTTAAGATTGTGTAGTGTAATATTATTGGTTTGTTATTTTCCTGTTCTCTTACTGATTGTTTCTCCTCCCATTTTTTCCCCTTCCCTTCTCAAACATAGTCTTGGTGGCTGGGTGCAACAAGTGGCTTACTGTCACTTTTGCTTTTGTCAGAGCATTAACTTGTCTCATTAGGGGTTCTTTTCGAACCCAAGGCTTCTGGGCTGCGAGCATCGGAGTGTAAGTCTTGTGTGTATGTTGAGTAAAAGGTTGATGATTGTGGCAGCAAATGGGTGAGCGATTGTGATACCTGTGTGTGCCGGCTCATAGCCCAGTATGCGCCTTTGTACTAATTGCCAGTATGATTTAGTTATTTTAACTTAGTTTTCAGTTGGGTCAGTAGTATGTCCTTTTGATTTATTAATTTTCAGTATGTTCACTTTAGAATTATTGTAGTTGATGTATGCTCCAGTGGAAGTATTTTCTTATGGAATATCATAAAACACATTTATATTTATGAGAAATGCTTGTCTTCTGAACCCATTGGAGTTGCATTGGTGTTATTACTGTCATATGGTTCAGCAGTTTAATTTGTTTTGTAACTATGTTTCATATTTTTAACGTTTTGCTGTTGACTTTGTATCAATGCCTAATGAATTACAGGTGATAAACTCCCTTATGTTTGTACCACCATACTTTCAATTCACCTTGCTTCCCCTCTGACTTTTTTTTTTTTTTTCCTTTTTTTCCCCCCCCCCCTAGGGCCTAATGCTAGTACCTTCTCAACTGCCAGTTATAAATTATTGCAATTGAACTGTTTATGATTGGAGCTGTTTACTCAATATATGATGTGATAATGGCATTTCAACTGGTCAAAATATCAAACAGAAGGTGGACTCTTTGCATATGCATGCACGTAGTACCCAGGAGTTCCTGACTTGAAAAATTTCACTAATGAAGTTTGGAAGATATTTGGGTTATTTTATTCTAATTGTAATAACTTTAATGTTTAAAATATTGTGTATGCCATTGTGTTTGGAAACATTTCTATACTCTAAATTTTACTTTTATCTGTGTTCCAGGTTCATTGATTTTAAATATAGATCTCTTCAAGCGTTTAGATGTATTTCTTGGCCCTCACTTAACTTCCTTAGTATCTGAAGTTGCTGAACAGTGTGGAAAGCAAGCTGCAAATAGTGGATCCAGTTCACCTGACCCTAATAGTCCAAAGTATGTCTACTTCAATCAGCTTAATTTGGCTCAGAAGAGTACTGTCCATCTTGATAGTCGAAAAACTGGAAATATTTGTGTTACATCAGAAGTTCTTCGACTACTTGCTGATATCAATGCTGATAAAACTAGGTAATTCAATTTGAACTAGACATGGTGGCCATAATTTTTGTGTTACTCTTCATGATTTTTTAAAATATTTTAATGGTTTTTTTTGTGTGTGTGTGTGTATTCTGCAGGATGCCTGCGACAGGAGAAACCATACTTAAAACAATGAGTGATTATTGGGTTATTGGCAAGCTGTCCAACTTACGTGAATTCTATGCCATCATACAACAGAAGAATGCAAATCTTATTGGGATTGATGGTAAGATGAAAAATTTGTCATGCAATATATATAATGAGCACTAGTGCCCTGAAGGAGCAAGAGCTAGTTGCCAATTGGATGGCTGCTTAAAAACTTTAATAAATTAAGTTGATCAAAGAAATGGGAAGGAAGAGAATAATTTTTTGCTATATCACTGAAGGCAGCAATTAGATCCAAAGACAATTCTTTGTGTTTGTATTGAAACATACTTTGCATAATGCATACAGCAGCAGTTGATTCAAACACACAATGCTTGAAAGGCGTAGCACAATTAGAATTAGACCTACCAAGCTCGATAGCTGCAGTCGCTTAAGTGCGGTCAGTATCCAGTATTCGGGAGATAGTGGGTTCAAACCCCACTGTCGGCAGTCCTGAAGATGGTTTTCCGTGGTTTCCCATTTTCACACCAGGCAAATGCTGGGGCTGTACCTTAATTAACCCATTCCGCTACAATGACGGGTACAGCCGTCAAGAGTTCCACATTCATTAACATGCAATGACGGGTACAATCGTCCCCGCGTACTCAAGTTGGAAATACGTCTGTCTGGCTACCAATTTCTTTCGATTGTGATGATGTACTGTAGAATTACGTTCCAGATAGGTCTAGCATGTTTACATGCCAGTGTTATTATCCAAAGGATATTTTGTCAATGTTTACTTTGCTTCTAAATTTGGCCATATTTTTCATGAAATGAATGCTACCACGGAGCAAGATGTCATGTAAACTTGCGAGGAGGAAGAGTAAAGAATTCTGCAATTTCTGTTTGATAGTGGTGATGAAGATATCTCGGAATTATGTGATAGTCGTTTTAGTAGTGATAGTAGTTTTAGCAGTGATAGTACGTCTGAGAACTGTGACTCCGCTCGTGAAAGTAATAGTGAGGATGAAGACAACTTCGTACATAACCTCACTGCATCAAACAATTTAAAATGGAGTTTGGCCGGTAATTTTCCGAAAGGCAATGCGTGTGCAGTTGTTCGGGACCTAAATACTGTGGTCAGGTGGCGTCTGGGTGATAATGCTACAGAATATGACGTTGTGAGTCAATTCCTTAATGACACTTTTTGGGAGGGAATTTGCAAGGAAACCAATGCATATGCAAATAAAATTCTGGAAGATGTCACCCTTCCTGATTACGCCACTATAGGAGGTCCATCTCAAGGTAGCACACCAATGAGACTACAGGGAAGGCACTGGGGTCGTTTTCCTGAAACAATTGCTCCTACAGCAAGTATATCAGCCACATCAATGAGATGTAAAGTCTGTTTTGAGCATGAATTCGGAAGGAATCTTGCTTCTAGAGTAACAAATGCAAAGTTGCCCTCCACTTGGATGGATGTTTCAAGGTGTACCATACATTAAAATACTCAGTTAATTGTAGTAAGTTAAACTCTAACCCAAAATTTTGTTAGTTTGATGCAGTATGCTTTTGTAACCATTTTAGCATCCATAACATAAAATGTAGATAAAATAATCGCATTCCAAGGTACGGTACATTTCTCAAGGAAAATATTTGCATGGCAATGGGTTAATGCCATGGCCGCTTTCTTCCCACTCCTAGCCACTTCCTCTCCCATTGTCGCCATAAGACCTATCTGTATCGGTGCGACGTAAAGCAAATTGAAAAAAAAAAAATTATACCTGCTTATCCACGAGCAACGCAGCCAGTTGGTATACGCTTGTATAGCAGTTACAAATTATTTTATATACCTTCAGTTCCTTTTCTTGTTAGACGATCAAGTAAGGTACCTTCGTAGTTAATACATCAACCGGAAATCATCCTGAATCTCTTAGCCAGTATATAGGTTCAGTAGTTATTTACGCGGCTGGTTCGAGGGCAGAAGTGAAAGTGGGCTGTGCGTTCGTTGTTGATAATAAAGAGTTTCCTTTTTCCTCTAGCGAAAACCTGTAGTGTGTACATAGCAGAGCTCTATACTATTTTTGAAGCTCTGTGGTACACGCTGTCCAATGAACATCCGCACTTTCTGCTTTGTAGCTAGTCCTTGAGTTTGCTACAATCTATTGATGCATATTTCCTGTGGCACCCCTTGTTGTAGTGGATCCAGGACCTGTTGGCTGGGTGATGGATTGTTAGTACCAGAATCATGTTTTTGTGGGTCCCAAGGCACATCCGGTGTAGGAGGAAACAAGTTAGCTGATTGGGCTGCCAAGGAGGTGGTCACATTACCCCCGTTGCCTTACAAGGTTCTAGCCAGTGATATTGGTTCTCAGCTCAGACATTTGGTGATGTCCTATTGGGAGTAGAGTAGCAGGCTACCCCTCTTCCATATAAGCTGAGAATGATTAAAGAAACTACAAAAGTATGGGAGACTTCCTTTTGGTTTTTACGGAGAGAAGCTGTGGTATTATGTCCTCTTTGGATCAGCCACAGTATAGCAACTGAAAGGAGAAGCCCCTCTGATATGTACTTACTTTGGTCATCTGACCGTAGTACACATCCTTATGGATTACGTGGACGTGGCCAAACTGCGCCGTAGTCTCAAACTTCTGACTACCATCTCCCTCGTTCTACGAGATGACAAGCAGTCAGCAGACCTCATCTATTTTATGAGGAATAGTTGCCTGTTTTTTTGTTTTTAATTTTGTTAACACTGTTTTTATTCTTTTAACTCTGTTTTTGTCTATGTGTATTTTTAATTTTTTGAAACTCTTAATTTGAATTAAATATAAGATTTCATTTCAAAGGTGGTGCCTTATTCCATTTTAATACATTTTAATCTATTTTTAAATCATTATATAAGAAAATTCATTTCATCTCGTACCATCAGGGGCCATGACCTAAAAACAACAAGCCTTTAAACAACCATCATCATCAGAATAAGACCTAACGCAATAGCTACAGAACACGGTTCTCTTTATATTGAAATGAGGGATCACATGGATGACCTTGGAGGAGCTCTACTTGAAGGGGAGATGTATTTGTTTTGGTATAGTCTGGTTTGCTTGTTTGAGGAGGGAAATAGCATGGTAGCAGATGTAGTTTATATCAGTCTGAGCAAAACACAGTTATGTCGACTACAACAAGCCTTCAATGCTTATGCTCTATCCGTATAAAATTTCCCAGTCAAAACTCATATCAGCCCTTTCCTCTCTCAGCTGTCCTGGCTAAGATTGACTGAACAGCCTAAATACCACACTATCACCCTTCTCCATAGTGAATTTAAGTCACCTAGTGGTACTTTACAGTTGTCATTTGTCTTGTTTTGCCTAATACCATTTCACAATGAAATTTGCAAATCTGAGTAGAATTTTAACTGTTCAAAATGTCAAGAGTGGCATATTTTAGCATTTCTAATTAACAATGTTGTTATTTTTGGATATTTTTATAGTTTTCATAATTGTCTGATGTATGATATTTCACATAATAATTATAAACTGCATCTCTGATTTTCATCTGGTCGCATATTTCTTGGGAAAGCCATGGGTTTGAAGGTCACTTTACCCTAGCAGTACATAGTAGTGCATGTTTGTCATACAAAGTCGGAACAAGTTTGTTAAAATTGTTTACTTTTTCGTCCGTGTTTTTTATGAATAGAATGTCGTGCCATGATGAATTAAGAGTGTCTTCAAAAAATATTCTTCATATAAGTGTTTAAAAGCGATGTATGTGATTAATTTTGGTCTGTTTACATAACTTCCATAACCACCAGAGTGAAATATTATTACAGTAACATTTCTCTATAAACAATGCGGGTTTAAAATCATGTATGTGCTTTATCAATACCTTGGCCTTGTTCACTTGTATTTTAAAAGACAGTTTCTAAATTTCCTGGTATAATGACACAGCTGAATGCAACATACAATTATCCGTCATTACTTAGGAAGATAGCCATGTTGATTAAAAATCTGCTTTATGTAGGCTGATAATCCCATTTTTTTCCTGTACAAAGAACATCCACCATTACCACCAAATTTTACAGGAGTCCCTGTAAACAGTATTTTCTGTTCTACCTTCTGGCTGGAGAATTACCCAGCTACGAGGGGTGCTCAGTCTTGGTAGGCAAAAGTCTTTCAGGGCCATGGGGGTGGATCGGTCAGTTGGTCTCCTTATTGATTAATACTGATTAACCTGGTTTCATGCTATTGGTTCCTCCCTTCAATTTTGATTAATTTCTCTCTAGCAGTATTCTCATATTCTGACACTTTTAATTTCTCCAAAAATCTTTTGCTCTCATTTACATTGGGTAATTAGAATGTGAGAAACTCCTGTTCCTCTCTTTGTTGAACTAATGTATTCACTTCAGCGATTATGGAGCAATTAAATGAAAGTGATGGGGAAAATTAAGATCTTGGAGAAAACTTCTAATTTTTCTCCACCATATAATTTATGTGGAGTCACCTTTGTTTTGTGTGTAAAGGAGCCACAGTAGGACTAATTTAATGTCTTGTTTGGATGTATATATTTCAACTAATATCCTATCATCCTCTTATTTTACTTTCTGTTAGTGTTCAGCTTCTGTCATATTAATGTTTCTCTGTCTTCATATTACTTATTGCATCAAATATAAATTATGTGTAATTTTTATGTTTCAGATGAAGTGAAAAGGTTCTGTGATAATCAGCTGAAAAACATCTTCTTCCATGATTGAGGCTGAGCCAAATTAGAAATATAATGTATAATAATTTGTAATTTGTAGATAATGACGTGGGACAAATAATGAATTCATTCCATCTAAATTCTAAAATTTTTATTATGTAAATAAATAATGTTATTTAATAAATATCAAAAAACTTCAGATAAACAATTGATTTTTCCTTATGTGAAAACTTACCTAAAATATAAAATAGAACTTGAGTTACTAGATGTCTGTCTTTTCCCAGATATTTTCTAGCTTTTCACACATCTGAAGAGTTGCTTATTGATTCAACAGAAGAAACTGTGTTGTAGATTTCTGATTAACTTATAATAAACTGTGTGTGGCACAAGGAATAAGTAGGAGAAATGAAGCAAAAACTCTAACCACACACTTTTCTTAAAAAATAAATTGGTATACTCAGATAAACCCATTGCCAGTTGGTGTGCTGTATTCCTTCTCTGGATATAATTTTCAAATCAGGCCTTCCAATAAATTTCATCAGTACCTTAAAATTAATGAAAATTTGATAGACTTGATGGACAAGTCTGTAAAGTACTGTGCCAATGTTTGATTTATTCATTCATTCATTCATCATTGATGACCTAGCATAAATTAAATCTTTTCCTTCTTCTACCACTTTTCTCACACCTTGGTGGAGTCACGAGTGTGAACTGAGTATGTAGACGTAGACTGGTTTTACATACGGACGTCCTTCATGCCTCCAGCCCTGTATGGAAGTTTGTATTCACTATTATATTTCTATGGTGGTTGATAGTTGGGTGTGTATGAGGAAGAGAGTGTTGGGTCAAACACAAAAACAGAGTCCCTGAGTCAGACGAATTAACCAGACACGATTAAAATCCCCGACCCAGCAGCAAATTGAATCCGGGACATTCTGAACCAAAGGCCTCTATGCTCACCATTCAGCCAAGGAGCCCAACCTAGTATAAATTCAAGAAAGTATACTCTGGAATGCCGGCCCCGTGGTGTAGGGGTAGCGTGCCTGCTTCTTACCCGGAGGCCCCGGGTTCGATTCCCGGCCAGGTCAGGGATTTTTACCTGGACCTGAGGGCTGGTACGAGGTCCACTCAGCCTACGTGATTAGAATTGAGGAGCTATCTGACGGTGAGATAGCGGCCCCGGTCTAGATAGCCAAGAATAACGGCCGAGGGGATTCGTCGTGCTGACCACACGACACCTCGTAATCTGCAGGCCTTCGGGCTGAGCAGCGGTCGCTTGGTAGGCCAAGGGCTGTAGTGCCATGGGTTTTTTTTTTTTTTTATACTCTGGAATATGTTTTCAAATGTATTGAACCCTTTTGGTCCATATTGAGGGATACCTACCTTTCTTACCTACAGCAACGTTCATGAGAGCAATCTCTGGGGTCGTATCGGGTTCTTCGTTGCTTGCTGAGGTATAAGGCGGGGTTCAGTAATTCTAATCTAGCTACTAAATGAAAGGTCTGTTTAAAAGATTCCTATTTATTCATGAAATTCTGAAGCATTCTGATTTGTCAACGGTATCATTGAAATTAATCGTGTCCACTGGACACCATAATCATTTTTATCACATAGAAGGTCAGAACACTGGTGTGAGCCTTTGACGTAACTGCCTGATGGGCATTCTTACTAGAAACCATTGTCTCATTTTTTATTAAAGAAAGGAATGTCTGGAAATCCTTAAATTCGGCTTCCACGTGAGACCACATGTACCATCATAGTGATTCGTTATGGTCCAGCCCTCGTAACACGAACTCTGGACTCTGGGTATAATTAAGGCAGTCCAATCGGTGTGTGCCAAACAGTGGTTCTAGGCATGGACCCTTAATTGAATCGATGTGACCTGCGTCTATGTCATGGACCGACTTCTAAACTTCTAAGTTACTTTAAAGTCATTGTGGATGATGACCGCAAGGAAAATGATGCTACAGTGGCATATGGCCCTAATCTAAGTCACTGAGGTTGATGACCCCCTGACCATCCAAGTTTCTAAGCTGAAGGCTAAACACAATTAAGTTACATTGGTTGATGACCAAAGTTTCCACTTTACTATCCCCAGCACATTCACTGCTCAATCAATGAAAGTTAAATAATACAACAATAGCAATGCTCACAAACTTTGCAGCAGTAAAATCCATTACCTTCGGATATGTCCCCTTAATCGTTACATTACCATTTACATATTCCCCAGAAAACAAACTAAGATTTCCAGAATGCGTCTCCAAGTTATTCGCTTGATTTAAAGTTATTTCAAAATGCGGTTTCATTGAATTTAATAATTAAATAAGTTTAAATGATTTAATGAAATCTTGAAGGACAACAAATTCTATCTCCGCGGACTCTGGTTTCTTCACAAATTCCTACGCAATTGTGTTCTCACAATTTTTGATCCTGTGTTGTTTATCTGTTTATTCCTATTGGCTGGAAAAGAATATTACATCATTCATGTCCAGTTTATATATCTTGTTTCATGACCTCACACTTTAAATCTAATCTAACCCTAGCCATTATTAACACTTGGATATCCCTAATAATCTACGTGCAAACCAAAAGCAACTCGCCATATAATTACGATGTCATATCTCGTCGTAACATTTTTTTAAAGTCTGCGCACCCCTCACAGACAAACAATCATCACTGCCATCGCTCTATATTTTGGACAACCTTGAATTTGGCTATTCTTGTTCATTATACTCTAAGTCCGTGGCATCAAATGTTCATTACGATCTCAATTAAACAAATTCACAGTATCCAACAACTCACACGTTATTCCCGGATGGACATTTCAACTTGATTCCATAATTATTTATCTCCGTCGCCACGAATGAAATCTCAATCCTACACGTAAACCACTACATGTCCCGTTACAACCCGTTCCCCTTCGATCCGCTGGCGGTCTCAGCTACAAACGACCCTTCCCTTCGCAAAAAGACTACTGTAATTACAAAATACAATATATTCTAACCAACTAAATATGCACCTAGATTTACCTTTACACGTCCCACACTAATTATACACGTCGTAAATCAATACCCCCCGCGGATTCCTTGCATATTGCTTTCCATTCCCAACATTATAAAATCTTCCTCGGGCTTCCACAAGTCCCGGCTTCATTGACAGGTCTCTAACCTGATTCACAAATCTCATCTCGACTCACACGACAAACTAACCTCTGTTTCCCAACTCACGACTATCACCGACAAAGAACTGGAATAAAATCCTTACTAGAATTCACGACGTCTAATCCGGACAGTGCATTAATAATGAATAACTTCGCATAAAATGATATCGTAATTTAATAACTGGATTTCCACGAAATGACTGAAAAATTCTACTAGATCTTTCTATTGTCAGTCGGACACAGTTTAAAATGGTCCTAGAAAAACGTTTCACTCCGTGAACAAATTCATCACACTATACTCTCACCCGACAGCACGCTTCCACTCGATTGAAAATGAGTAACCATGGATTTCTTATTTTATTTTCGTCAAAATTTCAGAAAGAAATATTACGTCGAATTAACATCTTAATTTGACATCACAAAATATAGGCAGTAAACACACGGAAATGACGATCTATAGTCCTCTCCGTGTAACGACGTACCCTAAGGGTGCAACCTTACCCTTTCTCCCCTGTAATATTAAGATATTGATTTATGGTTACTTTTCTTGCTGTTGGGTCTTTTTCAGTGTCGGTAACCATACAGTTTAGGGACCCTACTTGCCGATACGACGTCTTACATTTACCGTTAATCTGGCACATTGGCAACGTTCAATCACTGCTCTAGCGTGAAGTGCGTGTTGCCACCGCATCGCCGTTAAAGTCACTAGTGATACATTTGCGAGAATATTTAAAGCATATTTTCTTTTTCTGTGGGATTGTAAATCTATTTGGCTAGTACCAGGTAAGTAGGATTGTGGCATGTTCGGATAATGCATTTAATAACATAGTTTGTGTGAAATGATGAAAGTGCTCAAATACGTCAGTCTCATGTCTAGATCTACCGGTACATGAAATAACTCTTGCGGGACGAAATTTTGGCAGTAGAACTTATAACATTATTATTTTCAAATCCGCAGTGAACTTGAAAGCTGACCTAAATTCCGTTCACGGAGCTTGACACATTAGTATTCCTATATGTTTCCTGATAAGCTTGAAGATATAACCAGCCTGCAGGCTGAAAATATGCCCAATAATCTCTCTCCTTACTGGTTACCGGTATTGAAGAGAGAAGGAAATATTCGCGCAAAAGAAAGGGAAGTCATTGGATGTCTGAAACTTTCGAAAATCACACTGCAAAGACTTATTAAATAAATTGCATCGTTTAACACGCCCCTCTTTTCAAGAATATGGTTATAGTACGCCTACTGTATATCAAAATAAAGACAGATAATTTAAGTGAGAAAGTGTGTTTATTTCCTTAATTCCTCATTGAGGAGATATTCATAATTATCTTGATTTATTTCATCTTATCTTATATCATTTACTAGGGTAGGGAAACATTCATTATCGGTGTTTACATTGAGGTTAGTTTGTTATGGTTATGTCTGATGATTTTAATATGTAACCAGGCAGGTTGGCAGCAGTGATCAGCCATTACAATAAAGAGAAAAGAAGAGCATCGGGCGGCGATATTTACTTTCTGGGGTATTTCCTTACGTGGCAATTACTATACATTGGACGTGATATCACTTCGAAACCCTATTTAATAACTTTTTACAACATCATACGGCACTCGCAAGACTTCAAAAATTTATCCAAGTGGAAAATAAAACAAATGACTCTTTTTAGTCGTATTCTAACATTTACAAAAACCACATAGGGGTGACCACTGCGTCGTATATAACCCATTCAAATACACATTTTTAGAGATCATGAAACAAGATATTATAGGTTTTTTTTTGCTAGTTGCTTTACGTCGCACCGACACAGATTGGCCTTATGGCGACGATGGTACTGGAAAGGGCTATGAGTGGGAAGGAAGCGGCCGTGGCCTTAATTAAGGTACAGCCTCAGCATTTTCCTGGTGTGAAAATGGGAAACCACGGAAAACCATTTTCAGGGCTGCCGACAGTGGGGTTCGAACCTACTATTTCCCGAATACTGGACACTGGCCGCGCTTAAGCGACTGCAGCTATCGAGCTCGGTGATATAATAGGTAGTAAGATGGTAAGTCACATACCTTATGTTACGCCATCGGTCATCATTGGGCTCACCAGCGACCCTGGCATTTTATTTAGCCATTTTTACATTTCTGGCTTTACAGGTCATTATATTTCTTCAGGTTTCCTGGGAATAAAGCATTAAAAAAAGAAAATGCCCTTCACTTTTTTTTGTTGAGCGCACACGATGGACTGTAATTACTTCCGCACACGAATTACTTTATTTATCACATGAGAATTTATTCAGTACTTTGACCGTCCTATCTGGTACAATTATTTCCACTCAAGGAAACTATCTCCACATGGAGTTTATAATCCAATTTTCAAAGCTTCGTATACTAATTCTAAACCCTAAATAAATTCAAAATTCTACCTTAAAAATTTACATTCAAGCCTATTAAAAATTTACTAACTCCTACACTAATAATGTTCACTTTAACCCTACGTATAACCGCGGCGGCTGGCACGATATATTATATTACTAATTCCAAGTCACCTTGATAAATAATATTAAATACTCCATGAGCCACAATGGCTAAAATCTGCGGTTGAACTTTTGTTGTTTGATTTCACAGAGCAGCTCAACACTTTATCGTCCGCTTCGTAACACAAAATGCAGGTGAAGGAGGTTTCGTCATGGCGTCAATTCTTATATATAGCAGCTACCCCCTCTCTTTGGGCATCTCCCTTTGCCGCCAAGAAAATTTCTATAAATTTTCTGACTTAACCAAACTCATACTCGCTACATTTCCGGCGGTAGTGTTCATGGACATTTAAAATGTATACGTGTTCGATTTGTGGGATAAATGACCTCCTTTGATAGGCACTATATTTTTGACTTGGCTTGGGCACGCCATATACACGCGCTTTGAAATAGTTCACAAAACGACTTAAGATTCTTCCGCCGTTGACACGTGCGACTGACGTCACGTATCCCAGAGCGTGGGACCGAAGGTAATCACCCCCTTGCCACGTGTCAATTCCATGCTATCAAGAATCGAACTTCTTATTAAATTGACAATTTATGCATAATATTCTTAGGGGACAAAGGTCATGGGTTCAATATGATAATTAAGTTCTTGTACGATAGACAAGTTCATGGTAGCCTTAATGCTTGAAATTTGTAATTAAACATATTATAATACTGTTTTTATTACAGTGTCCTAGGTTTTTCCTGTGAAGTTCTTGATCCCAGACGTCATTAATTCTAATTTCATCTGTTATAAAAATGTTTGGAAACAATTAAATTATCCAATAGGGGTAGGATTGACATTACTTGCTCAAAGGTGGAGCAATGCAACTGTATTACCATGTTACATTAATACTACGACATATAAAAAAAAATTTGTTTTATAATAATTGAAATAAAAATTAAAAAGTAAGAATTGAGACAAAGAAATAAAAATTACACATTAATGAATATTATTGCCTACAGCTACATGCTGTTGGTTTACTATCTGGAAAATTTCAGTATCTTAGGCACTGTAGTTTCTAATTTTTTAAAAAATATTGTATTTCACCATACATTAATTACCACCACTAATTTTAGGCTATGGTTATGATGAGGTTGCCACTCTCAAAGGCATTTTAGAGGTACTGTCAGCAAGGATTCAGGCTGCCCCTTACATGGGGAACAGACACCCTTGCAGCCGCTCCTAACATGGAAAACAAACGCTGCTGATGGATAGTGTACGCATACTATTCCCATCGGGCGAGTTGGCCGTGCGGTTAGGGGCGCACGGCTGTGAGCTCGCATCCGGGAGATGCCACTATCGGCAGCCCTGAAGATGGTTTTCCGTGGTTTCCCATTTTCATACCAGGCAAATGCTGGGGCTTTACCATAATTAAGGCCACGGCCGCTTCCTTCCAACTCCTAGGCCTTTCTTATCCCATCATCGCCATAAAACCTATCTGTGTTGGTGCGAAGTAAAGCCACTAGCATACTATTCCCCGAGTACTGGGCTGCCTCTTCCTCCACCATTCCAAAGTCCATCTTCTCGTCTGTAGATTCCGCTGAGGTCCTCGGTCATAACCCTGACCTGGGACCCTTACCAGATGCTACATACCGGGTCAGTGTGCTCTGGGACTCACATAGGCAGGGTTGCCACTCCCTTGGCAGGGCTGCCTCCGAAGAGGGTCCCTACCTGCTGCCTGCAAAATTGTGAAGGTAAAAGGAATTAAAAGTATGGAAATTAAAAGATAAAAGAACTCAGGAGGAATTTCAGGAGGAATTAAAACTGCATATCCCTATATCAGAAATAGACTAATTCCACATTAACATTAGATAGGCATTACAAATTAATGAGCCTGTATATTAACATTCTTAGCACTGGTTTCATACACAACATAATAAATTGCCTTTCATAAAAAAATAACAGGTATGTTATACACAAAGTACGTTGGTATTAAAAAAGACAATATCAAGCACACTTATCCCTAGCATCAATGGAATTTCTTTGCTTTTCTTCTTTCTTTATCGGTATTGTATTAACTGAAACCCGGTCTCTTGAATGCCTTACTTTTGTTTAAAGCGTCCATTCGAATAAAAGAACGGCTTATCATGAAGCAACTTGCAAGCTCATAAATTTCGGGGAATTTCTTCTTCAGGATATCCGTAAAGTTTGTGATGATGTTAGAACACTCTTTCAATTCTTTACCGTGCTAAAATTGAAACTAACAAGCTTGATAGCTGCAGTCACTTAAGTGCGGCCAGTATCCAGTATTCGGGAGATAGTGGGTTCGAACCCCACTGTCGGCAACCCTGAAGATGGTTTTCCGTGGTTTCCCATTTTCACACCAAGAAAATGCTGGAGCTGTACCTTAATTAAGGCCACGGACGCTTCCTTCCCACTCCTAGCCCTTTCCTGTCCTATCGTTGCCATAAGACCTATCTGTGTCGGTGCGACGTAAAGCAACTTGCAAAAAAATGGAACTCTTTTTGAAACCTAATTTCCACCCCTTGTAGTTTGACCGGTTTTCTCTCCGTAATTGCTTTCTATATCGAGGTTCTTCTTCTTTACCCTAAAATCTACAATATAGCCTGTGAAGTTTTCAAGCAGCTCATCATGATCCTTGGTCTCGCCACTGTCCTCGAGCTGTTTTACAAGCTCTTCAAGGGCTTTAACGAACCCTTGCTCATCCTCCGGTAAAGAATAGGATGTTGTGAGCTCAACGCTGGCCTTATACTGACACACGATATCCGAGTTTTGATCGAGTTCATCAGTAGCATGTAACATATTTGGGCGTAATGTTTCATAATCTTCCGGAGAACAGATGGAATTTCTTATCCCCTCGGAAGCATTGAGGCTGAAGCAATGATCTCACCTTTCGCGTCACAGCTGTCGGAAGAGGATGGTCATAAAGCCTGCCGAACCCTCGAAGCTGAGAAAGATAGCTTTAGATAATATCTTGATTACTTCTGTCACCATTTGTTTAGATCAGTGGCTTTAGGGAATACATGAAAGTGTATGTTTCGTTCCTTCGCGTGCCTGTTATGATTTGTGCAGCCTGCAATGGCATGATAAAGCATACTGAAAATTGTACACTATTACTGCTTTTTACGTTTTATCACATAAAATAAACACACACGGTTTCTTATACACCACAGATATGTTACTATCGTGTATTATTAGCACCTAGCTTCTGCGTACACAGCAATTCTTATTCGAACTACCTCTACCTCATTCAGAGCAGATTCAACGCGAGGGGCCTGCGTGACGTCACAGCTCTGCTTTGCTACTGCGCACCTCTCTCGTGATCACTACCTTGTATTCTATGTACCTTGCAAATACAGTACTGGTACCGGTACGCGCACGTGTGTCGTTCTCTTTGCACTATACTAAAATTTATAGTCAGAAATGGAGTGGAGAAAGATTACTTTGGACTTAATTAATGATATAATAGAAAGTCCTTGTTTGTGGGATGTCTCATCAAAGGAAAAAGCGAAGAAAGCCGACAGTTTCCAGGAACTCTAAATTATCTATAATTGTTCCTGCGAGTGCACTGAAAATAAAACCAACGTCCCTCCGCTCCCAGGACAGTCGAGTATTGCAAAAAAAATCAGAAGTCGGGTGCGGGAGCGGACGAAGTTTATACTTCAAAGTGGTTTGCTTTTGAAGCAATGAGCAGGATGAGAGGAGGAATCTGTCTAATAAAACTGCATTTCTAAGTCATAACAAGAAGCAACAGTGGCAATAACAAAGGGCAAAATCCTCTTCATCTGAGTCCATTGTCCTTATTTGAAAATACTAGACACATCCTAAATGTATTACCACAAATTGATATGATGAACTACTTTGGGCCTATATATAAACAAAGAAACAAAGTTTAACATGTTTATTAAGTGTGGAC
Organism: Anabrus simplex; assembly: GCF_040414725.1. NCBI lineage: Eukaryota > Metazoa > Arthropoda > Insecta > Orthoptera > Tettigoniidae > Anabrus > Anabrus simplex. The sequence continues at coordinate 1,040,318,819 of NC_090266.1, forward strand.
ACAATGTTAAACGAAACAGTATTCAACATTTAACATTGAACATGTTGATAGTGTCACCAGTTAACATTTAACACTTTTAACATTTAACATGTTGTTGTTAACTGTTAATCAGTTGAGACCGGCCTAGTTGGAGCGGAAAACACACCAACGTGTTAAAAGTGTTAACCTCAACATTCTGAGTTAACATGCAAAGTCAACTGGAAGGCACAATCACAATATACATGTCAACTGTAACATGTTAAATTTAACATGTTAATGTTAAATGTTAATCAGTGGAGACCGGCCTTAATACGGGAGAATACGGAAGTGTCCAGTATTGTCTATAGTGTATTTGACTAGACTTCACCATGATAGCACAGAGTCTGCAAGGTTTGTCATTTACGTCAGCAACACCTCCGAAGATCGTTGCGCACAAAGCGGCTGTTCCTCCTGTGAGCAAAGCCGCAAAGAGTAAAAGCACGAAAGTGTGGACCACCCAGCCTTCGACCTCAACGTAGCCTGTGCCGGGTGAGAACAGCAGGAGAAGTAGAGTGAGTCTCCTTTCTCCAAGAGGTCGGCGATAGCTGCAATCAAACCAGCGGAATCAGCATCGTCAACTTGGGCTGAGAATTCACGTCCCAGCCCATCTAAACAAGAAAAGAGGGAGCCCTTACCAGATGTTCCCAACCACTCCTGTGAATGGTGAAACATGTCCTTCATTTGGAGGATATACGCATGCGCCAGCAGGTACGCCTGCTTTAAACCCTAGCCCCTTCGCTTGTAGGAAGAGGTCCCGTCGCCGAAAAGCGACGAAGATGTATTCTGCGTTAATCACCGCGTCCGTTGATTAGAGGATAGTCCTCGAGCATTCATCGATGCTGGTGTTTAGGTTAAGAAGCGTCTCGCCACTTACAACTTAAATACTTCTAAAATATCCACACTATTTCAGTGTTACAGTGGAATTTTAACGGTTATGACAGGTATCTTAATGAGCTGCGCCAGCAAATCAGTCAGTTCGCGGCAAGTATTCTCTGTATTCAAGAAACAAATCTCAGATCAGGTCATCATAATATCGGTATGGTCTTGAGAAATCTTGAACTATACTGGACATAACGAAATTATGCTAACCGGGCTTTCGATGGCGTTGGGATGATTGTTCGCCCTGATACCTGTAGAGAAGATGTTCCACTAAGAACCTAGCTAGACACAGGAGTGGTACGTGTTTCGCTGCCTCTCATAACAACAGTTTGTAATGTATATTTCCCACCAGACCAGACTCTTAATATCAATGATGTACCGTCAAACGGGGTGAGATGAGGACGATGAGATGAGATTGTATAATAATATCTTTTTAGATATATTGCTAGCTAGACAGAACGCGATAGCAGTTAAACGGCATCAGACCCCACTAATCACTAATCAGACCTTCCGATTAATCGAAACTGTCTCAGATATCCACAGACGAACGAGCTAGCTCGTTGCCACAGACCGTCACATGTAACTTTCATGGAAAATTGCTATCGTTATCATGCTTGAATGTACATAGTATGAAGTCCAGCAAACCTTATCTCTAGTGCAAAATCGGCATTTTATATTTCAATAGGTGAGTTGACATTCATTTGCCACATCTCTAAGGATGAAATTCGATTAACACTGTTTTGTTCAGATGACAATTTCTCATTATTATCACAATTTGTGTTTAGTCAGTTTGATGGTGTAAGATTCGTACGGTAACCTATATTAAAACCTCTTTGCTTTTCTCTTGTTTTAGATTTAAAAGCACAAACATGCTATAAAAGAGTGGGCGGAAGGGCATATAGTAATTATACTGATGATTAATTGAACTCTGCCATTGACGAAATTAAGAAGAAAAGGCTATCTATACGTCAGGCAGCAGAAAAGTAAATCAATTTAGCACTTCATTATCTAAGCATTTGTTCATATTTTAGAAATTCAGGAAAATCGCCGTTAATTACCAATCCAATAAATCTTCTTTTCGGTTTATCAAGGTATGGAATATCAAAGAATATTTTATTTTTAAAACAGCGCAATAAACATGACAAGAAATCTGGAGGTGTGTTCACTAGAGAGGAAGACTTCCTCGTCTCTCATATAATAGCTTTGCCAACCTATGGATTTCCGTTCACAGTTGATGATTTAAAGAATGTAAGTCATACTTGGATAGGATTGGGAGGAAACTGAAACTGTTCAAACATACTGCTCCTGGAAGGGATTGGGCTTATCTGTTTTTGGACTATCATTCGGATCAGTTGAGCAAGAGAGTTGCGAGAAACATATCTTGCAGTCGGACCAGCATTAGTCTGGATATCATAAATATATATTTTGACAATTTGGAGAAGGAACTGGAGAACGTTCCACCTTCTAACATCTCGAACTACGATGAGACAAATTTGGTCGACGATCCGGGAAATAAGAAAGTGTTGGTTAAACGAGGGACAAAATATCCAGAAAAGATCAGAAATGCAACAAAAGCAGCCACTTCTCTGATGGTTGCAGGCAATACTGAGCGAGACACGGCTCCATTGGTGGTTAATTACAGGGCTGAAGGTACGTATGAGACGTGGCGAGAAGAGGGTCCTCCAGGTAGAGATACAACAGGACGAAATCTGGCTGGTTTGATTCAAGGGAATTTGAAGACTGGTTCGAATTTGTAATGTTACCGATTTTTCGGAAACAACTGGGCAAAATGTTCTAAGTGGAGACAACGTAAGTTCTCATTTTAATTATCATGTGATCAAACTTTGTCATCAGCATGACGTTTCTTTTGTTGCTTTGCCTCCTAAGAGCACACATCTTTTGCAACCATTAGATGTGGCATACTTCAGATCCATGAAAGGAGAATGGAGAAGCATTTTGAATTTATGGAAGGACACTGACTATGGTAGACGATGTGCAACCATTCCAAAGAAGCAATTTTCCAAAACCATTAAAGAAACTAATGGAAAAATTGTCAACGAGGGGAAAATAAAATATGAAAGCTGGATTCAGAGCATGTGAGATTTGGCCTATCAGTAGAGAAAACGTCACGAAAAAGCTAACCGAGAATGTCATGGACACCCTTCCTCTGCATAAAGAGCAGCTAAGTGACACTATTCTTGAGGAGTTACAGGAGAAATGAAAGGAAACGGTGATCATAAATAAGAAACGTATTAGAAAAGCCAATGCCCCACCGGGAAAGGAAATAACTGAAGAAGATCTCACACCACCTCGAAATTCTGAAAAAGTGTAATTCCACTTGCTGAAACCAGCAATGATTCGGAAGAACCTGCAGGCTAAAGCAACGAGGCTTCCTCGGGCACGCCTGAGTTGGATTTAAGAAAATCTACGTGCGTGAATCCTGCTATATCAACTCAATTTCCCGAAGTGGTTGTTGGTGATTTGGTTATGGTTACTTATGACAACCACGGATACCCTAGTATTGTAGAGGTATTGACGATGAGGAAGTGAAAGTCAGCACCATGACGAAAAACAGAAAATATTGGAAATGGCCTGAATTTAAAGATGTAATCTGGTACAAAAATCAGATGTGATTAGTAAAATTCCAAAGCCAAAAAGAGTTGGGCAAAGAGATATGTACTTGATAGACTTGAAGCAGTGAATCGTGAACTTATTGGAAAAGTTTTGGGAAACTTTTGCATTCTTTCTACATTCTATTTTCTTGTTTTGTGCTTTAAAACATTTTATTCCTTGTCATTCTTTTAGTAGGAAGGCAAATCACGTGTCCACAAGAATGTCACCTTATTTTGTTGTTTTTATGTTAAAACTACTAATCCTGTTTTTATATCCAAATTTCCTTCTTTCAGACTGTCGTCAAATTGACCCACCGGGGTTAGATTAGGACAGTATTGACAGCAGCATAGTCGTCTCCATGGAAAACTGAGCTGTCCCAATCTCACCCAACCCATGAGGTGAGATTGGTTCAACAAAAAGTTCACTTAGAACCCAATTGAATGACTCAAATGTAAAATTATATAGATGAAATGAAAGCTTGAGGATACCCCTTCATTATGACATTCTACCTGATGCAGCCGTGTGCTTGTTCCCCTGTTTCATTGTGATGTACACGATGACCTTTGTGACAGTGACAATTTCTCCACTATTCTTAATTTGTTGAAGCAAAAATCCATCGAAACTCCTCCCCGATCAATTTTTAACATGCTGATTGACCAAAGTTCACATCACTAGCTGTCTTTAACAACACCAATAACCGGAGCATAGATAATGAAATAGCTTATACCAGCCGAACCCGCCAAAACATGACAGCTAATGAGGTAAATATATAGTGAAGGATTTATATTGTACCGGTTACGACCTGTACATGCCGTAGTTTTTGGCTATTAATTGTTCTTCATCATCACGCAAGACGTTTAGAGCGAACTTGATTTGTTTACGTTCGGAGGAGCGAACAGTTGAGCCAGCGACAGCTGTGTGTGTGACGTAGCTGCAGGGACAATATAGACTACCCGCTTGACGCCACGTGTAGTCTGCATGGCCTGGTATGTTCTGGATATGAACGTCAAGCCTTCGTGAACATTCCATTGAAAAAATTCAAAACTTCTCTAATATTAATCACAGCGACTTGAACGATACGTCATTTTGAAGAGGATAACATAAAGGTCTCAAATTGCGAATCTCAGGGAAATCCGTCGAGGGATTCGCGAGATAATCAGCCTCAAGAGATCACGTTATCTTATGACGTAGGAGCCCCAAACTGAATATAAAGAGAGCTCACTTTACCCAGATCAGACAGTCATAGCTGAGTGTTCAACCTGACTCTCCACGCTGCAGTGTTCGTCGAAGTGCTGACAGAGTCTATCTTCGAATATTTAAAGTCCTCATGTGGGACTTAAAACTCTGACAGTCGTGCTGAACTTATAAATTGTGCGCGTGTGAACTCTAATGTATAACAAAGTCTTTATAATGGACATTGAGTCCATAAGTTAAGTTGAACCTACAATTTTTGCGTGTGTTGGAACTCTGTTTGTGACAAGTCGTGTATTGGACTTAGTGACAGCAGAAAATAACAACTTATATTCTGTGCGCATGTACAGTAGAAACTTCTCGATATAACTTACTTTCGTTCTAGTGGAACTGAGTTCATTACCACGATGCCTGTGTGAAACTTAATCTCCGAACCAATATTAATTGAAATGTGACACTACTGCCATATTCTAGGAACTGTGATATTCCTCTTTAAATCTCAGTCAGTAGAGCTTAATCTCCGAACACATATCATTAATTTCACTGTGACACTACTACGTTATACTATTAACTGTGACATTTTGTTAAATCTCAGTCAGCATAATTTTAGTTATAAACAAGGGTGTTTATGAAAGTGTTCGAACGTTCACAAGAATGTTAATGCAAGTGATAACCATAATCGTGTGCTACGACACCAAGGTTTCACTCCAAACTCAAACTGTGTTCTTAATCCAATTCAAACAAAATTGTGTATTATTTATTCTGAACAGTGTGTAAATTATTTGTGTGTGACTGACAGCATTGTCTTTGATAAACTCTCGAACAGTCACATATTTGATTTAATGTCAAGTGCGCCTAACAACGAACTGTGCTTCTCATTTCAACCTTATTTCTTCGTCAAAGTGTTTAGTATTATTTCATGACTGACAGCAGTGTCTTTGATAAACTCTAGAGCAGTCGTACATTTCTTTCAATGTCAAGTGCTACTTTATTTAGTGGAAAATCATCACGAACTGTGCCAAGTGCGTGGACAATTTTCAGTTTCATTATTTCTATTCATGAACTGTGCTTTATTTTCTTCCAATCTCGATGCTACTCGCATCTACATCTTTAGTGAACTTATAAATTCTATCTACAAGATTAAGAGTGAATTCGACGGCATATCCCAACCATATTAAATGAAACAGTGCTGTTAAACCAAAGTGTCGGGGGACTGTGTAATTCTGGACACTCGTATAAGTTATGTGACGAGTGATTACCCCGCAACATCGTCAGAGATCGTCGGAGAACGTCAGAGAACGTCGGAGATCGTCCAGAACGTCGAAAGTTCAAGACACAAACCCGTATCCAACCAATCTGAGTGTTCCGGCCTTATCTCAACGTAATATTGGATACTTCCAGAACGTATTCCAGCCCCGTTCAGCCTGGTGAACTGGGAGCACGGGTCATCAAAAGACGATGTTGAACACAGTGACTATCAACAGTAAGGTGATGTGCACTTTGAAATGCATTTCTTGAATTAAACTATTCTTCAATCTATTTAAAAAATTTGTAGATAGGACCCTGCCTGCTGTACCAAGCCCTAGCTAGAAACAACCCAGAATTGCCCCGAGGCCTACTTCGTGCTAACTTTAAAATTAATCCATAAAGTCGGGCTATTTTACTGGTACAATATGCACAAGATATTCTTTGTAAATTTACGTTTTGGCAGTATTGCAACTTTAAAGACATCAAAAGTTCGCACTCTTGACATTGCAAGATATACCATGGCTGCAACTTGCACGTTCTATGTTTCCCATTGAGCTTTATTGATTGTGATACTAAATGCCAAGCTAATTAGAAACTGGTGCCACTTAAAAGGAAATGGAAGTATTTTATCTAAAGGAGTTAAATCATCTCGAAGGATTATAGATCTCTACCTATTCTGAATATATAGTGCTTTGATTGACTGTTGGGAAGCATTCCTGTCCACGCTACTAATAAAACACGAAGTTCTAAATTGCAGCACTTTTGAATTAAGCATATACGTTTTTCCAGTGTGCACGGACCATCGATGAAAAATTCATTGTTGACATTTGTGTTGTTTTGTTGGTGCACGTCAATGACTTCAGTAATATAATTGAGACCCAGAATCCAAGAGGGGCCCAAGTCCATTACGTCAAACTTGTAGGAAATTGAAAAAATGTTTGCTGTTGCTATAAAATGCCTTTCACTAACTGTTTTTTCTTAAGTACGCCTCCATAACATCTTTCAATAACCATGGCAACAAGCTTCTACTAATTATTTTGCATAGGAGATAAATTTTCTAAATGATCAAATATTGGGCTCCTCTAGGATTCCGGAGCCTTTACATACAAGTTTGCAGCCATATTGCGTAGTTTTGAAGGTTAATGCGTGGGTATTTACAAAGAATAATGTAAATGACAAGTAACCAGTTTGGTTTCCAATGCTTTTATTTGGTACACGATAGGATTTCGGAGCCTTTACATACAACTTTGCACCCATAATGAGTGGTTTTGAAGGCTATTGTGATGATATTTACAAACAATAATGTAAATGACAAATAATCACTTCGGTTTCCACACCTTTATTTGTCACACAAAACGTTACACATTAACATGTTAATCGCCCTCAGAATCGGACAAGTTTTCTGCTGACCGTAGTGATTCTATATAAGAGACTACATCTTGTCTTAGATGATTCTTGATTGTGTTTAAATCTCGAAGTTTCGCAGCCTTCACTGGACTGTGTTTTGTGTACAAAGGTACATTGGGAAATACGGCTTGGAATTGGGCCTAATTAATCTGAAGTAATCAAACACAACATTGGATATCGTTCGTGAAACTGCAATCTCATTCTCATGAGTTTTTCTATAGGTGAAAACTGTATACACAGATATTTTTAATTTTTCTCCATTTAGTGTTGTTGCCTTTTGAAATACCCAAGGAAGTGATTCTTATAATCCCGATAATCTTGCCCTGACATGACTCCTATCCTGACATGACTCTTAATCATGAACATATTTTACGTACAAGGTCTACCCATACCTCATAATGCTGAATTTCTTCCTCTTTTGTTTACATTCTCTCAATTACACCAAAATGTGTATCACCGGGCAGGAAACTGTACCCTGTGACGGGAAAGTAATGTACAACCTTTTCAAAGCGCTTCATTTTGATCAGTGTAGACAACTAAATACGTAAATCTTTTTAACCTCTGCAACTACCTTTGTATTAATATATTAATTCAGACAGTTCATCACTTCATTCCCCCCCCCCCCCATTTAGCCTCCGTTTCAGGCCACATAAACATGGTTGTTTTACCTAACTTCCCACTGTAAACAGAAGGGTTATGTAGCCACAACTGCCTCAAGTAAAACATCTGCCCAATAGGAAGATGTGTGTATGGAATGTTTTGCATCAAATCAAAACATACCATTTCAGTATCATGGTTTTCCCTAGCTTCTGCTTCACATTCCTTTAAGTTATCATAAAACTTACTTCCCTTCTCTCTGTGTATTTCAATTGTGTTTTAGTAAATCTATCATAGCCTTATACTGTTCAGACTTAATCTTTGCTGCCTGTTCATGACAAAAGCTACAAACATCAGACATTGGTCTACCAAAAGCATAGTTAACGTTAGATCTGAAATAGTTGACATAAAAACTGTATGTAACTTCACACTTTCACGTCTTCATTGTTAAAATGACCAGTTCTTAATTCTGCAAACTTGTCTGGTTAATTTCACCTTAAAAATTCAGTGTACATTGTAACAACTGACAATTTTGTTGAAAGATATCTCCTTTTAACAGTATTTTTAGTTTTGTCATAATGTACTGCCTTATAAGGAAATGACCTGCTATGTTTGTCCACTTTTGATACTACGTTAACATCATTTCACGAGGTCTATTATTGTGTTTTCCTCGTTGATCGACAGATATCTCCCCATTGGCAGCAAGCTGGTTTAGTCTTCTTACCCGTTTGACAGAAATTCCATGAAGACCTGCAAAACCTTCTCTGAAGACGACACGCCTCTCTGCACCAACCATAACCTACAAACATTGTGGTTTTAACATTAACGTGTTTTAGAGCTTCAAGATAACAAACATGAAGGTGTACTGCTTTTAATAATAATTACCTATATTCTAGGATCCTTTGATAACAGTTTAGTTACATTATGTTTCGAATAGTAAGCCATGCAAACAGTTACTTTAAATGAAACCATAACAGCTGATGTATATCTTGTACCTAGTATCATTTTTAATACCTTACATAAAACCTATGTGCTCTGCGTCTGGTGCTGTCTTCTAATTTCGGTCTTCTCCGTTTGATTTCAGCTTTAGTTCTTAGGGCTGCAAGGTGTGCATCATGTACAATTCGTTGATCTATTTTGTTGAATGCCTTAAGAATTATTTCCTTTCCACAATCGGAAATGAAAATTAAGCAGGAGCGCTGCATCTATAATATAAGGACACTCTGGTCTATTACGATATTACAATAACAAAATATCATTAAAATAATTAAAGTCCTGTGTACATACCTGCAATGTTGACCAGTTTGACGAGCTGGAACCGCTGTGCCTTTTACATTAACACATACTTCCTTCCTGCAGCTCTGCATTTCTTTCTTTTATTTTGAGTCCATGCGTTTTAGTGTTTCTTTCTTTTTATTTTAACTTCGCTTATACTAATAGCAGATGATTCGTTGCCTGAGGCTGAAGCCATTTTCAAACTGATGTAGAACGCTCCTGCTGTCTTCTAGCAACAAAATGCGTCAGCTGTGGAATGGAGTACAAGAGAGGCCGAAATGCATGGAGTTGGGTCCCTCTTCGATTCCGACAGATATCCCACGTCCATTTAACATGGTTAAATGTTCGATTTGGGCCTCAATTTTAGGTTTATAGATGCGCAGTAACGAAATCAATGCAATCGTGTATCTAACTCGATTTCGATACAAAATTGAGTTGGGCCGCTCTTGGATTCCGGGTCTCAATTGAAAGTTGCTCCTAGTTTGCTATGAGCGCAATATCATCCAAATTAGATCTGAAAATTGACACATTCGCAGTTTGCTTGTATTAAAGGTACAATGCTTCGGGTTTCCATGACAGTAAATTATGACATGGAGGATCAACTCACTTTCCTAACTACCGGAGTGGAAGAAGTTCACAGTCTTAGAGTTAAAATTACGACACAGAGAAAAGGACTTCTACATTTCTACGTCGGTGTGACGTAAAGCCATTAATAATAATAATAATAATAATAATAATAATAATAATAATAATAATAATAAAGTTTTAAGGCCCAGAATGGTCTTGTAAATGTTGATGATTCCCAGTGCATAAGGGAACACGAAGCAAGGTACAGCCCCAAAATAAGGGAGGAATTAGTGATAAAATCAAACAAGGGAGGAATCAAGGTAAAAATCCAGATACACGAGGCCCAAGAATACCATTCCCCGAAATATATAAAAATCAACAAATTTAGACCCGAAGGCAGAAAGCAATAGGGAAATCACGAATAATCAAACCAAAACAGAATTAAAAGGTAGAAGAATATTTATGTATGTTGAATAAATTTTAAATTCCGAACCACAACAATGTAATATCACATTTAAAAAAAATGGGGTACCAAAAATCGTCACTCTGTGAGTAACCCCAAAAATTATTCCACAACACCCTCACCGTTAATAAGAAACAATAAGGTGCACTGACCCCGTATCAATACGAGTTCATTGAAAGAGTATCTTGGTATCCGTACTGTTGGACAATGAATAAAAATTTGTTTAGCAAAGTCAGAAAAAGTCCAGGGTTGACTTACCGGCGTCTTCAGCGAAGACAAGCGGGTGGTAAAAATGACATTCCAGTCGTAAAAGAAACGCGCGCGAACAACGAAAATAGGTTGGAGCACAGCAAGACCAAAAGGACTAGGGGAAACAATACACTCGATATCAAGGCCCACGATGGTCAATAAGTGTGACGAAAACCTTATATACACTGACTGACAGAGCAAATGCAACACCAAGAAGGAGTGGTTCGAAAGGGATGAAAGTTGGGGAAAAAACAGAGACGGCACGGACGAATAATTGATGTTTATTTCAAACCGATATGCAGGTTACACAATGCGCACGGCATCGACTCACTAGGATGTAGGACCACCGCGAGCGGCGATGCACGCAGAAACACGTCGAGGTACAGAGTCAATAAGAGTGCGGATGGTGTCCTGAGGGATGGTTCTCCATTCTCTGTCAACCATTTGCCACAGTTGGTCGTCCGTACGAGGCTGGGGCAGAGTTTGCAAACGGCGTCCAATGAGATCCCACACGTGTTCGATTGGTGAGAGATCCGGAGAGTACGCTGGCCACGGAAGCATCTGTACACCTCGTAGAGCCTGTTGGGAGATGCGAGCAGTGTGTGGGCGGGCATTATCCTGCTGAAACAGAGCATTGGGCAGCCCCTGAAGGTACGGGAGTGCCACCGGCCGCAGCACATGCTGCACGTAGCGGTGGGCATTTAACGTGCCTTGAATACGCACTAGAGGTGACGTGGAATCATACGCAATAGCGCCCCAAACCATGATGCCGCGTTGTCTAGCGGTAGGGTGCTCCACAGTTACTGCCGGATTTGACCTTTCTCCACGCCGACGCCACACTCGTCTGCGGTGACTATCACTGACAGAACAGAAGCGTGACTCATCGGAGAACACGACGTTCCGCCATTCCCTCATCCAAGTCGCTCTAGCCCGGCACCATGCCAGGCGTGCACGTCTATGCTGTGGAGTCAATGGTAGTCTTCTGAGCGGTCGCCGGGAGTGCAGGCCTCCTTCAACCAATCGACGGGAAATTGTTCTGGTCGATATTGGAACAGCCAGGGTGTCTTGCACATGCTGAAGAATGGCGGTTGACGTGGCGTGCGGGGCTGCCACCGCTTGGCGGCGGATGCGCCGATCCTCGCGTGCTGACGTCACTCGGGCTGCGCCTGGACCCCTCGCACGTGCCACATGTCCCTGCGCCAACCATCTTCGCCACAGGCGCTGCACCGTGGACACATCCCTATGGGTATTGGCTGCGATTTGACGAAGCGACCAACCTGCCCTTCTCAGCCCGATCACCATACCCCTCGTAAAGTCGTCTGTCTGCTGGAAATGCCTCCGTTGACGGCGGCCTGGCATTCTTAGCTATACACGTGTCCTGTGGCACACGACAACACGTTCTACAATGACTGTCGGCTGAGAAATCACGGTACGAAGTGGGCCATTCGCCAACGCCGTGTCCCATTTATCGTTCGCTACGTGCGCAGCACAGCGGCGCATTTCACATCATGAGCATACCTCAGTGACGTCAGTCTACCCTGCAATTGGCATAAAGTTCTGACCACTCCTTCTTGGTGTTGCATTTGCTCTGTCAGTCAGTGTATAATTTGTAAAGAAACGCATTTGAGCCCAGTTATAAAATCGCAACTAACATGAGGGGACGGATAGATCTTAGGTCAAGCAAAATGCGAATCTTGAACAAAAGGGTAGAAAGTCCCCAACCCTGACCTACTTGAGCGGGGAAGGAATCGAATTCAAGATCCCCAGGAGAGGGTGTACAACCGGACTTCCAATGAGGGGGAGCGTCATATTAATTACTGATTTGTGATTGGAGGAGACCGAGAGAAACCGAAATAAAGAATACTCAGGAAGGAGGTAGACGTGATGATAAATTTAGCAGCACGGAGCACGGAGAGACATTCCGACAACAGCATAGAACATTCCAACATTAGTCTGGGACATTCCTGCATAAGTCTGGGATTCTGACATACTTACATTCTTACATTTTACTTGCACTTAGATATTCTTTACTCTTTTACTTCGTGTTATTGAGCCGCGTAGGCTCTGTTAGCTTTACTTGTGTATGAACGCACTTGTTTCAACTTGTACTCATGAAACAGTTCTAACTTGAACACTTGGACTTAGAGTGGACACTACTACTATTGAACTTTTCAACGACTTTAGGTCTGACCGTGTCGCTGCATGTATACACTATGGGCGTCATGACGTGTTAGACTTGAAATAAAATACTATTCGGATAGACAGTCAGTCACAACTAAAGGTATCATTTCGCGACTAAGTCGTGTGGAACATGTTAGTCAGTGGAAAGTCACAATTCGTCTAGCGGCGTGACAGTACGCATGTGTTTGGCCAACGACGAGGTGCCAAGAACGTATTCCGAGAGTGCAATACAGTGTTTATAAGCAGTGTGGGAAAGGTTCTGTCGGGCGACCGCAGCACGAATCAATTGATAAACACATAAACTCTGAGCAGACGGAGACAAACTATGACAGCACCTAGGTTAATGTCAATAAATACTTTAGGATGATATAGTAGTCATAAAAACTTAGTACCTAAACCATAGATAGCTCAGTAGGTAACTACAGTTACAAAGTGTTACCAGTCTACCGCCGAGATATTGCGGGTGTACGAGAGGACCAGCTGATCCAGCCGAAGAAAAATCAGATCCAGTACAAGAACACAGCGATGGATAGCAGCAACTGGACCAGACTGAAGGTGGACCTGATTCCTGGATATCCTACGTCAGTGACCACGGTCGCGTAAGAAGGTTGGTTTCTTCCGACATAAGGCGAGTTGTACCACGAAGGCTGAGTAGCAAATACCATTTTAATTATGTAGTATATTAGTATATTTAGAGGGTTTTTGTAAATAGTAGACTTTGTTTGAGTTTTCATTTCTAAGAGGCAACCGCCAGTAACATAAGGTTCAAAATATAAAACTGGTTAATGAAACGGATCCATTTCATGTCATTTCATCTTGTTTTTTAGGAGAAGAATAGCGTGAAGATGCAAGTCATTTGGAAATAAATGTAAATAAGGGAAGATTAATGTTCACAATTGTGTTTCATTCAGAGAAACTTAGATTAATAAACGCGCAGACAAGCCTCAAATGTAATGTCAGATCTAGCGTAATTGAGTAATATGCATGCTTTTGAAATGAATGATCATATTCATCGAAATGTGTGAAATTTCTCCGTATGTCAGAGAAAGAAATGTGTTGTTATGTCCATGTCAGTTTTGACATTAATCGGTAGGAGAATCAGCAAGTGAATTTAGAAGCGTGTGTTAAGTTGACTCAGGAAATGTGTTCGATTGTCATGTGTGCTGATAATTATTAAATTTATGTCATCCAGAAATGAACCTAGTAGTGAGATAGAAATTCAGTAAATAGGTGACATCGTCGAAGGAGTAATTAACACGGTAAGGGGTCATCGAACTAAGTAGAATGTTACAGATAGATGTGGATAGATTCTTCATGCAATGCTGCAATGATCGTGAGGAATAAGGTTGTAATAATGAATGCAGCGGAGTGCATAGAAATCTTCGATATGAATAAATTAATGTACTGGCAGATATTCGGAAAATGATAGTGATATTGAGAATTTAGTTCTTCAAGTTATAGATATGACTTGAATGGCCATGGTCATTGATATGCGTTAAATAGCATCGTCGAATGTGTTAATGAGAGTAGGGAGCATGTGTGATCTCCTAGTGAATAATGCCGCCTGGACTAATGTATTGTCTAGCGAGGTACGTAATAATTAAAATCCCAAGGATTGTTATAAATGAAGTCCTATTCGTAGTAATTGTCCACATCGTCATTTAATAAGTTGGGGATTGTAGCGAACGTATCCCGTCGAAAGAGAGACATCCCGAGGGAATGTATCAGTGTTCGAGACCCGGGAAGGGTATATTCCAGGTTCAAATCAATAGTAATCATCGTCGGCAAGCACGAAAGGCGAGGAGTGTTTGGTGGCCGAGTGTCAATGTTGTGTATTTTGGTCTGTATGTGAGACTGACATTATGTTTTCAGGTATTGTGAGTGCATTATGTATGATTTGATGATTTAATTAGTGTTGTAAATAACTTGTATCCGTGGTGAATTGAAAGTATTGTGCATAATAAGTAACTAAATGCGTAACATTTAACCACATATTTGAGTTTAGTTATTACTAATCCCCTAAATATTCACGTAGAGGTCGGTTAGCAACTCACCACAATGTTTTGTGGAAATGAAGTTAGCTACTCATGTGTTCGACGAGAAATAAAATACAAGTTTACTTCGACTAAAACTCAACACCACATATGTTAAAGCCAAGAACTTAGAGGTATATTTCATGTTGATTGCAGTAAATAACTCTGGACGTTTACAAACGCAGTGAAAGTTTGATTGAGAGTTATTGGATTCAGGATTAATAATCTGCATTTTTAGTGATTGCTTTGCCTTACTCTTGTTTGTAGATATTTTGAATAAATTAGGAATTTGTTTTCACAAACTTTTGCCCATTAATGTAGTCGATAGCTTCACCCGCTATGCAATGTTCGTCTGCCAAAGTATATGCTCCCCAAAAGTTGTATGATCGGTAAAATGTATACTTTGCTTTGAGAGTTAGGACCGGACACGCCAGAGTGACTGACTAGTTGGGGCATCACCAGATTTTGGTGGGAATGTTGGGACAGCACCAAAACATAAAATTTCAAGACCAAAAAATAAAATGCACAGGATACTTACAGGATGGGTGAAATATTTCACAGTACCACATGCAGACCTATGCGCTGTAAAATAAACTAGACCTAAATAACAAAAATTAATTTTAAGAAAACTACAATTTAAAACAGAGAACAATCCTGAAAATAATCCCCTATTGAGATTATAGTGTCGGTCTCACCCGACACCAGTCAAACTTGCCGTCATTTTCACTGCTGGTCGACGAGCCATTACTGGGCACGTCTATCCTCGCCGAATGTCTCCTGCGAACAGACACAGCGTCATGCGCTCTGAGTCATAAGCAGAGTCAGGGAGAACAGTTGAATGGGGCGATTTACGTGCACTCTGGCGGAAGGCGTTCGTAATATCACTCACTAGGCACAAGTTAGCCGATTCATTACATGATGGCGTAAGGGTCTATAAGCACGTAACATGCAGCACTCAGAAGCTACAGGGAATGAGCTCCTCCAAATAGTTCTCAAGCAGAGTAACAGAATGCGCTGAGGTAAACATTATGCGAACCGAGGAGTTATATTATCTTCCATAACAACTATTTTGCACACGATTCAGAGGGAATGGACTCAAAGTTAAAGTTCATTTTTGCAACACAATAAATGTTGATATGCCGTAGAAAGCCATAGACGGAATACAGTTTCTTCTCCGCACAATATTTAAGTTCGAATGAGCACGTTCATAACGTTAGTTACGTCACGTAAAACACAATGAAGGTGCATAAATGACTTGTCATTATAAGGTCACTGATACAAGTAAATTACAGATCTGTTGGTTCTACAATTATGTCTCTGAATGTTTATTTAGTTTATTGTCAGTTCCTGTATATTTTTTGTAAACATACCACAGGGTTTCTAACACCCAGTAACCACCCTCCCCATGGCTACACCCTTGTTGTCTGCTTAGATGACCAAGCGGCCCAAATTTTTACACTGACCCCTCTATTTACCGGAGGCTGTTCGTGTCCGCTGTTGGTCAATATCCAGATTCAGTAGTTATTTACATGTATGGTTCGAGGGCAGAAGCGAAGATATGCTGTGCTTTCGTTGTAGATAATAAGAAGTTCCTTTTCCCTCTGCTGGAAATCTTTAGTGTGTACACAGCACAGCTTCATGCTACACTTGAAGCTCTGCGGTGCGCTCTGTCCAATGAACACGGGCATCTTCCGCTGTGTACGGACCCCTTGAATACACTACAATCTATTAATGCATGTTTCCCTCAGCACGCTCTGGTACAGTAGATACACGACCTACTGGCCTGTTTTTGGCGTACTAGTACCAGATTCACGTTCTTGTGGCTTCCATGCCACATGGCCGTAGCGAGAAACGAGTTAGCTGATAAGGCTGCCAAGGAGGCAGTCACAATGCCCCCGTTGCCTAACAAGGTTCCAGCCAGTGATATTCTTTCTTAGCTGAAGCATTTGGTTGTGTTCTAATGGGAGATGGAGTGGCACGCCACCCTTCTTCCAAACAAGTTGAGAACAATAAAAAGAACTACGAAGGTATGGAAGACTTCCCTTCGTGTTTCTCGGAGAGGAGCCGAGGTATTACGTCGTCTTCTATTCACCCAGGGTATAGCAACCCACTCCTACCAGCGCCTCCTAGAGAACAAGGCCTGGCAATACGAATGAGAGTAGCTGATGACGTATGTCCAACTGGGCCCACGCCCGTAACTCAGCTTGTTGCCGCTTGGTGTATTTGGACGCGTTTCCCTGTTATGTGTGTTTTTCATCGATTATATTAATCTTAATCGAATCTTGTGTGTTAACACTCGCTTAATATTCCTATTAGTGTAAGTTCAGTGAAGGATGTTAGTTCTTATAAATTGTTAATATCAATAAATTGTGTTTAAAATGCCGGTATGGCTACCACGTGAGGTTAGAACTGAGCTTATTTTTAATGGTGTGTTGTGAATTGCGATTTTTCAAATTATGAATAACGATGCCTCAGGAATGCAGTGTTCCAAATTGTAAGGGCAATTATCGCACTGGCCCTAAAGAGAATGTTTTCTCATTTTCAACTGACGACTCGAAGAGAGCTAAGAGGTTAAGAGCTATTCGCCGTGATGATTTCGTTCCTTCCAAAAATGCAAAGGTAAGTCTTAGTTATTAGTATATCGTATCTGATTTCAATCATTCAATGACTTAAGTTGTGGGATGGTCCTTGAAATGGAGCCCTGTGTTGTAGGTGTGCGAGCTCCATTTCAAAACTCATGAGTTTGAATGGACGACCAGCATGTATGATGAGAGAAATGGGAAATTATTGACTGCACCTTTATCTCATCCAAGGCTTGTGAAAGGTTTATGGATAGGTCTCTTATATCTTTGCTATTTATAAATGAAATAGTAGATTTTTTCGGGGTGATTTATATCTTACTGATTTAAGCATTTGCTGTATTGAATTTACCAGTTATTACATTTAGTTTGGGATGTGATGAGTATTCACCTTACTTTATAGGACTACTGTTGTGGGTATAGTGATATTCTGGGAAAACTTATCGGGCCTAAATTATGAAGGCATATAAGGTATTGGCTTTCAAGTATTCCTTCTTAGCTGAACCCTTAACTGCAAGTGAGGCAGTTATATTTATTATATCGCATGAGGGAATATACCTTGGTGTGGGTTAATATTTTTAGTTCAGGCAAGACAGCAATGTTATTGTGTTTATTTCAATTATGTTAGGTTCTGTATAATTATTGTAAATTACATTCACTCAATGATTTTCTATGTCTTCTTGTATGCTATTAATTTTATATTAAAATCAACCAGATATATCTAAGACATGACATGGTCCTGTGAAGTAAGTGGTGCCGTGAATTAATAGACGAGAGCATTTTTATCTAGGTGAATACATTCTAATTTGGTCTAAACGTTTTAGGAGCTGTTCCTTCTCAGATTCCAAACTGCCCAGAGTACTTGTCTGATACCACATCTGCCCATCGAGAAGCTCCAGATGATAGGCGTTGTCGAGTAGACAATGAAAGTTTGGCCAAGGCTCTTGTTCAAAGTTTAGAGACCTATAAAGCTCATGTCAGTACTGTTTCTTTCAAGAACTTCCAGGAATGAAAAAAAAGTTCAATATCTCTAAAAGAAGACTGGAACTGCATTGAAAAGGAACAGTGTATTTACTTCGTTTTAATCAAGAATGAGCCTATCCCACACTGATAGTAGTGAATACAGTATTTTCTAAACTAGAAACACTTGCATTTATATTGGTGTGTTGTTATTTGCTAGCTTTGTGTCTCATGGTAGGCAATTTAGGTCCTACAAGATTTTTCACTTCTTGTGTTAATATGAAGTATTATTAAATGCATATTACAACACAAAATTGATTATAACTTCATATCATATACTTCATAGGGTACTTTTACTACTTATGATAAACAAGTAATACTGTCTACTAAATCTCTCAATGCAATGGTTGGTTGCCTTTGTTGATTTAAGAATAGCAATATTTTTGCTTGAATTGGTAAGAAGTGTTTGAGTACCTGTGGCAACACAAGTGCTCCATCACTCAAAACTGTGGTAATTGTGCTACTTGTTCTGCAGCAATTGTCATCCAATACAAGAATTGCTTATGCTGGGGTGGGTTTGTTGGTTCCAGAAATTCCTACCTGGTATGGGTGTGGTATTATTGAACTTGTGGTATGCTTGTGGAATAATAAATTTCCAATTTCTTTGCAATCATTTAAGAAAGGGCTAGGAAAACAACTGATAGGGAATCTGCCATCTGGGTGACTGCCCAAAATGCAGATCAGTAGTGACTGACTGATACTTGAGTATGTATCAAATCAATCACTACTGATCTGCATTTAGGGCAGTCACCCAGGTAGCAGATTCCCTAAACTATTCATTTTATATTATTATCAACCAGATACGGTACTGTATATCTAAGACATGACATGGTCCTGTGAAGTAAGTGGTGCCATGAATTAATAGACGAGAGCATTTTTATCTAGGTGAATGTAAGCTGTGAGGGTTGTATTTTAATTTTGTACATGCCGTATTATTTATTATGTTGATAATGTGACAATATTTAGAAGTTTATTGAGCTATTCTTTAATTATCTGGGCAACAAGATCTCTGTATCTACAGTATGTACTTCTTGACACATTGCCAAATTTAGTAGCTGTGTTTTCTATAGTAGTTTCTTTAGAAGAGAACACAGTAATAACACAAGAGCACTTTTATTTTATCATGTTTATTGCCAGGTGTCAAATTTTCAGGGAGTGATGTTACATTTGAGAGGGCACCTTTTATGTTAAACAGGTATTTTGCCATTTAACAAATATGATTCATTACCTTGGTGGCACATATCCTACAAAATTATTAACCCTCCTTTTCTTTTGTCTGTGGTAAGCTGAGGCTTTCTCATTTTTTGAGTACATTACTATCATTAATTACTCATTTGATGAACCTCTATGAATTCCACTGAAAGGGAATGTGTAAACTCTGAATTCAGGGTTAATCACTGTAAGCTCCTTCAGTAGTAAACATTCCTGTTTGAGTAATTGTGAATTCAATTATGAATTTCCTCTTCCAGCATTATAGCCTATTCACACTTTGGTTATGAATTTTCTCTTGGAGAAAGTACTCCTTCCAGCTTTTGTTATTGCATGTAATGAATGTAACATGCATCTGTGAAAAATTGGGGGTTAATTACTTAATTGATCTCATGTGTGTCATATCTATACAATGCAGCTGGTTCATAAAGCATGAAATGACTAGTTCAGTGTGTGTTCTGCTACATTTTTATGAATTTAATGGCAGGGATGCAAGTTCTTAATATGGTTTCTTAGGATTTTAACAAGTAATGTTCAAAGAGATTTCCTTTTATATTTTCTTATATAATGTTCACCTCATGTCCATTTCTCTAGGAGGCGCTGCTCCTACTTACTGAAGGGAAAAGCCGGCCCCGGTGTGTACTTGCAGCAGTCATCATATAGAGGTACCGTACACATCCTTATGGAGTGCATGGACCTGGCCGATCGGCGCCGCATTCAAAAACTTCATTGGCCTGTTTTATCCTGTATAAAAGTGAATTTTCTATTTGGTTTTAATTTTCACTTTATTGTTAACTACGTTTTAGTCTATTGAGTCTGTTTTAGTTAGTCTTTGTCTATTTAACGATTTTTGCTTTTAATTTGAATGATATAGTATATAATTTCACTTCAAAATAAATGCCTTATCCTGTTTTAATATATTTTATATAATTTTATAAAAATAAGGCATTGTGAATTAGCTCCCCTAATTATTTTAAATTCATAATTACTTCTTCAACATAATTTAATTTAAATTCTACTCAGTGGATACATTTTAACACTTTAACTATTATTACATTTAGTTTTATCTTGTACTATTAAGGGCCGATGACCTAGATGTTCGGCCTATTTAATCCTTTGAATGCTGACCCAGAATAGAACATTAAAAGCATACTATGCGAGCGATGTTTCAATGGACTGTGCATCAATGTATAAGTATATTAATAAAAGCCTCAGTTTAAAAGAAAGGGAGATAAAATTTGGTATGTTAGCTTGATATATTCCAAGGACTATAGACATGTAACTTGCATTCGTCAAAAGAAAGTTTATGGAATACTGTGCACAAAAATATAATATTTTTAATTTAAAAAGGAAAATGTATAATTTTACATTAATTAGCACATTGTATACTAAAACCATCGGGAGTCGATTACCGGTACCTAGATGTTAGGTCCCTTTAAACAACAATCATCATCATAACTAAAACAAAGTGCCTTGAGTGACTATAATTAATGTTAACCCTTATATAGAATAATATACAGCGGACTCTTTTCAATACAAATTCCTAGGCAAATCAGAAATCAATCGAATCATCCAAAATTAACCAAGATCGTCTATTTTAACGAAAATATATTACAGTACTCTATAAATACATAACATTTAATAACTTCATTGTAATTAATAATTATTACAGTATTATGCATTATATTGTATTAACAGCCGTCATAGTTGTCATGTAATGTAGATGAGAGTTTTCACACAAAAATACGCTGCATATACACTAGTAAAACAACAGCATTTAGGGTGTTTGCACACAATTTAGCACATGTAACAATACACTAATTACATTGCTCATTCAAAAATATTAGCGATTTTTGGTTGTTTGGGTTTGTTTGGTTGTACATGATAAACAAAATCTTCACTTTCATTTAAAGCTTTTAAATGAGCTTCCATAGATCTTCTTATATTTCCTACCATTTTCAAAAATTCAGACATGGTCGGTACAGGCCCTTCTATGCCGTCATTACTGCTCTCCTCTTCATCATTTGATGGATTGGAATTTTGTAGCACATAACGCAGAATCTCGTCTCCTGTCAAATCTCCTCATACTGCAACTTTAGTATCAACAGCTATGTACATGTCATACCCAACATCAGTCACTACTTCTTGGCATCGCTCAGGTTCCAAGTGCATTGCTATTTCTTCTGGAACAATTTCTGCATTGGTTTCTTTATATTTGAAATCTGCTTTACGGAAACAGTTTGCAATTGTTTGGTCATATTCCAAGGTTAGCGACTTCAGGATGGGGGAAGGGAAATATTTCCGGTGGCCAAGTGCAGATGCCCGTAGTCAAGCGATGGTGAAGGCCATGTTGATCCTCATTAACAGTCGCAGAAATAAAGGTTACGTTTGTTAACAATTGTAACATGCAGCTCAGCTCCATTGGGGGTGTACCTGGAAAGAGCTGCACCTCCTCGGGACGAGGACACGACTTTAGTTTACTATACAATGTAGAAAAATGTAGCACTTGAGCATAAAAATACATATTACACTGAATGCCTTGAAAATATAGAAATCACTTTTTTCAGTTCCTTAATCTATAAATGTACATTATACAGTTAAAAAGAGTAACAATGGAACACACAAATACATATGACACTGCATGTCTTGAAATAAAAAAAGAAATCATTGTTTGAGTTTCATAATCGATTAATCTTTTTGGAAATTTCACTTTTCTTCTTGATCTTGTCGTTCTTGCATTTATGGCGGGACTATTTGTCACTGATTTATCCTTTGGTATGTTACCTGTATACCTTCGTTCCTTATGTAGTAAATTCATCTCTTCATCTGTTGCTGATATTAGATAACCTGGTTTGAGCCAGTCCATTGATATGTTGACTGCTATCCCTTTAATGTTGAGGGCAAAGTACTTCTCACTTCTTCTAACAACAGGATAAGGTCCACCATAGCAGCATTCCGGTGGCTTTTTGATTCTGTCAAGTCTCATGAAGACATGAGAACATACATACATACATACATACATACATACATACATACATACATACATACATACATACATACATACATACATACATACATACATACATACATACATACATACATACATACATACATACATACATACATACATACATACATACATACATACATACATACATACATACATACATACATACTGTGCATACATACACATAATTATAGACCGTTATGCGTTTCAGCGTTCAGTCTGCAAGCCTCTGTGAATTTACTAAATGTCGCTTCATCCACCATTTGCAACTAGTGCCGTGGCCACATTTAGTTATATATATCTTATATTAAATCACTTAGAAACTGAGTATAAACATCGTCGTCTTGGTCTCCCTCTACTTCTCTTACCCTCAACAACAGAGTCCATTATTCTCCTTGATAACCTATCCTCCTCCATTCGTCTCACATGACCTACCACCGAAGCCGGATTTTGTGTACAGCTTCATCCAGCGAGTTCGTCATAAATTAACCTTTATCTCCTCATTCCAAGTTACCTCCTGTCATTGTTCCACTTGTTTGTACCAGCAATCATTCTCGCTACTTTTAAGTCTGTTACTTCTAACTTATGAATAAAATATCCTGAGTCCACCCAGCTTTCGCTCCCGTAAAACAAATTTGGTGTGAAAACAGACCGATGCAAAGATAGTTTCGTCCGGGAGCTGATTTCCTACTTACAGAATTTTGTTGATCGCAACTGAGAGGTCACTGCATTAGCTTTACTGCACCTCGATTCAATCTCACTATATTACCATCCTGGGAGAACACACATCCTAAATACTTGATAGTATCTACCTCTTCCAGCTTTGAATCAACAATCTGACATTCAATTCTGTTGAATTTCTTACCTACTGACGTCAAGTTGTTCTTCGAAAGGCTTGTTTCATACCATACTCATTGCACCTATTTTCAAGTTGCAAGATATTAGTACAATCAGTACAATCTCCCATTAAGACCAAGTCGTCAGCATAGGCCAGACTGCTTACTACATTTCCACCTAAATGAATCCCTCCATGCCACTTTTATACCTTTCAGCAGATGAGCCATGTAAACTACGAACAACAAAAGTGAAAGATTACAGCCTTGTCTAACCTCTGTAAGTACAGAACTCATTCTACCATCAATACTCACTGCAGCCTGATTGTCAACATAAATGTCTTTGATTGATTTTAATAACCTCCACTTGATCCCATAGTCCCCCAGTATGGTGAACATATTTTCCCTTGGTACCCTGTCATAAGCCTTCTCTAGATCTACGAAACACAATCACAACTGTCTATTCCTCTCGCAGCATTTTTCAATTACCTAACGCATACTGAAACCTGATAATGACAGCCCCCCCGTGGTCTGAAACCACACTGGTTTTCATCCAACTTCCTCTCAGCCACTGATCGCACCCTATCTTCCAAGATGCCAGTGAATACTTTGCCTGGTATGCTAATCAATGAGATGTTCGATAGTTGTTGCTATCCTTCCTGTTCCCTTGCTTATAGGCAGGGGTGGCCGTACCTTATGTGCTGAATTGCTGCAGCACATTGCCTATTGGAAAAATAAATTAGTTTTAAAATATTATATACAATCAAATACAGCGCATTGAAAAAGACGTCAGCCAAATAATAGGAAATTATTCAACTCCCCTCACAACCAGGTAACTACTGGCGCGCACCACGCCGGGTGCTGTGCGATCACAGCTCAGCGAGAATTTCTAAGCTTTTAGCCAGAAACCAGGAACTCTGCCTTTTGCGCACGCGTGCTGAACTTTTCTAATACAAAGAGAATGTGTTCCGATAGGCTGTGGAAACAACAGCCAAGACATCAGTTCACAGCGATTCTTCGTTCGACCACAGAGAGGCAGCACTAGCACTAGTCACACTTGCATTATGACCGATATGAGAACGTGGCAGCTGGCACCCTCTTGACTCAGCGACAGTATTTAAGAGGGGATCGCTCAAAGCAAACGGGAAAACAAAATACTGTGGAGATGTTCCCGCCAGATCTTTTAATACCAAAGAGAAGAGAATACTACCAATTTGCCTATTCCATAGCCACATTTGAAAATAGATGAACTATAAAAATTGTACCTTTTATGTTGTCAAAATAAGGGCATGATATTGTGATTTCCTTTAATTAAAAATGTCTAGATTATAAATGTCACTATAAGCACATAACATGTAATTTTGCATTACGACGTTGCTGGTTTTATTTCAATGATGTTGGTATAATTGGGAAATTATTATTTTGCGCGCTCACACCAAGTGTTTGAGTTCGTGAATATTTTGCCATTGCAGGTGTTATTGTGTGTTTAATTCTATACTTTCATATCTCTTATGACGAATGTGCATATGTCTTACGGTTGTTTGCGTGTCTGTTCAGGGTGGAGAACTCAGTCGAGAGCCTCTTGAAAACCACATACCGGTATGTTTCTAAATATTTTTAATTTTTGGAGTGGGGATGGGTTACAGCACACAGCTGATTTCTTGCACCAGCCACCACTGCTTATAGATAGGTGCAATTACTGCTTTTGTCCAATCTGAAAGTATCTTACCAACACTCCGTGTTAATCTCATTACTCTATGAAGCCATTTCACCCCTCCCTGCCCACTATACTTCATCATTTCCCATTCCTTCTGCTTTATGACAATGGAGTTTAGTTACCATCCTTTCCACTTCCTCAAGCGTCATTTCGCCAACATCATTTTCCTCCTCCCCATGAGCTCCGTTGTTTTCGACACCGCCATGAAGATTTCCTTTTATGTTGAGAAGGTTTTCAAAATATTCCCTCCACCTGTCCAGAGATTCCCTGGGATCTATTATGAGTTTACCTGAATTACCCAAAACACTGTTCATTTCCTCTTTTTCCCTCCCTCCCTAAGATTTTTTTATTACTGTCCAGAAAGGTTTCCTGGTGTTTGACCTAGCCCTTCCAGGTTATTACCAAAATCTTCCCACAACTTCTTTTTGGATTCAACTATTTGTTTCGCTCTGATTCTTATATCTATATACAGATCCCTGTCTGCATCAGCCCTTGTTTGGAGCCATTTCTGATAAGCCTTTTACATTGACAAGCTGCTCTCACTTAATTCCACCACGATGTTCGATTTTCCCATCTTTACACACAGTTGTTCCTAGGCATTCCTTCGCTGCTTCTACTACAGCATCCATGTATGCCACCCATTCTCTCTCTATATCCTGAACCTGATTACTGTCCACTGTTCAGAACTTCTCACTAAATATATCCATGTACTTCTATCTAATTTCCTTGTCTTGGAGTTTTTCTACCCTTATTCGTTTGGAGACAGATTTCACTTTATCCTAGGCCTAGAGGTATTTAGTTCACTACATATCAGATAGTGGTCTGTTTCATCGAAAAATCCAGGAAAACCCGTACATTCCTAAGAGATTTCCTGAATTCGGAGTCGGTTGAGATATAGTCTATCATTGATCTGGTACCCCTACCTTCCCATGTGTAGCGGTGAATAAATAGCCTTATGCTTGAAGAATTTATTCGTAACTGCTAAACCCATACTAGCACAGAAGTCCAGCAAACGTTTCCCATTCCCATTAGCTTCCATATCTTCCCCGCATTTACCAATCAGCCTTTCGTATCCTTAAGATCTAATTCCAACTCTCGCATTGAAAACACCCTTTAGCGCTATATTATCCTTGCTGTTGATCCTGACTACGGTGTCACTCAATGCTTCATAAAACTTGTCAATTTCAACCTCATCTGCACACTCACATGGCGAATACACTGACAAGTGAGACAACTCTCGTCCTAATTCCTCCAAATGCCAAAACTACCCACATCATTCGCTCGTTTACGTGCCTAATAGAAACTATGTGTCGTACAATAGTATTCCCGATGTACAACCCTACCCCAGACACTGCCCTTCCCTTTTTAACACCCGTCAAGTACACTTTATAACTTACTATCTCTTCCTCGTTTTCTCCCCTTTACCCGAATTTCACTTACTCCTAGCATATCCAGATGCATCCTCTTTGCTGGCTTAGCCAGTTCTGCTTTCCTTTTTCCATGAGCCCCATTAATATTGATAGCTCCCCATCGAATTCCACTTCGTTCGCCAAGTTGTTTCCAAGGAGTCCCTCGCCTGTCAAATTGGAATGGGAATCCGTTACTCCCATCTGTCCGAGGCTGGCTTAAAATTTTCTGAGCTTGGTAAATTAATTAATCAGGATGCTACCCTAGTTGCACATAGTCAAGATGAGGATCTCTCCTCTAACGGGTTAGGGGCCACCAGTGGATTGTATAGCCCTAGCCGCCTGAGCACAAGCAAGGTCATGAATCAGAATATGTCCGACATGCCCGCTCCCATTCCGTAGCAACTGGTATCCCGACACTCCGAACCACTTACTGGGCCACTCAGACGTAGTCCATTGTTCACGAACTCGGACGTGACTACAGTAACCCACACCATGAACCATCGGTCTTTGATGTTTGGGAACAAAAAGAATAATTGTAAAATATCGTGCTTAACATGGTGCGCCAGTGAAAATGTGTACGTGACTGCTGATACTGGCAGTGTGCTTCAAGCTAGGCGCAGGTTTTCCATACCTCCTCCCACATTTCACCGCTTTCTCCTGACCATAACTGCGTGGGGAGGCGTAGAAACTAATCTAGTATCTCCAGACAGATATTTTAGTAACATAGAATGGCATATTTATTATAAGGGCCAAACCAATCAGCTGTACGTGATGCGTGTGAAATGTCAATGAATAAGTCCTGCGCCAAAATATCTCCTTCCGATTACCATAAAATTAAACGTGTCTTGTCGTCTTAGCATTGCTCGAAGCGTTGTCTCCCGGTACCACGGACTCGTTCTTCGAAGTGTCACACAAAGAAATTATGTAAATACATTTGTGAATAATCAAGCTTTATCTTCATATTGTGATCTTTCCTACCTTTAAAGACATCACTCAAACATATTCGTCTACTGATGTCATTCCACGCCATCTCTCCACTGATAGCTCGGAACATACCACTTAGTCGAGCAGCTCGTCTCCTTTCTCCCAAGTCTTCCCAACCTGACGCTTCACTGTGGATCTCTGCCTCAAGATAGGAAGAGTGCATATATAGTTCCGATTGTTAAGAAAGTGGACAACTCGTTCCTTGATAAACTATCGGCTGGTGTCTCACAATCCCGCCTATGTAAATGTATGGAACGACTGGTAGTCTCTAATATACGGGAATACTTCCGAGAAGGTAATCTGCTAAGTGAAGCAACACGGTTTTCTTCCAGGAAGATCATGTAATACTTTATTAACAAAGGTCATTGATAAGTGACAGTTCTCCGTGGAGAAATTAAAAATTGTTCAGGTAGATTGCGTGGCCTTGGACTGGGTTAAAGCCTTTGACCAAATCCCCCATGAACGAATTTTGCTGAAATTAAAACGGATGAATATCAGGGGAAGTGTACTGGCATGGTTGCGGTCATTTCTCGAGGGTCAAACTCAACTTTCAGAAGTAATCCTGTATCACAGAAACCTAATTATCCAACACCAAAAACAGATTTAGACATGTTGATACGTAATCCATACGTCCCTAGGCTTTTCAATAAAGTTTTCAGGTGCTCCTCATGTTCTCTATTATATGACGATGCAATTAAGGTGTCGTCCAAATAAGGAAATACAAAATGGAGCCCACGGCATACTTCATTAATTAATATCTGAAAAGTAGGTGTACTTCTGTGTCGAAAGCTCATTACATTAAAATCGTAGAGACCAAATGGGGTTATAATAGCAGTGTTCGATTAATCCTCTTCTGCAGTTGGAATATGGAAATACTGTAGGCCTTATATAAGTCAATGTTTGAGAAAATCTCTTGTTCTTGAGAATGTATTGGAAATACTCTATTCTAGGCACCGCGTATTGGTCTGGCAGTGTTCGTTTGGTCTTTCATAATCCCTGCTAGGACGCGCGTTACCTGTTTTCTAGCTCACCATGTGGAGTGGACTGGACCGTTGTGATTTAGGAGGTCTAACAATACAATTTTCCAACATGAATTTAAATTCTGGCTTGGCAATTTTCCAACATGAATTTAAATTCTTGCTTGGCAATTTTTAAACGTTTTGGATCTACGGGGCGAGCTTTACTAAACACCGGTAGGCCATTAGTCGCTATGAAATGCTTTACATCGTGCTATAGGTTAGAATTGGTTTTGTAATTGCACGATACTGAGTCAATAGGTGAGAAAATATTGAGTGTTTACTCACAGTACTGATGTTCATTTCGTCCGAGATTGCTGTCAAATCCCCTTTAACATAATATTGGGTAAGACAATCTATTCACTTCCGGTTACTAATGCCAACTAGCAATTTGACTTTATTTAAAACATAAGCACCTATAATAGCGTAATTAGTTTTTGCAACTACGAATGTCTATTCTAGCAAAACACCGAAGCCCTAAGTCACGGTTTCAAACAATATGTAGGGATTTCAGTACCTTTAGCAGTATACAACTTGTAAGTATTGTCTATTTTATCATTTTCCCGCTTGGGAACTATCAAGACATCAGCCCCACTATTGATTAAATAGCGCAAAACCGTTTTTCAGTCCTTGATAAATAGTCGGTATTTGCGGCAATTTATTTCGTTTTGAGCAGCAGAGCTTGCTGCTATCTGTACTGCTTGTCGGACATTTCCTGATTCACCCAA
This sequence comes from Anabrus simplex, assembly GCF_040414725.1. Classification (NCBI taxonomy): domain Eukaryota; kingdom Metazoa; phylum Arthropoda; class Insecta; order Orthoptera; family Tettigoniidae; genus Anabrus; species Anabrus simplex. The sequence goes on from NC_090266.1 coordinate 1,040,348,042, forward strand.
CTGCAGTGCTGTATACATTTCTCAGGGTCACGTTTCTTTCCGAACCTGAAGTGAAAGTAGCAATACTTCACTTTCGGATTGAATTTCCTTCCCGAATTATGACGATTTAAACTGCGATATCTGGGACTGGGGTTTCGAGATCGGTAACGGTGTCCAGTACACAGCGCAGCAATTTGTTGTTCTAACGCAGAAATATTGTTGATGACGTAGCTCATTCTCATTTCATTAGAGTGCTCCTTGACCTTATTGGAACTGCTACTCCCGGAATAAATTTCGGAACGGGGATTCATCTCAACAAACTTATCAGCCATCACTGCTATATTTTTCAAAAGCTTCCTTGCTAACAATGTCCGGCTCCATGGCTAAATGGTTAGCATGCAGGCCTTTGGTCACAGGGTCTCCGGGTTCGATTCCTGGCAGGGTCGGGAATTTTAACCATAATCGGTTGTTTCCGCTGGCACGGGGGCCGGGTGTATTAGTCGTTTTCACCATAATTCCATCCGCATCACGACGCGCAAGCAACCTATGGGAGTCAAATAAAAAGACCTGCATCTGGCGAGCCGAACTTGTCCTCAGACATGCCCAGCACTAAAAGCCGTATGCCATTTCATCGCTAACAATCAAAATTCCTTGAATAATATCTGGTAGTTTCTCAAGCCACAAGGTCATCAGAACTTTATCTGAAATATCTTCTCCCGCTAGTGCTTTCATTTTTCCTAGTAACTGACTCCGTTTCAAGTCGCCCAATTTGATACCTTAACAGATTAATACGCTTATCATCACTTTCCTTGACTATAACTAGAATGCGTCCTTTGGCCAATGTATATGTATCCTTTTCACCACATTTAACAATATCCCAAATAGTTTCGATATACTCGGTTCCAGTTGGGATACTAGGTAATTAAATTTGTTTCCTCTGTCAAGATTTGATTAATTGAAAACTGTGCCTCTAATTGGTAGAACCGTATTTCCGGCTTCTCACTCCAGAATGGTCGTATTTAATACTCACTTTATTAGCCTCTAACCTTGTATCCTTCAACTCGTTTCCTTCCTGCATTTTTATCACGTCAGGGTCACCAATTGAAGTGGTTAGGTTTGAATAACTCCACTGTTTGGTCTTTATACTATATTTCAAGATATATACTCGTCGCAATAGTCATCACAACTAACTAATAACTGACAACCGGCTGAACATTACATACCACCATCGATTATATGACACATGAGAAAACAACTCAATAACGTTAACTATCGATACTCAAATTCACAGTCGAAAATTTACAAGATTGTCAAAACAATATCTCCCTTTCTTGGTGGCCACTATATTTCTTCATTTTCTTCTCCCAAAATAGGGGTACGTGGGGACATGTCTTCTTGTGACAAGTATACTATTTACAACTTTACGAAGACCGAAGTAAATTGATGTGTAACTATGAATACAGTAGAAATAACCTACCGCTCATTAATTTCAGTACATCTAATAATTTACATCTAATTCCCTGTAGATACGGTATAATACCATGGTTACGCTTGAGTAAGCAGTGGAATAGTAAAACACTTGTAAACAAGTCAGGCTTATGTGTGCGTTTTCATCTAGATGCAATATTACCTCAAAAGAATGTTGTGTACATAAACATTAGATACCTGTACTAGTATGTTTGTTTACCTAGTTGACGACTGAAGGCTCATTCGATGCACCTCTGTTGTTACCTGTAGTGTTGTGATGTCAGCAGTGCACTTCAAGCATTGCTAAGGTACATACTATTTGTTTCTTGCATTTCAGTTTCTTAGTGACAGTCGACAATGTGTACCGTACATCGTTATAATAACTCCATGAATGGAGATACCCATAGAAGAACGTGCTGTAACTGTTTTACTCAGACAAGCAGGTTTATCAATTCGCCAAATCGCGAAACAATATAGCGTGTCTGTAGGGGGACTGCAGTACATCCTTCACCGCCAGACGACAACAGCCGTGGTAAGAACAGACCACAACCACGATAAACTCGCAAAACATCTATAAGTGATGATAAATTCATCAGAATTACTAGTAACAGAAATAGGTTCGAAACAGCGCCATATATTCGCACAGAATCGGTAGAAATGAACAAGAAAAAGAAAAATCTGTTGCAATTGTAAAAAGGAGACTAATTGAAGTCGGTTTGAAAGGATATGTGGCAGCCCAAAAATGTACGTGTGAAACCCATAATTAAAAATAAGATACTCGAAATGGTTAGAAAACATCGTCATTGGACACATGAAGAGTGGAAAAAGAAACACGTGTTATTCACAGACGAATCGAAGTTCAAGAGTTTTGGAACCGGAAGGAGGATATTTGTTCGCCAATATGAAGGAAAATAGGTGGCCCAGTAGTGCGTTATACCCACAGTTAAACACGGTGGAGGTTCTATTATAGGTTCGGGGTGTTCTACAGGAGATAGAGTAGGAGACATTGTGAAAATAGAAGGATGACTTGATCAGAAGCACTACTATCATATACTTCCGTAACATATTATACCATGTGGATTACGCTTAACTGGGAAATGGTTCACATTACAACAAAATAATGGCCCAAATCATCGGTCAGCGTTCTGTAAAAAGTAGCCTACATTTCATAAAAACAGAAAGTAGTGAAAGATATTGTTTGGCCGTCCTAAAGCCCGGATTGTAATCCCATTGAAATGATCTGGGATGAAGTGGATAGATGTATCAGGGAAGTTCATATATCCAGCAAGTTACATCTTTGGAATGTTGTTAAGGATGTGTTGAATCAAGACTGACTACAGTATATCAGACCTTAATGCAGCTATCGATATTAGCTAAAATGGCACCGCGTTCGGTTTGTTCAAATGTAAACATGAGCACGTGCGAAGCATCAGTTTAGTTCTTTCTGTTGGTTTGGTTTGATTAGGAAACGTTAGTGTAGTGATGATTTTTATTGAAATTTGGTTTTAAAATTAATGATATATTATGCCGTGTCGATCGTATTGTGTGCCTGGATGTTTTTTATATTAAATCAGATTAACTGACATACAGATCAAGTATACACGTCGTGATGATTTCGCAGTTACAAATGATTCGTTGGGGTGCATTAAAATATTCGAGGATAAATTTGTCATTAGAGGGGTTGTTTTCCGTGTACTTGATGGGCTATATTTCCCGGGTATGGCCAAAACTCCGTGTTGTGCCTATCCTAGTACATTTCACAATTACTATACCTTTTGATGTTTTTAAAAGTGAGGATATAACAAGGGATAAAACTATTTATTTCATCAGTGAAAGAAGATTATATTCTCTTTGTTAAATTAGAGGACAAGGTATCAACTGATAAACCGCCAATTACAGTAAGTACTTATGTGGCCAACTATTTGGGTGTTGAATGTGCTTTATACGAAAATGCGTATGCCACCGGAGAAATTCAAATCGATACTCCTATTGCGAGACATCGATGATCTGAAGTGTAATAGATGGAGTAGAACAGTTAGGTGAACTTTTATTAGAATGTTATTGTTATGAGAGAATTGAAATTCGTAATGGGGTTATGTTCCTAATAAATTTCTTGAACGAGGTAGGCTATTATATTTACTTTAAAAGCGTATGGTAATAGAAAGGTCATTCAAAGAAATGTATTTCTAAAACAACTATTGATTTACTGAAAGAAGAATTACGGACTGAAATAATTTTAAAATGGTGCCTCCTACTATATCTACACCAGTTCGATAAATTTGCAACTTCTTTTAAATCATTAAAAGGAGACTGGGTAAAAATGATAGGTAATCTGCCACCTGGACGACATCCCTAAATTCAGATCATTGGTGACTGATTTATTGAACTGAAACTGCCATTCTTTGAAACGCATCAGATATTTTCTAGGACTGTTATTTTAGAATACGATCCTATCTTACCTATTTCCTGGACCATACTAGTTCATAGAAAAGACTTATGTTTTGAATTTCCGGCATTATGCTTGTCTAAACATACGTCTATTACCTCTAAGTAAAACATTCCTGAATGAAAATAGTACCTAAATTGAGAATCAGAAATACAGTATGTGTACTGTCGTACACACGATGAAAAGTATTGAGTACGGCAGGAAATTAAGTATATGTCGGTTTTCATTTCTTCAATGTCATATCCATGAAATAACATATTATTGACCTTCCCTGCTATATTTTTCAACTGATTGGCGTTTTAATGCATGAGACTGAGAGAATTTTGGTGATAAATTTAGTGATCAATATAGCTGATGTATAAATGTCATTAGTGCCCAGATATGTTTCTTGTAACTAAGACTCTGAGTTACATGGCTCTATTGTCGACGTTTAGTTTAAAATGATGTATATTTTCAGATGGATCTCCTATTGTTATTTTATATTATATTATTTGTTAATTTACCTTAACAGGACATATTTAAATTTATACGTTATTATTGACAAGTTAGCAATTCAATACGATAATCAGAAGGTTATGTTTATGTATCAGAGGTTTGTTAATTTCAACCGATGCGTCGGCAATGTTGATTTTGTATTAAGGTCGGATACTTTTGTAGATGTCTTGGTGGAATCATTTAGACTCAAAATACCTACAAGAACTGATTGACCGCATGCAGTAGTGGCGATTGGGAATTAGAAGTGGTGGACAAAAAATATACAGACAACAAAATGTACCCGGGTTTATCGAATAGAGTGGGCGGGGAGGGAGGCGTTTATATACATCAAAAATGAAAAATGCTACAGAGGGGTAGATTTTTTATGCTCTTTAAGCGAATTTCGACAGAGAAATAAAGGTTTACCAACTTAAGTGCGGAATTATGTTTCTTTTGGAAATTTGATTCCATGAACTACAATTAAATTTTTACCAAAGGAACAATAATTACACATGTATTACAATTAACTAGAAGTACGGTGTGTTTATACAATTTAAAATCATTTAGTATTAGACTACACACTAAGGAACTAAGACACTAAATATACAGCCACAATGACGAATGCGCGTGGCAAGAGTGTGAATAATACCTCAGTGTCTATGACCTTCGCAAAAAAAAAAATACTCTTGCTACCCTTCTTCACAGCACATGCAAAGGTGTCCACTACTTGCTGCGGCGCTATACAAATCGGTTAGCCGCGACAAACGACAATTTTTTGCGTATTTCCGCTATTAACTTTGTAAATATTTAAAGAAAATAAGACAGAATTAGCTGATAAGAAAACAAGGCTTGTACAAATTGCTCTCTTAAAATTTAATTAATAGTTTCAGTTGGCTAAAATGGAATAAAAATGTAATGTTTTCTCCACAAAAGTGGGGGAGGGGTGACTGCCCCCTTCGCCGCACTTAATCACCGCTACTGAGCGCATGCCTTGAATTTGTGAAGCAGTCATTCAATCCAAGGGAGGATACTTTGATGGAAGTAAAATATAATTAGTCTGTCTATATTATATAATACGTTAATATTACATAATTATATTTTTGGAGAAATGAATTGTGTTTTATGTTCACATCTGCAATAGCAGATAACAGTCATGGAGTACTAAAATTAATAAACAGTATGGTTTTAATTAACTACATATATTACAATAAATAACTCAAATACATCAATTACAACGTAAAATTCCTGAAAATAAATCGCAACACCCAGGCATAAACAAACAAGGCGGCTGCCATATTGGATCATAGACGTCAGGCTTTCACAGACTATACACTCATAATGGACGGGTAAACTCGCAAACATTATCTATGACAGTGCCACCAGATGACATGAGAGGGAATTTTAAACATTCTACCTGATTTGTAGAGCAAGCCAGCACCTCACTGCGTAACTACACCACTTAAAAGAGGTGCTGTTCGAATCGGCATCCTGGCATTTTGTTTTTACAGAATTTAAGTGCCGATGCATTAGCATCTTGGCACTGTAAGTGTTAAACAACTGTAACGTGTTTTGGAACTGATATGTTTGTCTTAAAACATTGGTAGAAATCTTGTGTCCGTAAACATTAGTTACAAGTGTGATTATGTGGCTGGCCTTAAGGCTCAATTTAATTTTCCTATCATTTCATCGTACTGTGTCTTAGATTTCTGTACTGCTGTGCTCTTAATTCATATAATTTACGTTGAGCGCCAATCGATAGGTGATGTTCATCATACTTTGGCACAATCTAGCGGTTAGTCGCGCAACTAAGCAAAACGTTCATCTAACGAGTTCATACTAGCTGTTTATAAAATGGAGTGACTTTCGGTTCTTTTTGCCTCCGTGCGTAGAGTAGCGTCACGTTCTCTGAGGAGCTCCAAGTTTCTTTCATTTGATTAAGAAAATGTGGGAGATAGGAGTGTTTGTAGATCCAGGGTGATAAAATTACCACTCTAGGACGATATGCCTTAAATATATTTTTGGAAGGAATTTTTAAATTCCTGTGTAGACTTTAATTGGAAGTATTGTCGTCAGTCCTTTCCTTGGAGCTTGGATGGATTCATCATAAATTCAAGTAAGCTGAACATCTTGTTCTACCTGGAATTTTTGTGACTATTGTGACTATTTATTGTGTACGGTGAACAACATGAAAATCCTAAATTATTCTGGAGCTACATGACCTCTATAAACAAAAAAATGGTAGACTGAAAACCGTATTAATTTATTTAAAATAGATCGCGACTTTTGGAATATTCACTTGTCATTAGAAATTCAATATGGGCTTCACTTAATTGTAATTACATGTACATAAGGAAGTGTCTATTTGATGAAAGTGAAGTTGATACTTGGGATTTAAGGAATGATTAAATCTCGTCCGTATTATTTTAGCAATATGTCGTCGAGAATAGTTACAGTACCTTTAAAATACCAGGGTTTTTTACAGATATTAGATTGGAGATTATAGTAAAATTTTCCTTTGATATTTGCAGATGTTCTCCAATATGTAGTCCATTGCTGAAGACTCTCTTTTTTAATTAGAGAGAGACAGTCATTATAAATCGAATTGCAATATTAATTTGTATGCCATCTCCAGAAACAGCCACCTTTGTCAGTTGATCAGATGTTATGTTGTCCACAGTACCAGGATGACTAGGAATCCATAAAGGGTAATGTACAAGGTATGTGTAATTTTTCTCCAAATCAAATAATAGCTTTTAACATTATAAAGATACCAAATTCCTGGAATATTGGTTTATTGAAGTGAATACAGTGCACTTAAAGAATCAGTGAATATTGCTACCTTATTAGGTTGAAAATATTTTGGGCCGATTGCAGGAATATTGTTTAGATGGTGTCTACGGTTAAAAAAAGTGTCTAAGTATGGCTGCCGCATTGCAGAGACGTCATTTATCACTTAGACACTGTGTAAAGTCGATGTTCAAGACGCCATGTATAAACACTGCCGAGAGCACTGTTTGACCTCAAAATAGGAGCGAATCGCAGTCGCTTATTGTTTACTATGGAGCATGTAAATTATATCGGAATGTTGAGACTGTTCAGGAGAGAAATGTTAGTCAGACGGTCTCCTGTACGTCGCCTGCTACGAGATCGGAGCAATCCTTTTGAGATGTACGGGAGGCACAATTTAAAACAGGATTTCGCTTTTCAGAGGAAACTGTAAGGGAACTGTTGCGCAACGTGGGGAATAAATCAAGCATGACACACGAGGTAGCCCATTACCTGTCAACCTGCAGCTCCTTCTGACTTTACAATTCTTGGCAACCAATGCATTTTATACTATGAGCGGTGATGCGGTAAATGTCAACGCAGCGACTGTGTGCTGGACAGTGGATCTTGTTGTAACCGCCAGCAATAGTTTGAGGAGATTTATCAACTTCCATAATAACGATGAGCTACCTGCTATCAGGAATGATTTCGCTGTCCTTTCCAGGTGAATAGGTCTAATCTTCTTTCTGTGGATTGAACGTAATGATCATCTCTGTAATGTGTAAGCTCATAAACGCGTTATCCATTTACACCCTGGAAAATAATTGTTATTATTTCTAAGGATAACTTTCCCGGAATAATAGGTGCCATTGACTGTACACATGTCAGAATAACTTGTCCCGATCGTCAGAGAGCTGCCACGTACATCAACCGGAAGGGATTCCATTCTATTAACTGCCGAGTATATTCACATAACACTGACGCAAAACAGCACTTATTTTTCTGTAATGGCTGTTATTGTGCTCATCCTAACGACAATACTCTTATTAAAGCTACACTTCATTATATGGCATGCACAATAGTGGACATACATACGGTATAACGAGTTCATGTTAACGCACCTTTACAACACGTAGCAACAACAACTACTACTACTAATACCAATACTCCTATTACACTTGAAACCTACTTACATACAGCGGTTTTTATTTCATTGCAGGTGATATGTGACACTAAGGTGAGAATAAGGAGTGCTGTTGCTCGTTGGCCTAGCTCAACTCATGATAGCAGAATATTTCGAAATTCTACTATTCACGACCGCCTGGAAAGGGGAGATGTTAGGGGACACCTTGTCGGAGATTCTGGCTACGCTTGTAAGAAATACTTACTCACTCCGATTCTGAACCCAAGGAGTGCAGCTGATACTCGTTAAAATCGAGCTCATGTTCTGGCCAGAAATGTATTGGAAAGAACTTTCGGTTCGTGGAAAAGAATATTTCCCTGTCTTGCACAGGGTCTGCGAACAGAAGTTCGAAAAACCCTGAAAATCATCGCGGCGACTGCTGTGTTACCAAACCTCGCTGTGCAGCGCGGTGAACTTGACCTGGAAGCAGACTTACTAGATGATGAAGTGCCTGTTTATCCAGTAAGAGACGATGTGACAAGAAACGGATATCGTCAGCTCATAATTGATAATTACTTCACCCGATAGAAATCATGCTAAGATAAGATCACCGCAAGTGAAATCAAAATATACCATTTATTCATTAATTATTATTGAATATGATTATCAATTAATTGAATTATACCACTCCGACAAGTCATGACGTTTTTTCCATTTCCTGTTCAATGAAATAAATGTCTAACAGTGCCTTCCATTCTTCAAATCAAATCAAATCAAAATCTCTTTATTTGCAAATGAGGTGTCTACCTCGGTGGCAAATGGTACACTAAAATACATTATTGTCAAGCACTAAATTTTAAATTAACAAGAGACGAAGAAAATGTTCCTAGAATACAATATTATACAATTTACGCTAATATTTTTTTCTATTAAACACACACATCATCCTTAGTAAATTTATATTTTTAAAAAAATTCTACTTATAATATCTCCTGTACTTACAAACATAGTCAACTCATATACAGTATGCGAAATTACTTCTAATAATACTATACAACTGGTATAAGATTAACATTAACATTGTATTTATTTACATAATTTGTATTTTACCCATTTTGGAATCTAAGTAGCATAACGACCTGCTGCGTCTTAACCAGAGCCCTTTTTGCACCACTTTTCAGAGTTCCTGAAGGGCCTTCACAGCTACCGTAGCGGTCCCAGGGCCCTCGAAGTCCCCACTGTACTTCACCCCTACAGGCAGTCCCCTACTTGGGCTGTCCAAACTCCTTAGACCAGGGGATGGAATTAATTTAATCGCACACATTTCATATTTACAATATCCTGCACTGGTCGAATGCCCTCTAACATTTCATTTATTTTCTCTGTTGCTGTTTATTCTCTTCTTGAATATCTGTACAGATTTTGGAAAAGGACTAAACACTGCCCCTGGTAAACTGTTCCACTCTTTCACCCCTTTCCCAATGAATAAATTTACCCCAATCGCCTCGGCTAAAATTCCTTCTAATTTTGTACTTGTGGTCAGTTCTGCCAATATAATTATTTTCCAACCGAAGCCTCTCACGGATTTCTCTCCATGCTTCTTCTCCTGTATAGGCTCTATATAATCCTATAAGTCTAGTTTTCTCCCTTCTCTTACTTAAAGTTTCCCACCCAAGTTCCTTTAACATTTCTGATACACTACTCTTTCTCCTGAAATCCCCTGTTACAAATCTTGCTGCTTTCCTCTGCACACCATCTAGTTCTTTTATTAGGTATTCTTGGTGAGGATCCCGAACACTGTTTGCATATTCCAATAATGGACGAACCATACTTAAGTACCTTTTTTCTTTTAATTCTTTGTTGCATTCTTTACGTAGCCTCATTATGACATGTAACGATCTGTATGCTTTCCCAACAATGTCATCAACATGACCCTTCCAGTGCAAATTACTTTCAAATCTCATAACTAAGTATTTGCACTTGCCATCTTTTGGGATAACTACCTCATCCAAAGTATATTCAAATTCAGTTTTAAAGCTCCTGTTTGTAAATGTTGTAACAGTTGATTTACCTCCATTAACCTTCATATTATTTTCTTCAACCCAATGTTGGATACTCTCAAGGTCCCTTTGTAATTCTGAACAATCCTCAATGTTATTTATTTTCCTATAAACAATTATGTCATCTGCATACAATCTTATTTTCGATGTTATATTGTTCCCTAAATCATTTGCGTATATTAAGAAAAGTAACGGACCGTTTATACTACCCTGTGTAATTCCCTTCCAAACTTTCTCTTCCTGTGATATATTATTTCCTACTTTGACTTTCTGAACCCTTGATTTAGAAATGTTCTTATCCAACGTATAACCCTTACATCCAATCCTATTCCCTCCAATTTCTTTAATAATATACCATGTTCCACTCTATCAAAGGCTTTGGAAAGATCTATGGCTATGCAATCTAACTGGCCTCCTGAATCCAACTGATCTGATATGTCCTGCTGAAATCCCACCAGTTGTGCCTCACAAGAAAATTTCTTTCTAAATCCATACTGGCTCCTCATGAACCAATTTTTATCATCACATATCCCTCTGATGTACTTTGCTATTAAACTCTCCAGTATTTTACAAACTATACTGGTCAGGCTGATTGGTCTGTAGTTCTATGGTTTCCTTTTATTACCCTTTCCTTTATAAATTGGTATTATTATGGATTCCTTCCATTCCTTTGGTATTACACTATTATTTATGACATAGTCAAAGAGAAAATTTTAATAAAGCACTATGTACCACCCCATTGTCTTTAATACCTCCCCAGTAATTTGATCACTTCCTGCTGCTTTTCCTTGCTGAAGCAGTTGAATTTCTCTGAAAATATCTTCATTTGTGAATGAGAAGCTTCTTGTTTCCCTATGTGTCTCTCCCTCTCTATCTTCTGTTACGGTTTCCAACTCCTGACAATCTTCTACTGAATCTCTGAATTCCCTACTAAATAGATTTGCTTTCTCTGTATCTGTTAAATAGTGTTCACCCCTTCTCCCACCATTGTAGGAATTTGGATTCCTTTCCTTTTTTTGATTCCTAATATATGAATACAGCTTTTTCCATTTCCATTTGTGGTCATTACTCTCTTGAAGTATGTCATTCATATAATTCTCTTTTGCTTCCTTTTTCACTCTATTCAGTTCCCACATTAGCTGTTTTCTAGTTTCTCTATTCTCCCTACACTCTTTGATTTTTCTGTTCACTATTCTCCATTTTCTTCTTAGTTTTCTTATTTCCCTTGTATAATAAACAAGGTCTGAGGTCATTTTAGCCTTCTTAACAGGTACAAATCTCTTCCCTCCTTTCCAAATGATTCCTTTAAATTTAGCCCAAAGTGTATCCACATTAATCCCTTCACTTATCCAACAACTGAATTGTGATTTAGGGAAAGTCCCAAATTCATCAACTTTAGTTTTTCTGTATAATTTCTTGTCTTGTGTGACCCTCTTATTAAGCATTTTCGGTACGAGTCCTACATCCATTATTACAGCCTTATGGTCACATATTCCTTCAATTACCTCAGTTTTATCAACAATTTCCCATGGTTTAACCAAGAATAAATCTAGCAGGTTATTGAGACGAGTCGGTTCTTGTACTACTTGTGTAAATCCTCCCTCCCAAATTAACTTATTTGCCAGTTTCTGTTCATGGGCTTCACTTGCAGCTCCATTCCATTCAACTTCAGGCAAGTTTAGATCTTTCCCAATTATTACCATATCATTTTTGTTTTTATGAGTATAATCTATTATTTTTTCAAATATTTCCAGGTCTCTTTCCTCTCTTCCAGGCCTATATGTTCCTATAACTCCCACCTCCTTCATATTATCACAAACTAATTTTATCCCTAATATTTCATCCCTTTCATCAGTAAACCATTCATGTGAACAATAAGTTTCCTTCACCAGAATAAATCCCTTATAAATCCAACACACGCAACTGTTTCTTGTGGATTTCTTGCATCATTTTCACCGCCTCGTCCTCTTCACCTTCCTCGTGTCGCCTTTTCCTGGACGTGGCACTGGAAGTACACGACAACATAGACCATGTTTAGAGGTTATACTGTACTTTTTCTAAAAAAAACTGAGGTTATATTCAGTAGAGAACAGCAATTAATTCTGACCACAACTTACCTTGGAGTCTGTGGTGAAGATCTTTCCCCAGTGAATTCGATCAAGTCCTCCTTTCCCACCTCCTTAACTTCGGCGTCAGGATGGTAACATCTCTCCAACTCACTGGCTAAGCAGCCACAGCTGAGCGGTAAAACCTTCCGCAGAGATCTGTTTTCATACGGAGCAAATAAAATTTTAGTCAAGCAATGTATTTACAATAAAATGCATTTCCTACATCAAGAGTAATGATTATATAACAGTATCCATTATACGTACGTAAGCGAACTCTCCCTCATCATCATATGGATTTTCAAGAGGTTCGCCTGAATCACCTAATACCATCAGCACATACTCCTCTAAAGGACTTACTTAATGGGCTCGATGGAGGCCCACCTCCTGTTGTTTTGGATTTTTTCTTTTACAATCCAAGCTGTTTTTAGCCTGGACTTTCAGCCTCCGCCACAGTCCTGTAAATATACCCCAACACATTTTAGTGAATGCCTATTGAGTCAGCTTTTGCCTTTATTTTGATTCAACATAATTAGTTTTCCAATATAGAACATCTTATTTCCCACTGAAATAAATTAAAAAACCCAAAATTAACTTGGAACTTACCCAATACTGTCTTGCGGTCACGTGGGGGGTTCTGAGGAAAACTGATGTTGAAAGCCCTTCAAGATGGCGGATCCAATTCAGTCGCGTGTGTGTGGCTTGTGCAACTCTAGCATAAAATCCGAAGATGACTACATAATATGTGACGGAAAGTGTCGTAGAAGACATCATAGAGTGTGTGTAAAAATCAATAAGAAAGATTTCAGGAAACTTATTGATGATAAGTCGAAACATTGGTACTGTGGTAGGTGTGACGATACGGCATGTCTTAGTAATGAGACTGAGTGTGTGCCTAACGTTAGTGAAATAGATGACGTGATTAGAGATATTCATAAAAGGCTTTCAAAACTTGAGGCAATAGAAACGGAGCAGGGCGAGATTCAAAAGGCTGTGTCATTTTGTGCGGACTCGTTCGACGAGGTAAACGATTCTCTTCGAAAAATTACGGAAGATTTCAAGATGGCGATGTCTGAAATCGCAATGTTAAAGTGCAAGCTAAATGATCTTGAGAAAGAACGTGAAATAACACAAGCAGAGGTGGTAAAACTAAAGATAGAAAACCAAGAATTGCAACAATATGTTCGAAGATATAATTTGGAAATCCACGGCCTGCCACAAGTTCAGAATGAAAATCCACTTACAATAGTGAAATGCCTCGGTAAAGCATTCGATGTCGAAGTGGCCAATAGTGATATCGATGCATGTCACAGACTACCCTCCAGAAAGCCTGAATTCCCACCACCTCTCCTTGTGAAATTTTGTAGCCGCCTCAAGAAAGAAGAATTTCTTTCAGCCAAGAAGATGAAAAACATCAAGTCAAGTGAGGTAGGCATTCAGGCTGGCCCTAGAACTGTTTACATAAACGAACACCTGACCAAAGGACAATTATACGAGCTGTCCTAATAAATACAATACAACATTAAAGGGCACAAACAAACCTAGGAAAATTCCGTGGGTTACTAATGATCTTCTTACCCTTATAAAGAGACGAGACTGCTTGCATCCAAAACTCAAACATCCTACTCACAAGAATAACTTGCTTCTGAGACAAGAATACTGCAGGTGTAGAAATACAGTAACTAACTTGAAAAGAAGACTCAAACATGACTACTACTCAAATCTTTTCAAATCTCATAATAACAATCCAAAACAGACATGGAAATTAATGAACGAAATCATTCATAATAAAAAAGTAACGAATGTCTCGTGTACCACGCTTGAAAATGAAGGCAAAGTAATAACTGATAAACAGGTTCTGTGTGACTCATTCAACTCCTTTTTTATAGACATTGCCAAAAACCTAGCTCTAAGTATTCCTGGACATAATACTGTGAATTTCAGTTAATTTACTAGTATTGAATCCCTTTACCTGTACCCAACGGATGTAGCAGAAGTAAAGTCAATCACATCTAACCTTAAAAGTATGAATAGCTGCGGAATAGATGACATTACTACCTCACAATTAAAAAAAGCAAAGGACCCTATAATAGGATTACTCGTAGAGATCATTAACGAGTCCCTGACTACCGACATAATACCCAATAAACTAAAGAAAGCTAAAGTGATCCCTGTGTTTAAGGGAGGGAATAGACTAAATCGAAATGATTATAGGCCAATCTCGATTTTTTCAATTGTTTCCAAAATTATGGAAACTGTTGTGAAGAAAAGACTTTTGGCTTTTCCAAACAAAAAGAATTTCTTCTATAAGGGGCAATATGGATTCAGGGAGAGGTCTAGTACCGAAGTAGCTACTGTTGATCTCATTACAATGTTACAATCCACTGTAAATAACAACAACATTGCAGCAGGCTTATTTATTGATCTTACCAAAGCTTTTGATACTGTTGATCATAGTATTCTTTTAAGAAAATTAGAAAAGGCTGGAATTCGTGGCCTTGCGCTAAATTGGTTTCGAAATTACTTAACAGGACGAAAGCAACTTGTTACCGTGAATAATTACTCAAGCTCTACCAAGTATGTAATCAATTGTGTCCCACAAGGTTCCATACTAGGTCCTATTATATTTCTCATTTATATCAATGATATTTCTTCATGTAATCTAAATGGCTATATCACATTATACGCTGATGACACCAATATCTTCTATACGGGCAAGAGTAAGGACACAGTTTTAGAAAACATGCAGCAGAACATACTCACTCTCTTACACTGGTACCACTGTAACAAATTGGCAGTGAATCTGCAGAAAACTAAATACATACCTTTTTCAAAACAAAGCGTCGTTCACTCAAATAGTGATAAATTACTAATAAATGATACGGAAATAGAAAAAGTAAATAAAGTGAAATATCTTGGATTAATTATTGATGAGAACCTGAACTGGAATGACCATGTTGATTACATTACTAAGAAAATCGCCCCAGTTGCTGGGTTACTAAAAAGACTTAGATATTTAATCCCTAAACACCTCCTCCTACAAATTTATTATTCACTAGTACATAGCCACTTGCAGTACTTATGTGTAATTTGGTCACATTGTATAAAGTCTTCCCTGAATGAACTAATGGTGATACAGAACAGGGCAATAAGGAACATATTTAACTTACCATTATACACCCCTGTAAAAGACCTATACACTCAGACCAAAATTCCACCTCTCAGCATAATTACAGAGCTTAATTCTGTCTTACTAATGTATCAAATAAAAAGAAACATAATATTTCACAACACTGCTTTAATAACCAATTCACACAACCACAGGTATCAAACTAGACATGCAGATGACTTGGCCTTGTATCACATCCACTCTTCTAAGTATGGGAAGAACAGTTGTAAATTCTCAGCAATTCAAGCATACAACAAACTTCCTGCTGATGTAAAAATTGCCTCTACATTAATAAATTTCAAACGAAAGGCAAAGGAAAATTCATGGAATAGATACTTCATAGGTGAAATATAAATATGTAATGTTTTAAAACAAACATTCGCCCCGCTTTGTCAATCCTGTTGCATTGTTACTCACTTTAAGTATCTTAGTATAATTAAGGAATTATAGAATGGTATTTTTTTATTTTTTACACTTTCTGTATTGATGTTTCTACTTTTACTGTTTAAGTCACCTGATTATATTATTGTAAGTATTCAAAGTTTGTAGATCCGCCATTGAATATATTGTTCATTGTACAATTCCTCTGTATGAGCATTTGGCTCGTTGGAATTAATTATTGAAATAAATATCTATCTAAGCCACTGTAATAATCTGCCAGGCTACCTTCTTTTTCTGTATTGAATCGCTGTTGTGTGTCTTACATTCCACATCATGCGACTTAACAATTTCAGAAAATACTATTTTTTCTTCGCTTGAAAAGTTTTCTGGACGTCTTGTCATTTTGACAACACACAATAGCTGATTAAAAAATGGCGCCTGTATTGGCGAGATTTCATGGGTCCCAGATGGCAGAGTAGCTTCCAAGACACTTCTATTTCTGTTTTGGAGCTGATATGGACACATAAACGATGTTTAGCTAATGTCTTGCTAAACACTGGCTGAACACCGTTTAAGCAACAGAACATCGAACATGACACAGACATTGTTTAGTTAGACGTTATCTAAGGCTTAAAATTAGTCATCGTTTCTGCAATCGGCCCTTTATATATAAGTGTCTGTTGAATTGCAAAAATATCTGCAGAAAATGTAGACAAAGTAGAAGTTAAGATAAATACACGAGAGGGATTTCGGTTTGGAATAAAGTAGGCAGAGCCAATTCCTTGATGGTTTTTGGAACAATCAGTATAGATTTATATAATATTTCCTATATATGATAAATGAATTTGCTTATTAAGGGAAATACGAGATAGGTTTTTACTAACCACATTTTGGAATGAATGTGTAACACTAAGAACCCCTGTAGGTTTCCTCCTCCACTTAGAACGTCATCGATGTAGAAATCTTGTCTTAAGGCTCATGCTGCTAACCTGTATTCGTCGGCTCCTTAATCAGCTAGCTGAATAAGACAACTGGTCGCTAAGTAAGAGCTTGCAACCATTCCGTATGTGAGGGTTTGTAACACATACACCCGAAGTGGCAATTTTGGGTTTGGTCTTCACAATATGCACTGTAGTTTCAAGTCATTTCGGTGTAAGAGAACCTTCCGGTACATCTTCCATATGTCTGCTACGAAACCAATGAGATCAGTTCTTAAATGGAGTAGTGACGAGTACATACCTTCCTCAAGGACAGGACCAACCATTAACAAGTCTTTTGAAGAAGTTCATGTAGTAGATTTACTGGAACAATCAAACACAACTCTGGGTTTTGTTGTAGTGCTATGCTCCTTGAAAATAGCGTGGGGCGGAAGGAAATACGATTCATGGAGGCCGTGGTCGAGAACATCATCTACTGGTTTCATCAGTCTTAAATCTTCATACTCCTTCATGAAGTCACAATACTATTGTTACAGAAGAGGCTGTTCCTTGAAACGCATTTCTAGATGATGGAATCTGCTCAAGACTTTGAAATAGGTGTTGCCTAGCCTTCCTTCAATTTATATAACAAAAATCTTCCGGGCTATTATGCCGTGGTCTACTCCTCTCGCTTCTCCCAGACGTTTCGACTACTGCTGCGGTAGTCATCTTCTGTGGCGTCGTGTCGATACGCTCTCCTGTATCCCGCTGGCGACTGCAAAAGTTGTTTGGGAAGCAGCTGTATTTATATGTAAGTGTGCGGCCTCCAGTTGGTTCGCGCCGTGCAATCCGACAACTGATTGACTATCTGAAAGCACGACCTCCGATTGGCTCGCGTCGAGCAGCCTGGCGTTTGGTTGGGTCTCTGAGCACACGACCTCTGATTGGTTGGTGCCGTGCAGTATGTCACCAGGTTGAGTATATGAGGGCATGAATTCTGACTGGGTCGCTCCGAGCAGCCTGTCGTCTGATAGGACCTCGGAGTGCACGACCTCTGATTGGGTCGTGCCGAGCAATGGATCCTCTGGTTAGTTGACTGTAATGTCCCTGATCTTAGTAAACTACGGCCGTACGTTATATAAAGGGGTGTACCAGGCCTTGCTGAGTTTCAGTCCTTCCTCCTTTCTATTAAAGTTATCCGGATGTTTATGTATTTCGATTGCTTCCCTGTAGAGACGGGCGTGAATGTGGGATGTTGTGGCCAGTATGCCAGTATCCTCGTAACGGATCTCATGTTTTCCGTCAAGCAGTGCATGCTCCGCTACTACTGATTTGTCGTATTGCCCCAAGCGACAGTTGCTTTTGTGCTCCGTAAGGCGAGTATTGACACTTCTACGGGGAGGATATTTATCGTTTAAGTCGTCAATTTGAAACGCTTCGCAAGAAGAAATCCCATCTATTGTGCTCTCTTACATTCTTAATCCGCTGCCGCTACACTTGTGTTATTCCACAATTTCTACGACAGAAGAGACTTTTTTCAACCCCTTCGGCACACAGAATTTATAACAGGACGGAACAAGGTATTCTTAGGGAACGTATTCATTTTACTCGTAAAGATCTAGCCCGGAATGATGAACGGCTTTTATCACTGCATTTGCGACAGGCAACTCGATGCACTGGAGTGACTGAGACCGAATGGACAGGATTACTTATAACAACATGGAACATCAGGAGAAGAAGGATACGCTGCGGCAGAAGAAAAAGTACGAACGTATAGGTGGCAATATGAGGACGAGGAATTCGATCGACAGAGTGGATCCTGCCTGGACAATTGTTAATTTATCTAACCACTGTTTAACAGAAGATGAAACTACTGTTCTTGCAAAAGGAGACAATTTTGCTGTGACACCGGCGGCCATCCCAATAGAAGATATCATTTCCAACATAGAATCAGGAATACGTCAGTTGCCGCCAGAGGTTTCCGAGGAAATACGTCACGACTGTTCCAAGATACTCTGCAAGGCCAAGTTACGAAAACGTAAGCTTAGCAAGAAGGAGGGACTTGCGCCAAAAGAATTAAAAGCCGACGAGGATATTATCATATTAGCAGCTGACAAAGATAATGCTACTGTTATCTTGAACACCGTGGATTATGAAGGTAAGATCAAAGAACTTGATCCGTCGATCTACACAAAACTTCCCCGCGATCCGACTATGAGTATCCTGCGCAAGACAAATACTCTGATTAACAAATCTTCTCTTTCAGCAGAAGAACAAAAGAAGCTAAAGAAATCAGAAGCCTTATGTCCAAGACTATATGACCTGCCTAAGATCCATAAGTCAGACGTTCCTCTTCGTCCCATCGTTAGTACCATTGGATCTCCTACTTATGAAGTCGCAAATTATTTAAGCAATTTACTGCAACCTTACGTAGGGACTAAGGACTCACACATCAGAGACTCCGCCCACTTCGTATACAGATTGCGAAACTTGCGAATACAACCTAGGTATATACTCGTTAGTTTTGACGTCATCTCGCTGTTCACTATGGTACCAATCAAGGATACTCTTGAACATATTCAACATCTCTTTTCAGAGGAGACAATAGTTTTATTTGAACATGTACTGACGACGACATTTTTCCAATGGAAACATGAATTTTATGAACAGACAGGCGGTGTTGCCATGGGAAGCCCACTTAGACCTGTTATTGCTAATTTTTATATGGAGTTCTTTGAAGAGGAAGCCATACAGATTGCTGTAAATAAACCCAGCTGTTGATTCCGCTACGTGGATGACACTTTTGTGATATGGGGACATGGAGAGGAGGTACTTGACGGTTTTCTTACACATCTGAGCAGTATTCATCGTTGTATACAATTCACTGTGGAGAAGGAATGGGATGGAGTATTAGCTTTCCTGGACGTGCTGGTGAAGAGGAAGAATGATGGATCCCTAGGGCATCAAGTATACCGAAAACCAACACACACAAACCGATACTTAAACAAAACTTCCAATCACCATCCTGGCCAGAAGCGCGGCCTGATAAAGACCTTGGTGGATCGCACCCTTCGTGTCTGTGAACCAGAATACATCGAGAAGGAACTAAGGCATCTTGATCTAGCCGTACAAACCATTGGCTACACGGTACAAGAGGTCAGGAGAGCACTCCACCCCGGAAGACAGCCAGCGAATAGTAAGCGAGAAGAACCCAGGAAGAAAGGTATCGCTTATTTGCCGTATATATGGCACGTCAAGGACCGTATTGGAAGACTCTTTGAACGTCACGATGTTAAAACCATTTTTCAGCCAACCCGACAGCTACGAAACATGTTACGTTCTCCCAAAGATCCACGTGACCCTCTAACATCTACTGGGATCTATAGGATACCGTGCAGCTGTGGAGCTGTTTATATTGGCACGACTGGCAGAAGTGTCAATACTCGCCTTACGGAGCACAAAAGCAACTGTCGCTTGGGGCAATACAACAAATCAGCAGTAGCGGAGCATGCACTGCTTGACGGAAATCATAGATCCGTTACGAGGATTCTGACATACTGGCCACAACATCCCACTTTCACGCCCGTCTCTACAGGGAAGCAATTGAAATACATAAACATCCGGATAACTTTAATAGAAATGAGGAAGGACTGAAACTCAGCAAGGCCTGGTACACCCCCTTATATAACGTACGGCCGAAGTTTACTAAAATCAGGGACATTACAGTCAACCAACCAGAGGATCCATTGCACGGCACGACCCAATCAGAGGTCGTGCACTCCGAGATCCACTCAGACGACAGACTGCTCGGCGCGACCCTATCGGATGTCGTGCTTTCAGATAGTCAATCAGATGTCGGTTTGCACGGCGCGAACCAATTGGAGGCCGCACACTTACATATAAATACAGCTGCTTCCCAAACAACTTTTGCAGTCGCCAGCGGGATCCAGGGGAGCATATCGACACGACGCCACAGAAGATGACTGCCGCAGCAGTAGTCGAAACGTCTGGGAGAAGCAAGAGGAGAGGACCACGGCATAATAGCGCGGAAGATTTTTATTATATTGACACCGGCCGTGAAATCCTTCATACTTTAATGACTTCCTTCAATTTGTTTACGGGGCAAGCGTGCAATGAAACATCCTTCTACATCACGCAATTTGTAATCTTTCAAATTTCTTCTCACATGCTAGATCTTGTTTTGTCTGCATCTTCACTGGAACTTCCTGTAGCTCGCAGAATTTCCTCAGTTGCGAATCGATAGAATGCCCATACTGTATAGGATAAATTTATTGAGGTTGCTACATCACGACTGCGTGACTGAAATCTTCCTGATAAAATATATCCCAGCTGAGCATGTTTTAGGGTTGGCCAGTCATCACCCGCCGACTTGCGATTCTGCTTCAGTGTACGAAAGAATATCTCTGTACCTGGCAGTAAATCAATTCTACTTAGCATGAAGAATTCAGGATAGGCAAGCAGAATATCCTTAGGCAGATTCCAACTAGCTTGTGTTATCTTAAGGTTAGGTAAGTGATTCGTGATCTTGGTTAGAACTGAATAATATTCATCTGTCTTAAACTCTGATACTTGAGAAAGTATATCAGCAATCACACAATATTTAGATTGTTGTATCATAACAATGGTGCCCTCGATAGGTACAATGCAATTAGTTTTCTTTAGTCCTGGCCGTTGAACTAATTATTCCGTTACATCATTTGATTGACTGCCGGAATCCAACAAGCACCAAACCTTGTGAGGCCTTTTGTCACTGTATATCACTAATACTGGAGCCGTGGAGAGTAAAACTTTACTACCAGAACGCATCTTAGTTGAACAATAGCTAGCATGTCAAGTTCCTAATTGTGAGCCACCTTCGAAAGAAGTTGAACTTGATGATTCTGCGCAAGCGGATCTAGATTGGGTTTCCTTCCTGCTTACAGCATGCATCAGCCTACCCCCACAAGAACTATTCTTACAGTCAGAGGCCGTATGTTGATAAGGAGAAAGATAATTAAAACAGAGTATATTTTCCTTCACAATTTCGAGACGTTGTGGTACTTCTAAAGATGTAAACCTTTCGCATCTGTAAATATAATGTATTTGTTTACAACACACACAATTCTGGTCCGTGGGGGAATATGTAAGAGATGATTTATTCGACCTGGTATTCCTAAAGTTACTCTCTGCCTTGGGCTTTACGGAAGCAAATTGTATGTTTTATGTACTCACAATTTCTAGTACTTAGCATCTTTCTCTACGAATGTCACTAAGTCTGACCAGCTGTTGGTCTCTTGAGAAGAAACGGTAACCTCAAATTCTTCTCTTATCTTGGTGTTCAAGGGTTATCTAAATTAGTATTATCTCAAAGAGCGATGAGTTTAACTTAAGTGCTTCTAATGCAGCCTTGTTGCTCTTCATGTGAATGAGTAATTGCCGAAGCTCAGGAGGTGTATTCTTCGCAATGGAGTGGTGAGCAATTCGCCCACAAGTCTGACAGTTATCGGTCTTGGTTTGTCGTACCTAGTCTAAATTTAGGACCAAGCCGCTAGTGATGGGCAGTATGAGAGGGGGTCTCGAGATTTCTCGAGACTAGCACAGGCAGTTTCTTGCGAGAAATTTCGAGAGATTTCGAGAGCGTCGTTCCCCCCATTGTGTGGTGAGCAGCGTGTCGTAGGCCTACAGGCAAGCGGAGCTGAAAGTTGTTTGTTTCGATTATGTGAATAGCCAACCACAGGCCTTCTCTATTCCGTAAATACATGTCAACAAGCGACGAGGGCGTTCATTTCTTTCATTTCTGCCTAGATCTATTTTGACGCAGTATAACACAATTAAAAAAGGATACATATTCTGGCATTATATTGTAACAGTAAATTTGGTACTTTGGTAGAGATGAGACGCAGGGCGTGTACCAGTCGCTGAAGTGCATGCAGAGGGAGAGGGTTTTGTTTAAAAGAAATCCTAAAAACTTTGTTTTCAGAGTTTATTAAAAGATTGAAATTAATATCACCTCTGTACAGCGTATACAGTCGAAAATTTTCCTCGTCCTATGGCTGGCGATGTCCTTGGATTCCGGCAGCTCCATTTTCCATAGCAGCGAACCACCATTCGTCCCCCGATGGAAGTTCTAGAAGATCTATTCGGTGCTTTGTAGATCCATGGCGTCGAGGTAGTCCTTGTAAATGGTGAACATGAATGAACATCGTTCAGCTCTGGGCGAGTTAGTGCAAAGGCTGCTTCTGCACAGATGATAGAGTGTTTATAAATGCTTTTAACAAAGTCCAAACACAAATGTCTCGGTGAAATGTCACTTAACTTTATCACGTGTCAAGTGAAAGAAACATTCACAAAATAAAGTCCACTCGGAACTGATTGTCCAGTTTAAAGTTACTTAAAGTTTGTTGCACCTATGACAACATGAAGTAAGTTCATTGAAGCACTGTTCAATTTAAATGAAATAAAGATGTTCAGCTCGTGAATCAAACTCGTTCACGTGTTGAAACCAAAAGACGAAATTAACTGAGTACTGACAGTCCTTGGTTTTGACTGTTCGTAAACTAAATGTACACTGTTCATTAGAATGGAAATGCACTGTTCATTAAAATAGAGATGCACTGTTCACACCTGCACAGTTCACAGTTCATGACCACAGCTTACGGATTGGTAAATTAAATTTGGATTAAACACAGTTTATAACTTAAAGTATCGAGTCCTCGGCAAGGAGCAATCAGATTCAAGTCCATAAAATTTCAATTTCGAACACTCGAAAATGTTTGCGGGTCTCGGACACTCGTATAGAGTAACAGTCAATAAATAATGTCCAGACGATACACAGTTCACCTCACGTCCTATCGGAGTAAAAGGTTGTCACAATATAAGGAAATCTGAATAAGTCCACATTCAACGTGACTATATTAAAGTCCACGAACTTGAAACTTAGCAGCGGCTTCACGCTCGATTACCACACCCGCGAACTGACGGTGCGAATACTACAGTCTAATGTGCTTATAGAAATCCCGGCCACAAACTGGTATCACATTCTGCAGCGCACTGCAGCTCACTATAACATGCTGCAACACACACTCACATTCACTGATCTGCTGAGCGAAGCAGCACGTATTTATATTTGATCCGAAACTCGTAGAACATTCTCCATCAATCCAGGCTTTGTAGTGCAGCGAGGCATGCTGTGACGTCACCCGCTCACTACGTCACACACGCGCAGCTCTTGCTCGCTGTCGAGTCAGTTCTTCGTAAGCGGTCCGGAGCATAACACGTAAGTTTAAGATTTTCATAACGGGGACTTAGTCTGTACCGCCGTTACCGGTACAATATAGCAGCAGTAAGTACAGGAATGAGTACGATAAGTACAGAAACTGACGGCAACGTTAAGTGTACATCGTTATCAGACCCCACATTCAATATCCGTATGACCAGTGCATGTGTTTACCAATATTTTGGTGACGAAGGAAATATACTGCTGTGCAAAACTTAAGGGCGAGATAGATAAAGCAAGATATCAACTACTTGGTGGAAATGAATGAACGTGCGGTAACATGTTGCCAGAGGCCTCCCACGCATGCTTAGAAACCTGGCGTGTGGTCAGCGTGACCATGGTGCGAAATGGATCCGGCAGTTCAAAGAACGGGACAAGACTGAGTGAGTCAATGAGCGAGCTGTTGCGGTGCACTGTGGGGGTGTTATTCATTACAATATGGCCCGGAGACAATATCTGGATGTCTTTACACGGAAAGAATCATCGGGAAACTGGAAGAAGGACGCCGTGTGACGAGTATAGCCCAGGAGTTTGGTATTGCTCACATCATTTTTTCACGTGAAAGGAGAACATTCCGAACCACGGGCACTGCTGCCCGAAGGAGAAGAGGGGGTTGACCACGGTCATATACAACAGCAGGTGACCGCTACATTATGTAGCAGGCAATGACACTCACGTCAAACAGCGCATGAAATTTCAACCACATTTAAAAGGACCGCAAGGCAACCAATCTCACACTCCACACTGGCACGGTGACTGCATGGGGTGGTCAGTTTGCCCGACGACATTTATGATGTGTTCCGTTAACACCCGCACATCGGCGGCACCATTTGTGATAGTGCCAAGAGCATCAGGTCTGGACCGACGAGGTGTGGGGTCGAGTGATCTTCTCAGATGAGAGCAGATTCAGTTTGAGTAGTGATTCTAGAGGTACCCTCGTCTGGCGAGAGGTGCGAACACGTAATGCACCCTGGAACGTTGCCGAATATGATCATTTTGGTTGTCGCAGTGACTTACGTCTAATTTAATGTTTCTGTATAAAAGTGTCATTTCTGTTCGTCTCATCGCATATTCCTTTCAGTTGCCTACCGTACTATACTGTAGCTGTTCGTCCTTTGTATGGTTCAAGTTTCATCGAGCTATGTTACTTGGCAGTGACACAACATGCGAAAGTTACTTTCGTCCATAAGTTCTGCACAGCAATGTACACTGAGTGGCCCAAAGTCATGGGAAGAGGCAGAATGTTACATGGGCCTACCGACCTCTAAATATTTGGACGGGGTACACTCACCGGCCAACGTTATTGTGTCAGTTTACTCCATCCCCATGAGCTTCTTTTCAGGGGTGCTTTCGGGCCTGATTTCATTTTTATGGATGATAATGCGCTACCGCATCAAACAGCGCAGGCGGAGGAGAATTTTTTTTGCTAGTTGCTTTACGTCGCACCGACACAGATAGGTCTTATGGCGACGATGGGACAGGGAAGGACTAGGAGTGGACAGGAAGCGGCCGTGGCCTTAATTAAGGTACAGCCCCAGCATTTGCCTGGTGTGAAAATGGGAAACCACGGAAAACCATTTTCAGGGCTGCCGACAGTGGGGTTCGAACCTACTATCTCCCGAATACTGGATACTGGCCGCACTCAAGCGACTGCAGCTATCGAGCTCGGTTGGAGGAGCTCCTTGAACGAGAGCATATTCAGTGAAATCGCAGTGACTTACGTCTAAGTTATTGTTTCGGTATAGAAGTGTAATTTCTCTTCGTGTCATCGCATATTCCTTTCAGTTGCCTACCGTACTATACTGTAGCTGTTCTTCCTTTGTATGGTTCAAGTTTCATCGAGCTATGTTACTTGGCAGTGACACAACATGCGAAAGTTACTTTCGTCCTTAAGTTTTGCACAGCAGTGTACACTGAGTGGCCCAAAGTCATGGGAAGACACTGAATGTGATATTAATAACGAGTTGCTCCTCCGCTAATCGGCCAACTAGGGACCACGATAAGCCTCACTTTACATTCTGGCATTTGTTCATTTTTCTCTTGATCTACATCGTCTTCATTAGCTCACTGTGTTTACCGGGCGAGTTGGCCGTGCGCGTAGAGGCGCGCGGCTGTGAGCTTGCAATCGGGCGATAGTAGGTTCGAATCCCACTATCGGCAGACCTGAAAATGTTTTTCCGTGGTTTCCCACTTTCACACCAGGCAAATGCTGGGGCTGTACCTTAATTAAGGCCACGGCCGCTTCATTCCAACTCCTAGGCCTTTCCTATCCCTTCGTCGCTATAAGACCTATCTGTGTCGGTGCGACGTAAAGCCCCTAGCAAAAAAAAAGCTCACTGTGTTTAGCACGACGTTCTTCTGTCCATTTCGCACCGGTTGCCCGTTTTTCGTCCCCGCAAGTCCCAACAGTCTTGATGGCTGCCATGAAAAGATGTCGATCTTGTGCATCTTCTGCTTGTATGACCAGTTCTTTAAGATCCTCCTTGACATTAACCTACCATGGCATCGCCTTTTTTTATTAGAATATACTGAAGATACGTTTCGTCCGTCGAGAGTCGATCATCCGTCGTATATGACCGTGGAAGTGAACTCTGTCTTTACGCATTGTGTCCGTGATCTTCTCTATATTCGAGTTTACTTCTTCTCTGGATTTTGTAATGTAGATGCAAATTTTGTAGTTTGGGACAAGTATGGTGTGTATCATCTTTCTTTCCTTTCTCTCTAAACCCGCGAGCGAACATTTCTCGGACAGGATAAGGCATTCAGATGCATACAGCGATACTGGTTTGATGACTGTGTTGTAGTGATGAATTGTTGTGTTCAGAGAAAAGCACTTTTTGTTGTATATGTTGCGGGTGGTTTGGAAAGCGAATTACATTTTCTTGATTCTTGCTGCTATGGCCTCTTTGTCAAGTCCATTTTGCTGGAACCATTCCCCAAGGTATTTAAATTTACTAACACAGTTTATCGTTCGATATTTGGTGTTTAGTTGTGCCGTATCATCTTTGATGTTTGAACTTACTTCTGTTTTTCGAAATGAAATGTGTAAACCTGTTCGTTCTGCTACTTCTTTCAACATATTGATCTGTTCTGTTGTACTTTCGAAATTTTCTTTCATCAGGGCTATGTCATCAGCGAACGCTAAGCAATCTATTTCTACTCCGTTTTTCTTTGTACAATACTTAATGGTTAGTAAAGGTTTCTTTGATTTAACGTCTTTCGCCACTCCTGTATTACCTTTTCAAGTACGCAGTTGAACAAAAGAGGTGACAGCCCATCTCCCTGTCGAACGCCTATCTTGATCTCAAAGGATTCACAGAAACATCCTTTGAATTTTACTTTGGATTTGTTATTAGTTAGCGTTGCCCTTATTATCGCCAGCAGTTTCTCACCGACTGCCATTTCTGCAAGTATATTAAGCAACACATCACGGTCGATGGAGTCGTTTGCTTTCCTGAAGTATACAAATGTCGATGATGAAACGGGAATGCCCTGTCGACATTCGCCGTCAAAGTATTTCTTACGCAACTCGCGCTAACACCCGTCTACTATAGTTTGAAAAGACCGTTGAGTGATCCGGCAGCGGATGTGACAGCAAGGCAGGTGATTGCTTGCTGCGGTGAACCAGCCAAGGCCAAGTGACGTCACGATCGAACATTCCATTGTTTCCATTTCATCATCTCCAGAATGGAATGTCCGATCAAAATTTTAACCACGTCATCCTTATAACAGATAATAATGTACCAAATTTCAAGAAAATCGTCGGAAGAATAGCCGAATTATTAAAGGTTGAATATCTTGCATTTGAAACTTCGCAATCCGACTCACGCGTATAAAAGAAGCGTGCTGGCTAAGTAGAAGAATTCAGTGTGTGCCTTCGTATCCCAGCTGCCACGTCGTGCGGGCCAGCTGTGGAAGTTGTACTCGAGATTCTTACCGTGTCCGGGTGAGTGCCGATGACAGGACGTGAGTGATACAGTTAAATGTTTTAAGTGTTAGAAGTGCGATCTTAGGACTTTCACTTCGTGTGAGATTGCAGGAGGCGAATCATCTCTAGTTATTGGTAGTGGGTAACATGTACAAACAGGGATACAAGAGTGATCGAATTGGTTTCATAAAGTGTCGAACTGAAAGGGCTTAAATGATTGATATTTTAAACAATCACGAAGTGACTTATGAACTTCATTTCAGTTCGTAAAGACTTTACCTTAATTTAATTTACGGGACTGTTCCGCATGAACTTTTCTCAAATGACTGTGGTTTTCGTAAGACTGTGCGTCTCAATTCATAAAGAATGTGCCTCAGTGAAAACTTTATTTTCATAAGACTGTGCGTCTCATTTAATAAGACTGTGCCTTCGTGAAAAATTTGTTTCTTGCCATAAGACTGTGCCTTCATAAAAGAACGTAATTTCATTTCATAAGATTGTGTGTGCTCTAACTTGCATTCATAGAAATGTACATCCATTTTATCGTGTTCAAGCATTACGTTACCTAGTGACTTAATTTACACTGACTGACAGAGCAAATGCAACACCAAGAAGGAGTGGTCAGAACTTTATGCCAATTGCAGGGTAGACTGACGTCACTGAGGTATGCTCATGATGTGAAATGCGCCGCTGTGCTGCGCACGTAGCGAACGATAAATGGGACACGGCGTTGGCGAATGGCCCACTTCGTACCGTGATTTCTCAGCCGACAGTCATTGTAGAACGTGTTGTCGTGTGCCACAGGACACGTGCATAGCTAAGAATGCCAGGCCGCCGTCAACGGAGGCATTTCCAGCAGACAGACGACTTTACGAGGGGTATGGTGATCGGGCTGAGAAGGGCAGGTTGGTCGCTTCGTCAAATCGCAGCCGATACCCATAGGGATGTGTCCACGGTGCAGCGCCTGTGGCGAAGATGGTTGGCGCAGGGACATGTGGCACGTGCGAGGGGTCCAGGCGCAGCCCGAGTGACGTCAGCACGCGAGGATCGGCGCTTCCGCCGCCAAGCGGTGGCAGCCCCGCACGCCACGTCAACCGCCATTCTTCAGCATGTGCAAGACACCCTGGCTGTTCCAATATCGACCAGAACAATTTCCCGTCGATTGGTTGAAGGAGGCCTGCATTCCCGGCGTCCGCTCAGAAGACTACCATTGACTCCACAGCATAGACGTGCACGCCTGGCATGGTGCCGAGCTAGAGCGACTTGGATGAGGGAATGGCGGAACGTCGTGTTCTCCGATGAGTCACGCTTCTGTTCTGTCAGTGATAGTCACCGCAGACGAGTGTGGCGTCGGCGTGGAGAAAGGTCAAATCCGGCAGTAACTGTGGAGCGCCCTACCGCTAGACAACGCGGCATCATGGTTTGGGGCGCTATTGCGTATGATTCCACGTCACCTCTAGTGCGTATTCAAGGCACGTTAAATGCCCACCGCTACGTGCAGCATGTGCTGCGGCCGGTGGCACTCCCGTACCTTCAGGGGCTGCCCAATGCTCTGTTTCAGCAGGATAATGCCCGCCCACACACTGCTCGCATCTCCCAACAGGCTCTACGAGGTGTACAGATGCTTCCGTGGCCAGCGTACTCTCCGGATCTCTCACCAATCGAACACGTGTGGGATCTCATTGGACGCCGTTTGCAAACTCTGCCCCAGCCTCGTACGGACGACCAACTGTGGCAAATGGTTGACAGAGAATGGAGAACCATCCCTCAGGACACCATCCGCACTCTTATTGATTCTGTACCTCGACGTGTTTCTGCGTGCATCGCCGCTCGCGGTGGTCCTACATCCTAGTGAGTCGATGCCGTGCGCATTGTGTAACCTGCATATCGGTTTGAAATAAACATCAATTATTCGTCCGTGCCGTCTCTGTTTTTTCCCCAACTTTCATCCCTTTCGAACCACTCCTTCTTGGTGTTGCATTTGCTCTGTCAGTCAGTGTATATAAAATTCGCTGGGGCCATCAAGGACCACGTTAAGTCTTGTTGCATTTGACACTGAACTTGGCCTTCTTTAGAGCCCAAATTTCCCTCATTCTTTGTGAGTGGGCCTGCTTACGCTCCTCTGTCCAAGGGGCACCGTGTCTTCTCTTCGGTTGCTCGTCTCGGTTTAGCCCGTTCGTCAATATTTTCTTGCGGAAGAGATCTCTGTTAAGGGCGTCTTCAGATGAGAAATGTAGCATTTTCAGGTCTTCTTTGGTATTTCTAAACCAGGGAATTGTGGTTTTGGGGTTTGAATCAAAAAAGTGAAAGATTTCTTTAGTTAACTTTCTTC
Source organism: Anabrus simplex (assembly GCF_040414725.1). Classification (NCBI taxonomy): domain Eukaryota; kingdom Metazoa; phylum Arthropoda; class Insecta; order Orthoptera; family Tettigoniidae; genus Anabrus; species Anabrus simplex. The sequence continues at coordinate 1,040,378,465 of NC_090266.1, forward strand.
CGTCCATTCTTTTCAGATGACCGTAAAATCGTGCCCGTCTTTGTCTGATTTTCTCTACTTTGATGTAGACGTCCTTGTTGGATATCTTTTGATGGATTCCATTTCTGTACTTTGATCCCAAGATTCCTCTCACAATTTTGTGTTCTCTTTTCTCCACTTCTTCAAGGAGTCCTTTGTTGGCATTTACAGACAGGGTTTCGGCTGCATATAGAACTACTGGCTTCAGAACTGTTTCATAGTGACGCATCTTGGTGTTTTGGGAAAGGCATTTTTTGTTGTAGATTGTGTGGGATGTTTGGTAGACTATTTCCAGTTTGCGTACTCGCTCCTGAAGTGCTTCTTTGTCCAGTCCATTTTTCATGATCTCACCTAGGTATTTGAATTTGTCTACTCGGGTGATGTCCCCGTATTTTGTATGGAGTTTTGGTGGAGCCTCTTTGATGTTAGTCATTACTTCTGTTTCCTCAAACGATATCTGCAAACCAGTTTGTTCGGCAATTTCCTTCAAAATTTCAACTTGAGCTCTAGCGGTTTCTATACCGTTTGAGAGAACAGTAATATCATCGGCAAATGCTAAGCAGTCTGTTGCGATCCCCTTGGATATGGTTCCTGTTCTCAATGGACTGTAGTTCGTTTCCTGTAATCTCACCCGCCAGGCTCTGATGATCTTTTCAAGAACACAGTTGAAGAGTATCGGGGATAGCCCATCACCTTGTCGGACTCCTGTTTTGATGTCAAAGGAATGCGAGAGACATCCGTGGAACTTCACCTTGGACTTTGTATCGGTCAGGGTGGCTCTAATTAATGCCAGCAGTTTCAAATCAGCTCCAAATTCATTTAAGATGTTTAGCAGGACTTCCCGGTCAATGGAGTCGTAAGCTTTCTTAAAGTCCACAAAGACAGACACATACTGCTTGGACCTTAGTGTACAATATCTGATGATCATTTGAGATTTTGGATTTGTTCAGCTGCTGAGCGACCTTTTCTGAACCCTCCTTGGTATTCACCTATTTGATGTTCGACTTGTGCTTCCAAACGCTCCAGGATGGCAAGTGACAGAATTTTGTAAGTCACGGGTAGCAAAGATATTCCTCTGTAATTGTTGATGTTCTTCATGCTGCCTTTTTTGTGTAATGGATGGATCAAAGCTATTTTCCAATCTTCGGGTAGGGTCTCCTCGGTCCAAATTTCTTCTATTTGCTTTTGCAAGATATCAAGTGATTCCTCTGGGGCATATTTCCATAGTTCTGCTACTACTGAGTCTTCCCCCGGCGCTTTGTTATTTTTGAGACGGGCAATGTGGCGCTTGATTTCATCTCTGTCGGGTGGTCTGGAATCTGGGTACCTGAGTAAGGGTTCCTTGGTCTCAATGGCGCTTTGCGGTTTAGAGCATTTAAGTAAATTCTTGAAGTAATCTGCCAGAATGCTGCAATTTTCTTCATTTGACGTCCCCAGTGTGCCGTCCTTTCGCTCAAAGCATAGAGATGGTGGTTTATAGCCAGTGATTTTGCGTTTGAAGGCTCTGTAGTACTCTCTGCTTTCATTCTTCCTAAAGTTTTGTTCTATCTTTTCAATGAGAGATTTTTCGTATTTACGTTTCTCAGTTCTGAACACCCTAGCTGCTTGGGCACGTTGGGTTTTGTAGGTTTCCCAGTCATTTTCTGATTTCGTAGAGTAGTACTGTTTCCACGCATTGAGTCTTTCTTGGAGGACTGATTCGCAGGTACCATTCCACCAGGCATGCTTTTTGCTTCTCTTGATTTCTGCAACGTCTTTGGCGGCCTCAACAAGGAGACTTCTGGCGTTGTTAAGGTCACAGTCATTTGGTCTAACCGTCTCCTGGAACTCCTCAACCCTTTGCCGAAGTTTATCATTGTCGAAGCGTGTGATCTGTTTGGTTGTCTTCCTTGTGTTTGCGGGAATTGGTTTGAATTTGATAAGAGACATATAATGATCTGAGGCCACATAGATGCTTTTCTTTAACTAGACATTCATAATCTCAGGGCTGTTTCTCCTGGAGATTGCAACATGATCAATTTGGAACTCTCCGAGAGCTTTGACGGGAGAACGCCAAGTCATTTGCTTTCTGGGTAGATGGCGAAAGTGGGTCGACATGACCTGCAGGTTATGATTTTCGCAAATGGACACCAGTCTTTTGCCGTTGGGATTGGTTCTTTTGTGAGCAGGGTAATTTCCTATAACTTTCTTGTACTTCTGTTCACGACCTAGTTGGGCACTGAAGTCACCCAAAAGAAGCTTGACATGGTGTTTGGGGATTTTGTTTAATTTTTCATCCAGTAGGTCCCAGAAATTATCAACTTCGTCTGGATCAGACTTGTTCTTATCGTTTGTAGGAGCATGTGCGTTAACTAGGGCGTAGGATTTGTTCGCGCATTTAATTGTGAGTATAGACAATCTGCCATTCACAGGTTCGAAATTTGCAACCGATTTAAGGATCTTGGTTCTAACAGCAAACGCGGTTCCAAGCATCACAGCTCCATTGAGGATTCCTCTTTGCAGTTTGCTCTTGAAAAATCGGTAGCCTTCGGATTCAAAAATCTCTTCATCTGGGTACCTAGTTTCCTGTAGGGCCATTATGGATATCTGATTTTCGTGAAGAGCTTTGGTGAGGGTTTTCAGCTTGCCAGTTTGTGTAAGTGAATTTATGTTGAAAGTTGCTAGAAAGGTTTTAGATTTTGGCCTGAGTTTTTGACACTTCGGGGTACACCGAGACGCTCCGATTCGTCTCTTGCATGATGTCGAGTCTCCCCCAGAATCCGAGCGAGACTCGTGCGCCGTGGCGTTCACGACGAGGGATTTATCCGAAGATTTACCCCCTGGGGTATGTTTCTTGAAATGTTGTGCCATCATGCTTTTTGACTTGACTTTGCTTTGTACGGGTACCCATCCTTTTGCAACTAGGGTTGTTAGCCCTAGAGGTTGCCTCAAGATGTTTTCTGGCTTCTGGTCATTTACCAGTCTTCGCCGTAACCCTGGCAAGGACCAGTTTTTTCACGGTGGTATTTTATTTCCCTACTACCGTCTGACTCAGCTGGCGGCAGAGCCAGCGAGCTTCCCCAATTCCAATGGGACGCGCCCGATGGAGGTAATTATTATTATTATTATTATTATTATTATTATTATTATTATAATTATAAATGGTAGTTGCAGTAATTAGACAGAAGCAAATACTGTAGATCTCGTGAGAAGTAGTTTATGAGAGGTGCTATGTGTGGAAAGAAGAATTAGGGGGTGGGAGTGCTCTAGATATTTCATGTTTCAGATGGGCGGCACGACAGAGAAAGTTTGATAACCCCTGCTCTAGGGTCAGAGAAGGATGCAGATGGTCTGAAAGAATGTCCACATAACGTGCACCTGTCAGCGCTCCCTGCAGCCCGACAATTGGACATAACTGCGACCATGAGAAAGCCACCCAGACCACAACTGAGCCGCCACCCGTCTGGACACAACTTTGTTGACACCGAGGATCAATAGCTTCATGGGGCATACGCCACACTCTCACGCGCCCATCAGCTTGATACAACTTGAAATGGGATTCATCGGACCATACCACACGTCGCCACTGTTCCATGATCCATTGCCGATGTTCGTGAGCCCATGCACGTCGTTGAGCTTTGTGTCATGTTGTCAGCAAAGGGACACACGTGGGTCGTCGGCTGGTGAAGCCTATGAGGTGCAGTCCTTACAGTCCTGGTAAAAATGGGTTCCAGACTCCCAACATTCAACTGGTAGGGGATCTGACTCACAGTAGCCCGTCGACCGCCCAGTACGGTTCTGCGGATGCGACGGGATATCCATTTGTTAAACACCTATGATCTTCCCGTGTGGCGGCTTTGTGAACGGTTGGCTGTTGAGAGAGCTCTTGCATTATTGTAGTGATAAAGTAGTTAATACCTATTGAGATAGCTTAATTTTGTGTGTTTGTGATTCATTTAGTGCTATTTATATACTTGTTGGTAGAAATTGGGAGTAAAGTGATACTTATTTAAATTTTATAACAAATAATTAAGTTGGTCTTCAGCAAATTACGTTTTCTAGGTTAAATAGGCTAGACTGGTGTACCTTGTTTCGAATTTAGGTTTAGGAAATACTATTAACTTTAAAAATATTTGTAAATATCTGTAGGTTCGTTGGTATAATACTTACGAAGGTACTATACATAAGGTATAGTACCGTAACTTCCGTAGCAACTTTTCCGGTATTTCGTATAGATATCTGTTGAAACTATCGCGAAGGTAATAATTTACTAAATTAAAAAAAAAGATACGCCTATAAACTTCGATTTAAAAGAAGTTAAAGAGATTATACGGTAATTCCACTGGATAATTACGGTACATAACAGTTTTTGGATTGTTGATATCGTACATTTCGACGAGATCAAAGAGTACGGGCTACATGCACATGGTAGTTATGTAAATAAATAAAAAATCAGCTGAACCTTATCCCAATAATTTGTAGCCTAAGGTCCCGGGATACTTTGCACCTTCGTTCATAAATCGATTAAAGGTTAATAATTAAATTCCTATAGGGCCTATCGTAATAATATTGCAGTTCAAGCCCCCGACGTAGTTTTGACAGAAATTATTGTAGACAACCTCTTATTTTTCGGCATTTAAGGACACTTAAATTCTCCGTCCCACATAGTAGGGAAAACAATAGTAATCCACTAGCGGTAAAATTCATATAACCTCATTTCAGTTTAGAATTGTAGTGCAGAAACGGTATATTTAGATAGTACAGTATCTTACCTGCTATATTCGTGTGCATCTTTGTGTGTGTGTACTAATAATAATCTGTCTAAGCATTTAGCTTTATTGGTAATCTTTGAGTACAGTAGTTTGTGCAAATTTCAAACTTGCAATTTCAATTTCTGTTTGTGCTTAGTAGTGATATACGGTACCGGTATTGTAATTAGGATACGTCTGAACGTAGTTTAAAATTACTGTAGTGTACTGTACAGTAGTATACTAGTAATATATTATTAGACATTAGGGCGTGCTTGTTTTATTATTGTAAAACTTTGTAAAATGTTTGTGTAGTATAGTAGAGGTATCTGTAGAAACTCTCTTACTAAAATTCTGTTGTTGTAATTAGGAGAGGCTTAACTGCAGTAACTTATAGAATTTTGCATTTTTTTTGTGTATTCCTTTTGCCATTCAGTAATTAACAGTAGTTTTTATCTGTTAGGGTGTTGTAGGATAAAAATACAATACGTCTAAGTAGTATTACAGTGTAGTAGTATATTAATTAGCTAATTGTCGTGTGATCTTCGAGTACTATCCTAGACAATATTTTTTTCCTTCATTTTTCTTCACAAAGCAAGTTATTTTATTTTGCCTTTTCTTTTCATTTTGTCCGTAAAGAATGGCTAAAGAGTGCAAGTGTAGGAACTGTAAATGTGGCAAGGCATTGAGGGGTATGAGGGAGGAGTTGAGAGTTTGAGGGAGATAATTAGGATTCTCACAGGAGACAGGAATGAAGGTAGGTCTCCCTCAAGTAATGCAGTTTACAGCAGGTGTAAAAGAGGGATGGGAAGGAAAGGGGTGAACTGAAGAATACAGGTGGTCTAATGTTCTAAGGGGAAGGAGATTTCAGGCTAAGAGCTCTATTCAGGATCAGAATTAAGGACAGGTGTCTGTGAGAAATAGGTACGAGCCACTCCAGGTAGAGCAACAGAGGGAAGATGAGGAACATGGAACTGTTGCTGAGATGTGTTGAAGTAGGAGGAAGGGAAAAGGTAGGAAAGGGAAATGTAGAGTAGAAGATAGGAAAAGACAGGTGGAACAGGGTCATGGGAGGGAGAAAAGGGAGGAGGAAGTAGCTTCTGCTGCTATCAGGAAAGATAGGGCTGACCAGGAAGGGAGGGGATCCAAGGAGGTGGGTAGGGTTGAGGCTCTGGTCATGGGCGATTCCATCGTTAGACACGTGGGGAAAGTGTGTGGAGGAAAGGGAACCAAGGTACAGTGTAATCCAGGAATTAGGTTGAGGCAGATGCTGAGAAAAGTAGCAGAAAAGGAGGAGGGGAAGGAGAAGGTGGTAGTGTTTCACGTTGGTACCAACAACGTAAGGCAAGCTAACATAGGTACCAAAATAGTTAGGATGTGTGGAATCTGGTAAATGCAGCACGAGTGAAGCTTAAGAAAGCTGAGATTGGTATCAGTGAAATACTGTATAGGAGGGTGATTGGGGATTTAAATGAGACTATGGAGTGGGTATGTGGGAAACTGGGAGTGAAATTTCTAGATCCTAATGGGTGGGTAGGAGATAGGGATCTGCGCACAGATGGCCTTCACTTAAACCGCATTGGTACGTATAAGTTACAAAATTTGTTTAGAAGGGTAATAGGGAGGTACATTCAGGGAAACAGGGTTGTCTAGGGAGCGGTGATGAGGGTACAAAGATCTGGAAGTCAAGTAGGGATGACATAAAAATGTTAGTGTTGAACTGTAGAAGTATTGTAAAGAGAGGAATAGAATTAAATAATTTAATATATATATATTTACCAGATATTGTAATAGGAGTTGAATCATGGCTGAGAAATGATATAATGGATGCAGAAATTTTCTCACGGAACTGGAGTGTGTATCATAGAGATAGGATAGGAATGGTCAGAGGGTGGTATTCATTCTGGTGAAAGAAGAATTTGTAAGCTACGAAAAAGTTAAAGATGAGAAACATAAAATTCTAGGTGTAAGGCTCATTTCTAAAGATAATAGGCAACTTGATGTCTTTGGAGTGTACAGACCGGGAAAGGGTAGCGCCGATGCTGATTAGCAATTATTATTTAAGATAATCACCTATGTTGGAAACGATATGGAAAGGAATGTGATAGTAGCAGTTGATCTCAATTTACCAAATGTCAATTGGGAAGGTAATGCGAACAACAGGAAGCATGACCAACAAATGGCAAGTTAATTAATATGGGAAGGGCAGTTGATTCAGAAAGTGATGGAACCAACTAGAGGGAAGAATATTTTGGATTTGGTGCTGGTAAAACCAGATGAACTCTATAGAGAAACAGACATAATAGTTGGTATTAGTGATCACAAAGCTGTTCTTGTCGTAGTTAAAAATAAATGTGAAAGAAAGTAAGGTATTAAAATTAGGACAATTAGGCAGTATCATATGGCTGATAAAACAGGCATGAGGCAGTTTTTAAAAAGTAATTATTATCGGTGGAAACAGTAAATAAAAATGTAAACAGGCTTAAAGAAATTGTTGAGGAATGTGAAAACAGGTTTGTACCTTTAAAGGTGGTAAGGAATGATAAATACCCACCTTATTATAATAGAGAAACAAAGAGACTAAGGAGGAGGGGCAGATTGGAAAGGAATAGAGTTAGAAATGGCTGTGGAAGTAAGGAGAAATTGAAGGAACTTACTAGGATATTGAATCTAGCAAGGAAGGCAGCTAAGGATAATATGATGGCAAGCATAATTTGCAGTCATACAAATTTTAGAGAAAAATGGAAGGTTATGTATAGGTACTTTAAGGCAAAAACCAGTTCCAAGAAGGATATTCCAGGAATAATTAAGGAACAAGGAGAGTGTGTGAGGATCTTCAGAAGGCAAAAGTATTCAGTCAGCAGTATGTAAAGATTGTTGGTTAGAAGGAAAATGTCCAGATAGGGGAGGTGACTAATGCTAAAGAAGTGTTAAAATTTATATATGATAACAATGATATTTACAATAAGATGCAAAAGTTGAAAACTAGAAAAGCGGCTGGAATTGATAAGATTTCTGGCGATATACTAAAGACAATGGGTTGGGATGTAGTACGATATCTGAAGTACTTATTTGATTATTGTTTGGTTGAAGGAGCTATACCAAATGAATGGAGAGTTGCTATAGTAGCCCCTGTGTACAAAGGAAGGGGTGATAGACATAAAGCTGAAAATTACAGGCCAGTAACTTTGAGATGCGTTGCATGTAAGATTTGGGAAGGCATTCTTTCTGATTACATTAGACATGTTTGCTATATTAATAACTGGATCGATAGAAGGCAATTCGGTTTTAGGAAAGGTTATTCCACTGAAGCTCAACTTGTAGGATTCAAACAAGATATAGCAGATATTTTGGATTCTAGAGGTCAAATGGACGGTATCGCAATTGACCTGTTTAAAGCATTTGATTCATGGGAGACTACTGCGGGAAATGGTGCAATTGGACTTGACAAAAGAGTGACTGAATGGGTTGCTATATTTCTATAAAATAGATCTCAGATAATTAGAGTAGGTGAAGCTTTATCTGACCCTGTAATTATTAAGAGGGAAATACCTCAAGGCAGTATTTTTGGATCTTTATATTTTCTTATATATATATATATCAATAATATGTGTACAGAAGTGGAATCAGAGATAAGGCTGTTTGCAGATGATGTTATTCTGTACAGGGTAATACATAAGTTACGAGATTGTGAGCAACTGCAAAATGGCCTCAATGTGAGATGGACATTAGGCAATGGTAAGATGATAAACGGGGTTAAAAGTCAGGTTGTGAGTTTCACAAATAGGAAAAGTTCTCGGAGTTTTAATTACTGTGTTGATGGGATGAAAGCTCCTTTTGGGCATCACTGTAAGTATTTGCGTGTTAATATGTGGATTGGGACAAAAGTCATGGCTACTAATTTTTTCTTGTAGATATGTGAACGGATCACAAACGTATATGTGTCGTGTGGAAGTTCTGCAGGCATAGTGTGTATGCAGAACAACAGATGGCTGTGTGATAGCTGGTAGTAGCGCAGCGAGGGCTGTGAAATCAGTCAATTGGTGAGTGCCGTGCGAGATGGAAGTAACCCGTGTTGAGCAGCGCGCTTACATCAAAGTAGACACTCTCCGAGGGAGAAATGCGATGGAATGTCACAGTGAATTGGTGGAAGCCCTTGGGAGTAATGCCCTACCATACCATACTGTAGCACGATGGGTAGGAAAATTTCAGCAAGGACGTGTGTCGACCAGTTATGAGCAACGTTCGGGATGACCTGTCAGTATGCGGACTGACGTGGCACGTACAGTCATCGAGCGGCTCCTGGATGAAGACTGACGATGGACGCTACTGGTGTTAGAGAGGGCAAGTGGCATCGAGAAACGCACTGTCCACAGGATATTGCGTAATGAGCTGCAACTAAGCAAAATCGCATCACGTTGGGTACCGCATGCACTGACGGAAGTTCAAAGGTGGGTGCGCTATGCAATATCCTCCGACCTCCTTGCATGCTGGCAACAGGACGGCGATAATTCTTGTCAAGAATAATCGCCATCGATATATTTTGGGCCAGGGGATACGAACCAGAACTGAAACGTCATTCCGCAGAGTGCCGACATGCTGTGTCACCAAGTAGGCAGAAGGTCCGTCAGAATCCTTCCCCAGTCAAATTGTCGTCGCATATGACGTCAGGGGTGTCATTGTTAGCCACTTTGTTCCACATGGCAGAGCAGTGACCGCACAGTACTACAGGGAGTTCCTGGTGTGACATGTACGACGTGGAGGGCGGGACAAACGTCCGGATCTTGTGGACAGTGCAATAATCCTGCACGACAATGCAAAACCACATAAAGCAGAGTGTGCAGGGCAGCCACTGCGACGTTGGGGATGGGAAGAACTGGAACACCCACCGTACTCTCCCGACATTTCACCCTTTGACTTTGATCTCATTCGAAAGATTTAAGGAACCACCATGTGGTAGGCGGTTTGCAACACGAGAGGACATAGCTAATGCTGTGCGCCAACAGGTGACCCGATTCATACATGGTGCGGCAAATGCTGAGGCAGATGGAATTCAGCGCCTCCCACATCGTTGGTAGCGTGTGGTGTCAGTGGCAGGGGACTACTTTGAGTGTCTTTAGGCACAGGCTCATCATGTCAACTTTGTGTGTACTGTGTTGCCATTCTTTTGCACTGGGAAGGTCATATTGCCCTGTATACTACCATAATAAGTTAGTGTGTTACGATATTTCAGTGCTACTCATTGTCCACACATGTAGTTAACACCTTGTCCTTTCGTCTGTATATATCACATATTCCAACCGGACTGGTATCTTCAAGAAAAAAAATAGTTGCCATGACTTTTGCCCCAACCCTCGTATAAGGAAAGATCTTCATAATAATAATAATGTTATTTGTTTTACGTCCCACTAACTACTTTTTAAGGTCTTCGGAGATGCCGAGGTGCCAGAATTTAGTCCCGCAGGAGTTCTTTTACGTGCCAGTAAATCTACCGACACGGGGCTGTCGTATTTGAGCACCTTCAAATACCACCGGACTGAGCCAGGATCGAACCTGCCAAGTTGGGGTTAGAAGGCCAGCGCCTTAACCGTCTGAGCCACTCAGCCCGGCGGGAAAGATCTTCATTGGGGTAATTACATAAATGGGATTGTAAATAAAGGATACAGATCTCTGCACATGCTTATGAGGGGTTTAGGGGTTGTAGTAAGGATGTAAAGGAGAGGGCTTATAAATCTCTGGGAAGACCCCAAGTAGAGTATGGTTCCAGTGTATGCGACCCTCACCAGGATTAATTGATTCAAGAACTGGAAAAAATTCAAAGAATAGCAGCTCGATTTATTCTGGGTGATTTGCGACAAAAGAGTAGCGTTACAAAAATGTCGCAAATTTTGGGCTTGGAAGAACTGGGAGAAAGGAGATGAGCTGCTTGTCTGAGGGGTAAGTTCCGAGCTGTCAGCTGAGAAATGACGTGGCATGACATTAGTAGACAAATAAGTTTGAGTGGCGTCTTTAATAGTAGGAAAGATCACACTATGAAGATAAATTTGGAATACAAGAGGACAAAATGGGACAAATATTCATTTACAGGAAGGGGAGTTAGGGATTGGAATAACTTACCAAGGGAGATGTTCAATAAATTTCCAATGTCATTGAAATCATTTAAGAAAAGGCTACGAAAACAACAGATAGGGAATCTGCCACCTGGGCGACTGCCCTAAATGCAGATCAGTATTGATCGATTGATCTTCACGACTCTGGTGTCTTTGACAGACTGCTCAGCTTCATCGCAGCTAACTGCAACTGTCAGGGGTCATACACGGCATACTTTCTAATGGGACTCCCCTTCTCGTGACTTTTGGCCATTCAGTGTGTATAAAATTGAATGCATGCCTGTCAAAGAAAACTTATAAACACCTCTTTGCTTAATCAAAAACTTGGCTGAATTTGAATCCATGTTGCTCAATAATGAAGTATGAATGCCCTGGGCGGAAATTATATCCCATACACTCCTTGATACAGGGCGTTAAATTCCATAGACTCCATAATGCAGCACTGATCTAAACTTATTGTGCTTCATAGACAATTGCGTGGCCACTTCACGCGTATATCTCGAGTTATTCGAACCATCATTTATGTTACTTCTTAATGACAGCGTTCCACTTCACTTAACAACATTCTTAATCACAACTATTAGCATATATCCGTCTCCGGAGGACCAAAATGCTGGGTTTTACGGTGCTTAATTTTGAACATGCCACGACGTTGTTTGAAGGCTAAGACACTGCTTCACATCAAGGAATATATGCATAGCCGTGAGGGTAGAAATCATTAACAGCACTTATTAACATATGTTAACATATGTAATATCTTCAAACATGAATACGAAAACTGGATACATTAAAAGAAAATAAAGCTATGCTGAACGGCTGTACCCAGCCATCGTGTCCTCTGAGTACCCATTTTAACACTCGTACCAATCTTGAAAACAATTTACAATCCATCAAAGCGTTTAGACCTGAAACAGAGGGCAAACAAACATGGAATGAACACTTTTTTCTGCATCATTTCATTGTACGTAAGACCTGAATGACACCTCTCCACCCACAGTCGGACGCCACAGTAGAATGTTTCAGGAAGGAAGGTGGTGTCAGCATATCAGAAAGTGTGGGATGTAATGATACCGTTCTTGCTGATGGCCTACCGTGCATCTACTCATGAAATGATGAGCATGACAGCTGCTAACAGGATATTCGGAATAGAACTACGTCTGCCATAATGAGTTCATGTTTGGGACAGCCCGAGAGCAAGAACAACCAGCAACGAAATACACATAGGAATAGGCCTCAATGACATCCATGAGTATTAAAGTCAAAGAAATATTAATGTTTATTTAATTCCACCTATTCAATATATAAAGAGTGATATTAATTAAGAATTTCATCTTATGAAGTAAATTATAGGGACATGTTTTGCCATTTTAAGGGCATCTTCAGCCTTAATATCAAACCTGAAAGATAAACAAATTAGAATCCTGATTGTTCTTAATTGTAGTTTTTTAAGAGAAATTACAAATTATAAAAGTGAGGATGATGTAGATATATGCGTCAAAAAATGAGCGAGAGGGACGACAGTAGTTAAGATATTCTTATAACAAAGCCTTTATAAAGCCTTACAAACAGTCGTAATTTATATACTTTTATGAATGTCCTTGTCTAAAAATGTGGTAACAAGTTACATATTAGCAGTTCTACAAGAACACAATTATTGCTGCGTTGAATCTTGTTAACGGCGCCCTGTATTGGTTGAGGGCATGAGAAATAAGTTTAGAATAATGACGAAGAAAATGTTACTGATTACTCCAAGTGGAGTTTAAATAAATTTTAAAACTAGTTTGTAGTTAATCTTTTGTGATGAAACAATTCTTCCGCTCTCCCACATTACGCTGTAGGGGCGAGGGAAATGCCTGATAGTAAGTAGCCGCAACTATAAAGTTCTACGAGAATACAGTTAATTCTACTAAAAGGCGCCCTGTAAAGGTTGAGGGCTTAACAAATCAAATTAGAGCTTAAACAATTTGATGTTTAGAATAATGACGAAGAAAAGTATGTCTGATCACCCCAATTGGGGTTTAAAATAAAATTTAAAGTTCTTAGTTTGTTGTTAATGTAGTGTGAAGAGATAAGTCTGCCATCTTCATAAAGCACGTACGAGTGAGGAAGAGAGCTCGATGGTAAGTAGCTGTGTTTATATTAGATGGAAGGTGCGAATGTGCCTTCTTATATAGAGAAGTCGAAAGGGAAATGTGGTTTAAAGTCTGTAACAAGCGGAGATTTACGTATTAAGGAATGAAATTGAAGGAAAGGTGAGTTCAAAGAAAAAATGATGTATGTAAATTCACTTAACTCTTTATCAAATATGATGCTAATTGGTTAACGTAAAGGTGAGTTAAAGAAAAAACATTGTATGTAATTTCATTTCTCTTTTCGACTGTTATAGTGTTAATCAGTAGCTATGGTAGTGTTGAAATAACTGACACTTGTGCTTCTGGTGTTATAACGATATGAGATTAGGGGAGCTGGGTATGCTGGTTGTGGAGGATTAGGTGGGGCGTTAAGTTTATGTGTTATTGGTTGCGATGGGCTTACAGGGACAGCAGATGAACAACAAGAACAATTCTTATTGAGGGTAGTCGAGCAGAAATGTTGTTAAGAGCGAACAAAAGAAGGGACTGCATTGTTCAAAGTTGATAAATATAATACGTTTTGCCTATCACACTACCTATTAATCTTAGTGTCTATTTTTAATATTATTTTAAGATTGTGATTTCTAATATTCTCAATAAAAGTAATTAACATTGAAAAATTGTATTTATGCCTACTTTTAAAAAAACTGATAAAGTGTGCAACTGCTGAATATTATCCATCCATCCATCTATACATACATTATCATTAAAGACTGGTATGCCTTACAGCGTTCAGTCTGCAAACCTCTGTGAATTTACTAAACGTCGCCACCAGTGTTGCCAACTTAGCGGATTTTCCGCTAAATTTGGCAGAATTAGAAGACTGTCGGCGGAGAAATATACCATTTAGCGGAGAGCGGATGTTTTGGTGGAATTCTAGATTTATTATAGCGGAATTTAGCGTTTTATCCATTTTACTTTTTTTAAATTTGTACTCCAGTCTGTCTCTGAGCTATTCCGTATTTCTTGTCAGGAGCTAGCAGTCACATGAGGAAAACATGTTATTTGATTTGATGTTATGAGATCGTGGTATCATAAATTTGTAATGCGTGGGGAAAGGGTACTTATCTCTTAGGTGACGAGTGACAACAGATAATGAAACTGTGAGAGAGTAGCATTTATATTTATGCTATGAAGGAAGACCGTTTAATGAACTGGCCTGTTCTGTGTGTGGCCCTTGAGGTAGAAGATTCACCTAGTTTGTACCCGGCACTAAAAAGCCTACAAGTTTTAGCTTGCCGACTCGCAGGCAGGTGGTTAATCCCAGTGAAACGCACAGATCAGGTGAGTGCAGACATTTACTTATATTATTATTATTTTATCGATTTTGGCCAGCTGTGGACCACGTAAATAACTCCTCTTGATTTAAATTTTCTTTGGCGCCAGTACTACTTCAACCTCCTGCTTGCTGCTTCTTTCCTTTCAGCCGTCCATTGTTGTTTCTTCTTGGTCACTGTTTCTGGCTCTAGGAAACCATTAAATGTGTGTAACTTTTTTCTGAAGGTGGTTCTATTGTGGATGTCTTGATGTTTGATGTTCATTTCTTGCAAATTTTTCTTTGTGTTAACAAACCATTTTTCATAAGAGTTGCCTTTCCTATTGGGCTTATTGAAGTAGTTAAAGATTTTCTTAGCAAGTCTGTCATCAGGCATTCTTGAAATATGTCCAAAAAATTTAACTCTTCGCTTTCGAATGATATCTGAAATTATTATTATTATTATTGCTCATTATTTGAGATTGGATTTCTTGGCTCAGAATTTTAGCAGATTTTTAGTAGTATTTAGCGGATCTTGAAAATATAAGTTGGCAACACTGGTTGCCACAATAATCGATTTGCAACTAGTGTTGTGGCCTCATTTAGTTCTAAACCTCTTATCTTTAAATCGTTCGAAACTGAGTCTAACCATCGTCGTCTTGGTCTCCCTCTACTTCTCTTACCCTCCATAACAGAGTCCATTATTCTCCTAGGTAACCTATCCTCCTTCATTCGCCTCACATGACCCCACCACCAAAATCGGTTTATGCGTACAGCTTAATCCATCAAGTTCATTCCTAAATTAGCACTTATCTCCTCATTCCGAGTATATTCCTGACATTGTTCACACCTGTTTGTGCCAGCAATCATTCTCGCTACTTTCTTGTCTGTTACTTCTAACTTATGAATAAGATATCCCGAGTCCACCCAGCTTTCGCTCCCATAAAGCAAAGTTGGTCTGAAAACAGACCGGTGTACAGATAGTTTCATCTGGGAGCTGACTTCCTTCTTACATAATACTGTTGATCGCAATTGCGAGCTCACTGCATTAGCTTTACTACACCTTGATTCAATCTCACTATATTACCATCTTGGGAGAACACACAACCTAAATACTTGAAATTATCGACCTGTTCTAGCTTTGTATCAACAATCTGACATTCAATTCTGTTGAATTTCTTGCCTACCAACATCAATTTAGACTTTGAACGGCCAATTTTCACACCATACTCATTACACCTATTTTCAAGTTACAAGATATTAGACTGCAGGCTTTCAGCACAATCTGCCATTAGGACCAAGTCGTCAGCATAGGCTAGACTGTCTACTACATTTGCACCGAACTGAATCCTTCCCTGCATTTTATACCTTTCAGCAGATGATCCATGTAAACTACGAACAGCAGAGGTGAAAGATTACAGCCTTGTCTAACTCCTGTAAGTACCCTGAACCAAGAACTCATTCTACCATCAATTCTCACTGAAGCCCAATTGTCAACATAAATGCCTATGATTGATTTTAATAACCTACCTTTAATTCCATAGTCCCCCAGTATGGCGAACACCTCTTCCCTTGGTACCCTGTCATATGCTTTCTCTAGATCTACGAAACATAAATACAACTGCCTATTCCTCCCGTAGCATTTTTCAATTACTTGGCGAATACTGAAAATCTGATCCTGACAGCACCTCTGTGATCTGAAACCACACTGGTTTTAATCCAACTTCCTCTCAACGAGTGATCGCACAATCTGTTCCAAGATGCCAGTGAATACTTTGCCTGGTATACCAATCAATGAGATACCTCGATAGCTGTTGCAATCCTTCCTGTTCCCTTGCTTATAGATAGGTGCAATTACTGCTTTTGTCCAATCTGAAGGTAACTTACCAACACTCCATGCTAATCTTACTACTCTATGAAGCCATTTCATCCCTGCCTTCCCACTATACTTCACCGTTTCAGGTCTAATTTCATCTATTCCTGCTGTTCTATGACAATGGAGTTTATTTACCATCCTTTCCACTTCCTCAAGCATAATTTCACCAGCATCATTTGCCTCCTCCCCATGAGCTTGGCTGTTCGCAACACCACCAGGGTGATTTCCGTTTACGTTGAGATGATGTTCAAAATATTCCCTCCACCTCTCCAGAGATTCCCTGGGATCTATTATGAGTTCATCTGAATTACTCAAAACACTGTTCATTTCCATTTTCCCTCCCTTCCTAAGATTCTTTATTACTGTCCAGAAAGGTTTCCCTGCTGCTTGACTAGCCTTTCCAGGTTATTACCAAAATCTTCCTAGACTTCTTTTTGGATTCAACAACTATTTGTTTCGCTTTGTTTCTTTCATCTACGTACAAGTCCCTGTCTGCCTCGGCCCTTGTTTGGAGCCATTTCTGATAAGCCTTCTTTTTACATTTACAAGCTGCTCACTTCATCATTCCACCAAGATGTTCGCCTACTCCCATCCTTACACACAGCTGTTCCTAGGCATTCCCTTGCTGTTTCTACTACAGCATCCCTGTAAGCCACCCATTCTCTTTCTATATCCTGAACCTGCTTACTGTCCACTGTTCGAAACTTCTCACTAATCACATCCATGTACTTCCGTCTAATTTCCTTGTTCTGGAAATTTTCTACCCTTATTCATTTGCAGACAGATTTCACTTTCTCTACCCTAGGCCTAGAGATACTTAGTTCACTACAGATCAGATAGTGGTCTGTATTATCGAAAAATCCCTGGAAAACTCGTACATTCCTAACAGATTTTCTGAATTTGAAGTCGGTTAAGATATAGTCTAATATTGATCTGGTCCCCTAGCCTCCCATGTGTAGCAGTGAATAGCCTTATGCTTGAAGAATGTATTCGTAACTGCTAAACCCATACTAGCACAGAAGTCTATCAAACACTTCCCATTCCCATTAGCTTCCATATCTACCCCACATTTACCAATTACCTTTTCATATCCTTCCGTTCTATTTCCAACTCTCGCATTGAAATCGTCCATTAGCACTATTCTATCCTTGCTGTTGACCCTGACCACGATGTCACTCAATGCTTTATAAAACTTGTCAACTTCGTTCTCATCTGCACCCTCACATGGTGAATACACTGAGACAATTCTCGTCCTAATTCCTCCAACTGCCAAATCTACCCACATCATTCGCTCATTTAAGTGCCTAACAGAAACTTTGTTGTGTGCAATGGTATTCCTGATAAACAGCCCTATCCCAGACTCTGCCCTTCCCTTTCTAACACCCGTCAAGAACACTTTATAATCTCCTATCTCTTCCTCATTATCTCCCCTTACCCGAATATCGCTTACTCTTAGTACATCCAGATGCATCCTCTTTGCTGACTCAGCCGGTTCTACTTTCTTTCTTCCATAAGCCCCATTAATATTGTTAGCTCCCCATCAAATTCCATTTCGTTCACCAAGTTCTTTCCAAGGAGTCCCTTGCCTGTCAAATGGGAGTGGGACTCCGTTACTCCCATATGTCCGAGGCTGTAGTCACGTCCTAGTTCGTGAACCATGGGCAACGGCTGAGTGGCCTACTAAGTGGTCCTGAGAGTCGGGATACCAGTTGCTATGGAATTGGAGTGGGCATCTCAGACATATTCTGAGTCATAGCCCTCCTTGTGCTCAGGCGGCTAGGACTATACAATCCACCGGTGGTCCACAACCCATCAGAGGAGAGATCCTCACTTGGACTATGTGTAAGTAGGGTAGCATCCTGCTTCATGAATTTACTGAGCTCAGAATATTATCCAATCTTCTTGAAATTTGGCATTTATATCTTTTACATCACTGAGACTTGGGGCATAAGCAAATCTGCAAGAATTTTACATTTTATTTTTTGCCTTACAAAATGAAACACTTTAATACACACTCACTAACTCACTCAAAATTTGAAAAACAAATGAAGAATAAATTATCATTTTGGGAGCTCAAATGAGACAAAATATTTTCCATGTTTAATTGTAATTTTCACAATACATTAAGTTGCTGTAATTCTAATTTTATTCTCACAGAAACAAAGATAACCAATATGGATTCCTTTCTAACAGCAATGAAATAATAAAATAAAATTTAAAAGATATAATTGTATAACAAAACTAAAAAACATGATTTAGATACCAGCTAAGAACAAGCGATATTCACAGAGAATCCAATCTGCATTGAATCAAGGTCAGACTAGTCGGCCAGACAAGTGAAATGCCAACCACAAAACCAAATATTTGGACTCGTAAGCTCAAAAACTGGTCAGAATCATTTAATATTTCATTTTCCCAGATCAGTAAACAGGTTTTGAAATATATCTGCTTTTTAATGTACAACCGGAAGATTAATAAATTCTCATTCTGTCAGATTAATATTTCACACTGCACATTTTCTTAAAACTAGGAATTCTGAGAATAAATACCTAAGCCACTAGAAACTGTCTTTAGTTTCATAACAGAAACAGTCTATATGACGAGCCTTTCATGGTCACTGAACTCAACAATTCACTCTGATATATCTTCTTTATCAGCAATATATCGCACTATATCTGAGGGCCTCAATAATTTTTCGGCATCACCATCAGGAATTTCAAAACCTGTAAAAAAAAAAAAAAAAAAGTATAAATCATACATATGTCTGTTATAAATAAAAGATAGAACATACAACCACATACATATTTGAACATATGAGAATGTAGATGTGATTTATGTCAAGACTAAAAGTTATTCTGATACGTTTAAGTCACCACTCTGCTCTACATCCACTATTGCTATTACTGCCCAGTTATCCCAAAACTGAAGCAAAAGGAAATAAGTATAATTAAACTGAACTCCTCTGGTCCAGCAGTAGACCTTACTGGCTTGTAACATTCTTCTATCTTTACTTGACTCAGTGTGTTCAATTTAAAGATGGACATAAAGAAAGAATGAATTCCACCAAAGACTATGTCACACACTTGACAACATAAATTTGGAAAAGAAATGAGTATATATGGTTACAATCTGCATTTCATTATGCTAAAATTAGCAAACCGTTGCCCCTTCTGATCTCAATTTTTTCTTCTTTTCAATTTGCTTTACTTCGCACTGAAACAAACAGATCTTATGGTGATGATGGTATAGGAAAGGACTAAGAGTAAGAAGGAAGTGTCCATGGACTTAAGGTACAGCCCCAGCATTTGCCTGGTATGAAAATGGGAAACCAGGGAAAACCATATTCAGGGCTGCCGACAGTGGGGTTCGAATCCACTATCTCCCGAATGCAAGCTCAAAGCTGCGAGCCCCTAACCGCTCGGCCAACTCGCCCGGTACTTAATGTTTGTTAGAAATTACAATGATGACTAGTTTCTCATTAAGGGATATTAATTCTACAGTACCATGGTACCTGTATAAACTACACAAGCCATTCTCAGTATTTACTTATGAAAGGAAAAGAATAATTTTGAAGGTTAGCTTCTTATTAAGTGGACGATACTGGATAGTTACGAGCTGAAGTGTTACGTGCACTCAACCCAGAATATTTTAATTTATTTATTGTATCACATTTAGTGCAGGAAGTGTCCGAGGACATGTTTGGCTCGCCTGGTGCAGGTCTTCCTATTTGACGCCCATTGGTGACCTGCGAATCTGGATGTGGGATGATGATGAGGTAGGAAGAGGGTCAACTCAGGAATCAAAATACAACTGATTTATCATGAGAGCTATGCCATTCACAAGTACTATATATTTAACTGTAAGCAACACTACCTGGATGTTATATGAAATCCTGTGATCTTGAAATTACGTAGGTGGTTTGAAAAGTTCTCGGAATGTACTAGAATTAAGTATCTTACCTCGGTGGAACTACTTTTATTTTTCAACATAGTCTCCCTGTAGACTAATGCATTTGGTCCAGCGATGTTCCAATGCCTTGGTCCCATCTTGAAAATGAGATTCCTCCAGGCATGCAAAATACCTCTCCAATTCGGCTGTCAGTTCTTCCCTTGTAGAAAATCTCCGTCCACTGAGGAAAATTTTCAGATTGGGGAATAGATGAAAGTCTGATGGTGCCAAATCAGGTGAATAAGGTGGATGTGGCAACAATTCGTACCCCAGTTCATGAAGTTTTGCCATGGCAATAACACTTGTGTGCGGCGGAGCATTGTCCTGATGAAAGATGACCTTCTTCCTTGCCAAACCAGGCCTTGTTTCGCGTATCTTTTCCTGTAGTTGGTATACAAAGTTTGCATAGTATTGCCCCGTAATTGTTTGGCAAGTAGGAAGATAATCTATCAGCAGAATGCCTTTTGCATCCCAAAAACTGAGGCCGAACGCACTGCCTTTGCTTTCTTTGGTGGCGGTGAATCAGCATGTTTCCACTGCTTTGACTGCTGTTTTGTCTCTGGGGTATAGTAGTGGACCCAAGTTTCATCTGCAGTCACAAACCGGCACAAAAATCTTATTGGTTGCACTGAAAACGGGCCAGACTTTGTTCGGACATTTCCAATCTGGTGCATTTATTGTCCAATGTCAAGAGCCACGGCACCCATCTTGTGGATAATTTTTTCATATCCAATTCTTCGGTTAAAATATAATATACCCGTTCAGAAGACATCCCTACAGCTTCAGCAATCTCCCGCACTTTCAGTTGACAATCCTCCATGACAATTTTATGCACTTTTGTGATAAATTCTGGTGATGTAACACTTTTTGGCCGTCCACTACGCGGATCATCATCCAAGCTCTCCTGACCAAATTTAAACTCACTTGGCAACAGTTGAAAATGAAGGAGCAGAGTCCCCCAGTGTGTTCTGAAAGGCGGCATGAATTTCCTTTGCTTTCATACCTTTCTTTTGCAAAGTATTTAATCACTGCTCGAATCTCAGTTTTTTCCATTGTCACAAATCACTACACGGGAACAACAACAAAGAGTCATCACTACCACACTCCTGCAGCTAGAGCACTGACGCGCCACGTGTTCACTCACAAAGGATGTGCGATTACTGCGCGGGAACCTCGTTGCTCTAGCACTGACATCTAGCAGTGATTCCGAGAACTTTTCAAACCGTCCTCGTACATCAGTGTTTCATAAGATTCAAAGACTCCTTACTATTAGAGCCCTGCATAATAAAAATGATAATACGAGCTTTTGCTTATGAAGCAACTACTGTTCAGCCTGAAGGACTAAAGATTACAAGGTAATGCGTGGTCAGCACGATGTTCCTTCTCAACGGTTAATAGGAGCGCTGTGAACACAATAATTATTTTCTAAGTCGAGTCTGATAAAGTTTAAAAAAAAGTGTTTCGAGTTTGAGTTTCAGCCGAGTTGAGTTTACCTGCCTGTGCATGGTCTGGTTTCTTAACCATAGAGGTGTGTGAACTTGCCACCTTAGCTAGGGCAAAATCTAGCCACGAGTAGAAGTTCACAGTCCTTTCATTACCTGTTCATAGGCTTAATGTACACTTCCTATTATAATGTAAGAGTTATTTGCAGTTTCATGCATTCATTACAGTTTCTAACCTCACTCCTCGTCTTGCCTAGTACGCCTCATTTTGGTGCTGCCATTGGTTTTTGCGGTTTCCTTATAACTGCTTAACTTTTGGTGGTGCTATTTGAGGATCCAACCAGCCTCTGGGCTGATGACCTAACAGACAGACAACACTGAATTACCATTGGCGTTAACAATTCCATCTGTATTATTGAGCTTGAACCCAACTGAAGAACAGTAAAACCTTTCTTAACGGACGCCTGTCACTGGCGGACACCCGTCCTTATTTAACGATTTTCTAGGTCGATGATAAAATCCCATGTTGTATAAAAGTAATTCCCCCCACCACCACCACCACCACCACCAGCTTATATGGACACACTCAATTATGGACAGACCATAGCCACTAGAAACTCCAATTACATCTCCCCTAAATGGACAAATATTTTTCAACATAAATTTGTTCATATGAAAATACTGTACCAGTAAATTATTCACTTACTTTTACAGATAGTACTTCCAAAGAATTGCAGTTACCATACTTTACAGCACAGGTTGTACACATTCTTGGAAGGCAACATTAAGCTATGCTCTCACCCCCCGACAATTCTGTTATCTGAAATGCTGAACAACACTGGCATTTGTACGTTCACTGTCAGTTTACTTTTAAATTGACTCATAGGCTTTTGACTTGTTCAGCTGTATGTTAGTTTGTTAGTGTGTTTAAAAATGGCTACGACGAAGTGTTTAACTCTAAAAGAAAGGGTAGGCACAATAGACTCTCATAGACATGAGAAGTATGGTACACAAACTGTCTGAAGCATTAAGACTGGAAAGACACAGGCATCAGAAATTGTGAAAAACCAAGAAGAGCTAATGAAAGAATGGCAACAAACAGCGGATGAAACAGTTTCAAAGCGGTAGTGGAGCTCTTATCGACAATGAAACGCCATACCCTATCTCAAATTACCTGGGAGAAAGCCCGGCCACGTACACGTCGCAGTACTAGTCACATAAAAATATCAGTCAAGAAACTGCAAGATCGATAACTAGTTAAAATAATCTCTAACTAACATGTTATAACAAGAATACAACATTTATACAATCACCAGAACGAATCAAGACGATATTCAACACAATTCTGAAGGTTAATGTACTCACCAATGTCGCCTGCAGAAGAAACATAGGTTACTCAATCCCCTCCATATTGTCGTCATCACTGAGTCGCTCACATTTGTCACTATCCGTTCAATGGCATCGTCTACTAAGTGGTCTACATCCCACATTTGTTTTTCTCCAGTTTCAATTACGTGTTTTACACACATTTCCCAACGTTGAGGGGTCACTAGATCAATCCCTTCCTGCAGCAGTTTTCTTATTTCCCCAAGGGTGAAAGTTTTGTTGTTCCGAGCCACATGGCCCTTAACTTGGCTCACACACTTTCAACTGGATTTAACCCTTTCACTCCGGTCGACTGCTCTAGCAGTCTGGAGGGAGCTGTGCCGCACGCCCGGTGGACTGCTGTAGCAGTCGAGCTGGAGCCGAGCTCTCATAGACGGTCGACTGCTGTAGAAGTCGCGCGTCTTTTGATTGTTTTCCGTTTCACTATGATAGACTGCTGTGGAAGTTCGGCCTTGAAAGTCTGTCGTGGCTGTCTTGGGAGTCTATAGTTACAGCTATGATCACCAGATGACAGGACTAACCAGTTCAAGGCGAAATCAATATGTCCAGTATGCTACTCACTTCGCGCCTAGTGCTGATGTGTTTTTGCTTCTTGACTTAGCTTTCAATCGCTTTGAAATTGTGAAAGACGTGATGGCGGAGGAAGGATATACTGCGGAGGAAGCTCTTGCCCTTATATTGGGTAGTGACTTTGAAGAAGATAACGATGATAGTGATTTATCATTTGAATGTGGTGACGGAACGACTTCACTCACACCTTCTACTTCCGGCACGTTTTCTACTCCAGTTAACGCTTCGTCGTCTAGAAGGTCGGCCTACTTCAACAATTCAACTGAAGATGAAGATATTGAGGAAGCATATCAGGTGCCTGAACCACAGAGAAAAGAATTAAATTGGAGAAATAAGAACCTGAATCCGAAGAAACAATTTCGACGCAGCTAATTCCGGACTGAAAAGTTTAGTGGACATTGCTAATATGTTAAGTTTCTTTCAGTTGTTTTTAACACGAGACGAATAGATACTTTTTTTCAGAAGGTGGCTGCAGGTGGAGTTCCGGAGAGGGTTCAGAAAGAATGGAGTGTGAGTGAAATTTACATTTTTTTTTGCCACGATGTTTATTATGATGAGAGTAACAAGACTGAGCATGTCGGAATATTGGACTGAGAACCCAATTCTTCAAACACCTATTTTTTCTAGGTTGCTACCTCGAGACCGTTTTCAGAATATCTTGCGATTTCTCCAATTTTCCAATAACGAGGAGCCTCATAACAATGACTGTTTGCACAAAGTACGCTCTGTAATCAAACATTTTAGAGAGCAATACAAGGAGCAATTTTATCCCTATGAAAAGTTGTGCAGCAATGAAAGTCTTCTTTTATTTAAGAGCAGACTAAAAATGAAGCAATATATTCCCGCTAAAAGAAGCCGCTTCAGAATCAAGATATTTGTTATTGTGACGTAGTGACCAATTATATTTTAGATTTCATTGTTTATTGCGGCTCAGCTACAGACATAAAAAAACACGATATAGGCATCTCAGGCGACACTGTTGCTACATTGATGGAGCCATATTTGCGGAAAGGACACACCCTCTATTGCGACAACTGGTACTCAAGCCCCACCTTGTTTTGTTGGCTGTACGACAGGGCAACGAATACTTGTGGCACAGTGAGGAACAGTAGATAAGATATGCTTGCAATGGCAGAAAAGCAGAAGTTACTATCTGCTCTGCATCAGGACTACTGTTAGCACTAAAATGGTGCGACAAGAAGGAAGTTTGGATGCTCTTGACATTTCACAGTGCAGAAATGGTGGAAATCTCAAAGGTAGATCGTAAAACTGCCAAAATACAACTGAAACCTTTGTGTGCCGTAGGTTACAATAAATCAATGGGACCTGTGAATAGAAGTGATATGGTAATGAAGACTGTGGAAAGTGTAAGGAAAATCTTCTAAGTGGTACTGCAAGCTGTTTTTTCATATAATAGATATGACGCTTTTCAACTCATATTGCCTCTACAACAGAGTTGAGAAGAAAATAAGTTATGCCAGGTTCCAAATGGGAATCATTCACGAAATACTTGAAAAATGCAGTGTTCAAAAAAGACGATCTAGTGGAGGAAAGAGATCTGATCTTCCCTCGAGACTGACAGCAGGACCTCATCTTCCTGACGAGTAGAGTACCTACAGAACTTGTATTGTCTGCAAAGCGCAGAAGAGGAAGAAGAAAAATGTGTTGTAAAGAAGGCAATGTAACCTTATGCGCCTTTCCCTGCTTCAAAACTTAACATACGCAGAAGAACTTCTAAAAACAATTATTAAGTTATGACATGGAAATTAACGTAGGTAAAGAATTGTAATTTGAAATTAATGTTTATGTAAAATTACAATATGTAAGTAATACAACTTAAATACAGGTAACTGAAGATAAAATTTACAATAAAAACAATACAGGTTTTTAACTCCGCCAGAACTTCTAAAATAAATTGTTAAATGATATATAAAATTGTAATTTGAAGTTTATGTAAAATGTCCAAAGTCACGGATCTAAAAGGATGATGGGAAGCTTCGCCTGACTGAAAAGTGCTAAAAATATAATCATAAGCATTTACCGAATACGCATTAACGGCAAAATAAAATACAATTAACCCCGTCCTGTTCTCTCCTCGTGACACGAGCGGTATGCGGAGAGCAGAGCGGAGTGAGATAAGTATCCCGTACAGCGGGCTCGGTGAGCCACACACTGCTCCCGTGCAGAGGGTCACGCCACACCACTCGCTACGCCAGAGTGAAAGTGTTAAAGAACAATGGTTCGGAGGTAACCTTGAAACTTGTCTTCTCAATTGCAATGCGATATCATCTACTCGATACGCGCCACATGAGCCCTTAATATGCTGTGGGATGACATTAAGAAGTTCCAACTTGACACTGTTCAGTTCATAAGGAATTCTCTTCACATCCAGAAACATAATTATATCTCCCTTTCTCCACGACTGATTAGGCAGTATCTCAATTCTAACCGAATGGTAAAACGCAATGTCCATAACGATGACCGCATTGGCTTCAAGACGAGTAAGAACATTCACAAACCATTCTTTGAATACACCATTCATTTCCTCATGATAATCCTTTGTGGAGTTGGATTCAAAACACAGTAACCCTCATTCTACAAAATCTTTCTCCTTGCCTATATGTTAAATTATAAAGCGTTTCCCCTTTCCCGAAGGATTCTTCAAGCCGCTTGATAATCCCTTTAAGAATGCGTCCTTACTGGATTTGATAGTTTTAATTAATAATGTTATTGGCTTTACGTCCCACTAACTACTTTTACAGTTTTCGGAGATGTCGAGGTGCCGGAATTTAGTCCCGCAAGAGTTCTTTTACGTGCCAGTAAATCTACCGACACGAGGGTATCGTATTTGAGCACCTTCAAATACCACCGGACTGAGCCAGGATCGAACCTGTCAAGTTGGGGTTAGAAGGCCAGCGCCTCAACCATCTGAGCCACTCAGCCCGGCGATTTGATAGTTTTATCACTCCATACGTTCACACAGGTATGTCCTGAATTTATCCACGTCTCATCCAAGTAATAAAATGGTCTTCCCTCCTCCCAAAACTTTCTTATCTGATGCAAATAATGTCTTCGCCACAAAATTATTTCCTCCGTTTCAATACCCAGTGGTTGGAGACTATGCGACACAAACTTAAAATTTGAAGTTTGTAAAAGCCTATGACGCATTTCACGCAAAAACGAAGGCATGGTTTCATCACTCTTCACAGACTCTAAGATCTTGTCAATTGTTGGTATTTCATTTCTGAAGAAAAACTCTTGAACTTTTCGCCGAATTGCGCCCTTGGTGAAACAATCATACTTATCCTTCTTAAGCTTTACATCAGAAATACCGGGCTCATCCATCTTCCACACAGAATTTTAACAAAGGTTATGTAAATGTAAATTAAAACAGTTAACTAAATCATTAAGACCAAGACAAAGACTGACCATCAATTTAATTAATAATGATATACTAAATATTAGCACGAAAGAAACTCTTAATACTATGCAAAGTCAGTAGCGCGCTAATAACACTCGGAACACAGCAGTAAACAGAAAGCACGTGGGTTGTATGTTAGCTAAATGAGCTGCTACGGATTACTGCAATGGCTGTTCCGCTGTTGAAACATCGCACCTCTCAAAAGGCACTTTAAAGCAAAAGTATCAATTATAAATTGAAACTAAATACAGTAGCTTTTTAAAAGTGAAAAGTGATGATTAACGGATTTAGACGATGTACATAATTTTTACATTATGTAACATGTAAAGTATCTTTAACGCTTTACCAGAAGATAGACAGTACCACCACATTTAGGTGTTTTTGGTGTTTACTTTATCTCCCAGGTCATTTGAGATAGGGTATAGAGTGGTTCTATAAGATGATGATGATGCTTGTTGTTTAAAAGGGGCCTAACATAGAGGTCATCGGCCCCTAATGGTACGAAATGAAATGACAAAGAAAAAGTTCAAAATCATCCACTGACCAAAATAAAAAATGTCATGAAGAATGAATGGATGGACATGAACAAAAAAACAATGGATCTGACTCAAAAAAGATCATAAATAATAGTATTACTGACCAAGGGACCACTTATAAAACACAATCCTGAATCGAGGGTGCTTGATGTTTAAAGGGGTCAAAAATCCAAGTCAAAGGCCCCTCAGAATGGTACTTATCGCTAGTAAAGTAGAACCATGGTATTTGTCATGTTGGGGTACTAATCAAAAGTAGCGAAGACTCAAGGTGTTCCACACATGATGGTACTACTCACAAGTATTGTACGTCAAACAGGTAACGCAGACCTATGGTGTTTCTCACACAATGGCGCCGCTCATAGCCAACGCAAACCGATGAGGTTCCTCACCTAGGTGTACTAGTCACGGGAGCCAGTATTTCCGGGGTGTTCCTCACATAGTGGGTACTAATCACAGGCAACGCAGACCCATGGTGTCGCTCATATTGTGGTATAACTCACAGCCAACGCCCAGACCCGCGGTGTTGCTCACATGGGTACGACTCACGGGTACTGGAAACCCACAGGGGAACCAACTCTGCTGCTACTAATCACAAACCTATTTCGTACCTAATATAGTGGTACTACTCACAAGTAAAGGCGACTCATGGTGTTCCCCGCGTGACGGTACCAATCAAAAGTAATTTTATGGTTCTAAGACAATCATCCATTGGTCGCCCCTTTTAGTCGCTTCTCACGACAGGCAAGGGATACCGTGGGTGTATTTTTCGTCTGCATCCCCCACTCACAGGGGGTAGAGAGAGAGAAAAAAGAAGAAGAAAGAAGGAATCCGTCACTTCAAAAAATGAAGTAACAGACGAAGAAAGGTAAGGGCCACGAAGGGCATGAAAATGAAAGACTCCCTAGGCCTCAAATGCTCTAATACCGTCGGGGTCGGAAAAGAGTAAGAGTTGACCAAGGGAGGTCGGACAGGATAGACGTAAGTGAGGAGCCTGGCACAAGTGGAAGCAATGCCAAGACTCAGCTAAGGGCCCCATGGTCACCAATCCACACTCACAAGTTGAGAGCCCCTTGGGCCCCTTTTAGTCGCCTCTTACGACAGGCAGGGGATACCGCGGGTGTATTCTACATGTGCGTCCCCCACCCGCAGGGGGTAGTGTGATTGGTCCGCGAGAGGTATTTTATTTCCCTCAAGTTCGCCGGCAAGCCGGTTAGGACCCCCCTATCCGCCACCTGTGACACGCCACGTGGAAGTATCACCTCTCCCCCTGTTACGCCAGCGTAGTAGGTTCGTGGTATAAGATAAGATGACAGAATGTTCCTGGCAGGGCCAATGGTTAGTGATGGGCAGTCTGAGACGAGGTCTCGAGATTTCTCGAGACCAGCGCAGGCACTATTTCTCGCGAGAAATTTCGAGATATCTCGAGAACGTTGCCCCGCATTGTGCGGCGAGCAGCGTGTCGTAGGCCTACAGGTAGTCGGAGCTGAATGTTGTTTGTGCCGAGTATGCGAATAGCCAACCACGGGCCTTCTCAATTTCGTAAATACGTGTCAACAAGCGACTAGGGCGTTCACTTCTACCGAGGTCTATCTTGACGCAGTATAACATAATTATTAAGGATACGCATTCTGACATTGTATGCACTGGGAGGTACACGAATGAGTGGTTTAAGTACAGAACCTGACGGTTACTGTAGGTGCACGTACCTGGATACTAGAGGCGTGCGTTATTCGAACTCGAGACGAGGCAAGATGCGCCTTGCTGCATATGCAACGACCATTACGCATGAGTGGAATGTGTAATCTAAAATGCTTCAATTTGCTCCAATTGTTTCGACAGGTAGGTGTACATCGTTATCAGACCTCGCATTCAATAACATAAGACCACTGCTTGTGTTTACAGATATCTTGGTGACGAAGGAAATAATTCCTTATAATGTTATAGAGTATTCGCGTCATAATTAGGTACTTCGACATATGACGGTGCCATGGGAAATTGTGTCTAGTTGTACGCGGCAACTTGAAGACGATGTCCGAAACGCAATGTAAGTCGTGGATGTCGGTTATTTTTAAGAGATGTCACACAGCACAGTCCACTGTGTTGCTTATTCAAAAGAAGTAAAATACATCGGCGGAAATACTTCTGGGATGATCCGTCACTCACAAACGCACAGGCCTATCAATGAAGAGGAATCGTCACAGAACACCTCCGGCCCGGTCTGAATCACAAGAAGCTACCCTGCCGACAACGATTGTAAGGCATCCAGGTAGGTTTACATCCTAATAACAATTAACAAATTATACAGGTTATTCAGCTAAGAAGTCCACCGGACATAACTCGTGAACAGGTTAAGATACTGGCATTCTGTATTCACTTTCGTTAATGGTACTAAGGAGCTCTTGTTCAACATGCAGTGCTTTCCTAGGCTTTTGACAAAATTTATCGTCACACACATTTCCATATGAAAACTGCTGATAACTATCAAGCTTACACTCTTAGTTACTGGGACGTCGCACAGCTCGCAGCACACGAGCTTGTATTACAGGACGATCGGTCTCGAGATTCTCGCGAGAGTCTCCAGCGAGAGCTTTGCCTATCACTACCAATGGTACAAGCCAAAGCGTTAGAATTTGGGAAGGAAGGTAATACCAACATCTATATCAAAAGAATTAGGTATCGGAGGTTTAAAAGCCTCGAATAGTTGGCTAGAGAGATCCAGATCTACGGAGATTCATCGGGGGTCAATATGGAGATCATTGAAAAGTCGCAAGAAAATGACCTTCAGTCATAGATGGGTATTCTCCAGAAAATATTTTGAATGCTGATGAAACTGGATTATTTTTCTGTGCTTAACCCTACAAAGCTTTGTGTTTCAAATGAAACCCTTTTACTGATGAAAAAGTTAAAAGGGAATGTCTTGCGGTCTTGTTACGTGCAAGTACGAGTGGAGAACAGAAGACCCTTGTGATACGGAAAGCTGCAAAACTAAGGTGTTTTAAGAACATGGACGTTACAAAGTTTGACACTGAATGGAAGACAAATAAGAAAGCATGGATAACCTGAGAAATAATGACTGAGTGCAGCATCACATCTGGATACAATTAACCCATTCACTCGGTCACATGGTCGGATTAGGTTTCCCGTGTGTAGAATAATGTATTTGAATTCACGCCAAATTTTTACGTTCAAATGTAGGTTAGATTGAACAGTACAGTAGAGTCTCGTTAATCCGAACTAACTGGGACCGGAGCCTGTTCGGATTACGAAATTTTCGGATTAACCGGAAAATATTTTCTAACAATAATTTTATCTTTTTTACGTCCCGCTAACTACTTTTACGGTTCCCGGAGACGCCTAGGTGCCTGGATTTTCTCCCGCAGGTGTTCTTTCACGTGCCAGTAAATCTACTTACACGAGGCTGACGTATTTGAGCACCTTCAAATACCACCGGACTGAGCCAGGATCGAACCTGCCAAGTTGAGGTGAGAAAGCCAGCACCTCAACCGTCTGAGGAAAATAGTTTCTACAATACAGTAGAAATGTCCATTCTTCTTCTTCTTCTTCTTTTTTTTTGCTAGTTGCTTGCTTTACGTCGCACCGACACAGATAGGTCTTATGGCGACGATGGGACAGGGAAGGGCTAGGAGTGGGAAGGAAGCGTCCGTGGCCTTAATTAAGGTACAGCCCCAGCATTTGCCTGGTGTGAAAATGGGAAACCACGGAAAACCATTTTCAGGGCTGCAGACACTGGGATTCGAACCTACTATCTCCCGAATACTGGATACTGACCGCACTTAAGCGACTGCAGCTATCAAGCTCGGTAATGTCCATTCTTTAGCAGTTACATTAATAAAATACTGTATAAAATTACAGTAATGTAGTTAAGAACGTGTAGAGGAGAAAAGACAATGAAAATTACATTAGTGAGTGGATGGAAGCTGACTGTCATCAATTATACAAACAGACCAAGAAATTGTAGCTATGGTGGAGAAAGAATCTGGAGTTGATGAGGAACAGAGTTACGACGAAGAAGACCACAATGAACAACTAGTGTCACATTCAGATGCTGCGACCGCCTTAGAACTTGCAGTACGCTACGTCGAGCAACAGTCCGGCGCTATGCCCACTGATGTGATGTTTATGAGACACTGGTTTAACACTGCATCTTCGAGTAGGTTCGAATCACTACAGCAAAAGAAACTAACAGACTTTGTAAAGATAAACGACCAGTGATTGATGGTCTATAATGTGTAATTATATTTACATTAAGTTATTCTAGTAAAATGTGACTAATAAAATGCAAATAAATCTTCATTCTATAATACGTTCTTTCATTTCAATAAGGAGAATTAAAATAAAATGAATACATATTTCAGTTGGGATTAACCAGACTTTTGGATTAACGGGGTTCGGGTTAACGGAACTCAGTATATATCATTTTGCCAGAAGACAGCGGGCAGATGAACATTTTACTACAGATTGGAGTAATTTCCTACATTGTGGGACATGTGATCTAAACGAACAGGTGCCAGTCCTGAAGTCTCTGAAGCGCACGGTTGGAATTCAAGTGGTGATGAGTAATGTAACGAATAGACATGGCAAGTAAAAAATCGTACTAGATAGTCTTGTGAAGGTGTGTACAAATTCTGAGATTTTCCAGGTTTATAGTACAGGAGTGATACTAACTGAAATCCGTGTGTTACATGTAATCTAGCGAGTCAGGATGGCATCTAAAAATCCCTGGGCTGCATGATTAAATACTCGTGGAGGGAGCTGGGATTGAATGTGTTAAGCTGCAAAATGTGAAGAGAGTCTACTTGACCAAGGAGTGATCCAGAATTTCAAGGTTATGTACAGACAGTTAGTGACGAAGCACATTATATCAGAACTTAACGGGAATGAAGGAACCTTTCAAACACTGATAAAGGGACTGAATATCCTCCAAGCAGTTTCATGGATAAGCAATGTATGGTAAAAAAGTTACAGTTTCAACAGTTTGTAAATGCTTCCTGAAAGCTGGGTTTTCTGCCAGTAATGGAAATCCTGAAATGGAATCTGATATTTCTGAAATCAACGGTTAATGCAGCAAGTTACATGATAGAAGCAAACACTTATATAAAAATTGCTTCAGATATTCCTACAGAGTGCGAGAGTGAAGAGAGAGAAAACGCTTCAGACAATCTAAGGGAAGGAGGACAAAAATGAAGATTTTGATGAAAGCAACAATGAAGGTGATGCTAATGCAGATACAAAAAAAAAAATATGGAAATTGATGTGCTGCCAATAACCTCATAGTGAGGCTTTGTTAAGCGACTGAAAAAATTCTATTGCATGCAAAAGATGACAAAAGGTGTGAATTTGACAAGGCTTCATTGCACATAGTGAAAATATCATTGACAAATCAAAGTGTAAAAAACAAACTAACATTAAGGATTTTTTCAAGAGTTAACGTATTGCTACATGTACATATTCATTTAATGTTTCAAAAACTCAAATGTTAGTCTTAAATTTTACATGGTGTATGATAATAGTGCACAATGTGCTCAACAGAGGTTTCCACAGAAGTATTTGTGTCTCTTACATCGCAGCTGCAGGAATGCATTTACGAATTTCTCGTGCGAGTACAGCACCTTGGAGAAATACAGTACACTAATTTGCAAGAGCTTCTGTCACACAGTACTTGGGTTATTGGGTTCCTACTTATTTTTCATGGTATCCATTTCATACTGTCTCAAGCAGACACCCCTGCATAATGGACATTTTTTGGTCCCAAAGGTGTCCATTATAGAGAGGTTTTACTGTATACTGCTCTAGTGATTCTATATAGCTAGGGGCCGTATTTTCTGGTAATAACGATAGGCTCGAAGTTTTTTCATTACTTTCTTGCCTCTATATGACTTTGCAGGAACTTAAAGTACCATATTTTAGCAAAATGAACTCGCAAAATATTGCAAAATGTGATTTATTGCAAGAATTGCACAAATGATCACAAAATATACCCCACTTGGTACGAAAAATGCTAAATACTACCGAAAAAGCTCTCCAATAAACGTTTAAATGCTTCTGAGAACTTGACTATTGTACTTTCCTTCTCAACTGCTTGATAGGCTGCATGTTCTCTACAAAAATGCACACAAAGCGATGAGCACTGTGTATTGGAAGTATGCGTATTCAGTTCCGTGATCTCTAACGCAATCAATAAAAATTGATATCTGTTATCGATTACAGCAAATGGCGTTGCAGTCGTAGCAAGATCGGTCATAGACACAGCAGTGTGCATTATACTCTTTTGCTATTGGCAGATGTCCAGCATTTAAGTATAAAAATGCCGAATACTAAAGTTACAAAAGATTTTTCGAGGGCCGAGGAATACAACAGTGAGGCGTTCTATGTATTGATACTGACCGATACTGCAAGAAAGATTCCAATGTGTAAGTACTGTAATGTTCGTATTAGGTTGAAACAAAAAGACACGTGCGATAAACACTGCAGAGATTCAAAGACACACAAAAAGAAGAAGAATGAAGCAAATAAACATAATTCTACGCAACTAATAACAACCAGCGATACCTTACACTTCGCAAAGAAGTTGAAAAGTGATAGTAATTTGTAATAGACACAGCAAAAGCATTCATGCAAGCCAGCATTCCTATAGAAAAATTGGATAATCCTGGCATGAGGACATGGATGAATATAAAAGGCAAGATAAATAATCAATGTTATTAGCTTTACGTCCCACTAACTACTTTTCCTGTTTTCGGAGACGCCGAGGTGCCGGAATTTAGTCCCGCAAGAGTTCTTTTACGTGCCAGTAAATCTACCAACATGAAGCTGACTTATTTCAGCACCTTCAAATACCACCGGACTGAGCCAGGACTGAACCTGCCAACTTGGGCTCAGAAAGCCAGCACCTTAACTGTCTGAGCTACTCATCCCCAGCCGGGCAGCACCAGCATATCCATGAACATCTCCCAGGATTATATAAAAGCCTAACCCCATAGCAATTCAGCACTGAAGGGCCTTCGTCTACCTAACGACCGCTGCTCAACTCGAAGGCCTGCAGATTACGAGGTGTTGTGTGGTCAGCACGACGAATCATCTCGGCCGTTATTCTTGGCCTTCTAGATTGGGATATCTCACCAGATAGCTCCTCAAATATAATCACGTAGGCTGAGTGGACCTCGAACCAGCCCTCAGATCCAGGTAAAAATCCCTGACCTGGCCGGGAATCGAATCTGGGGCCTCCGGGTAAGAGGCAGGCACGCTACCTCTACATCACGGGGTCGGGTCCAGGGCTACATGGCTTTGCAAAATGCAGTGAAAGCACATTTGGTACAGAAGAAGACCACAGTGAATATGCATCCAAGTGTTCGCAAGCATCATGGTTGATTGGAATAATAACAATACTAATCACAAAATTAGTAAGATTTACGCCATACTATAAGGAAGATTTCACAAGAAACTTTGATCAGTATGACAATTTATTTCACGAAATACCTTCTAAAATAGTGTCAGTTTTAACATCGAAATAAACAGATTTATTTCACCAAAAGGCCCATATATATAGGAAAAAGGACTGATAATTTTAGGTCTATAAACTACGAGTAGCATAAAACCACATTTTAAAGGGCTGGAGGACCACTCTGTATAACTGCATAATGAGAACCTTTTCAAATTAAGATGTCTAAAAAAAGAATTTAAACAGGATACTGAAGGACTATTACAGGCTTTCATGTGCTTTCAGTATCCTAGTTTAAAATGGCATGTACACTTTAAGTATATATAGGCTATAATACTTATAAACAGTAACTAGCATGGTACGCCACTGACATTATGCACTACTTCCACTCCTCTTGAGGCACTGTATGGCACAGAGTGCTGTCAGGGCTGTCAACAAGTGGTGATGCTCCCAGCGCGAGCCATAGGTTGCTCCTAGCCGAACTCCAACCTACCATGTCACAAACAGTCCTTTCTGGTAAACCACAATCTAACTAGTTACTATCAGTGATTTTGTCACAAACAGTAATCTGTCGTCATTGGTAATAAATTGTAAGAAATATGACACTGATAGTAATAAGTATTAAGGTTGCTGAGTGACATAACTGAACTCTAACCTAAGCCTGTCACTAACGGTGCTTTCCACTGAATCAGAATCTAACCTGTCACTAACAGTAACAGTCAGAGGTCATTATGGGTGGGGGCTATGGGCTCCTGGAAGCAAGTTGAATAACAGGAATATTTGTCCACACTGTAGTTAGTGCACTATGCATTTGGTACATTGGTAATAGCCACTGTCCATTGGTGAGCCAGATGGAGAACAGCAGAGTGAGGAAAGAGAGAGAAGATGATGTGACGTCAATGTTGATACAGCTACCACACAAACACTCTATTAAAAAATGCCAAGGAGTGCGCGATACTCAGCCAATATTGGATGGCATCTGCAGTGCCAAACTCTACAACAATGATACAGAATTATTTTAAGTGGTTACTATCAAAAATGTAGGATTTTAGGCCCAAATCCATTAAATGCAAACTGTTTCTGAATGGAATTAGTGTCTAATAAAGCAACTGGTTAAATGTCTAACAGTCCATCAGAATGACAACAGCAATCAACGAAAGAGTTATACGATTAATATTACCTAGGGCCGGTTCTACCATTTGCTGGTAAAGTGGCTGGCAGCTGCCCGGGAGGTAAACTACCTGGGGG
Source organism: Anabrus simplex (assembly GCF_040414725.1). Taxonomy (NCBI): domain Eukaryota; kingdom Metazoa; phylum Arthropoda; class Insecta; order Orthoptera; family Tettigoniidae; genus Anabrus; species Anabrus simplex. The sequence goes on from NC_090266.1 coordinate 1,040,414,593, forward strand.
TGAAAATCAGCTGGTACTTTGCCTTGCATGCAACCACCTCCGCACAAGCTCTGGATAGCTACCCGGAGCTAGACACCGGTATACGGAGTTGGCTAGACTGATTTTCAGCGATTTCTTGCTTTCGAGTGTGGTGCTATCTATCGTCAGGTGTATGAAGCTCATTTCGATTGTCTTATTTTCCTGTGCTTGCATCTGCTGATTATCACCAAAAAGCCTAATAAGGGGAGTCTTAAGAATTATGGACAATGATTTATATCAAGTTTTCGTGATTTTAATCTATAAGCTTCAAAATCAATACCTAATTGGGATTAAAATCTCGAGATTACATTTTCTTACGCCAGTTATAACCTGTCATGTAAGGCAGCATTTTTGGAAAGTATTCTCGTAGTAGATTGGTCAAGTCGCTCGCTCCATAATAGAAGGTACGCAGGTTTTCATTCCCTGCCGTCATTCTTAACTCTTTTTTACGCGCTTCCATATACGTAAATACACCCACACCTTCCTTACGGACTTATTGTCTTTGAGCATTCTATCTGCAGTGATTAAGTATCTACACGATGCTCTATTTGCAACTAGCTCTGTGACCTCATTTATTTCCACATGCTTCCATTTATTGATAATGCAGTTCATTTTAATGTTTAACTTTATGAAGATAAAGTTGGAAGGTACTGTAAATGTAAAGAACAAATCGGGGTAAATATCCGTTCATAGGAAGAGGAATTCGGGAATGGAATAGTTTCCAATTTCTTCGAAATCATTTACAAGAAGACTGTGTAAACAACTGATAGGGAATCTGCTACCTGGGCGACAGTCCTATATGCTATATTAAACATAACATCACTTTCCATAAGTAGTACACATATAAAGCATTTTCCTAGTAGACATAATATTGTGATTAAACATTTCAATGAAATATATTACTAACAAAAGAACGTATGAAAAGAGACATACAGATTAATACAATGCTAATAATGAAAATAAAAAAGATTCGTCATAATGAAGGCTGGAACCTGCAGACTTCATATTATGAAGTCAGCGCATTAGCCATTACACAAGAAAGCTTGGTGTAATTGGGATACATAACTTGTACCTAGTGTCTCAAAACTTAAAAAGTAGGACATTAAAACCCATTTGAAATGATTTCCAAATAGGTTTTGATTTTATATCCTTTAGAGTTTCTTTGCGAGAGCTTGACGTATAAAATGTGTTCCCTACGCTACCAATGCGAGAGGCTGGTGTGACCATTGCAACTCAAGGGAAGCATTAATGTTCAAAATCCTGCAATACAATATCGACCACTGTTACAGTATCATGCTTTTTTCAGTACACTAATCTAATTTAAGTTGTATGTCACCAGAAATACAGCTAATAATGTTCAGCTCTCAAAACTTGCCCGGCAGGTAAAGTCTTATCAGGCCCTCGAAGTGGCCGATAAATTACGCGCCGGGTAACCACGATTTATGCTGCCGATAGCGCTACCTGGAAGTGGTCGAACGGAAACATCCTTTTACGCGGAGGGCAAGTTACGCGCTACTTTACCAGTAGGTGGTAGAACCGGCCCTTATTAGAATTAAGTTGAGTAAATATTAGCATTATAAGTTTAATGATAACTTTAAAAGCAGCAAAAAAAAAAAAAAAAAAAAAAAAAAAAAATTCACAACTTGATTACCAACAAACAAACAAACAAACAAACAAACAAACAAATACAATGCTAAGCCAGTGTTGGAAAAGAGAGCAACAGAAACAAAGAGAGGGTCCTATAGCCATTAGTAGTGATGCTTATATATTTAGTCAATGCCAAAGAGATGTCATGAAAGCTAAAATGTTAAATAAGAATAGCCCACATAGGGTGACATGAACACACAACAGTCCTACGGTTCATAGCGATACTATCGTAACTAGCATTTTTTAACATCTTACATTAAAGCAAATTGAAAGTTCCTGTGTATGCTAGAAGTCTCCATGGTGATTTCTAGCATATACAAACTGTGAAAAATTCTACTGTTGGATTATTTTATTATGGACACTCCAGTTTAGGCATGAATTACAAATGAACAGACAGGCCATTTCAAAATGAGTCATACAAATATTTTCCTTGTTTAAATCTGCAATAGAACATATAGCACTTGTTCTTGAAGTTCATTAATTTTTTTTTAAATTTGTGGTTGAAGTAAACATTGTTCAGGTTTCTAGCTGCTTGTCTAGGAACCGCTACTTAAAAATATATTAATGGAAAACTACTTGTCTGATAGAAATGAAATGTTTATATGTTATAGCCACATGTAATCGTAGTATAATACTCAGGTCACAACTTTTTTCAACTATCCCAAAGAAAGTTCCTATCATTTTTCTACAGCAACTTCTTCTCAGCCAAGGATAAACGTACAACAAGAAACTTGGGCTTACTTTGAAGCACTCAGTCGTGGTTATCAGAAACTCCAACCACTGTAACTTATAGTGTGATACTGAATTTATGAAGAGTAAAATTGATAGGAGGTTGTGTGTGTGCTGGACCGTGCAGGCAGGGTGGTGAATCCAGGTACAGTGCTGATAAATACACCCACCTCCCCCTTGGGCAGTTGTGAACTATAAAGCCAGTGACCTCGATGATGATAATGCATGTTTTAAGGGGCCTAACATCGAAGGTCATCGGCCCCTAATGGAACGAGATGGACGACATGATATATGATAAAATTTTAAAACGTATCCACTGAGCAGAGTGAAAAAAATGGCGATGAAGAAAAATGAGTATGAGATTAAAACAATCAGTCGATCTAATTCGCAATGCCCTATTTTCTAATAAAATAAGAGAAAATACAGGAAACAAAGGAATAAGGCATTGCCTGGTAGTACCGATATACATACATAATTTACGTTATAAGTTAAAATAACACAATTAAAATACGCAACACAAACTAAAATGAAGTCAATGGGATAAAAGTGAAATTGACACAAAAAATTAGGACAAAGGACATCATTAAACACAATAAAACAGACCACTATCCCTCATAAAGCGGATGAAGAGGTCTGCTGACTGCTTGTCATCTCGCAAGATAAGGGAGATTGTCCACGGGAGGTTAAGACTACGGCGCAGATCGACCAGGTCCACACACTCCGTAAGCATATGTACCACGGTAAGATGATCGTCGCAAGTACACACCGGAGGGGATTCTCCTTTCAATAGATGGGAGCGAGTCAGGATACCGTGGCCGATCCGAAGACGACATAATATTGCGATTAAACATTTCAATGAAATATATTACTAACAAAAGAGCGCACTCAGCTTATTTGGAAGAGGAGTGGCCTGCCACGCCATCTCCCAATGGGATATAACCAGATATCTCAGCTGAGAGCGAATATCACTTGCTGGAACCTTGAAAGGCAACGGGGGCAGTGTTACTGCCTCCTTGGCAGCTTTATCTGCTAACTCGTTTACCTCTACAGCCACGTGGCTTGGGAGCCACAGAAACGTGATTCTGGTGCCGGCATCCAAACACCCGGCCAGTAGGTCCTGGATCCGCTGCATCAGAAGGTGCTGAGGGAAACAAGTATCAATAGACTGTAGCGAACTCAAGGAGTCAGTACACACAAGAAAGTGTCGGCGCTCATCGGACAGTGCGTAACGCAGAGCTTCACAGATAGCATAGAGCTCTGCTGTGTACACACTACAGGTATCCGGGAGAGCAAAAAGATACCTATCAGTATCGACAACGAACGCACAGCCCACTTAAGTGTCTGTTCTCGACCCATCCGTGTAAACGACGACTGAACCTGGATACCGGCCAACAACGGACAGAAAGAGCCTCCGATAAATCGAAGGGTCCGTGTCTTCCTTCGGGCCAGTGTGCAGATCCAGGATTATTTCATGACGTCGTACTACCCACAGAGGTATCCCACTCGGTTGTCTGACAAGGGAAGGAACCGAAGGTACGTAAAACAAACTGTGACTGCTATCCAAGCATTTTCCAACTGACTGCGTTGCTCAAGGACAAGCAGTGTATAGCAAACTGTTGCCATTGTTGAATACGCAAGGATAGCTTGGATGAAGTGGCATCTGTCGCAAATATGCAGCATACGAAAGTAGCATTTGCTGGCACCTCAGGGGTATTGGCGGCACACCAGACTCAGCGAGCAGGCTAGCAACGGGGCTTGTACGAAAATCTCCCGTCGCCAACCTAACCCCGCTGTGGTGGAAGCTGTTCAGCTTCCCAAGAACGCTTGGTCTTGCTGAGCCATGTGTGCCCTATAGAATCGTAGGAGCACCGTGCGGTCAGCACCCCAATTAGTGCTGCTAAGAAACTTCATGATATTCAGCCTTCTAGTGCATTGCACTTTTAACTGCTGCACGTGTGGCTCCCACGATAATTTACTATCAAAAATGAACCCAAGAAATCGGTAAGTGGCAACTACGGGAACAGCGACATTTCCTAGATGAAGTTCAGGAGGCGGGTGAAGAGTACATTGACGACAAAAGTGGACAACAGAGGTCTTTGTAGTGGAAAACCAAAAGCCATGTTCTAAGGTCCATTTTTCCACTCTCCTAATAGCTTGCTGTAATTGTCGCTCTGCGACTGCCATATTACGCGAACTATAGTACAGAGAAAAACGTCAACATATAGCGACGGTATTACTGCTGAACCAGCAGAAGCAACAATACCGTTTATGGCAATCGCGAACAGAGTGACACTAAGAACCGATCCCTGTGGGACTCCATTTTCCTGAATGTGGTATTGCGAATATGTCCTCCCTACTCGGACATGGAATAGACAGAGGGACAAGAAATTCGCAATAAATACCGGCAAGTTACCTCGGAATTTCCATTTATGCAGGACTGAAAGGATACCATATCGCCATGTGGTGTCGTATGCCTTCTCTAAGTCAAAGAAAACAGCTACCAAATGCTGTTTGCAGAGAAATCCATCCTGGATAGAGCTCTCCAGGCGTACCAAGTGGTCAGTGGTCGATGGAGCGGCTCAAAAACCACACTGGTCACACAAATCTGCGATTTACCATCCTCTCAAATAGCTTACACAGGCAGTTTGTAAGACAAATAGGTCTGTACCTTCCTGCATACTGTACCGGTTATGACCTGTACATGCCATATTTTTTGGCTATTAATTGTACTTCATCATCACGCAAGACGTTCACAGCGAACTTGGTTTCTTTACGTTCGGAGGAGCGAACAGGCGAGCCACCGACAGCTGTGTGTGTAACGTAGCTGCAGGGACAAGTTAGACTACCCGCCTGACGCTATGTGTAGCCTGCATGGCCTGGTATATTCTGGATATGAATGTTACACCTTCATGAACATTCCATTGAGAAAAATTGAAAACTTCTTAATATTAATCACAGCAAATTGAGCGATACGTCATTCTGAACAGGATACCATAAATGTCCCAAATTGTGAATCTCAAGAAAATCCGTTGAGGGATTCTCGAGATAATAAGCTTCAAAGAGATTACGTTATATGATGACGTAGGAGCTCCAAACTGAATATAAGGAGAGCTCACTTTACCCAGATCAGACAGTCATAGCTGGGTGTTCAGCCTGACTCTCCACGCTGCAGTGTTCGTCGAAGTGCTGACAGAGTCCACCTTCGAATATTCAAAGTCTTCATGTGGGACTTAAACTCTGACAGTCGTGTTGAACTTATCAATTGTGCCCGTGTGAACTCTAATGTATAACAAAGTATTTCTAATGGACATCGAGTCTATCAATCAAGTTGAACTTATGATCTGTGCGTGTATTGGAACTCTGTTTTGACAAGCCGAGTATTGGACTTGGTGACAACAGTAAAGTATAACTTATATTCTGTGTGCATGTAGAAACTTCCCGATGCAACTTACTTTTGTTCTTGTAGAACTGAGTTTATTACCACGATGCCTATGTGAAACTTAGCATCTGAATAAACATAATTAATTTCAATGTGACACTACTACGTTATACTATTAACTGTGACATTTTGTTAAATCTCAGTCAGCATAATTTCATTGGGATTTAGCGTGTTTATAAAAGAGTTCGAACTTTCACATGAATGTTAATGCAAGGGATTACCATAATCGTGTGCTATGACACCAAGGTTTCACTCAGAACCCAAACTGTGTTCTTTATCCAATTCAAAGAAAATTGTGTATTATTTCTTCAGAACAGTGTCTAAATTATTTGTGTGTGACTGACAGCAGTATCTTTGATAAACTCTCGAACAGTCACATATCTAATGTCAAGTGCGCCTAACAACGAACTGTGCTTTTCATTTCAACCTTATTTCTTTGTCAAAGTGTTTAGTATTATTTCATGACTGACAGCAGTGTCTTTGATAAACTCTAGAGCAGTCATACATTTCTTTCAACGTCAAGTGCTACTTTATTTAGTGGAAAATCACCACGAACTGTGCCAAGTGCGTGAACAGTTTTCAGTTTCATTATTTCTATTCATGAACTGTGCTTTATTTTCTTACAATCTCGATGCTACCCGCATCTTCATCTTTAGTGAACTTATAAATTCTACCTACAAGATTAAGAGTTAATTCGACTGCATATCCCAATCCATATTAAATGAAACAGTGCTGTTAAACCAAAGTGTCGGGGAACTGTGTAATTCTGGACACTCGTATAAGTTATGTGACGAGTGATTACCCCGCAACATCATCGGAGAACGTCGGAGATCGTCCAGAACGTCGAAAGTTCGAGACTCAAACCCATATCAAACCAACCTGGATGTTCCCGCCTTATCTCAACGTAATATAGGCAACTTCCAGAACGTGTTGCAGCCCCGTTCAGCCTGGTGAACTGGAAGCATGGATCATCAAAAGGCGATGTTGAAGACAGCGACTATCAACAGTAAGGCGATGTGCACTTTGAAATGCATTTTCTGCATAAAAAACTATTATTCAATCTATTTAAAAAAATTCTTGTAGATAGGTCCCTGCCTCCTGTACCAAGCCCTAGCTATAAATTACCTGAAATTGCCCTGAGAGATACTTCATGCCAGCTTAAAATTAATGCATAAAGTCGGGCTGTTTTACTGGTACAATACTTAGGATCTTTGTCAGGCTACAGGACAGGAATGACGATGCCTTCTCGCCACTGAGACGGAAAATCACCCTCTATCCAGATTCGGTTGAACACACAAAGGAGATATAGTAGACTATCATCATTAAGGTGTTTCAACATCTGGTTATGGATGTTGTCTGGTCCAGGAGACGTGTCCTTGCAAAATGCTAAGGCGCTGCGGAATTCCCACTCTGTAAAGGGCACGTTGTAGTCCTCTGATGCTTGAGTGCAAAACTAAGGTGATGACATTCTGCCTCCCGCTTCAGAGTGAGGAAATCACAATGGTAATTCCCGGAGCCAGATACATCCGCGAAATGACTAGCTAGATGGTTAGCAATCAAGAGTGGTTTAGTGACGACACTGCCTGCAATGGAAATTCCCGTACAGAAGATGATCCTTGGATTCCCGAAATACGGCGAAGTTTAATCCACACTTGAGATGGAGTATGTGACATCATAGACGACACATATCTCTCCCACGAAGCTTTCTTACTTTGGCAAATAAGAACTCGCACCTTAGTGCGGAGTTTCTTAAATGTTACCAAGTTGGCCACAGTAGGCTGCCTACGATAACGTTTATGGGCTCGACGGCGTTCTTTGATAGCTGGTGCAATTCCTTCATTCCACCAAGGAACGAGTTTTCAGCGAGGAGGCCCAGAGAAGGAAGGAATGGACTCCTCAGAAGCAGCAAGGATAACTTGTGTTATATAAGTTATTTCGCTGTTTACGGTTCATGTGGTATCGGTGTTAAAGACAGCTAGGGATGTGAACTTTGGCCAATCAGCATGTTTAAAATCCATTGAGGGTGAACCTCAACGGATTTTTGTTTCATCAAAATAAGGGTGATGGGAAAATGGTCACTGTCACAAAGATCACCGTGTGTATTCCACCGAAACAGCGGAACCAATGTTCGGCTGCATAGACTTACGTCTATACGAGAATATGTGCCGTAACATACACTAAAGTCAGTTGGTTCCCCTGTGTTCAAAATACATAAATCCAGCTCTGTTACTAATGTTTCCAGCTCTCTTCCCCGGGGACAAGACGTCTCAGAGCCCCATATGGGGTGATGGGCATTAAAATCGCCCAATAACAGGAAGGGAGGTAGAAGCTGATCTATAAGATCAGTGACATCATTTATGTTAAGAGGCTGGCCTGGTGGAAAATAAACATTACACACTGTTGCTATGACAGGCAGCAGAACGAGAACAGCTACAGCCTCCAGCAGGGTTCGTAATGGAACCTCTTTGCTGTTGGTATCAGAACGGACAAAAATGCCAATGCCACCGAAAGCCTGGTGAGCATAATGTCGTTCTGTCGAGTATAGTAGAAAATTTCTCAAGACCGTATGATGACCTGGTCTGAACTTTGTTTCCTGCATACAGACTATACTCGCCAAATACTCGCTAATGAGCTGGCGCAGCTCAGCAAGATGCCTATCATAACCGTTACAATTCCATTGTAACAGTGCCATATTGTGGGTGTGGACTTCTGAGGTTTAGGTTAGGAGCAGTGTAATGCTACCTAACCTAACCTACACTCACATCCCCATCAGAATATGGAGATAAATGCTCCATGTGCATCACCTTGTCACCAGACGAGGTGATGCATGCATGCCTTGAATTTCTTCGACGTAGTCCAGGGGCACGGTTTCTTCCTACGAGGGGAGCGCACAGGTTTTCCAGGAGGAAGACCCGTTGGTGCAGAATCAGGCCCTCCAGGTGGAGGGTGTGAGGCCCCATTTGTAGATGTGGAAGAACACCTGGTAAGAGCAGTCTTCTTCCCCGCCGTCGATTATTGTTTAGACAGACTGGGAGGGGATTTCCCAGCCCTGGTCGACGATGCCGCCTCTGCAAATTAGGGGCGGCTTTCGCCGACCTCATGGGTGAAGGAGATGTTTTCTTCCCTTTCTGTGCTGGCGTAGGTTTCATAGCCGGCACAGGCTTATTGGTGGTCGAAGGCCGGGATGGACCCGCCTTCGATCTCGTTCTCTTTGCAGCGTTGCTCACAGGAGCAACTGCCGCCTTGGGCGCAGCGATCTTCTGGAAAGGTGTTCCAGTTGAAAATGAGGAACCTGGGAGAGACTGTCCAATCATGCTGAAGTCTAGTGTCTTGGCCGATGCATTCAGAGAATTAAACTTACAGCGCGCTTCCTGGTAGGAAAGACCATCCCAGGGTCTTGATCTCCAGGATCTTCTTCTCACTCAGATAGGTCGGACAGTTCCGATCCCCAAGGAGAATGAAGACCAGAGCAGTTAGTGCACTTGTACGGAGGTGTGCATTCCTCCACGCCATGAGCTACTTTCCCACATGTACCACACACAGACTGATTCGAACAGCGAGATACCATGCGTCCAAATCTCTGGCATTGATAGCACCGCATAGGAGGCGGGATGTACGGACTCACATCGCAACGGTACGTTGTTACCTTGAATTTCTTGGCAACACTGACAATTTAAAGGAGACTATGAACGCACCTGTGGCAACGTCTCCACCGTTGACTTTGCGCGTAATTTGCCGGACGTGTGTCACGCCACGGTGCTTCATGTCTTCCATCAATTCATCGTCAGTGTTCAGAAAAAGATCACAGTGGAAAATAACTCCACGAACCAGATTCAAGGTTTTGTGCTCTTCCACTTTGACGGGAATGTCGCCAAAGTTGTCGCATTTAAGCAACTGATAGGCTTGGAGCACTGTGCTCATCTTCAGAAGCAAACCACTATTGCACATTTTCTTCAGATCCTCAAGTTCACCGTATATAGAGGTGTACAAACTCCGCATTTAACTTGCCCATGCTTGCCTGCTTTCCAGGCAAGCAAGCTAGCCGCACGTAATCAACAGTACAGGCAGGCTGCTGCACTCCTGGCCAGGTCAAGCTCAGCCCAACCTGGGCAGGCTACAGGTTAGCTTGCTTGCTTGCTTTCTTCTTCCTGCTGCGTTAATCGATGTTTGCTCGTTCATTGTGCTGATATGAGACTAGCGTGAATGCAGGCAGGAAAGGGGTTGTTACATGCCAGAATTTATATAGGATTCGTCAACACAAATATTATTTTGTATGGTTATTTAGTATTATGTTAATCATTACAAAGTTATGTTTAAATTTATTTCGTAAGTCAGACGTCTTATGTGACTAATTAACAAATAATATTTCTCTCTGTCAAACATAGTTACTTAATAAAAAGTAGTTTCTCTGAACAAAATATTTGAATATTTAAATAAACATAATGACAGCTGATGGAAGTATGACCATAAATATAATGCATTATTTACTATTCGAGAAAATTTGAAACAAAGATATACGTAATGTAGCTACAGGTCATAAATATCTTTAAAAGAATAATTTTATAGGTAAATTTTTTGAAATACATTTAATAATTTAGGAACCCCTTCCCCACAAAACCAAAAGAAATAACTATAAAACTAATCAGTTTAGAAGTGTAATTTTACCATTTGCTCTCTTAGTTTGTGGTCGCCTCATACTGTGCATACTGCATACCAATATTTAATGCATGGACACATTATCGCTTGTGTGTATTACTATGATGCCATTAAGTCTTTATAAAGACGGGAACGTTTCCGCTGATAAAATTTCCCGAGCAGCTGAAGACCCTCTCGCTGGAGAGACTCGTAGCGGGTATGTTAAGCACCTTTTTTGCTACGGTACAAGGCAAGTCGGAGCAGCCTGTGCGAATTATTTTTCCACCACCGCAGTATATTTTCGTTACTAATAAACCCTTCTTGCAAGTACCTACTGACCTCACCATGTATCATTGGCGAATTTTCTGCCCAATCATCAAATTTCGTTTTCCTACGTTGCACTGAATTTTCTTCATATGAAGATGGGACTTCTTGTCTATTTTGATTGGGTAGCTGCTCTGAAAATATATCTGCCCAAGTTATTGATATTTTATGCTAATAACAGAATGTTAAAGATATCTCATTTGCATAGGTATAATAATAATAATAATAATAATAATAATAATAATAATAATAATAATAATAATAATTATTATTATTATTATTATAATTATTATAATAATAATTATTATTATTATTATTATTATAACCAGAGAACCTTACCTTCAGCACACATTTGTCGAGCTGCCTCGAAAACAGACATTCGTTCTCCTGCATTTAGTTTCTTTAATGTGCGATATTTAGGCACCCAAAGTGTTGCAGTTTTGTGTAACATAGTGACTTCCATTTTCTGCACCACCGGTTTGTTTCAAAAGCGTCAAGTAATGAAAATTCATTTAGTATGAAAACATTAAAATTTAAAAGAAATGAAATATTAGCTGTTCATCGTCATTCTGTGGAGTACAATGGGCTTTTAAGGCATAAAACCACGGAAAGACCAGATGTAAAGTCGGGTCCTCATCATCCTCAAGATCAATTGTGGCTTCCTTAAATAGCTTAAGAAATGTTATAAGCAGGCCAGTAATGTCCTGATCATAACCGAACATCTTATCAGAGGCACCCTCCTTCTCTAAAATAGTTCTCACAGCATCTATCTGGGAGTGAACTGATTGCAGCATGTCAAAATAACTGTTCCACCGAGTGGAAACATAGGGTTTCAGAGATGATTGTAACCTCACACATATGCCTCTTCTTTTAAAGTACGAAACCAGAGATTTCACTGAATGGATAACAGCTAACACATTAGGAACTGTTTCTTTCAAAAAGGGTTCACTCAGAACATGCTTCAAGACCGTATTAATAATATGAGCCATGCATGGAAGACGCTTGTATATGCTGAGGGCCTTAACAATATTTCTTCCCTGGCCTGTTACAAATGTAATTTTGCAATTATCTTCATGAGCAACGCCATGTCCTTTCAAACGATCTTCCAATTCACTGCGAATATTTTCACCAGTTTTTGGACAGTCAGGGAAGGCCGAACGCATTAATACATACCGTACTTATTGAGAGACCAATCTCTATTTATATAGTGCATTGTGACAGACGTATAGTGCACACCCTTGTACTTATCTGTCCACAGGTCAGTGGTACTCGCACAGATACCTGATTTAATAGCACGTACTATATCAGGAAGCGTTTTACTGCGCACTTTGTCCGCGAAAGTTGTACCTTCCTAGCAACTGTGACTCGAGATAACATTTTAAATATCCACCGAGCCATACTTTTTGCGCATTTCTATCAGCGTTTGCCCTAAATTAAAAAATCCTTCACCCTCAATAGTTGTAAACGGTCTCAAGTCCTTGGCGCACATTTCCACGCACTTGTCAGTCACCAAGTCCTTGTCCTCTTTCAAAATATTTTTAGACTGTGAAAAATTTGGGTCAAATTTGCAGACATGTCACAACATACTTGAGGTCCCTGAATGGGTGTTGAGTAGCTTTTTGCAAAAATTGCATTGCGAGTAACGTACTGGCTTATTTGATACCTGTACATAAACACCTGAAAACTTTTCCCTTGCTAGACTTGAGCCCTGTTTTATTGCTGGAATAAATCCACCATTTCTTAATTTTTCTTCGATTTCCTTTACGGTTGATTTGTTCATTTCTCTGCTGGTTGCACCTCTAACTACAACAGAGCTGCACTCGACGCAATACGTAGCTACACTAACATATAACGGCACAATCACGTCGCATCGATAGCAAACTTCACGTTCTCTCTTGTCAAGCCCGGCAGTCTGAATGGGTCCCAGGCAACCTGTCAGGCTTAGGGAAACCCAGATTTTGGTTTGCTATGACTAGCAGCTCAGTACGCGTGCACTCTTGCTTCGCTGACGCTCAAGCTAAGCTGCTTTGCTTGTTGCAGAGCAGCTTGGGGCAGGCAAGTCTGAAGTACAATTTGTACACCTTTAACCGTATACACCTTCGATGTGTTGACTGAAAAGTATCGATTTAACCAGCTTGAAATCTTGCAACCAGGATCCTAGGGAAGCTGGAACCCAGACTAATACGCTGCGCTTGTTCTCAAGGGTTTGCCCCCTTAGGGAATCAAAAGTGAAAGACATGGGTAGCGAACTACCTGCGGTGGCAGGCGGAAGTTGTTTTGACGCAATGCCCGAAATCATCCTCCCCAAATGCCACCCACTCCAATCAGGGGTCTCTGTAGCCGAACCAAGCAGCCAAGGCAATACCCACCTGGTCATAGCCGGTACTGCCCAGGGCCCGATGTTGGATGATGCCTAATACGCGAGGACGGAGGCAACGAGTACTAGGACTCCCTTCCTCCAGTCACCCACAATAGCATGTACCCCATAGCGTGTACAGAGCACTAAATATAGGTAAAAATAATTATTAAGAATATGTTTTTCTGGCATTCAGCTGTGCGGGGACCTGTGTTGTCAGGCAGATACTACTGCCCAGGTACATGACACTCCCACCCGCCTCTTCCCGGGTGGTTACTGACACGGGCTTTCGAGTGAAGTCCCACACGTAGGAGCTCCATCGCCGAGCAGCACGCACATCAAAAATTTTGAAATGGTCTACAACGAACCCTAAAAAAAAAAAAAAAAAAGAAGAGGGGTCCATGGCCACATGACCCTTTTAGTCGCCTTCTACGACAGGCAGGGATTACCTCTTAGCCTCTCCCATCCACAGGAGGTCCATCACATTATACCAAACCGCAATCCATGTCCGCGCCTAGGTCGCTCCTTCTAGTCGCCTCTTATGACAGGCAGGGGATACCGTGGGTGTGTTCTTCGTCAGTTTCCCCCACCCACAGGTGGTTGCGCATTTGGTCCGCAAGAGATATTTTATTTCCCTCAATTCCGCCAGCAAGCCGATTAGGACCCCCCTATCCGCCACCTGGGACGCGACACGTGGGCGTATCACCTCCCCCCCAGCTACGCCAGCGTAGTAGGTTCGTGGACCGGTGACCTCAATATGTCCACATGTTTTGTTTTTTTTTTTTTTGTTTGCCTGTGTTCTGCATGTTAACCACATCACTTCCAAGACGCCTTCAAGACTACCGTTATTGGAAGGTGAACTTGCAATAGTTTTGAGTGGTATTTGTTTCCTACAAAGTGAGGTTCCCTGAGTACCACAAAGTGGCAAATTGTCTTGGATTATCGTCATTGTCAGTGAAGAGATAGGAGCAGCTTCAAAGGAGAATAACAGAGATATATCATCCAGGTCAAGAAAGAAGAGGCCGGTGAGTTTGAAAATCCAACTCTATGATTTTGCTTTGGCCACAGTACGAAGAATTATAAGTGATTATTACATGAATAAGGTATTCCCCACAATTAAAGCAATTTTCCTCATATGTCAATTTCTACTCTTTTTGAAACTGGAAACAATAGAGAGAGAAAAAGACACGCTAAGAAAATGAAAGACTACCACTGGGAGAAAGATGGACTATCTGAAAATCCCTCGTTTCGAGCTAGTCATAATACCGTATTTACTCACGCATTAGACCCCTTTTTTTCTCCCGTTTACAGCCAAAAATGTAAAGGAGATTCCAATATGCAATAACCTCAAATTTTGTGTAGTAAACACATGCCTTCTAGGCTACAAAGAGCTATAAACTGTACATGTAAACATTCTACAATGTCCTTTAACAAACTTATAAATGCTTTTGAGTTATACTGGCTATTTTCGTTGGAAGGCAGTATTTCTAAATGTAAAAAGTCAATAAATGGTGAACACAACTTTTAGGCCTACATATAAAGTAAATATCTGTTTTATTTACAGTACTCATATCACGTCATTCGTTTCATCTCATTAATTCCTCTGATGAGGTCGACGTAAGGAAGGGCATACGGTCGTAAAAACTCGCTGTGAAGATTCACCTCGCTTCATACTCAACCCGTAGAGAAAACTGATAAGGGTGTGACGTACCCACTTTGCCCACAGATGTATGACAAATTTATAACGTGGCGGGTCACTTTAATATTAAAATAAATAAATGATATGTCATTGTTTCTCCAGAAACAGTATCCCAAGGGCGCCAGTCTTCAAGCTTATGGCTTGAAAACAAAAGTAGATAATTAATAATAATAATAATAATAATAATAATAATAATAATAATAATAATAATAATATTAAATAAAAATACGTAATGAGACTCAAAAAACTCCCAGGGGTGGGGTGAACGGAACACAAATCATTAAGTACACTAACTTGGAATTTAAGGATCATTAATAATCATTTCATAAAATACAAATTCAAACAGCTATTTATTAAGGTGAAAACGTGACGTAACGGCGTATTAACGAAATCTGAACTTACGGAAGCAAAAGAAAAAGTGAATGAAATTAACTTTAAGAAAATGAACTGTTGCGCGAAGACTTGCAGTAACTTATGCCATAAGCTCACCAAATGTAGACTCTGTTGTCTTGAAGCTGAAGATGGGTGGATTTCTCGTACAGGCTGCCTCATCTGTTGTTGGATTCCAGTCCTACATCCACATTTCCTGTCTTTAACACTTCCTATTGTACTCCTTACATAAAGTCGTAATGAGTCCTAATTTTAAGTGCAAAACCACCATGGGTTAAGTTCATGGAGAGAATACCTTCGTATTCTTCCGTATTACGGAACAGTAGCGTAGCTAAACTCATAATAAAAGCTCTCCTGCCCTATACTAGTCAAAAACCGGTCTCCCGTTGACTACCTCTCGTCATTGAGATAACAAGTCCCAGTGAGAGTAACTTTTGAGTAGAATATACTCAGATGCGAAGTGAACTAAGTTAAAATCTTCTCCGATGTGTAGACGTAGAATCGTAGTAAGAGTATCTTCCAAGCGTGAGAATCAGAATCAGAATGTCCGAATCTCCGAATACGAATCTGAATGTGAGTCTGAATGAGAATGTGAATGAGAGTGTCCTCTCCAGCCCTTGTCGGTGGTATATATTGGTTCAAAAGTCTCCTTCCATCAGCCATATCACATGGTCCAGTAAGATTCGATGTCTCATCCCTTCTCCCCTGTATAGCTGTGCATCCATCACGTTGCTTCATTACGTTCATTCACATAGGCTGAACTTTCCCGCTGAAATAAAGCGTCTCGAAGCTGAGTTTGAAAAGTGGGTGTTAATAATGTATCACCTGTCTTTTCATGAGGTGGAGAGGGTAATATCTCTCGTAACCTCGATGACGTACTTTTCCTGGAACTGGGCTGAAATTAGCCTGCTGACTCTGGTCACCTCACAACGGCTATTGGAAAATTTACTGCAAGTTATAAATATGCGTGATGTTGAAATACTTTACCCAATAATTTGTTCGTTCAGAATACGTTATAGCCGCGATACAAAGAAATGAAATGATGATTGAAATGGATGATAAAAACCCTATATATATATATATATATATATATATATATACATATTAATTTTCAAATGACCTATCAGTGATTAAATATATACATCTTATCAATTAAATATATAGTTCAATAATTAAAAACATTCAGTGATGTCCCAAACATCACAAGGGTATCGTATTATCATTTTATGCAATACTGATACAAAATAACTCAATGGCCAGTCATTTGTCTCTATCAGTTGAGCAGTAGGCCTACCACACAGTAAACCTGATCACTGCTTTCATTTTAATTGTCTTGCTACCATGTGTCGTAATTTCAAATGACGTCATCTTCAGTGCCATTTCGTCAGCTGTGCACTGCAATTGAGGCTCAGAGCATTCGATGTCCTGCCTTTTTGAACATCTTAAAAACAGTTTTGTACCAGTTTATAGAGTCTAAACTGTGTGAAGCTATTTCCAAATGGGTTCTGAAGATGGTTTCTGATATTCCCAGCCACTCCATCTGAATAAAGCCGTGTTGTTGAAAGCATGCCATACCACTAGCTGATAACTAGCGTATGTTAAGAGTTGTATTTCTGAATGTAATACATAGTGACTGGAAGCATTATTTTGATGACTGCGGCTGTTGAAAGCCAGACCCTTATTTTTAAGTATATTTTATGCTTGTTCTCAACATCGTTTTATTATCATAATGTTTAATTTCGTGCGTTCGTTGTCTCCCATTTTTAATGCTTACCCTAGTATGTTTTGTTTGGAGTTTCTGAAAATTGTTGAAAGCAAGTGGGGACATAAAAAATCATTACAGTAGAACCTCGATAATTCAAAATCCCACCTAATTCGAAGCAGCTCTCGTTCCCGGAAACATAAGGTACGGTTTTCCATGTTATTTAAATTGTTTAATTCGAAATATAGATCATTCGAAATACGGATAATTCATAATTCGGAGAACAATGTCGGTCCCATTACCGAAATTCAGACTTTTAATTCAAAACTGCCTTTGTATTTAAAAAATAGGTTATTTTTAGAGTAATTTAAATTTGAAATTTATCTGCGTCATGATAGAACGCATCTTCCGGAACGTGCTGGGGTAGATTTCACTACTTTCACTCACTTCGGTACATCTGCAGTGCGCTTCATAATTGCTAAGTTCGAGTAAAATCTTAATTCTTTTGTATTCAGCGTTTTAATGAACACCATAACGTCACACAGCAGGCAGTGTGCAGAGAACCAAAATACGCCAACACCAGCGATGCCGGCAGTTGGCGAAATAGCGTGGCTCATATAATCAATTCGTGCGCACCGAATAATATTGTCAATGCCGATGAAACTGCATTGTTTTTTTCTTAATGTCGAGCCCAAACGGTCTTACGTTTTCATAGGAGGGAAGTGCCAGCCGGGAAATCGCACAGGGGGGGGGGGTCATTGCACTGTGCTGCAATGCACACGGAAGTGAGAGACTTTTCCCCTCGTCATAGGGAAGTACAATAAGCCATGATGTTTTAAGGGCGTTGAGCTCTTTCCGTGCCAGTACAGGAAATCTAAAATGCATTCAGTACAGTAATCGAATGAACAAAACACTTGCACAAGGGAGCCAGCATAATTTGTCCTTGCCTTTGAATCGTGCATTTCGTTTGATGCTTAAGGTTATGTTTGCCAGTGATTTATCCAAGTGCATTATTTGAATAATGTAAATGCACCTTGTTGGATACATTATGGGAATAGATTTTTTCCTGGATACATTATGGAAATAGATTTTTTCCAAGACATTTGAAAGTTTTAAACTGTGAATCAAGGTTAACTGCATGCAGTACGGGTCTTAGAATATTTTTTGACATGGCAAAGGTTGGCATTTCTGAATTAAGAGTTGGCGGTTAATTCGAAATCACGTAATTCGAAGTCTGATTTTTTGCATCGCAACGACTTTGAATTAACGAGGTTT
The DNA here is from genome assembly GCF_040414725.1 of Anabrus simplex. NCBI lineage: Eukaryota > Metazoa > Arthropoda > Insecta > Orthoptera > Tettigoniidae > Anabrus > Anabrus simplex. The sequence continues at coordinate 1,040,432,807 of NC_090266.1, forward strand.
TACTGTATTATTATTTATTAAGTATGTTGGCGAGTAAAACAATTGTGATTGGATTGTTTTTATCATGGTTTAAACCTACTTCTCTCTCAAAAAAACTCTATACTGGCCCAAGTTACGAGATATTAAATGATCACTTTGTTAATGATCTTGCCTGCCTATATTAATAGGCCTAGCAACAACCGTGAATATTTCTTAAATAAAGTAAACTTGTTTCCTCATCCCGAGGTGGTGCAGCTCTTTTTTAGACAGGCCCCCAGTGGAAGGGAGTTGCATGTACCATTTTTACCACAAATCAACCTTCCTGCCATTCATAAATCTCTGGCCATACCGTACCAGGAATCGAACTCAGGCTCCCGAGAACAGCAGCTAATTGTGCTATTCATTACGCTGGTAGACATCCTTAACTACAAAATACAGACATATATACATGACTGATGCGTGTTTGCAATGCACGGGTCGGACACAAAACTATTCACGTATATGTGCGACGTCATCAGAGCCGCAGTAGGCCTACAATACGGCGACGGACATTTCTTAACTACGAAACACACATGTAGCCTACCGCAGGGGGGTCTCTTTCCGCATCACGCTCACTTGTTATTCTCCCTGGCCGCCTTCTGCATGACGTCATGTGATATGAGACAGCGCTCGTCCGTCCTGCTGACACGTATTACCACTACAGTCTATAATGGTCATAATTTCTTACCGATTCATGCAAATAATGTCCTGACAATGTTATTGTAATCCTTATAAAATACTGGAGGAAGTCAAACAATTTATTTTGATGAGGAACTCGAGGACAATATCGAAATATTTATTTCATTTTAAGGAGTTATATTTTTTACCGCTGACTATAGAATAAAATCGCTTCTAGAGGACAGCCGGTTGGAAATAGGCATGTGCCATCGCGGACTTTTTTGTAGAGGTTGCTATGCTCTACAATTCGTACGCTTACACTTGGGGTCTATCGATGGTTCACACAGCGTAAACCAAGAAAGCAAGTGACCGACCATCATTTTTGTCTCTATCTACGTATTTACTGTATATCGGATCACGGATACATAATCATTTTATTGTGGTTCACTACGTGAACAGTGTTCGTGTTGTCAGTATCTGAAGTAGAACCACTGTACTGATTAAAATGCAGTCATATTATGGAAACTTGTGTGGCGCTATAAATTGTCGGCACGTAAAAGAACTCCCATTGGGACAAAATTACGGCACCTCGAATCTCAGTAAACCGTAAATGTTGTTAGCGAGACATAACACAAATAATATTATTATTATTTTGCATATTATAAAGAAAATAACGACAACAACCATCATAGCCAGTTAGTTTGCTACTGTGATGGCATAAGAATACTTCCTCGTCAGCAATGCTTGGTTGTTGAAACACTTTGTAATAAACTCTTGAATATCTCCATTATTACAGCTCGTACGGTAAAAAGGTGTCAGATATAAATGACTGAATGAAAATCATATTTTCTATAATTATTGTTATGTGCTAATAGCCGGGCTGAGTAGCAACTCAAATGGTAGAGCACTGGCCTTCCTAGCCCAACTTGGCGGGTTTGATCCTGTCTCAGTCCGATGGTGAAAGCACTCAAATACATAGTTAGTGGGACGTAAAATCCAATAACATTAACATTATTATTTGCTAATAACTTATATTTCTGAATATATTTTGAAGCTCGTGAAATAATACAGTATCTGTGATCCGATATACAATAAATACGAAGAAAAAGAGAAAAATGTTGTGCGAGAAGAGACCTGTTACTGGATCTCGGTTATTTCATCCCAGTCATAAGTGGTTAAAAAAACATAGCCCGGTTCGAAATTTCATTTGGTTTGTTTAAAGGTAAGACTGTATCCAGATGCAAAAGCGTAATGAAAACTTTTACTTCTATTATTAAGTAAAAATTTCCAGAATTCCACGACAAAATAATTTGACTCTATGTAAGGACCAGGACATTTATTAGGATATGGCTTTTTAATGCAAAGAGTAAGGAGCTAGCACTGAGAAAATATGCCAATAAGAAGGCTAAGCTTTGGGCTGGTTCATCAATTAAGTCTCCTGACACGTACCTTTTAATAATTTAATATAATTCCATAATGATGTCAATATGATGTATATTTTCCTATACCATTTGATATAAATATTTACTTCATCGGAATTAGAAAGAAGTTTTTGAAGACTTTCGTGTGGAGCGTGGCATTGTATGGAAGTGAAACATGGACGATAACTAGCTCAGAAAGAAAGAGAATAGAAGCTTTTGAAATGTGGTGTTACAGAAGAATGCTGAAGGTGAGATGGATAGATCAAATCACGAATGAAGAGATACTGAATCGAATTGGTGAGAGGAGATCGATTTGGCTAAATTTGATGAGAAGAAGAGATAGAATGATAGGACACATCTTAAGACACCCAGGACTTGTTCAGTTGGTTTTTGAAGGAAGTGTAGGTGGTAAGAATGGTAGGGGTAGACCAAGGTATGAATATGACAAGCAGATTAGAGCAGATGTAGGATGCAATAGTTACGTAGAAATGAAAAGTTTAGCACAGAATAGGGTGGCATGGAGAGCTGCATCAAACCAGTCTATGGACCGATGACTCAAACAACAACATCATATTATATGTCATGTATTTGATAGTTGATGTTCTACCTGCTCAGCATGTGATGAAATTTAATGCATTTTCACGTTTTTAAATCTATTGGAAGTGCCGTTACTTATCGAATCGGACTAAACCAGACTATAATTTGATGAAAGATTGAGAAGATGTTTCACAGGCACGAGAACTCACAGGCTTGCTGTACTGCGACTGTGTACCTTACTCGCTATCGTTCATATCACGTGATGTCATAGCGCTCCAGCCAATGGAAGCTTCAACCGCCAGAGTAGCCTACCTTTTATTCTAGTTACCTTGCATGTACCGCATGACTTTGATGCATGTTTTCACTGCGTGGGTCATACGGACAAAACTAATCACAAATTTGTGTTTTGTCATCAGAGCTGCATAAGGCTTGTACCCACTTCAAAAAGGAATCGTTCTTCTCTGACAAATTATGTTGGGGAGGGGGGGTCTTGTGAGATTTTTTTTATTTTCTTTGTCTCGAAAAGCCAAGGGAGGTCTAATACGTGAGGGGGTTTAATACACAAGTAAATACGGCAAGTCATAATGACAGCAGTTCCAATTCGTCGGAAAATAGCGATTTTTCACACTAAAAATATTGCCAGAATTAAATATTGTAAAGATATGTAAGTTATGTAAATAACCCTCGTAAAATTTCTACAGTGTGGCATTTCTTAACTCATTTCGGACATTGAACGGCGTAAGACGTTAAAGCTTGCTCCTATGCTGCGGGCCGTGGACGGCGTAAGACGTTTAATGTTCCGCGCGAAGCAATGCTGTTTATATTCGTCATCTATGCATTCTTACACCTTAGTCAGCGTTACTGCTTGTAGCAGGAAGTTGGTTGACCTTTTTGAGATAACCGTCGCGTTGAGTGGGGTTATGTTTATCTTAGCTGTTTTAGCGGGAATATCTCAGCACTTCCTCGCGCGTCAAGACGGTACTTGTGATTTCAATGCAGTGCATGTCGTTCCTACCGAGTGTAGTATAATGGCATATAAAACAGTTTCTTACGGAAGAAAAAGTATTAAGTATTGTTCACAATGATTATTCTGGTAATGAACTTATTCCTGAAATAGACTCAGAGAGTGAAAGTGAGAGTGACGAGAAAATTCCGATTCCCGAATCCGATAGGCCTATAGAGAAAAGTGAAGTGCCTGATACATATCATCCTAGTTATTGTCCACGCGTTCCACCATTTACAGAGAATTCAGATATAAACGTTCAAATAAAATATAAGCAGGATATTTTGAGTTACGTGAGTATTTTCATGAATGACGAATTTTATCAGTATGTGTGTGAGCAGACCAATCTATACGCGAGTCAAGTGATAAGTGCGGCGCCGCGGCCTTTCACATAGAATTCGATCATGCAATCGTGGAAACCGATTAGTCCAAAATCCTGATATAAAAATATACTGGACCGAAAACCCTGTTTTTCATACTCCGATATTTTCTAATACAATGTTCCGAATACGCTTCCTTCATATTCTTTCATTTCTTCACTTCGGTGACAGCAATCATTATGCCGAAAATACAGATAGACTGTATAAAATTAGACGTACGGTATTTTGAAACCCGTGACACCAGATATCACACCCTAAATATTTACTAGTGGTAAGCACAAAGTATCATTTTTCTAACATTTATAGTTTAGGAGTAACCGTAAATTGTATTAAGTGATGCAAGTCAAGAGGGCCGGGCATCAAAATGGCCGGTCCAGGCATTCAAGTGTCCCGCTCAGAAGCAGGTACTGAACGTGTTAATCAGGAAGCTAACCATTTGTAAACCTGCAATTGAATACCCAAAGTCTTTACGAGAAAAGGTGATCGGAAGTGGAACTTGTACGAGGAAATAAAATCAAAGTTTGAAAGTAAACAAAAGACAGTGTTCATTGCGCACTGTGTTTACTACTGAATGCAGCAACGCTGTAACCGATTTCACCACCCCGCCTGCTATTAACCGCACGGTTCAGTGCACACACAACGTCCCATCAATATTACTCTTCATAAATTCCATATCACACTACGGTTACACTGGTTGTTCTTGATAACCACGACTCAGTGCTTCAAAGTAAGTCGAAGTTTTCTGTTGTACATTTTATCATGGGCTGAGAAAACGTTGCTGCAGAAAAATGATAGGAACATTCTTTGGGGTGGTTGAAAAAAATTATAACCTGAGTACAGTCTAAACTGGGTAAGACATCCCTCTCTAGCGCGTTTCCCTGTTTATTATGCCATTATTCCGAAGTCCCAGGATGTGTCCTTAAGAAACCTGGATAGCACATTTATGTCACTCTTTAGTACGTTCGTAAACTCCCACCATAAGCAATTTAAATTACCATTCCCGGCCACGTTGCATGCATGACAGGCCAGCGACAACTGGCCTGGGTAAGGAATTGGTAGAGAATTTAATTTCACGGCCGCAGAATGCGGTTGCGTGTTGGCCTACAACTGCAGGGGGTGTCAGTCCCAAGCTAGTCTTATTCTCTTTGCGTATGACGTGTTGGTACTTAATTTTATGTTCGTGAGGCCTCTTTCAGACCGCATGGGTTCGACCCTCTTGTGCGCTTGGCTGCCTGTCCACCTAGGCCTAAACTTTTTTTTTTTGCTATTTGCTTTACGTCGCACCGACACAGATAGGTCTTTGGCGACGATGGGATTAGAAAGGCCTAGGAGTGGGAAGGAAGCGGCTGTGGCCTTAATTAAGGTACAGCCCCAGCATTTGCCTGGTGTGAAAATGGGAAACCACGGAAAACCATCTTCAGGGCTGCCGACAGTGGGGTTCAAACCCACTATCTCCCGATTACTGGATACTGGCCGCACTTAAGCGACTGCAGCTATCGAGCTCGGTAAGCCTAAACTAAGAACCAATTGTCCAAATAGAATCTTTCAGAAGATGCAGAAGCAGAGAGTAACAGCGCGCGGGAGAAATGTTTGAGCGGGCAGTCCGTGGTGAGTCGCGGCCCCACGCCCACAGTTACTTCTTATTGGATATTAGTTTTTATGCATGTAGTCATACACAACGGATCGACCGTGCTCGCGACATCAGTACAGAACCTGATAGTGTACTATAAGAAAGCAGAAATGGATCGAAACGATAAACAAAAGTAGGCCCGCTCTCACCCATTTGACATACAGTATTTATTTCTCATTTTCAATTGAAAAGTTATTCATGTGCTTTTTTCTTTTCCTGTGCGATGTACAGCGGTCGTTAGGGAACCCGAAATAGACACTGAGAACTTGTAAACTTTAATGTTCGAAATGCCACCTGGTCTTGTGTTTGGGAATGCGATATCATTTAGACCCGTTATTGAGAGAGTATCTTCAAAATTGGACCCATCTTCCTCTGTAACGAAATGTGAAGGACACAGCATGCGTGAACTATTTTAGTATTTTCTTAAGTGTAAATGAAGACTATGATGGTCCATACTTATTACCACACTGAAAAGTGTGTTGAAAATGATCCGCTGTAAAGTGCGGGGAGTTTTACCACTCAACCCGTTGTGTATGGAAGAGTCAGCGGAAGCGGGTGCACCCGCGCATATACATGGGCACATTTTACTCCCGCGCCGTCTGAAAGAGGCCTGAGTGACTTATGTACGTAAATTAGGCCTGTTGGACTTACGTGTGTAATAACGTACGTAAATTACGCCTACTGTACTAACGTATACAGCTAACATGTTGATGCTTACTTTTACGTTCGTAAATGAATTGTGTAACAACGTACATAAATTTATTAGCCCTACTATACTAACGCATACTGGTTTGCAGGAGATTAAGTTATGATGAAGAAGAAAGCTAGACAGTTTACAGATGATTAAAAATTAAAGTTTGAGAAAGTGGATGCTAAATCACACATGAAACATGTGCAAATCGCCCAGATGTTGGACTTTTCAGTAACAACTTTAAACATAATTGTAAACGACATGTATAGTTCACGTTTCTAAGAACTTTTTCCTTGAAGTTTTACTACGTTGGTGTTCTTAAAATGTGGTATTTCTTTATTTATCTCATTAATTATAATTGTAAACACTTGTTTCTTTGTTGTTATCGTAATTATTTTTATGTCGAAACCTAACTGTAAATTTAACAGCGAAATTGTTTTTCATCTTTTTTAGCACGTTCCCCTCTTTATGACGTTCTGTCTTTTCGGTCTCCACAAAAATGTCCTAACCAGTTTTGGCTCTAATACACTATGAATACATGTGGCTATAACATATTAAAATTTCATTACCATCAGATAAGTAGTTTTCCATGTATATATTTTTACGTGAGCAGTTCCTAGAGAAGCCAAAAACCCAGACAATATTTACTACATCCTAAAAACTTTAAAAATAACTTAACTTGTATGCCTATTGCAGAATTAAAGAAGGAAGATCTTGGTATAACTCATTTTTGCAATAGGCCTATGGGTTCATTAGTAATTAAAGCCTAAACTCGAGTATCCATAATTTAAAAAAAATAGTATTTACGATAGTATTGCTCTAAACAGTCGGTTGTGCTGGCAATAGATCTTTGCCAAGAGGGCAAAAATGGAAAGGACACCCTATTGGTAGAACATAGGATGAAAAACTGCTTTTCATTCCACAACATTTGCTTTATACTTTACATCTCTTCACCATGTACTGTATATACTATCCATGAAACTTAGTGACACTTCGTTTTACAGGGGTGAGGGGTAAGGAGGGAGCAATAACGGTTCTGGTAATACTGCCAACTGAATGGAAATGAAATCTGAATTGAATCGATAGTATGATCAATATGAATTTTCTAAACCGTCGTTTCTGTGTAGGAGATCTAGGTTGTTCCTGTGATATACTTTGATTTTCCTCACTCATGTTCAAGCTTAACATATATTTTGACTTTGTTGTGGAAAATACAACAGTATTTAACCCTTTATAGGGCAGGATTTTTTTCTTTGGTAATGGGTATATTTTTATGTTTCTCTTAATCCTGAGTTGCAAACGAGTAGGTTAGAACAGTTTTTAAGGCAATTTGCTCCTAAATTTGTTATATACGAATAGAAATAGGGTGGCTAAATATTTAGCCACCATCCATTCTGACCCACAACTTTCTGTGTGTGGATGGTGGCTACTTATTTAGCCACCTTAATTATATGAAGCCACAATTTTCTTTCATTTGTAAGAACTTTTAAACAATACCGTAGGACAAATACAAATAGTCTTTACAAATTTGGATGAACCTTGATGAGAGACTAGGAAAATTTTCAGGATTATTTTGTACGCCACTGTCACCAGTATAAATGGGATCAGCTGATTCTATCTCTGACATTCTCGTACAATATAGAATCATTGCTGCTTTTAGAATAAGTAGATGTATCCATCATCCGAGCTCTGTACGCAACAGAATCTTCAGCATCACTATCCCCACGTTCCTCGGGGTCGTATGCTTGATCTGCTGAAACAGCATCTAGTAAGTCGAATAGCTCGTGTGCCGACATGTTTATTTACGTCCACGTATTTCTCCATGACGTATCTTGAAACATATATAAGAAAATACGGATAGATGTTTTATAGCAGCTGAACGCTGTTATAATTATCATTTATAGCATAAACATAGGACTAGGCCTACGGTTAAAAGTGAGGTTATGTTCTGTCACTTTCCAACTCGGATAAGGGTGATAATATTATTTGAGCAGATAATTTCCAATACTAAAATGGCATATTGGTTACATACATGTTTATTTCTACATGCATTTTTATCACACACTATTCTATAACTATATGTGTTTCCTTTATAATGTAAAATAATTAGTTGGCAAGCGTAGTATTGTTTGGCGCAACGTCAACAAAACAACTTCATAAAACAATGTACTTGTGAAGAGATCTGCTAACTTTTGACAGAATAAACTGTCTGGATATAAACTGAAGACATTGATATAGCCACAACTAGCAATTCAAATTTTGTTTGTTAGAAAAACAACATTGAATTCACTCCAATATAGCATAACCATGTTTTTCCATGGAGCCTCAATGGATGGTGGCAATATCCTTAGCCACCTCGATCGTATTCCAATTCCAGTAGATTGCATAGCTTTCAAAATCTTCTGTGTGGCTTACTATTTAGCCACTATCCGTTCAGGATTGTGGTTTATGGTGATAAAGACCAAATTCATTACAATTTTTTAACAATACGGACCTTTATGTGGGGTGGCTAAATATTTAGCCACCAACCTATAAGGGGTTAAAGTGTTGCAATTATACCGCCAGATGTCTCATGGCAATGCATAACCGATTCATATTTTTTGGTGTCAGAGGTTGCCAGTACAAAACTCCAAGATAACCAAGGTCTACCGATTTAGGACTATGGAGCCGAAGTATCACTAAAAGTTTCACGTACAATACTCCACGCGACCTAACAGCTGAAAATCCCTTTCAAGTGGACTGCAGTCATGAAAGCTCAAAAGTTCACTAACAAAAGGACTTATCTGTTCCTTTCCACTACTAAAAAAAGGAAATGATTGTATATACATACCAAATTCATCCTCTATTCCCATTATAATTTCAACATGGTCAAGTGAATCCAAACCCAGATCATCCATGAAGTGTGAATCGACAGTTAACTGCAACATAAATTAATAGAGTAAGCAACAAAATAACACTTGACACTAGACCAAATAAAAGATAGGTAGATAAATAGAGAGTTGTTTGATGTACATCATGTTAAGAACATATTCCTAATTTAATTCTATATCAATTTAACCCAACATACCTTAGTATATAACAGTTTACAAAGTAGACCAAGACAACAGTTGGGAATTTAAGATGACAATTTCAGTAATACAAAATGGGCAATAAAAATCACATGATACATAAACATGTGAACTTATTAGAAAATTAACAATGATATGAAAAAAAGAAGTTTCTCCTTTATTTAATACAGTAACAATTTATTGAAAATATAAGACGACCTGATCTTTTGTTATTTGCATTTTTGCTTTTCAAGTCAACATTTGTGATCAGTGCCGTGGCTAGTTCTTAATGTTGCTGGAAATGATTAAAGTCCAAAATTCTGCTTTGGTCATTTTGTAATCTTTGATGAAGACTGCTTTGTGAAACCCAATTCCTCTCTCATATACAGTAGTTCATCATCCTATTCCGAAGCAAATGTTTTTCCTACCACCAAAAGGTATACCTTCCATCATTCTCTTGTAGATAAAGTTTTCCATTATCAGCTATGGAGGGTTATTTGCATCCTAATGGTAACATTTTAAACAGGTTTAACTTATTAAAAAGCAGGCATCCCCCAGTGGTAATGTTTGATGTGGTGGCCTTGAGCGTGAGCTATTGCTCTTGCACTGCAATTTTCACTGCTGCAACCTGGTATGAAGAAAAATAACGTCCATGTTAATTACTCTTGTTCGCAGGCTTTCCAGAGACTGTCTACAGTTTGTGGCTTTCTGCTTACATGGGTAGTTTCCAATAATTGAAAGGCATAGAAATATATAATACCAATATAATGGTCCGTTATTGGACATTATAAATTTTCCAGCTAACTCATTCTTGGTTGCCTGCATTTCGCCCTCTTGTGCTAAGTAGCCTATGCAGTGGCCTCCACGGTATGCACTAGCCTTGCGTCTTGGTAGGTGTGCTAAGTTCCAACTGATGAGCCCAACTTAGCACAAGAGGGCAAAACGCAGGCAACCAAAAATGAGTTTGCTGGAAAATTTATAATGTCCAATAACAGACCATTATATTGGTATTATAAATTTACTCATTCAGGACAAATATTTCATGTTCCCTATGGGAATCAACATCTACATCATAGAAATATAAATCAAGGATGTCACCATGAGGGATGGAATGTTTTCCAGTTTCTCTCTCCACATCCTCCAAAAACTGGCACATTGAAGTAAACTTGTGTGTTGAAGCCTTATCCTGATGCAGCCAGACCTTACATGAACCTGTACCATACAGATTGTGCAGAAAATTATTATCAGGTTGTTAATCTGAAGATATGCAGAGTCGACTTTCACATTTTTAGCTACCTGACAGATGGTTAAACTTGCTATTGCAGGTATATCTTGTTATTACCATGAAACCCTTGGGAAAACTTCCTTCGCCTTCTTTATACATTATATATATTCTCCCCTTCGTTGGTAATACCATATATTCCATGGAGTTAGTTGCCGTTATGTGCTTCATCTATGATAACAAAAGTCCACTTTTGACCAGACAGGTAGAGTTCCTACAGCTTTCTGCAGTTAGTAGAACATTCTGCAATGCACAGGGGCAGCAGCTTATGAATCTGGCTTCAAATGAATTCATGAGACACACCAGATCTTATAAGAAATAAATTGACAATATATCAAGTAAATAATATTACATCAGTCCTGGGAATAGTTTCAGCCACTTAGTGGCCATCTTCAGCCAAATAAAAATTTAAAAAGTTATGTGATAACTAAAACCTATGTATACCAGACAAAACAATGTTGTAGGAATAATTATAACATTAAAATATATATAATAACAATATGATGTCTTTAAGTTGACTTAGGGCCTCAGGCAAAGAAGTAAATCTGGAAATGATAGCCAGAATTAGGAATGAATAAACATACTGAAACTAAAAAAAAAAGAGAAAAATTATTTATGAGACTCACCTCTATAATGAAATGCATAGTACATTTTAACTTAAAGACAGATTTCTAACACATTCAAACTGAACCCTAACTGATACATAACAGACACATGTTGTTGTTTGAGTCATCAGTCCATAGACTGGTTTGATGCAGCTCTCCATGCCACTCTATCCTGCGCTAACCTTTTCATTTCTACGTAACTATTGCATCCTACATCTGCTCTAATCTGCTTGTCATATTCATACCTTGGTCTACCCCTACCGTTCTTACCACCTACACTTCCTTCAAAAACCAACTGAACAAGTCCTGGGTGTCTTAAGATATGCCCTATCATTCTATCTCTTCTTTTCGTCAAATTTAGCCAAATCGATCTCCTCTCACCAATTCGATTCAGTATCTCTTCATTCGTGATTCGATCTATCCATCTCACCTTCAGCATTCTTCTGTAACACCACATTTCAAAAGCTTCTATTCTCTTTCTTTCTGAGCTAGTTATCGTCCATGTTTCACTTCCATACAATGCCACGCTCCACACGAAAGTCTTCAAAAACATCTTTCTAATTCCGATATCAATGTTTGAAGTGAGCAAATTTCTTTTCTTAAGAAAGCTCTTCCTTGCTTGTGCTAGTCTGCATTTTATGTCCTCCTTACTTCTGCCATCGTTAGTTATTTTACTACCCAAGTAACAATATTCATCTACTTCCTTTAAGACTTCATTTCCTAATCTAATATTTCCTACATCACCTGCCTTCGTTCGACTGCACTCCATTACTTTTGTTTTGGACTTATTTATTTTCATCTTGTACTCCTTACCCAAGACTTCATCCATACCATTCAGCAACTTCGAGATCTTCTGCAGTCTCAGATAAAATAACAATATCATCGGCAAATCTCAAGGTTATGATTTCCTCTCCTTGGACTGTGATTCCATTTCCAAATTTCTCTTTGATTTCCTTTACTGCCTGTTCTATGTAAACACTGAAAAGGAGAGGGGACAAATTGCAGCCTTGCCTCACTCCTTTCTGGATTGCTGCTTCTTTTTCAAAGCCCTCGATTCTTATCACTGCAGACTGATTTTTATACAGATTGTAGATAATTCTTCGTTCTCTATATCTGATCCCTATCATCTTCAGAATCATAAATAGCTTGGTCCAATCAACATTATCGAATGCCTTTTCTAGATCTACGAATGCCATGTACGTGGGCTTGTCCTTCTTGATTCGATCCTCTAAGATCAGACGTAAAGTCAGTATTGCTTCACGTGTGCCTAAATTTCTTCTGAAGCCAAATTGATCTTCTCCCAACTCAGCTTCTACTTGTTTTTCCATTCTTCTGTAAATAATACGTGTTAAAATTTTGCAGGCATGAGATACTAAACTAATGGTGCGGTAGTTTTCACACCTGTCAGCACCGGCTTTCTTGGGAATAGGTATAACAACATTCTTCTGAAAATCGGATGGAACTTCTCCGGTCTCATACATCTTGCACACTAAATGAAATAACCTTGCCATGCTGGTTTCTCCTAAGGCAGTCAGTAATTCAGAGGGAATGTCATCAATTCCAGGTGCCTTGTTCCTATTGAGGTCACTCACAGCTCTGTCAAACTCTGACCTCAAAATTGGGTCTCCCATTTCATCAGCATCAACAGCCTCTTCATGCTCCAGAACCAAATTATTTACATCTTTACCTTTATACAACTGTTGGATATGTTCCTGCCATCTTTCTGCTTTGTCTACTTTCCCTAGAAGTGGCTTTCCATCTGAGCTCTTAATATTCATACACCTAGATTTCCTTTCTCCAAAGGTTTCCTTGATTTTCCTGTATGCAGCATCTACCTTACTCAGGACCATACAACCTTCGACATCCTTGCACTTCTCCTTCAGCCATTCTTCCTTAGCTACCTTGCACTTTCTATCCACTTTATTCTTTAATCGCCTGTATTCTTTTCTGCCCTCTTCATTTCTACCATTCTTGTATTTTCGTCGTTCATCAATCAGGTCTAGTATCTCCTGAGTTATCCACTGATTCTTAGTTGATCTTTTCTTCCTTCCTAACATTTCTTCAGCAGCCCTACTGACTTCATTCTTCATGACTCTCCACTCTTCCTCTATAGTGTTTCCTTCAGCCTTTTCATTTAGTCCTTGTGCAACATGTTCCTTGAAACAATCCCTCACACTCTTTTCTTTTAACTTGTCTAGATCCCATCTTTTTGCATTCTTTCCTTTCTTCAATTTCTTCAACTTCAGATGGCATTTCATGACCAACAAGTTATGGTCAGAGTCCACGTCTGCTCCTGGGAATGTTTTGCAATCCAACACCTGGATTCTGAATCTCTGCCTAATCATAATGAAGTCTATTTGATACCTTCCGGTGTCTCCAAGTCTCGTCTACGTATTCAGCCGTTGTTTGTGGTGTTTGAACCAGGTACTGGCAAGGACTAAATTATGATCAGTGCAGAATTCAACCAGCCGACTTCCTCTTTCGTTCCTTTGTCCCAATCCAAATTCTCCTACTGTATTACCTTCTCTTCCTTGGCCTACCACTGCATTCCAGTCTCCCATCACAATTAGATTCTCGTCACCTTTTACATATTGTATTAAATCTTCTATTTCCTCATATATTCTTTCGATTTCTTCATCATCCGCTGAACTAGTAGGCATATAGACCTGCACTATTGTGGTGGGCATTGGTTTGGTGTCTATCTTGACGACAATAATTCTTTCACTATGCTGGTCGTAGTAGCTTACCCGCTGCCCTATTTTCTTATTCATTATTAAACCAACTCCTGCATTTCCCCTGTTTGATTTTGTGTTGATAATTCGGTAGTCGCCTGACCAAAAATCTTGTTCTTTCTGCCAACGTACTTCACTTATACAACTACATCTAACTTTAGCCTATCCATCTCCCTTTTCAGGTTCTCTAACCTACCACAACGATTCAAACTTCTAACATTCCACGCTCCGACTCGCAGAATATCAGTATCCATCTTCCTGATGATCGCCCCCTCTCGTGTAGTCCCCACCCGGAGATCCGAATGGGAGACTAGTTTACCCCCGGAATATTTTACCCAGGAGGAAGCCATCATCAGTACATCATTCATACAGAGAGAGCTGCATGTCCTCGGGAGGTAGTTACGGCTGTAGTTTCCCGTTGCTTTCAGCCGTGTAGCAGTATCAACACAGCTAAGCCATGTTGAGTATTATTACAAGGCCGTATCAGTCAATCATCTAGACTGCCACCCTTGCAACTATCGAAAGGCTGCTACCCCCCTTTCGATGAACCATTCGTTAGTCTGGTCTCTCAACAGATACCCATCCGATATGGTTGCACCTGCGGCTCGGATATCTGCATCATTGGGACACGCAAGCCTCCCCACCGCGGCAAGGTCACATGGTTCGCAGAAGAGGAAAACAGACACATATAAGTTTGGATATTTGTTTACAAGGGTTATAGACAGGTACGTTCAGGGAAACGGGGTGGCCTAGGGTACAGGACAATGGAAGTCAAGTAGGGATGACATAAAAATGTTAGTGCTCAACTGTAGAAGTATTGTAAAGAAAGGAATAGAATTAAGTAATTTAATAGATATATACCCACCAGATTTTGTAATAGGAGTTGAGTCATCGCTGAGAAATGGTATAATGGATGCAGAAATATTCTCAGGTAACTGGAGTGTGTATCGTAGAGAGATGATAGGAATGGTAGGAGGGGGAGTATTCATTCTGGTGAAAGAAGAATTTGTAAGCTACGAAAAAGTTAAGGGTGACAAACATGAAATTCTAGGTGTAAGGCTCATCTCTAAAGATAATAGGCAACTTGTCTTTGGAGTGTACAGACCGGGAAAGGGTAGCGCCGATGCTGATTAGGAATTATTTGATAAGATAATCACCTATGTTGGAAACGATATGGAAAGGAATGTGATAGTAGCAGGTGATCTCAATTTACCAAATGTCAATTGGAAATGTAATGCGAACATAGGAAACAAAATGGCAAATAAGTAAATATGGGAAGGGCAGTTGATTCAGAAAGTGATTGAACCAACTAGAGGGAAGAATATTTTGGATTTGGTGCTGGTAAAACCAGATAAACTCTATAGAGAAACCGACGTAATAGATGGTATTAGTGATCACGAAGCTGTTTTTGTCATAGTTAAAAATAAATGTGAAAGAAAGGAAGGTATTAAAATTAGGACTATTAGGCAGTACCATATTGGTGATAAAACAGGCATGAGGGAGTTTAGAAAAAGTAAATATGATTGGTGGAAAACAGTAAATAAAAATGTAAACATACTCTGGGATGGGTTTAAAGCAATTGTTAACACTTTCAACACTATGCCCGTACGGGATACGGGCGCACTGCTTTCCTGCTTCTGGACAGCACCCGTATGTGATACGGGCATGATTTTTTTGTGTTTATATCCAGCTGCACGTATCGCGTACGGTTCCCGTCCCTTGGTTGGAGGTAATAGTTCATCTAGTGACCACTAGAATGCAGCAGTTATCGGGAATTTCGAATTGAAACGATAAGCAGGGTATTTTCTCCTTGCCGTGACCTCTACCAAAGCACTCGGTGTGCCGTGTGCTGCGCGCGCCAAATCTGTCACGCTGTCAGCTGTGTTACTGTGTAAACATGTCTTCACGCCGGCTCAATGATAGTGATATTTTGGATATTTTATCGGGAGAAGCGGGTTCAGAGATGGATGAATGTAATGACAACCCTGCTTACGAACCGGATAACGTATCAAGCGATAGTTCAGGTAAGATTTTTATTTGTTACGTCACTTTGGAACATAAGTGTTTAGCTGTATTATACTCCGAATACAAACGATAGAAATACTTCGCCTACAGAAATTTGGGTGTTTTTTTGTTTTTTTGTTTAGACGAAGAGATGCAGGCTGATGATTCACCTGTGCTGGGAACATCTGCTAGATCATCTGAACCTGATGATGAATGGTCAGAAACAAATGACCAATCACAGCTACCTGTCTTCCAGTCGGCATCTGGTTCTACTCAGTTTCGCGCGGGGAGTGACGAAATGGATTTTTTTCAGTAAATTTTTTTAGTGACGATGTGATCAAAAATATAAAAACAGAAACTGACAGATATGCAGGTACGACAATTGCGGCAATGAAACATCAGGGCAAACTGAAAGAAAATTCCATGTGGCACCGGTGGTCTGCAGTAAAACTTCACAAAATTTATTGGATTTTTGCAACAATTTTGCACATGTGTGTGGTGAAGTTACCCAAACTTAGTCATTATTGGTCTACTGATATCTTTTATCAGACAGGACTTGCCAGTCGATTGTTGACTCGTGATAGATTTTCCGGAATTTTATTTATGTTGCACCTAAATGACAATACCACTTTCATCAAGAAGGGGGAAACCTAATCATAACCCACTACATAAACTCAGGCCTTTCTTTGATTTTTTTGTGCACAAATGCATTGTCAGTTTTCAGCCGTATGAGAACCTAAAAATAGATGAGGCTATATGTCCCTTCCGTGGTCGAGTAGTGTTTAGGGTTTATATGAAGAATAAGCCCAAGAAGTACTGTATGAAAATGTATGTACTTTGCAATGCGGCAACAGGCTACGTACTGAACTGTGAAATATATACGTGATCCGCAGGGAACGTTGACAACAGCATTGAGGCTCTTGTAGATAGATTAAGCTCACAGTTTTTCAGTAAGGGCCACTGTATTTATATGGACAGGTACTATACTAGCCCCTCCCTACTGAATATGCTGTGGCAAAAGAAAACCCTGGCTTTTGGAACTGTCATGAAAAACAGGAAGGGTTTACCACCAACGTTCAAGACAAAAAATTGAAGGACAAGATGATATTTTTGAGGAAAGGGCGCCTTCTTGCTGCGAAGTGGAAGAGCAAGCGGGATATTTTATAACTTTCAACAAAACATAAGGCTTCCACTACACTTGTTTCTGGTAGATCGAAGGGTGGTGTCGTACAGAAACTAAAGCCTGATGTAGTCATCAATTACAATATAAATAAAACTGGTGTTGATAGAGTAGATCAACTGAACAGTTATTACCCATTTGCACGGAAGACAATGAAATGGTGGAAAAAGCTCTTCTTCCATTTGTTCCTTATGCCTGTTGTGAATGGTTTCATTCTATATAAAGAGATCTCAAAATCAAAGATATCTCTTGTGGATTACATGAGAGTGATCAGTTCGCGGTTAGCAGCTAAAGGAGGAGGAGACACCTCAAGGCTGGAACCTACTCCCTCCCCCAGTGTTAACAGGACTTTTGCTCGCCATTTTCCAGAAAAGGTTCCTCCAACGAACAATAAAGTGAATGCTACTCGTTATTGCAAGGTATGCTCAGACAGGGGCAAGAAGGAAAGTGGTAAGCGCGTCAGAAGAGAGAGTAGATGGTGGTGCAAGGAGTGCAAAGTAGGACTGTGTATAGTCCAATGTTTTCAAGACTACCATACGAAAACAAACTATTCCTAAATAGGTAAATATTTTATTCCACTGCATTTGTGTTTATTTGTGGCCTAAGTAGTCGCATTAAATGTATTTTTTATTGTTTGAGCAAGCTTATTGGTATAATCTCAATGTAAAAAATTTTTTCTGTACTATTTTTTTCATCTTTTTCATACGACTAGTATAATTAAATTACTTCAGATACTCACTTGTTGATTCACATCTTCATTTTGGATGATTGACACCTTCATACGGTACAAAAATCAGGCATATAATATGTTTCACTGTTCCATAATAACGTGTTAAAAATGAGCAAAAAGACCCAGTTCACAGCCAGGAAAGATTATTCCACTGAAGCTCAACTTGTAGGATTCCAGCAAGATATAGCAGATATCCTGGATTCAGGAGGTCAAATGGACTGTATTTTGACTGACCATCTAAGGCATTTCATAGGGTAGATCATGGGAGGCTACTGGCAAAAAGGAGTGAAATTGGACTAGAAAAAAAAGTGACTGAATGGGTGGCTATATTTCTAGAAAATAGAACTCGGAGAATTAGAGTAGGCAAAGCTTTATCTGACCCTGTAATAATGAAGAGGGGAATTTCTCAAGGCAGTATTATTGGACCTTTATATTTTCTTATATATATCAATGATGTGTGTAAAGAAGTGGAATCAGAGATAAGGCTGTTTGCAGATGATGTTAATAGATAATGTTGTGAGATGGACAGTAGGCAATGGTATGATAATAAATGGGGTTAAAAGTCAGGTTGTGAGTTTCACAAATAGGAACAGTCCTCTCAGTTTTAATTACTGCACTTATGGGGTGAAAGTTCCTTCTGGGGATCACTGTAGTGTAAGTACCTAAGTGTTAATATAAGGAAAGATCTTCATTGGGGTGATCACATAAATATGATTGTTAATAAAGGGTACAGATCTCTGCACATGGTTATGAGGGTATTTAGGGGTTGTAGTAAGGATGTAAAGGAGAGGGCATATAAGTCTCTGGTAAGACCCCAACTAGAGTATGGTTCCAGTGTATGGGACCCTCACCAGGATTACTTGATTCAAGAACTGGAAAAATCCAAAGAAAAGCAGCTTGATTTGTTCTGGGTGATTTCTGACAGAAGAGCAGCGTTACAAAAATGTTGCAAAGTTTGGATGGGACGACTTGGGAGAAAGGAGACGAGCTGCTCGACTAAGAGGTATGTTATAGATGTGGATTCCCGTAGGGAATCTAAATTTATAATGTCCAATAACGGACCATTTATATTGGTATTAAGTGGTATGTTCCGAGCTGTCAGTGGAGAGATGGCGTGGAATGACATCAGTAGACGAATATGTTTGAGTGATGTCTTAAAGATCACAATATGAAGATAAAGCTGGAATACAGGAGGACAAATTGGGGCAAATATTCGCTTATAGGTAGGGGAGTTAGGGATTGGAATAACTTACCATGGGAGATGTTCAATAAATTTCAAATTTCCTTGAAATCATTTAAGAAAAGTCTATGAAAACAACAGATAGAGAATCTTCCACCTGGGCGACTACCCTAAATACAGATCAGTATTGATTAAGATAGTGATAGTGTTCATAAACTTATAATCACATCACTATGTAACTCAACACTTTTAGTATTCTTGCTCATTCTCCGGCAAACCACACAACTTCTTGATGGGTCGTTTTATGATACCAGTGTTTGTTCTCACAGTGGCGACTCTGGATGAAAATATCGATTCACATATCTATTACCACCAGAAATTTGAAAATATTAGCGATCTTCTGGAAGCTAAGCTTAGAAAGGCTATAATTTCCCCGACTTCACATTTAGCTGACGAAGTACGTTCCCTTTCATCCAATGATGTGGAAGGCAAATAAAACTGCTACAAATCAAGCTCCCTACATTTGATGGCACATTAATAACTTTGCTTCACTTCAGGGACACCTTTTCATAACCTGCTAGTTGATAACAATGATCTGTCAAATTTTGAGAAGTTTCATTATACGTTATCCTCGCTTAAAGGAGAAACCAAGGACGCTATTAGGAATATTGGCATTTCCTTCCCCATGAGCAAAGTGCAGATTTCAGAAAATAAGTAAAATCTCATCCTCAGAGAAAACATCACTAAAAAATTGCATTTTGTTAACCCAGGCCATTGAAAAACAGTCTTTGACATCTGGCAAGGGGTGAAGTCCCATGCTGATGATATCAATAAATGCCTTTATGTCACGCAATATTAGGTGATGCCAATTTCTCATCTGCTGCTCTTTTTTTTTTTTTTTTTTTTTCTTTTTCTTTTTGTCAGTGTTGCCTATAATTTGTCCCCATGTAATTAAGTTTCACTGAGAATATCATCAAATATTTTATCATCAAAAAATAGATGAAAATATTCTAGAGGGGGCGTATCAGTATCAAAGTGTGATGGTAATATTGGCCCTTGATCAATATTACAAACGGGAATAATATTTGTTGGCCTAGGGTAGCTATTACTTGCGGCCGTCCAGTCGTCCGCTCTGTCGCTATCTGTGTCAGCGTCACTTGTGTCATCGTAGCATTCAGACGAGCTGGAGAAAGAATTTTCATCCTCAGACTCACATTCACTAAAATCAGACACTTCTTCGACCGTATCATCCAACATTGACACTATGTATCACTGATCCCTTTTCGTGGTGCCATTTTACCGGAAAACCACAAAAATACGTAAGAAGTACGCATACGAGAAAACTGCGTCGCGCAACGTATGTATTATGTAACTTGCATAAACAGGAGAACAAACTAAGCAAAATACTGCAGTCATTTCCCTCACAGGAAGAGTTGAGAGAACAGCTCGTAACATCTCTGAGCATATTTGGGTACCTCCTCAGCTAATAAACCCGCGATTTTCGAACGGAACATATATATATATGATTCCGCCCGGAGCGTAAGAAAAGTCCCCATGTAATTTAGTTTCACTGAGAATATCATCAAATATTTCGTCATCAAAAAATAGATGAAAATATTCTACAGGGGGTGTATCAGTATCAAAGTGTGATGGTAATATTGGCCCTTGATCAATATTATAAGCGGGAATAATATCTGTTGGCCCAGGGTCGCCATTACTCACGTCCGTCCAGTCGTCCGCTCTGTCGCTTTCTGTGTCAGCGTCACTTGTGTCGTTACATATATTGAATAAAATTGGTCATCTTTCATACTGATTTCTCACTAAGTGCATAAACGAATTCTCGCAGACATTCAAAGGTGCTGTCGACGTCGATTAATAACGCCCATCGACTCACGAATTCAGACTAATGTAAACAAACAATGAAGTTCAAAAACAAGGGGGGAAATTTTTTCTTTGTTTCTTTTTTTTTTTGCTAGTGGCTTTACGTCGCACTGACACATAGGTCTTATGGCGACGATGGGATAGGAAAGGCCTAGGAGTGGGAAGGTAGCAGCCGTGGCCTTAATTAAGGTACAGCCTGATGTGAAAATGGGAAACCATGGAAAGCCATCTTCAGGGCTGCTGAGAGTGGGATTCAAACCCACTATCTCCCGGATGCAAGCTCACAGCTGCGCGCCCCTAACCGCAAGGCCAACTCGCCTGGTGATGGAATATATTTTTGTAACAAGTGCGTAAATAGCACTTCCAAGAGCAGTTGGTAACTCCTTAGAAATAAAGGATGAAGTAAATGATCAACAGTATACATTACTTACTTCAGAGGTTAGGTTATTTACTTTCACAACTGGTTAAATTTCAGAAAGACTATTCCCGCATAAATTTATAGCAGAAAGGTTATCATTACTGTGTAGGGTGCTTGAATAATACATGCATGGTAAAGTTAGGTTAGATAATGCTGTTTCAAGTAAAAGGACTGAAACGTTTGTCACACAAGCCTCTGGAGTGATGCTATTACATTTTAACTTTTTTTTTTTCCCCACAATCTGCTTTACATCGAACCAAAGATAGGTTTTATGACGATGGTGGGCTAGGAAAGAGCTAGGAGCAGTAAGGAAGCAACCGTGGCCTTAATAAACGTACAGCCCCAGCATTTGTCTGGTGTGAAAATGGGAAAGCACAAAAAAAAAACCATCTTCAGTGCTGCTGACAGTATGGTTCAAACCCACTTGACAGTAGGGTTCAAACCCACTATCTCCAAAATGCTAGCTGACAGCCACTTGCTCAGTCCATTACAAATCATAAGAACATGCATGTTCACAGAGCATCAGAATTAGAAAATTCTGTAACTAACGAGTAAAGGCACTGTATGGAAAACAACTGTGAAAAGTTCAGAACAGACTGCTGTTTCATAATAATTTTAATAGTTTATTTGTATATTTTCTGACTTTTACGGAAAATCGGATACAACGACAATCCTCTATAGCGAGTAAATTTATTGCCATTATGAATTCCCATTATAACGGACTTCTATTGTATAGCCATTCTATTCTTATTCCAATTTTTTTCAGCAAGCATTCTTACATGTTATAATTCTCATGTTTTGGTCCGTATTGAAATGTACAATGAAGTCAAATATTAAAATTTATTTATTCCACCTATTCAATACATAAATAGAGATTTTAATTAAGAAATTAAATCTTGAATAAAATTATAGGGACATGTTTTGCCCTTTAATTAAGGGCATCTTCAGCCTTAATCTCAATCTGAAAGGTAATTAATCAGATACCTGATCAGCCTTAATCCCAATCTGAAATGTAATTAATCAGGTACAAGTGACGCTGACACAGATAGCGACAGAGCGGACGACTGGACGTAATTGAAATTACAAATTAAATATCATCCTAAATAAGGAACAAATAACATTCAATAAAAAACTTGCCTTTTTAAAAGAAAATCAACTACAGTCACCTAAAAGGCAAGAAAATAGAAACAAAAAGACTCCTCCTTTCAACAACACACCCGCCATAATTAACTTAACAAGTACGATCTTTTCAGATAAAGAATTAGAATTCTTAAATAAAGGATTAAAACATAATTGGCCTAGTATACATAAAGAAAACAATATCACCACCACCATAGCAGAGGTTGAGACAAATATCTCTAAACTACCTTTCGAATTACAAAATGATACTAGACATGAAATAAAAAAGAAACTACCAACATTAACTGAGGTATTAAATAAAAATGCTAATCTTAACCATACTAAAATAATTAAAGACATAAAAAACAAAATAAAAGATAATATAATAATAACTAAAGCTGACGAGGGGTAAACTACTGTTTTATTAAATAAAAAGGACTATATTAAAAAAACTGAAGATTTTTTCACAAATGAAACTTACACAATAGTTAATAAAGATCCCACAATAAGAATCCAATGAAATTTAAAAAAACATTATTAAAAAACTCTACATTTCTACTAAATGAACAAGAACAACAAAAACTAATCCTTATGAACCCTAATACTCCCACAGCAAGAGCCTTACCTAAATTACACAAGAAAGATAAACCTATACGTCCAATCATCAATTGCAGAAATAGTCCAACATATAAAACCTCAAAATATATCCACAACTTTCTCAAAAAACATTACATTTTTAACAATAAATCCCCAATAAAAAATTCAGTTGATTTTTGTAATATTTTAAAAGAATTCATTTTATTACCCAACTACACTATGTGCTCTTTCGATATTACTAACATGTATTCTAACATACCAGTCAATGAAACTATAAATATTATCAAAAACAACCTCACTAAACACAGTAAACTTAGCAAGCTCGAATTAGAAGAACTCTTAAGACTCCTAAACTTTGTTCTAAAAAAACAACTATTTTACTTTTAATGGTAAAATTTACCATCAAGATGGCCTAGCCATGGGAGATACCTTATCCGGCATCTTAGCCGACATCTATTTAGAGTCTTTAGAACATGATAAAATTTCTACAAATATAAAAGGCCTTAACTTGTGGCTTCGATATGTAGATGACACTTTCGTAATTATTGATAAAGAACTCAATAACAGTATTGATATTTTAAATTTTTTAAACTTGGACCAAAATATAAAATTTACTAAAGAAGACTAAGTCAACGGATCCTTAAATTTCCTAGACATCACAGTAACACGTAATAATGATAATTTTGACTTCCAAATTTATAGGAAACCTACTCACACCTCAACAACAATAAAAAATATTTCATTACATCCAAAATCCCATAAATTAGCTACCTTTCACAGCTTAATTTACAGAGCCTTTAAAATCCCTCTATCACCTAAAAACCAAAAAACCGAACTCACTTATATAAAAAACTTAGCAAAAAATAATGGGTATAAACTAGAAACAATTAACAATTTAATCAACAAAATCAAACTCAAATTAACAACAAAACTCATCCCTGACAAACCCAAAAAGAATAAGTTTATTACTTTCACATACAACAATCCAGACATTTACCAAATTTCAAACCCCATAAAAAAACAAAACTCTTGCATAACCTTTAGAACTTCCAACACTAACCAAAAAATGATTCTTCAATCACAACACAATCAGTTCAAACAACAACTTTTACACAGGCTCAGGCATTTACAGACTCGCATGCACACAATGTGGCGCCTCTTACATTGATCAAACAGGCCGAAGCTTTCAAAGTAGGGACTTAGAACATTTTAATGCCATCAAACACAACAAATTCTCAGCTATGATCATTTAACCACTATAGATCAAGACCTCACAATTATTAAAAAAGTAAGTAAAGGAAAATTAATGAATGAATTAGAAAACATCTATATATTTTTAGACCAATACTATAACAAAAATCTAAAACTCAATGATATAGTTGAAGTAAAAAAACCCATTATACGAAATGTTACCAAAATTACTGCAATCACTAAATTTAAATCAACATAACATTCTAAATAATATTAAATTATTATCTTCCAAGTCTCCATTAATTTCAAAAAACACAACTCCTACTCTGTCCGTACCCACAATCCCACCACTACCAAAAACACATAAACTTAAAACCCCACCTACCCCCCCCCCCCACCTCCACCAATTCCACCTCTCATATTCTCTCACCATTATAACACCAGAAGCACAAGTAACAATTATCACACCACTGATTAACTCTATAATCTCATACATTTAATACATAATTTCTCCTCCTTAATGCAGACCTCAAACCAAAATCTCCATATATAAAAAAAAGCTACTTACCATCAAACACACTTCCTCACTCTCACTTGCTTTGTAAGGACTAAACTTACCTTGGTAAAGCTTCCGTACCCGGTGTGCAAAAGTGAGGTTAGACATCCAACATGGCGTGAAACGGGCGACGTCACGTAACACTCGGGAGGCTTGCCAACTTACGCATTCTTAGTGACAAGACCACCAGAGCTTGGCCTGGATTTGGAAAGATAGGTTAGAGCTGCTAAATCACATTTTTTTCTTGCCGTGCGGGCAGTATGCGCCGCGGCCATAGTTAAGAGCCTCTTGAAGGGAGTGTGGCCCCCGAAGGGGGCCACTGTTCTCATGACAGAGCTTGGCCTGGATTTGCAAAGATAGGTTAGAGTTGCTAAATTACATATTTTTTCTTGCCGTGCAGGTAGTATGCGCCGCGGCCATAGTTAAGAGCCTCTCAAAGGGAGTGCACTGTTCTCATGACAGAGCTTGGCCTGGATTTGCAAAGATAGGTTTCAGCGAGTTAGGAATTTATGGTTCTCTTACTTTTAGCGAATATGGCAGCCCTGTACATGCACACGATTCGAGCTCTGTCGGAGACATTAGAAAGCTTGTCCGGCGAATAGGAACTCTTCGCGAACATTAGCCGGCCAATAGGAACACAGCACATGGTCGCTATCATCTCATTTACACAGTCTCAGTTTTAATTCTTCTATATAAGAATACTTTTGGGGGCGGGATGGTGGGTTTCTGGCAAGCATGAAGGAAGGATCTCTCCTTTCTACTACTTAAGGTATCGTTGCACATCATTCTTATATGATTTTTATCATCCCTAAATCTGCATACCGGGTGCGGAAGCGGCACCCTTACCTTTTCACGAAGAAAAAAAATACTTGCCATCAAACACACTTCCTCACTCTCACATGCTTTGTAAGGACTAAACTTACCTTTTCACAAAAAAAAAATTATTTGCTTCGCCAAGCTATTAATACTACAATTTGATTTCTTATACCCTCAACCCTTTACAGAACACCTTTTAGTGATATTAACTGAGTTCTTATAGAACTTTATAATTACAGATGTTTACTGTCACACTTTCCCTCGCTCCCGCACCGTAGTTCAAGTAGAAGGCTAATTTATCTCCTCACAAAGGATTAACTATAGGCTGACTAACTTTTATTTGAATTCCACTTGATACTGATGATATTGTTTCTCTTTATATTGTTCTAAGAATTTGAACTCTTTTCTCGCTACCTGCCACGACCAATAACTTATAAACTTGACACACCGATTCAACCCTCTCCAAGTGATAAAAATCATTGTTATCCGTATTGAAGATACTGAATGTAGGATGTTAAAAGGTTTGTTTTTTTCACCTATTCAATACATTGAATAGGTGTATTGAATAGGTGAAAAAAACAAACCTTTTAACATCCTACATTCAACCCTCTCCTCCATTAATCTCACATCTTCTGTAACACCAGTAACTTAAATATGATCAGTCATTTCAACGCTACCATATCAACTATTTAACACTATTACAATTAAAAATAAATGAAATTACACACAACGTTTTCTCTCCAACTCATCTTTACGTTAACCAATTTCAACATTAAAAAAGAGGTAAGCGTTTTTACACACTTCGATTTCTCTTTGAACTCTCCTTTCATTCAAATTCATTCTTTAACAAGTATTTCTCCTATTGTTACAGACTTCAAACCTAATTTCCCTTACGACTATATACAAGAGACTTCAATTGTTCCTTCCAGCTAATATTTAACACAGCTGCTTACCATCAAGCACTCTTCTTCACTCATGCTTTTAGAAGACTACAGTTTTATCTCTTCACACGAGAGTTACAACAATTAACCATTTTTATATTATTATAAACCCCACTTGTTCTAAGCAGCAGAAACGTCTCTTTACTATTTTTTAAAATTGTGTTTAAAATCCACTCGGATTTATTAACTACATTCTTCATCATTATCCTGACGCTTGAACTGTTCAAAACCCGATAATTTTATCTAACACCCTCAACCTTCACAAGGCCCCGCTTTACTTGTTCCAACGTAACAATTTTATTATAAACTTCACTTGAAGTGAGCAACGGTAACGTCTCTTCACTAACTTTCATATGTTTTAATACTCCATTTGGAATTATCAACTACATTTTTTCTTTTATCATTATTCTAACGCCCTCAACCTACACAGGACGCCACTTTACAAAGTTTAACGTAACAATTTACGTTCTTATAAAATTACCAGTTACCAATTTGTTACCAATTTTTAAACAAGGACTTTCAAGAAAGTGTATAAATTTATGACTATTTGTTTTTTTAAGACTTTATTAAGGCTTCATTCTAAGAATATCATAACTATTGTTAACCATTTGCTCACCATTTGAAGCACATTTCCAACATCATCCTCACATTCATATGTAATTTTAATACAATCAGATACCTGATTAATTACCTTTCAGATTGAGATTAAGGCTGAAGATGCCCTTAATTAAAGGGTTAAACATATCCCTATAATTTTATGCAAGATTTAATTTCTTAATTAAAATCTCTATGTATTGAATAGGTGGAATAAATAAATTTTAATATTTATTTGACTTCATTGCAAGCATTCTTGTCAAAAAAATGATGTCTAGGGTTGATCTGTCCGCTCGAAATCCATTATGTTCTTCCTTCAGGTTTAGGTTCAACAAATTTTCTGATTTTTCTCTCCAGGATGGACTTGTATATGTTTTAACCTATAGTTATTACACTTCTTTCGGTCACCTTTCTTAAATAGTGGAATGATCAGACGTTGCCTCAAGTCACTGGGAATATCATTTTCTTCACAAATTTTATTTAGTACTCTGTAAAACCACTGTATTCCAGGTTCTGCAAGTGCTTTGATCATGTCCACACTGAGCTCATCCAGTCCAGCAGACTTTTTTTTCATTTTACTTATTGATGTCTCCACTTCCAACAAGGTCAAACTTCCTGCACTGTTGTTTATAGTGTTTAGAGGGTCATCATTTGTATTACAGTTCAATAGGTGACAAATATCTACCGAATTCCTATAATATTTCATTTTCATTTCTAGTTACCTCTCCATTTGGAAGCTTTCTAGTATCGATGGTACTGATATCATTTCTTTGTTTTGAACAATGCTATACAGGAGCTTCATGTGCTTGTCTTGCCCTATTCTGTTTGCAAGATCATCCTTGCATTTCCGTTTCCTCGTCAGCTATTCCTTTGACCTGTATATTTTTTCCCTGTAAAATGATAGTTTCCCCTCAATTTTACTTAGATTTCCTTGCACTATGGTGGAATATAAAGCTCTTCTTGTACCATTTCTAGCTTTTACAGCAACTTTCCATCATACAGTTTCCATGGATTTTCTTATTTGGTTCCGACATTGACATGACAAGAAAAAAGAAAAAGAAAAAAAGGGAAACGGTGAAAGATGTATAAAAATGTATATTATCATTTAGCAGAAGCAAGAAGAGCACAGCAAAATGTTAGGCAAAAACTTCAGACTGGGGGCCTTAAGTATTCCCAAAGAACTTTTAAATGAAAGAAGGAATTATGTAAGTGCTTTACAAAAAAGTACAGAATCAGAAGCATGAAAATATCTCTTTGCTTCACGTATTTCAAAATGGAAAAAAGAAGGGGTGGACACAGCTTGAGCACGATTTGTGGACCATGCAGCTTCTTCAATTTATAACACAAATCAAAACAAATTTGTGTATGGAATAAAAGCAAACCAGACATTACCTACAGTTACTCCCATAAATATTCGGTCAGTCTGATTTTTCACACACTTTTATTGGGTAGTTATTCTTACACTATGATAATGTTTAATACAACAAACATTGAGATGTAATTCAAAATCTTCTGACAGTCATTATTACGCCCTCTGTCGTACATTAAATAAAAGCAATAATTCCAGTGCCACCTCAAAAATATTCGGCCACTATACAAAAAGCATCATAAACTTGCATAATTCACAACAACGTTACACATTCAGTACTTTGTAGGTCCACCTTGATGTTTTAGGATCTATTCCAGTCGATTCGGCATACTGGCAATAACTTTCTTGATATAATCAGGGCTTAATGCCGCCCATTCTTGTAGCAGTCTCCTCTTCAAGTCCCTGAAGGAACTCGGCCGCCGCAATTGCAGAGCTGCCTTCATTTGACTCCATACCTTCTCGATGGGGTTCAGGTCGGGTGATTGTGGTGGAGTTTCAAGACCTTCGGGGAGTTGTACAACAGCCACTCCCTGATAAGTTCACGACTTGTGCTTGAGGTCGATATCTTGATAGAACATGAAAGTACACTGTATACCAAGTTGTTCTGCAAATTGTCGCAAATTGTTTTTGAGGATAGCCAAATACCCCCTTTTTTGTCAAAGTATCTTCAATGAAACTCAGTGCACCAACCCCGTTCGATGCTACACATCCCTACACGATTACTCTTCCTCCACAATTTCTTACCGTTGCTTGTAAATTGCTTGTTCTCAGTTCCTCATGACGTTTCCACCACACAAATTGCTTTCCGTCGGACCCGAAGACGTTGAACTTTGACTCATCAACAAATAACACATCCTCCCACCAAGCACTGGGTTTGCGTACGAAGAATTTTGTGAACTCTAGCCGCTTGTTTTTATTTACTGCACTAATGTATGGTTTCCTCCTAGCTCTTCTCCGAAATAACTCATTCCTTCGCGGTACTCTTCGCACGGTATCAGTACCCACTTTCTTTCCACACTCCTCTAAAACTGCTGCTGCCAGTTTCGGAGCACTAATTTTCAGATTTCGTTTTCCATTCTGAAGCACAACCGCTCCTCTCGTTGTGTCAGCCTTCTTGGTCTGCCTGTCTGGGGAATTGACTTAATTCTGTCTTCATTTTTGCATCGTCTTATTATATCTCCAATTGTTGTTCTGGTTATGTTAAGCATCTGCGATATCTTTCTATACGATTTACCTCGAGCACGATGGAATATCACGAGCTGGCGTTCTTTAAAAGTGGTACTGTGTTGTATTTTGCACCCCATTTAATACCATTCCGCAACACTGCAGCAAATGATTTCTGCACGACGTGTCTCGCGGCACTGCACTCCTGAACTGAACGTTTTGCAACGCTATCTGCCCTGTCTCTATCAATGAACACAACGACAATCCCGGCCTTTTCGGGTAACCCAATATATTTGAGGCGTGTCATTTCACCCATGTCCACTACGTCCTTTCTTTTACAGCATACTGTACATCAATGTTCCGTGATTCCTCTTCGGCCTAAGCAACCAAATGTAGTTTCATAACTTGGACACATTTGGTTTCACATTCGGCTCATGGGTGCATTATTGTCATCACTTTTTTGCAGATTTTATCAGTGGCCAAATATTTATGGGAGTGACTGTATGTAAGTAAGAAGCAGTGAGAGATGGGAACTCAATCAGCCAGTGCATTAACTCATTCTTACATCATAGTGATCACAATTAGCATAGATACATTCCTTTAACTAAAATTATTTGTTGTGGTGCAGCAGACTACACAAAATGTCAGCCCATTAGTTTAAGAAACAAATTTTCAAGGTTGAAAATATACCTATCACTGTCACCAAATCACGGAATATGGGAAAGAAAGAACTGTGAGTATGGTTCAAAGAAGTTTCTCATTTACTGAGAAGAACTGCACCCATCTTTTCCATCCCTGGATCACTTAGTGATACAGGCCGTTTCAAAGACACGCCTCTAATCATAATACTTTCCAGATCCTCCCCTCCAGTAATATGAAAAAAAAAAAAATTACAGTAACAAGACAAGTTTCCTTTCAGCAGTGAAATCAAACCACTGATTAACAGAAATTCTGCCAGCTTGTGAAGACATCTGCTTTGAGATTTTTCACACACAGCATTCTTAAAATCCAATCTTTTATTCATTTTCAATATTCCCCTCTGTAGTTGAGGGTCATGATCAAATATTCATGGTTTGCAAGCAACCATACAAAGGAGCATCCTATGGACTTGGTAGTGCACATGAAATACTGCCTACAGACATAAAAGC
This sequence comes from Anabrus simplex, assembly GCF_040414725.1. Lineage (NCBI taxonomy): Eukaryota > Metazoa > Arthropoda > Insecta > Orthoptera > Tettigoniidae > Anabrus > Anabrus simplex. The sequence goes on from NC_090266.1 coordinate 1,040,463,659, forward strand.
AGCTATAAAAAGAGTGCTGTAAAAAGACTCTTGTCCATTACAGTATTATGCTTGGTGCTTTAAAAGTGTTTCTTCATTTTTTGATCAACAAGACACTGCTATATATGTTTCACACTCCAACTGCCCAACTCACCACATCAAGCTGATGATAGTGTGTATGTTTGCTGCTTTTAACTGCTTTTCCTCATAAAAATCTGTAAATATTTCATAACATTACATTTGAAGGTTGCAGCTTGTTTTGTTTTTTGTGTATGGCTTTCCCACAAGGTGCACATTCCTACATTCCTGCAAAGGAACCTCGAAATAGGTTTCGAGGTAAGTTCATATATAGCTCGTCAACTGAGGACTCAATTTTATCACCAATAACTTCTAAAGTAAGGAGTTCCCATACACTGTAAAAATGTCCAGCTGCAATCATCATAAATGCAAACAATTGAGAAATAAAAAGCTGACATACCTTATCAGATACCACCTTGTCAAATGTTCTGCACACCTTAAGGACCCTTTCACGGATCTGGTCCCTGCTAAGCTTTTCATCAGAAAAACACCGAACTCTATCAGCATTCTGAAAAGGTGGTCATCAGAGAAAATCAACATAAATGTTATAAAGTCCACTCACATGTAAAAAATATATAAGTTATATGCACCATGAAGGAGCCATCACAGGGGTACGTAAGTGGGTACAGGCACAAGACATAGTAGCATAAAAATAAAACAATGAAATACTGTACCACAGCAAGCATTCGTTGCAGGGTAACAAACACTTGCAATATGGTGCTGGAGTACAGTCGGACATGGAGGCATAAAGACAATGAACGTTCTGAGGAAGATCTTGCCACAGCTGGCACAACAGACCCTCTAAATCTGCCGCAGTTGCCACTGGCCGAAGTTGCTGTCTAATATGGTCCCAAACGTTCTCAATGGACGAGAAGTCTGGAGACTGTGCTGACCAAGGAAGCATGATGACAACATGAAAGCAGGCCGAGATAACCGTACTATGTAAGCCAGTCATTATCCAACTGGAAAATGGGATTGCTGAGCTGCACCAGAAATGGAAGCACACAGGGTCGCAGAATTTCCTTGAAGTATCACCTTATAATATTTGTATTATTATTATTATTATTATTATTATTATCCTATTACAGAGACATTGTTTTATCTATAATGGGGACTGTCACTCACCCAGTCACCTCCACTGCGAGCCTCTCTCCCGCCAAGCACTTTGCCGTAATGCGGCCAGTGCTCACCCGGCACCGAGTCATAGTGTGTTTTCGAACAAAATTACCTGTAATTTATGAAGGTATTATATACATACACATGTTCATGTAACGAAAATGTCACTGGAACAACACACTGAGCACGAAACATATAAACACTTGACTAAACTAAACCTTACGCTGATAAAAGCACTCAGCAGGCTGAAAAGGAGGGAAACTTGTGCTGCTGAGAAGCACATTACAGCAAAGTTTGCTTGCCGGGAGATAAGCTCTCAGCGCAGGCAAACAGGCGAGTGACAATCCCTGTCATAGATAAAACAATGTCCCTGTAGTAAGATAATAATAATAATAATAATAATAATAATAATAATAATAATAATAATAATATTGTTTTTACGTCCCACCACCTACTACTGACGGTTTTCAGAGATGCTGAGGTGCCGGAATTTTTTCCCACAGGAGTTCTTTTACATGCCAGTAAACCTACCAACATAAGGCCAACGTATCTGAGCACCTTCAAATACCACCAGACTGAGCCAGGATTGAACCTGTCAAGTTGGGGTCAGAAGGCCAGCACCTCAACCGTCTGAGCCACTCGGCCCGGCCTCTGTAGTAGGACTGAAAGAGGAATATGATAAGAGGCCATATTTTTTTTATATTTTCATGAACTAGTCACAATATAGGAAATCATAACAATATAAAGGAATAGGAAGAGAGAAAGGAATTCGTCTCAGAAAAGAGCAAATCATATTAAACTAGTGTACGCCAAGAAGGATCTCATGCTCTCGTTGCAGATAATATTGGAACTAACAAAGATCTTTGCTTATTTAAGACATGTTTTTCCAAGTTTATCACGTTCTAAGTTAAAATAAGGTATTTGTGAAACACCACAACGGGAACTCTCAAACAAATTGTATCAAATTAAGTTTACAAGTGTGGAATTGCTCGTTTGGTGCTCATTTGTAGCAGTTACATATTCTCCATTCACATTTGGTCATTTCTTCTGAAAATTTGAGAGCTGTGAGTGATGAACAGGAAGGAAACAGACATAATGGAGAAATGTTAATAAGGTTTGTGGAATTCTACAGCGGTGAGGTATTATAGCAAGTTTCTGAAGAGAAAAATCTTAAAGCAGGAAGCATTTCTCAGGCTTTCATGATACGGTATGCAGGTTTCCGTTCCCTTGCTCTAACAGTGGACAATTTCACTTCTTAGTGAATATTTTTCTAACTAGACAATATACAACTCAGAAAATTTGAGTATGTGAAACATAATCTGGCACAGTAATGATTCAGACAGAAGGCAGTATTATTGGACATTTATGTTTTCTTATATATATAAAAATTATATCAGTATGTAACTGGAGTCATAGATAGGCTTTTGCAGATGATGTTATAGTGTACAGAGTAGTAAATAACTTACAGGATTGTGAGCGACTATGAAAAGACCTTGCCGGTATAATGGTAAACAAAATGAAAAGTCAGGTTGTAAGTTTCACCAAGAGGAATAATCCTCTCAGTTTTAATTACTGTATTGATGGGGTGATAGTACCTCATGGAGATATCTGTAAGTACCAAGGTGTTAACATAAGGAAGGATCGTCATTGGGGTAATAGTTAATGAAATAATGATGATCAATGGGTTAATCGCATTAATGAGGTAGTAAATAAAGGTTACAGATCCATATGGTAATGAGGGTATTTAGCAGTTGCAGAAAGGATGAAAAAGAGAGGGTATGTAAGACCCCAATTAGAGTATGGTTCCAGTGCCTGGGACCCACAACAGGATTACTTGATATGAGAACTGGAAAGATCCAAAGGAAAGCAGCAAGATTTGTTATGGGTGATTTATGACAAGAGAGTAACTTAGTGTTAAAATAATGTTGTAAACTTTGGGCTGGGAAGACTTGGGAGTAAGGAAATGAGCTGCTTGACGAAGCAGTGATCTAAGCTGTCAGTGGAGAGATGGAGTGAAATGATTTTAAAATATGATTAAGCTTGAGTGAAGCTTTTAAAGATAGGAAACATCATAATACGAAGTTCATTGAAATAATTTAAGAAAAGACTAGGTAAACAAATAATTCAAATTTTCAACAACAATCAAGTTAAAAATATAAACATAAAATGTAAGAGTTAAACTAGCAGTTGGTGACTTTTAGATTCAGCATATTCATTCTGATGAATTATTTTTCCTCCAGGGTAAGAAAAAAAAATCTACTGATCCCTAGCTTTATCAATCTTATCATTAAGACAAAAACATTATCTTTTCATATACATATAACAATACCCTTATCCAACCTGTAGTACAGGACATAATTGTCTGGGTTTATATGATAAAATAAAAATGAAAATAAATAATGCTATTTTAATGTATGTCCCTTCAATTACTATCAGTAACAAAATATTGTTGGAAATTTCCTCTGAAAATGAACTTTAACATTAGGTGACGAACTTGCAACCTAGAGCAGAGTTGAAAATATTATGCGGCTGATCCACGAAAATGAAATGCAAGTAGAATTTCAGAAAATTACCTAACAGAGCAATTATAAGAACAGTTTATAATTGTGTATGTAATTTATGTAGCATAAACAAATCCTATTTATACTTTATAGTACGGTTTTAACTGTTAGCCTACAAACTACGGAACAGAACGCGAGTGTTATAGGTTGTTGCTTGTTGTTTAAAGGGGCCTAACATCTAGGTCATTAGTCCGAGTGTTATACAGGGCTAACATACTATATAGGCAGATTGTTGGAGACGGAAACAGCATAATTTCCATATGAGTCAATGCATACTAAACTTAAAGGTCTTCTCTTAGACTGCAGGAGCTACAACATTCTCTCCATTAGCCTCATTCCCCCACACATCAATACGATGATATATTCAAGGGGCAAACAGGGTTTTTAATGTCTACCATTCGTTCATTTCAGGGGAATGGGACATCAGACATGCATATTGATATATGCAGGTAACTATAACAGCCTGTCTTAAGAGTATATATGGGACTATTCAAGTACCAGTAGGCTACATAAAAAAAAAGTGCAAACAAAAGCGCTCAACATTGTCTTTACTGAATGGGACCTAAATATACGCCCCTCCACCTTCGCAACTGTATCATCGGGCGTAATAAAAAGAAGAGCGATTTTGCTTTAAGAAATGTAGGGTAAACAATGAAGAGTACCGGTACACCTATTAAAATTTATGAATCCATAAAAATAAATTACTCGTCATGAAAATTTAACATGCATAGGCTGTTAATAAAAGAAAATTCCGAACCAGAAAAAAAAGCCAAACCAGAATTTTTCCCCATTAGTACAAGTGTCTTCATACACAATTCGTACCTGTGCCTTTAATAGAGGACGAGAAAAGGTACGGTTCCTGATATAAGTGTGGAGATCATTGTGATGAAGTCCTGTAACAGCTGCTCTAGGAACTACTGCTCTTAAAATACAGGAACTTCGTGGTAGAAGAACTTTCATGTAACGTACTATCGCTGCCATTTCCTGTTTAAACCGTACGTGAACACAAACCTATACGAACGAATTTCACGCGAGTTGTTAGTTACGGCACACCATGCTCTTTGCCAAAGTTTATAGCATTCCCAGAGATACACAAAAGTACGCGTAAGTGATCGATCATGTGCATACATCATAACTGCCAACAACGCTACTGTACAAGTAGACTGGAACTAACAAGAGCAGTGTCCACCCATCATCCTAAAACCTACCTTGAAAGTTAGTTGAAAGTAATACTAGTCGTTACATGTTGGATTACACAGCCCTAACTGGAAACTTTCATACATATCGCAGTGATGCAAGGATGTCCAGGGCTCCGCATAATCTTTCGGGATCTATCAGAGGTAGAGGCAGACTATTAATTTTTAATGTAATATTCTCCTAGCACATCGTTTTTTTTTAAAAAAATTATTATATAGAGCCCACAACGACAAAATCTCACATTAAGAGACAGTTCAGTTAATTAACATGGAGAATTTTACACCAGCAAAACTATAAATCGAACACAGCAATCGGATAAAACAACAATCTAAATAACACAAAATTTTAGTTACTTACATGGTAATTGCTTCAGTCCAATGGGCATGTTTGACAAACCTCCAAAAGGATGATAATGTTTTAACTTTAAGCGTTGGTAAGTTGTGCTAAGACCTCCTAAAAATAATTTTTGGCCCACATGGGCCATATAGTTTTAGAAATTTTGTACGATATCCTACTATTGTGGCAGTAGTTTGATTTCCTGTAAGGAGAAGTCTTCATTTTCACATAATCTTCGTTCATTTTCGTATGTTTTGCGGTATAGGACTTTCTCTTTGTCCTAGAGAACAGAAATCTGCGCGGTTGACTGTGGACAGGTGGTTAAAATATAACCCCACCTTGATGAACGCCATGTTTATTCCCTTGGTCTAAGTATACCACACAAGATAAATCTGGTAATTCCATCATACTTTAGGTATTTTATTAGGTCCTTCGTTTCTGTCATTTGATGGATACTATCGACGTACAAATAGGTATTTTATTAGGTCCTTCGTTTCTGTCATTTGATGGATAATATCGACGTACAAATAGGCAACCCTATGAGCGGTCTTGAGGTTACAATCTAAGGTTTGTTTTGACCCTCTAATACCGATACTTGGTCTACATGTACGACTAGGTTTGACAAACTCGGGCCAGAGTCCTTTTTCAGTGGTCACAAATTGACAGTTGACAACTCCTGGTGTGTCGAGTGTAGTATTCCCGATTTCTTGCGAATTGCCTTGCTGATTTATTGGCTTTCCCAATACCGACACAATTGTACCGGTTACTTGGACGCTTATCGTTTTTTCTGGTCGGATCTGGTGCCAATCTTTGTTTTGTTTTCAGCCTGATATCTTCTAATCTTCCTCACTGTCTAAGGGACGCGATGGTAGGCCTCGTATCTTTTTTTCATTACCTCCTGCTCTGACTGGTATATAATTTGTCTTATTTCCTCTACGACTGCCCGTTTTATTGCCACTTTCAGATTTTTAATCCCTTCCCATATCGCCTTTAACACGTCTTCAATATTTTTAAGCATTGAAAAATCAGCTTTACATTCCGCGCATAGCCACAGGAATGAGCAACTAGACTTCTTCAGCATGGCAAACTCCCCGGCATTCGCTGCCGCACAAACCTTGCGAAAAAAACTATTATACACATTCCGTCACATCTGATCGCTGCATCGGTTCCTGAATGGCCGACTGGATGACTCGCTGCGCTCCTTATATCGGCCTTGACAATCGCTTGTGAAGCCCAGCATAAAGATGCAATTGGAAAGTTTCGCCGTAATGCCGCTGAAGCGCTGCCCTCCTTAGTCACTGACAGGAGGGCCAATTACGCAAATTACTGCATTTCCAGTTTCATTTATTTTGTTTTACTGTTGTAAGTGTTGGTAACGTGTTCGCAATGAGGTGCTTGTTGGCTTGGAGTTAACAGTTATGCGCTAATTAGTTTATTTTTTATTGTGTAGTGTGAAGATTTGATTTTCTAAATCGTATTTACAAATCTTGGAATATGTGATATTGTTGTGCGCCTTTCTGTACTTCGAACAGGAAAAGAACGAAGGGATACTTGTCATTTCACAAATTCCCTGTAGAAAAGGACAAAACTTAGGAGCGGCTCAAAGCAATTTCTCGCGATTACTTTGTCACTAACACTAATTATACTTCTTCTGTTGTCTGTAGCCTTCATTTCAGGAAATCACTTCAAAGTTATTTTCGTATTCAGAAATCATTTATTGCCTCCAACTACAACTAACAAGCTGACACAAAGCTGAGAACACTACGTTGAAATCTATGAAAAAATAATCTGATGAATTCTGATATTGTTGAGATTCAGCCTACTTAAAAATTAACTATCAAATATCTGTTTCACTGTAGAACAACTAGCATAAAATGGAGATATGCCTCAAAGAGAAATAGCATTACAAGCACAAGGATGCCTGAAACACCTGTTTGTATTATAGTTCCCTGCAAACATCCTTGAATTAACACTTTCACTTTAGTTTTCCGTTTCTATTTTTGGATATTAATTACCCCTAAATTAACTTTCATTGAATAATTCTTTAGGTGGAATCATATTTTCCACATGAGAGCATCAAATATATATTTTCCAAAATAATCTGAAGCTTGACATTTAAACACTGACAAGTAGGAACCATTATTCATCCATTCATTCATTCATTCATTCATTTATTCATTCATTCATTCATAATTTCAATTAATTCCAACGAACCTACTGGCTCATACATAGGAATTGTACAGGGGATTGCATACTGGCGGGCACTTACATATCAAAATATAGTTCGTGTATATATTTATCATTATCATTATTTATTATTTTAAACATTTTTATTCACAATCAATATCTTACATATACATACAGAGGTAGTAAAAGATACAGTGTGAATCCCACAAAAGGTAAACTTGTGTGTGGGCTTCAAAAATACAATAGCTAGATTATGTACATCATGATATCTAGTGAATATAGTTTACTCCATTATAATTTTGGTGATATTTGACTACATTAATTTTATGAACAGTTTTTTTCTGCATTTGGTGTAATAAACAGGAAGCTGGAAAGGAAGAACATGAGTTAAGAAGAAGGTTGTTTTCTTAGTAGAGAGGAGTATTGTGCTAGTTGATTTAAATATTATAATGGAAATTTATAAGTTGATCTACTTTGTAATAATTGTTAATGAGCCATGTGAATAGCCTTTTCCTCAGGGTAATCTGATTGCCAGTGATCACGTCCACGAGTATATCCGTGACCCTAAACAACTTAGATTTATTTGTCCAAGTAACGTGTTCCGGCGTGGTATACTTATTCCAGTTCTGTCCTGCAGCCTAGTGCAAATTTTTGACTTGTGTTCTTTGCTGAAGAGCTTTAAATTGTTATGCATGTATAGGGTCACTGACTGCACAAATAGCTGCCGTATGTTAAATACCATGCTTTGCTGGAACAGTTCATATGTTGGAAACATCAGTAGCTTTTTGTACATGACTTTCAGAATGTACCCTAGTCCTGGCATGTATTTACCTGAGCCAAGTGTGAATCAAGTATTCCACTGCAACTGTTAATTCCATATTGCAGTTGCGATTGAACTACGGCAAAGTATACAGACTTCGAGGCTTTTGTTGATATACCATTTCTAATTCTGTAAAATATATAAATAAGTCTCTGAAGTTATGGTTGAGCATATAAACACATACAATATATAAAATATGTACATCATCAATATGAGGATTACAGAGAATTAATTCTGAATGTATTTACATTTGCATAACATAAAATTTGCAGAGGTATAGGAATAGATTACGGAGTATTTACATTTACATGACATAAACATCGCAGAGGTACAGGAATAGATTACAGAGTATTTATATTTAGATAACATGAAAGTTGCAGAGGTCCAAGAATAGATTACAGAGAATTTTCATTTACATAACATAAGAGTTGCAGACGTACAAGAATAGATTTCCCCTCACTGATTTTTTATTGAAAATTCTAGTGCAAGGTATGAATGAAATATAATCTGAAATTATATATATTGAAATTAAAATGTAAACATGTTTGGGTCAAAATATTTATGTTATTCATACACCGAATATTTAAGTAGACAAAATAAGACTTTTATGTTTTGACCACGCCCTTTTCCTGACAGCAGCACTTGAAGAATTTTAAAACTCTAATAGAACAATGACTTTTAATCTCATGATTAACACCAGAAGTCAAAATTATTGTGGTAAGTTCTGATATGTGTATAAATGCTATGGATAAAAGAAGTAATTTCATTATTCCTCACAGTTAAGAAACGTCAGTTGGACTACTCCATTTCTCCGCAGTTTCATTTCACGACGTTATTTTGGCAAATATCAATGAAAGTAGACTTAGGATTAATCAATTTAACAGTATTAGTCAATGTAACATACACCTTCATTCCTCTAAATTAAGATAAATCGGCACAGTCTATATCAGAACGTCAGGTGGACTACAACACCTCTCCACAGTATCATTTTACGTCATTATTTTGGCGAATATCAACGAAAGTAGCTTTTAAGATTATTCAGTTTATTAGTATTAACCTATGTAACATTCTTCATACCTCTAAATTAAGATAAATCGGCAATCAAATTCAATATCTTTTCCACGGAGGAGTAGACGTTTCTAACACAAAACCTTACGATGCCAGCGCCACGTGTCGCGCTATGGAACTCCTCCGATTACAGTGAGTGGACCCGATTGTCAAGGCCGGTAAGGAGCTAGCTAGAGTGACGCATCAAGTCGGCCGTGGTTTCTGTTAAAAGTTTCGCATGGCGCTTCGGTATCTGTCATATATCTAGGTCATTCTAGATTGAACTTGTAAAGTCTGCTCTTGATTGTGGTGTTGCGAGAAGTGAATGTAAATCGATACCTTTGACAAAATGCCAGATCGTGCAGATCGTAATCAAAGGTTTTGTTTGTATGGATGATAAAAAGTTTATTACTAGCACCACCGTCTCGATCCCCTTAAGCCCCATTCAAAATGCAAACGTAACGTGACGTAAACTTAAAAAAACGTTAACTTGGAAGTCTGCGGCCATATTATCTGATGGAACCATTCACAATGCGCCGACGCAAACTTAACTGCGAGTCCATAAAATTAATGGATTGCAAACTCCAAGCTCTTGCGGGTAATTTTACGATAAGTTTAAGAACCAGCCAATCACGATGAGGACGAGATTTCAAATTATTGTACTGCTGTTATCAATTACTGGCATATTGATGATTCCGAATTACTATTCGAAGACGCACAAACACTAAGGCCAATTATTACACGTTCATTACCTGTCATAACAGTACGCACAGGCAACCTACAGGTGATTACGCTCATCGATTCTGTAGCGCAAGCTTCTTTAATTTCTGATAGGCTTGTAGACTCGCTTAAAAATCAGAACAATGTTTTGTTATTGCCTGCAACTCAGATTAAAGTAAGAGGGATAGTTCCTGATAAAATTGTTACATGTAAATCCCAGGCATTTTTAGAGTTTGAAATTAACAGTCAGACATTCGAACACATATTTTTGGTAGTATCACGTCTTAACTTCAACTTAATACTTGGATCAGATTTTATGATCAAATACAAAGGAACCATTGACTATGATGCCAACCTCGTAAGATTAAAGAATAATTCCGTAGGACTACAGCTGGTAGGACGAAGTGACCTGGAAGTTCAAGAGAAGGGAGCCCGTTTCGAAGAAGCCGGTGGTGACATTATTAAGCCCGCTGTAAGCGAGGTTGCGCCAGCCGTAGCAGAAAGTAGAAAGGGTGACCAAAATGAGGACGATGCAGAGTCCCTATTCAATGAGAACTCCATCATAGGTCCGGACTATATAATGTCAATAGCCAGTGTGGTTGAAGACCCGGAAATTAAATTAAATTTGGAGGAGGCTAAAAATGACGTTCTACAAAAATTTGCATGTGTATTCGATGACAAGCCCGGGGAAATAATGGCAATCGATCTGTACGGCCCTTTGCCAAAGGCGACCAGGGGGAACAGACATGTCATTGTAGTTGTTGACGTCTTTTCCAAATAAACTATGCTATTGCCTATCCAAAAAGCTAACGCCGGTAACATCTTAAGGAGGCTGAAAAAGGACATCATCCCTGAGATGGGAAAGCCTGAATACCTACTGACGGATCACGGAACGCAATTCACTTCCGTAGAATTCCAACAGGCTTTGGAAGAACTCAACATTCGACATATCATGAATTCTATTAGGCATCCGGAAGCTAACCCTGTTGAAAGAATAATAAGAGAACTCGCCAAATTCTGTCGAATTTATTGTAGTGAACATCACTGGAAGTGGATCGAGGTCTTGCCAGTAATGCAAAAAATTATAAACTCTATTGTGCATGAATCTACTAATGACATTCCTCTCAGCCTACATCATGGGTCAAAACCAGAGCGACCTTGGGACAGAATTTTACCAGCTCTACCAAATGCTATTGTGCCGCAGTAAGTTAAGATCAACGACGCGCTGACCAGGTTAAGACATGCAGCCGCCCTCAGAGAACGACGCCAGCGTAATAGGAAGTTCAGAAGATCATTGAATCCTGGAGACCTTATTTTAATACGGAGACCAGCTACTTCCAACCCTGAGAGAAGGATTTACGCTAAGTTCTGTCCACTATTCGTAGGTCCTTACCGTGTCCGCACTGTATTGAGAAACGGGGCTTATGAAATTGTAAAACTGGACGGCACTTTCGAGGGTATTTATAACTCAGCCAATTTAAAACAATATGTACCACAGGAAGAGTAAAGCCTGGAAAAGAAAATCCTGCGTATTTTCTTTTCGTCCAACCAAGGGGAAGATGTACCAGGAAAGCCTAGGTCCTGGTCCATATCAATCGAAAGAAACGTTATTCCAGCATAAAAGATCCGACCGACGTACGAACATCTATGTAAAGAATGTTCCAGTATGTGCCAGACCCCACGAGTGCACTAGGCGGAGTCAAGTGACGTCACCTGTCGCTCGAAGCTCACCTCCCCTAGAGATATTTTTCGAAAAGAATTTTTCTTTTGCCAGCTTTTCAACGCCTTAACCAATTTCAACGGGACAAACGCTGAATTGTAGCGGACGTCATAAAAGTTAATCCCTGTGAATTTCGAATTAATTCATCCCATGGTTGTTGAGTTATAATAATTTAAAGTCTCAAAGAAATTACGCACTCACGGTCACATGGCCAAGAGATGCTACCCCTCCCAGCGCTGGTATCTATATATGTCAAGGCCAGCCAGCAAGCAGGCCAGTACAAGGACGAGTATACAGATGTGTGTGAGTGAGACAGAGGAGAGACCGACCCGCGTACAGTATGTTCGCGCAGTCACGGTGAAAGTACTTGCCGTCGCATTTCCGGAACGCGAAGTTATATCGCCGACAGAATTATAAAAGACGTCGCACTGTATTTAGTACATCGCGTCGCGACTACAGTCTAATTCTAAAGACATTTAAGAATATAATACGAGTGAACTTATTGAAGTGCAAATATCAAATATTTAACGTTCACAGCATATGTCATTACGTGTAGACTTAGGTTACTTCAAATGATATTGAACTTCTACAGAAACTAATGTGTCGAATCACCAGAACTCATTTCTTTTCGAGTATTGAACTGTATTTGTTTATTCACGCCACATCAGTATACGACTTACAGTAGTAATTTGAGTGAAAACTAAGAACCTTTTCTGAGGTAATATGACGTTATAATAACAAGATAAGCAGAAAATAATCCTTAGTGGCTTAATGACTGTGTTCAAAGACTGTGATTATCGACTATGATTTGCCTTTTCAAGTGTGAACTGTGTAATTATGAACGTTTCAGTAACGACTTTAAATAGTATTTCATACAGGAAGGACTGTGATTCTTCATTTAACGTCTTGAAATTCAATTACGCCATAAATAGTGTTCAACAGTAAATGACAGTGTCAGTGATAACTACTCGCATTAAGTGAATTTTTCGTGTGCGAAAAATCACCCTAACAAGCTGCAATTCTACATGATCCAGTTCCAGCCGTCATCACCTCATCGGGAACGTCAACATGGTGTGTTAAGGAAACATCGCCGATCCTGATTCTCCACGGAACATTCCAGATGTCCATCCTTCGACATTTTGTAGCAACATTTCTTCCCGTAAGTGAGTAGTAACAAACTGACTAAAATTTTTTCATTAATTTTGAACAGTGGAAACTTCAATGCCGCGTGTGAATAAATATTTCAAAGTTCTCATGATTTCTCAGAAGTGATTAATTTAATTTCAAATTTCATTTGTATATCTCACAGAAAGACTTTAGGCTTTTCAAGTGTGCTATATATCAAGGTTTACAAACTGAAAACTGAAAACTTTTATGAGAAATTTTATTTCTCATATCAACTTACAATTACAAGTGTGTGCTTAGGTTTAGAAAGACTTTAGGTGGAAATTCAATACCTCATATTCTCACATATGAAAGACTTTGGAATCAGTGATATTTATTCCATTTTCATGAACAGAATTCAGGAAGATTACGTTCAAACTTTTATTAATTCTTCACCCTGCAATATGATTATTGGACTCAAATCTGGCATTGAAATTGTTTTGAAAAAAATTTAACCATCTATTATTCGCTCTGCGAGTCTATCCTACTCTGTATCGGCTCCAAAACCAAGTTCCACTCCCTGAGGTCCTACTCATGCCCTTTACCCAAAAACTTTTCCTGGTACAATACATACATACATACATACATACATAGGGTTTTTGCCCCTTCTAGTTTCCTGAGCGTCGTTCTCACCATCCGTGGTGAGACATACAGCCAGACATTGTCCTCCCGCAACTCAGGCTCTCCGAAGCAGAGACCACGCCCCTCAGTCGTCTATCTAGCGGTCGGTCCCTGGCCCGTACCTAGCCAGGTTTGTTCCCCCTTCAGTAGACCTACTCATGTGGTATCCACTTGGCATTATCATGGCTGAGTTCACAGCCGTGACTTCCCCCCTCGGTTGGGATCGACCCTTTCCCAACCCGCAGCTCGTCCATGCAACGTAGAGCAAAGTGATGTGTTGGTTCCCGCACCCCGCAGTGAGCCTTCACCTCAATCACCAACCCCACTTCTCCTGAACCACCGTATCACCCACATGGATGACTCTCTAGCATGTGAGGCGAGAGCGTTACCTTGTGCTTTCTGCGCCAGGCAATTAACACAAGTTCCTTTGAGAGAGCAGTCATGAATCCGGGTAATTTTCTAGATTATGCATTACCGGTACGTTATTTGCGTGAAAAATGAAATTTGCATCCCGTGCGTATCCGGAAAAAGAAGAGGGGAAAGATAAAGTCGGAAAGAAATTTGTGAAAGTTGCCAGTAGCGTAGCCAGGATCGACCGATTGGAGGATTATAGTTCAAAATTATGATAGGACATAACAAAGGTACTTGTGCGTGTGTGGTGCGCACTTGCGTGACTGTCATTATAAGCACACTGATACAGGTAAATTATGTTGATATTCAGATTGCAGTGCCGTTACAGTACAAAATATTACATTAAAATACAGAACAAGAACAATATGATCAAGGTCGAACAGTTTTACGGCGAATTGTATGTTCAGAATAAATTCTAAACTCCAACTTTCGAGGTTTCTCAGAAAATAGTTTCAAGAGATCTGTTGGTTTTGCAATTATTGCATGTTCAAAGGAGCCAACCCATTGAATCTTCTTTCACTGGTTTATTGTCGGTTTCTGTTTATTTTTCTTTTGTAAAAAAATAAATGGCCGGGGAGGGTTCTAACCCCCGGTAACACCCTTTGGCTACGCCCCTGAATTAAAACATTGGAAGTTTTTGCCGTTTAATATACATGTGCCCACTTTTGAAGACTTCCTGTTTGATGTTTATCAGAGAAACAACATATTGAAAATGTAATCCTTCTTTAATTTTCAGTCTTCTTTCCCACGGTTCAAGGACATGGTTAAAATTCATGGCTCGCTACCAACTTCCTGAGTTCAAAATGCCTGAAAAATATTGGCTTCAAACAGGTAAGGGAAACTGCGAAGAACGATGTGGCCTTAAAGTGCATATTCGTCGTTCGTGGTGCCAAAAAATATTTGTGCTTTTATCATGCGATTAACACACTTCATTTGTGCATCAGATTCGTCCCCTACATTAAAGAGAGCTTGGCGCGTGGTAACTTGCCAGTTCGTTCTCTCCCTCTCTTCCCAACACAACTGCAACTCCATTCCGCTGTGTACTGCGAAAGCAAAATGCAAGGGCTTTCCAGTAGTTGCGTTTTCACACGGGTTTTGTATCAAGATTTCAACACCTTCCACTTCAAAGTGTTAGCCATTTGTTGGTCTCGTCATCCTCTCAGCGAAATTTCATTGTTGGTTTCGATATCGCCTTATTGATCCCTTGTTAGTATCATTTTATGAAGAATGTACAATTACCATAATCATCGTGTTGGTCTAAATGTTCTAAATATCGGTGAAGTCATACGCCCTCTTTTCTCTCGGCCTCCGCTTGAAAAACAGGTACCGGTACAGTGTTGTGAAGCGTACCTTCCTGCTTTAACTATATATGACTGGATTGTGTACTAATATAATTACTATTCAACTTTCGGTACCCATGTGTTTGTTATGTTTGCATTTTATCAGTTTTGTAATGATCTTCACGTTAATAGAACATCCTTGGATTGTTATTTCTCGGAATGTTGTGACTCTTCGAAGGGAGCCTTTGTTTCTATCACGGCTGTCTGGATCCCTCGCTACACTCCTTATACCGGCTTTGAAAATCTCTTTTGAAGCCCAACATAAAGCTGTAATTGGAAAGTTTCACCATAATGCCGCTGGAGCACTGGCCTCGTACTCACTGACAGGAAGTTGCATACCGCAAATTGCCGCATTTCCAGTTTTATTTATATTGTTTTGCTGTCGTAAATGTTGGCAATGTTTTCGCAATTAGGTGCTTGTTGGCTTTATAATTTGAGCTGATATTTATGCGCTAGTGAGGTTAATTTTTTATTGTGTAACGTGGTGATTATATTCTTTAAATTGTATTTACATCTCTTGGACTTTGTGACATTATTGTGCGCCTTTCTGTACTTCGAGCAGAAATTTTCTGCAAACAAGAACTAATCTAATGAGTGGCTCAAAGTGTTTTCTCGCTGTAACTTCGTCCTAAACAAGAATTTTAATTTATGCGCTAATTCGTGATTTTAATGGTGTAGTGATTTGCTTTTCTTTAACTGTGTTTGGAAATATTGGAATATGTATTCCTGTGTGCCTTTTTGTATTTCGAACAGGGAAAAAAAGAGCAAAGGGACACTATCATTCCACGAATTCTCTCTAGACCAGGACTAAACTACGGAGTGGCTCAAAATCAGTTAGCACTTTCATCTTCGTTTTCCGTTTCTATTTCGGGTATTTATCGTCTTTCTTTCTTAATATCTTTAACCCTCCAGTGTTGGCTTTTCCCTCGGACTTAGCGAGGGATCCTATCTCTACCACCTCAAGGGTAGTGTCCTGGAGCTTGTGACTTCGGATCAGGGGATACAACTGGGAAGGATGACCAGTACCTCGCCGAGGCGATCACAGCTGTTATGCTGAAGAGTGGCCTAGTGTTGGAATGGGAAGACTGGAAGGAATAGACAAGGAAGAGGGAAGGAAGCGGCCGTGGCCTTAAGGTAGACACCATCCCCGCATTTTCCTGGAGGAGAACTGAGAAACTATGGAGAACTACTTCGAGGTTGGCTGAGGTGGGAATCGATCCCCCTCTACTCAGTTGACCTCCCAAATATGAGTGGACCCCGTTCCATCCCTCGTACCACTTTTGAAATTTCGTAGCAGGGCCAGGAATCGAACCCGGGTCTCCGGGGGTGGCAGCTAATCACGCTAATCGGGTATTTTTTACCCCTAGATTTTCTTTCATTGTATAATCCTTTAGGCGGAGTCGAATTTGCCATATGACAGCAACACAACACATTTTTATCCACGATAATCTGAACGTTAACATTTAAACACTGACAAGTAAGAACCTTTAATTATTGTTATGACGGTAAAGCCAACCTATGAGGTGTTGTTACCTGAGCAATGAACAGGTTACAATGTATTAACTCAAAATACTTTTCTCTCACTGAATTTTTATTTAAAATTCTTCTTCTTTTTCTTGCTATTTGTTTTATGTCGCACCGACACAGATAGGTCTTATGGCGACGGTGAGATAGGAAATAGCTAGGAGTGGGAAGGAATCGGCCGTGGCCTTAATTAAGGTACAGCCTGATGTGAAAATTGGAAACCACGGAAAACCATCTTCAGGGCTGGCGACAGTGGGGTTCGAACCCACTATATCCCAGATGCAAGCTCACAGTTGCGTGCCCCTAACCGCATGGCCAACTCGCCCTGTATTTAAAATTCTAGTGAAAGATATGAATGAAATATAATCTGAGACTATATATATTGAAATTTAAATATGTTTTAGTCAAAATACTTATGCTATCCATACAACGAATATAGAAAAAGTAGGATTTCTTTGTTTTGTACAGCCCTTTTCCTGAGAGGAGAATTTAAATAATTTTAATACTGTAATTGAACAGTAACTCTTAATCTGAAAGCTAACTTCAGAAGACAAAACTATTGTGGTAAGTTCTGCTTTGTATCCAAATGCCATGATAATAAAAGCGATTACTATTATTCCTCACAGTTAAGGAACGTCAGTTGGACTAATCCATCTCTGCGCAGTTTCATTTCACGACGTTATTTTGGCACATATCAATGAAAGTGCCTTTAGGATTAATCATTTTAACAGTATTAGTCAATGTAACATACTACTTTATTCCCAAAATTAAGATAAATTGGCAATCACAGTCAATATCAGAACGTCAGCTGGACTACTCCATTTCTCCGCAGTTTCATTTCACGACATTATTTTGACAAATATCAACGAAAGTAACCTTTCAGATTAATCATTTTAACAGTATTAACCTATGTAACATTCTCCATAGCTCTAAATTACGATAGATCGACAATCAAGGTCAATATCTTTTCCATAAAGAAGTATACATTTCTACCGCAAATAGATAGGCCGCCAGCGCCATGTGTCGAGCTGTGTAACTACTCCGATTAAAGTGCGTGGACCCGATTGTCAAGGCCGATAAGGAGCTTGCTAGAGCAAGGTCTGTCTAGGGAAGTCTGGTCACGCTACCACAATGCTTTGCGGTGGCGGCCATATTGGCTCTTAAATATCGCTGTTATGTGGGCGTGTCCGATGTAATGATGTGAGTTACTACTCGTATTTTGAAAGAAAATGGGATACTGTGCCGCACCAAGTTGTCAAAAGAAGACAACTGACGGAATTAAAGTGTTTCGCTTCCCGAGAGATAAGCAAAAGATAGCTCAGTGGGTTCAAAACTGTAGGCGTAGCAAATGGCAACCTACAGATAATTCCATCTTGTGCGATGTTAGTGAAGTTATACATTCGTATTATTCCTGAATAATAATATGTTTATATGAACAATGTTTTATATTTGTACGTAGGTCCTATTATGTGTTTTCTTCTAGCATCCTTTTGAAGAATCGCAATTTGATCTAAAGAGGGCAGATGGACGGATCTACTCAAGTGGAATTCCATCCCAACAATTTTCAACGTCCTTAATCCACCCAAGTCTTTAGACATATAATAGGAAACCTCCCAAAGAAAGAGAATTGTCTTTCAAAACAAGCAGGAAATGTAACAGGAAATGTGTAATAGTAGTACTGATGTTTATGAAAATTTCCTTTTCATGTGTCCGGCTCCATGGCAAAATGCTTAGCGTGCTGGCCCTTGGTCACAGGGGTCCCGGGTTCGATTCCCGGCAGGGTCAGGAGTTTTAACCAAAATTGGTTAATTTCGCTGGCACGGGGGCTGCGTGTATGTGTCGTGTTCATCATAATTTCATCCTCATCACGACGCGCAGGTCGCCTACGGAAGTCAAATCAAAAGACCTGCAGCTGGCGAGCCGAACTTGTCCTCCAGATGCTCCCGGCACTAAAAGCCATACGCCATTTCATTCCATTCCTTTTCATGTTATAACTACAGACGGTATCTTTCTAACCCGATGTTTCACATATATTTGAAATGCTTGTTCCTGTTCATTTACCAATTACAATCACAACAATAGGCCTATCACTTCAAACCAACACCTTCTGTCCAGCTTGCCATCATTACAACAATCGTTAATAGCAGTCTTATACGGTACTGTAGTTATTATTTACAGCTATATTTCATTAATTTTAAATGCTTTCTAGAGTACATTATATGGCTGGACAAATACTTAAAGATCACAACACTCGCTTCACTCGCACTAACCAACTATATACTGTAATTTTATGTACCGTAGCCTAACATAATGTCTAATGTAATCCCTAAAATACCCTAACCTAGGATAACTCAATTTAATAGTGACTGAATTTATATTTCTTATGGAATCGTGTCTATCAATGGCTTTAATTTTCTTAACCATTATTATTATTATTATTATTATTATTATTATTATTATTATTATTATTATTATTATTATTATTATTATTATATGCATGAATGTTAGGACTCAGTTAAGAGCCCCGTGGTCGTCAACCCACGCTCCCTATTTAGGTGCTCCTGACGCCCCTTTCAGTAGCCTCTTATGACAGGCAGGGGATACCGTGGGTTTTATTCTATTGTCCCCACCCACAGGGGGAATCTATTTCGGGTTGTGACTACGAAGCCCTTAGCTGAGTCTTGACATTGCTTTCACTTACTTGTGTCAGGCTCTCACTTTCATCCCTCCTATCCGACCTCCCCTGGTCAACACTTGTTCTTTTCCGATCGCAACGGCATTAGCGCATTCGAGGCCTAGGAAATTTTTCATTTCCACGTACTTTGTGGCCTTTGTCTTTCTTTTGCCGATACCTTCATTTTCGAAGTGTTGGGCCCCTTCCATTTGTTTTCATCTGATTAGTGTTTATAGAGGATGGTTGCCCAGTTTTACTTCCTCTTAAAACAATAATCACCACCACCACTTTGTTATATATAGCTGCATGGGTTATCAATAAATTAGTTAAGAGTAGCTAAGAACCTTCAGTCTTGTTGCATATGTGCAGAGTATTTTTGCCTCAGAACCCAAAGAAATACCACATGAATGGATAACAGTTACCATACATTATTTAATGCACTCAACTCAAGAGGCATTCAGTGTTTGTCAACATACTGTGGTGACTATTTAAAAACGCAGTATCGGTAATTATTTTCTTAATACAAAAAGCGCTGAAGGTAATTAATTACAACTGTCTTTTATTACTTTAAGTACAGTACTGCAAGTTCAGTATTTCATGTACCGGTAATCATAATATGACGCAGGTACTGTACAGATTTCAATGTTTCTGTCAATAAGATTACGTATTTGACAGATGATATTAATAAGAAACACAGTAAGACCAAGTTTTAAGGAAGTAAAATAGTACGGCATGAGCTTTTCTGTTGATTCTTCTTTCTCAAAAAAGAAAAAAAAGAATTTCAGGCTCTGTTAATTATCTTCCTAACCAAATAGCTTGAATGTATTCATATCATTTAATTGTTATACAGTTATATATCATATCATACATATCTTTATTACCTACCCTAGAATACACCATCGGCTTTACAGGTAATGAAGACAGACAGAGCGAAACCCAAAAACAAAAAGAACAAACAAACAAACACTAGGCACTGCATCTCTCCTAAAACTACTTAGCTAAATTATTTACCTCTAAATCTACTCAGTGTCCTCCCACACGAACGCGGATAGCCGGCAAACGTGCAGGAAGCACCGCACTACAAATTACCCTATTCCCCTATTCCTACCAACCACCTAGAAAAAAAATAGTAGACTGGTCTCTGCGGCAGCCCTGGTATGGAATACATGCCCACCAACCCGTTGATCGCAGGGACCAGCCTTGCCACGTGAGAACTGATCTTATTTCTCACCTACACCTGCTGACAATGTATTCCTTACCTACCATGTGTGACAAGCCAGCTTGGCGGAAACCAGACCCATCACATGGCTTGTCACACACTTCCGCTATATACGTCACACCTTCTCTGTTCATTGTCAGCTCACTACCTTCCCTCTTCTTTTTCTTTTCTTGCCGTGCAGACATGCTAAATCCTAGCTTCTTTGGGTTGGGTCAAGCCCCAACCCCTCCCTCTTCCCTTGATACGCCACCTTCTCCTCTCTCGCACTATTCCCGCCCACTACATCTCACCTTCGTGAACTTAAGACTTAAACATCAACAATTTTTTTTCACTTACACACAAACAGACAGTTTCCATTCCAAGTCCATCAGTTCACTCAGTCTTCACAATCTACAACACCACACTTGCCTCAAACTGTTAGACTTAATTTTTATACTGCCAACATTTTCTCCTTAACTACAGTCCCCCTTGATCTATCTAAATTACTATTACACACACCATCTTTATCCTCCCTCCTCACACAAATACTTGTGTTTTTTTACACCTCATATACACACAAACAAATAGTACTCCATTCCAAGTTCATTAGTTCGCTCAGCCATCTCACTACTTTTTTTTAAACCTAAACTTCATTACAACCATCCACGGTAAACTTAAACTATATAACAGCTTCTTAAATTTACACTACCCTCAAGCCAACTCAACCTCCCCTATTCTCAACTCTTACCTAATTTTCTCAGTCTTTCCCTTGTTACCAACTCCTCTCTTAAACACCTCTGCTCTCATATTCCTCAAGTCATTAATCTATCACCTCCTCCCATCCTACTACTTCCCTATCTACTTCCCAACACCCTGCCCCAGGCGGATCACCTTTTCCACAGGGCAAGGTGCTCACCCCCTTTCCCCTAACACTACAGCCCCCTTTTCTGATATCATCCACTTCCCGCATCTGCTCAGGGCGGATATCCATTCCTCTGAGCAGAATGCCCTCCCCCCTTCCTCCCTCGGCTAGAACCACATTATCTGCACATCCCCTGTTACTCCCTCAATTTCTTTATAAATCTGGCTCTGGCCACATTTAAGAATTTCGCTATATTCGTTCCTTTCTCCCACTCTCTACATAACCAAGATGTCATCTTATAACTTTCCCCTATCAAATCCAGCTCCTTCTTACTTAATAGTTTAATCTTTATCTCCTCCAAAGCTCGGCATTGATTAAAAATATGCAGATCCTCCCACATCCCTCCACATAACACACATCTATCACTATTCTCACTGCCTACCCATCCCCTGTTCCTCCGAACCCCCAATACCCAACAATACAAACCTCTCTTATCCCTTCTACCCTCAAACTCCGTTTTCGGGTTTATTACTTCCACCAATTTATTTAATACTGATAAAGAGACTCTCTCTCTACATTCCCCTATTAAGCTCTGTCTTTCAATATATAGTAGTCTTCCCTTTATCATTTCCCATACCCATTTATTCCTACCACCCCCCCAGGCCTCTCCATATTCCCCCAAACCAACCTGTTGTAACCATTTTTTGCACTTATTCACCCAGTAACCTTCATTCGTCATACCTTTCTGAAAAATAAAAGTTTCTTGTACTAATGCCCCGCCCTTCCCTTCCTCCAATCTACTCCAATACTTACACACCCTCTTAGCTATTTCAACCTCTATCGATTCTTTACAGACTAATCTGGCACCGGCATTGGCTGTACAGTTCGGTAGGTCCATCATAATCTTAGTAAATTTCGCCACCACCTGGTTTAGTTCACCCCTGCCCTCCTCCATTCCCCATACTTCGACCCCAAATAGCATTTTGCCCATTACCAGTGATTTGAACACCGTTTTCTGAATTTTGTATTTAACATCTGGGAATTTCTTCTCTAAAACCCCCACTACCGCAAGTGCTCCTCTACCTTTGAATTTTGCGTTCCTACACTGATTTTTCCAAGAACCATTCTTACTAATTATTACAACTACATACTCCATTTTTCCTCCTGGTCTAATTTTTTCCTGGTCTAGCCTCCAAACTTCCTTATTCTTTCTCCCACCCCTTTTCCTACATACCATTATCTGAGTCTTCCTTGCATTTACTTTGAGAGACCACTTCCTAGTATACTCAAGTACCTTGTCCAACCCTTTTTGCAATCCACTTTCCGTCAACGCCAAAATCAATAGGTCATCCGCAAATAACAACCCCGGAACCTCCATTTTTCCTATCCAAGGGCACTGCCATGCCTCTCCACCATGACCCTCTAAAATATTATTTATAAATAATATAAATAATATCGGGGATAGTTTACACCCCTGTCTCACCCCACTCTTCGGTTCAAAACACTTACTCAACCTTCCATCCTGCAATTTAATCATCACAAACACTTCCTCATAAATTGTCTGTATTGCCGACCTCATTTTTTCGACATTCCAACCTCCCTTAGCCTCAAAAATAGCGCCTCCCTACTGACCGTATCGAAGGCTTTTTCTAAATCAATCGCTGCTACATATAATTTACGCCCTGCTATCCTCACATACTTTGTAATCAAAGTGCCCAGAATCCAAACATTATCGACTGTGTACCTTCCTTTCCTAAATCCATTTTGGAACTCAGATATCCTACCGTACTGTTCCGGCCAACTTGTTATCCTATTCGCCAAAACCCCTGTGTACACCTTCGACAACGAGTCTAGGAGTGTAATTCCTCTATAGTTGTTAGGATCGCTCCTAGCTCCTTTATTTTTATAAATAGGGCATAATACCCCCTTCCTCATAATACCCCCTTCCTCCATTCTCTAGGAAATTTCCCCTTTTCCAGCAACCTATTAAAGAACTTCACGATCCCCCTCAACATCGATTCATTTGCCCCAACCTCCTTCCATACACTATTGGGAATATCGTTCACACCCCCTGCAGCCTTGGGTCTAGCATTTTTTAATACTCTAATTACCTCCTGGCTTGTTATCTCCCCATCCAAAATTGTAATGCCTACCTCCAATTCACTTCCTATATATGACTTGTCTAATTCTCTACCCAATTTCCCCTCCCCTTCTAAAAGCCTTTTAAAATGCCTAAGCCACTCGTTTTCTCCTATTTTATCCCCCTTCCCCACCGGTTTCGTTCTTCTGATCTTGTTTATTACCTCCCATATCCTCTCAAATTTCTTCTCTCTACAATATCTATTTATTTTATTAGCTTCCGCCTCCTTCCATCCTCTTTTCTTCTCATTCAATCCCTCCTTATATTCCCTTCTCAATTTACAATATTCCTTCCTCTTTTCTTGCTCACCCTCCTTCCTAAACTCCGCTAGGGCTCTCAGTACAACCTCACGTTTTCTCCTGCATTCTTCATCAAACCATCCATTCATTTTATTCTTTTTTCCCTCTACCCTCCTCCTTACTTTCTTTCCCACCCTCCATACAGGGAGTTCTGTTAATTTTACCACGCTATCCATGTCGTTCCCTTCTGCCGCCCTTTCAATTCCTGCCCTTAATATATCTCCCTCCTCTTTCAAATGCCGTCCCAATTTCTCTTTAGTATTGTCATCCCATAGATACTTCCATCCTCCATTCCTATATCTCTCCCTACTTTCCTCCATCTTTCCCTTCTCATCCGCAACCAAAGTTCTCAATTTTATTTTGATAGGCATATGTTCCGTTAACCCACATTCTAACGCCTCAAAACTTATTATTCTCCTGAACGCTATCTCTGAGCTTATTCCTATATTCACTACACTTCCTCCATTTGTTGTAATATACGTCAACTCTCCCACACTATCCCCCTTCATCCAACCATTTAAAATAAATAAATGTTCTATAGCACACAGCTCTAATAACCTTTCTCCATAACTATTTACAACATTATCCTTACTCTTCCTTTGCAGTTCCCCTTCTACTTTTCCTTCTTTCCCGTACACCGGTACCCTATTGCTCACTCTCGCATTCCAATCCCCCAATAAGATCATCCCATCTTCTACATATATCCCTTTAATTGTATTTATTTCTTCAATCAATTCGTCAAAAAATATTTATTAGCATAAACTGAATCGTTCGGATGGTGATACAGCAGTGCCAGACAAATTGCTTCCGTTGTCCCCTTCCCCATTTTTACTCTCAGCCACACTACCCCTTCCACCCCAGTCTGTAACGTCTCCACCCATTCCGCTACCTCATTTCTTATTAAAACTACTATGCCCCCTGGGTTTTGGCCACTCTTCCCTATTTTTTTTCTTAACACGTTAACTACTCTATAACCGTCCCATGTAATTTCAACCCCTTTCCCTAACCACGTCTCTACTAGCGCAATTATCTCAAAATCTTTCACTAGATCCACAATTTCCCTATTCCCTAACTTCCCCATCAACCCCTCAATATTCAGCAGCCCTATCGCCATCTCTAGTTATTTATTTCCTCCCCCTCCCTCTCTATCCTTCTGCGTTTCACCACTTCCCCCTTACTTCTCGTAATTCTTCCTTTTGGCTCCACCACGTCACTCTCCCCTTCCCTCCCTTCTTCTCCCCCCCAATCTTCCCCTTTTCCGTGCCAGAGCCTTTTTTCCCACCCCATAGATCTTTTAAACTTAACGATCTCGCCTTATTCAACGCCTGTTTTCTCTCCAGGTTTCTTTCTGCGTTTCTCTTATTCGGGGAGGTTGAGTCACCACCCTGACTGCTTTCCCTTCCCGTCACCTCTTCACTACCTGTATCCACTTCACTTCGGTCTAGTGTCCTACTTGTTGATTCACTCCTCCCTGGGTTGTTCTGACTCACCAAGGACTCTGCTGTCTCCGCCACCTGACCGCTGACACCGCAGTCCCGTCTTCTCTCTTCCTTCTCCATACTGATGTCGCCCTGCTCTCGATTTCTGCAACTCATTTCCTCCTCACATTTCTCCATCCTCAGCAGTTCCTCCTGAGTCCACGATCGCGACCAATTTCTTCCTGAAATTACCAGACACCTCCCCGCAATCCTGGTTCGCAAACCCTGAGCTCTAGCCCGCCAAATATGCCGCTTATAGACATCCAACCGCATCCTGTCTTCTTTCTCTGTCTCAGCTTTCAAATAAATGTTCGATCCTTTTAGATTTCCAGCATTCCTAAGAATTATATCTGCCATCAGGGTTGAAATTAGCCTTAACTTCACCGGCCTATGACCCTTGTTTCTTCCTACTCTATATATATCATCTATATCAACTTCAGAAATGTTTATCTTAATTTTGTTCGAAACTATGTCCACCACTTTCAATACTAATTCCACTTTTGATTCTGTTCCTTCCTCAGGTACACCATACACAAACACATTTTTTCTTGCTGATTCGTTCCTCGCTAAACTCACTTCTCTCTTCATTGCTGTCAATTCCTCTTCCAGTACCACCACCTTCTTTTTCAAGCTCCCCAACTCATCTTCTATCTCCACTACCTTACCATTTAGCCCACCAATTTCTTCTTTTATAAAAATTTTTAAGTCCTTCATCTCATGCGTTTGGTTTGCCTGGTGTTCCTGCATCATTTCCTTTATTTCATCTCCTTTACTCGCTTCCTTCACCACTCTCTTGATCTCTTCAAGTTCCTCCCATCCGAACGGTCCCTGGTTTGGCCCCGGGTTCATTTCTATACCTCCTACCACCAGCATTGTCGCAATCACCGCCGCACACAACGTAATCTCCAACCGTCCTTTATAACCACTAATTTCTCTCCCTCTCTCAGGTCCACCTTCCTTCCAACTTCCTCTTGCACCATGCCACCTTCCAATTCTCATCCTGTATTGCTGTAGCGTTATTCCCATATTGCACACCTTGTCTTACTCACACGTCTGCACTTCCCGATGTCTCGCTCGTGACTGTACAGTTATATATACATGAACAGCGGATGCCCAATTAAATTCTTTATGAAAAATAGTTGGTATTTTGTTTTTATTTCAATGTACGGTATCGAAAGCCTCTAAATTCGAATACGCTTGCCTTTTATTGTGCTCGCTTAAAGACCCAATATGGCGGCTCAATAAGTAACATTCCTGACTTGACCTCCCTTGACAAACCTTGTACTAGGGCGACGCATCAAGTCGGCCATGAACTTTCCAGAGCGACGTGTCAAGTCGGCCGTGGTTTCTGTAGGAGACTAGCAAAAATGGGTATTTATTAGTTCTTAGCCGTGATTGGACACTTGGTCAACCAATAGCCAATGTTATCAAGCAAAACTTACTGTTTACTTTTACTATGAAGATTTCATTCCATGTTTACGAATGAGGATAGTGTAAGAAGGTGTTTTATGATGTCATTTCCGGTGTGATGTAGAATCAGCTTTCCTTTTTTTTTAAGTCCATTCGATGTGATCAAATGAAATGCTCACCCCGTGTTTAATGCCATTGAGTATTTGACTTGCCGCTGCATGGTGGTATTGTGTGTGAAGTGTGAGGTTAGGTGTCAGTCCTTGTTTTATGTCGTAGGAAAGACGTTACAGTACATGAATGACTCCTTTAATGGTATGACGAAAGGATTGATTAGAAGTTAAAATTAGCTAGAATTGTTAAAGAAATGGAACAAAAATCGAAGAAAGTGTACAAAATTGTTTTAACTGGAGGTAAGTAATCAGGAAGAACTAGCTGTTGGATCAAAGTTTTGGAGATTTAAATATTTACTGGATAATTTGTGCGAATAGAGAGTTTACGCTTCCTGTCTCCTAGGTTTCCCCGAAAAAATAATATAATGTTATGTTTTGTGGATGATAAATTAACTCCAGAGGACCAGCTAATGTTTAACTGCAACTTATGTAGCAACGTAATTAATATAGTGAACTTAATTTAATACACTGAAATGTTGGAAGTATTAGTACAGTTGCCGTGCATTTCAAATAATACCTACATTTAAAATTCAATTGATAGATCAATTTACACCAACGGGTTCTTTGCATGTTAATAGCTGAACGAGGGTGTGAGTGGAACTGATCTAGCCTAACCGGCAAAGGTGCGCTCGATCCACTCGGAAGCACCTGGGTTATGTTCCCAGTTAAGAAATTCAGAAACGTGACTTCTATACATGCAGAGGCGTACGGCCTGCTCGAGAAGTGTTCAGTTAATTTCTGGCGACCGAGCGGTTACAAAGACTGGAAGTCTGGCTCAGATTTCTTTAGAGACATCTATGGTCTGTACAAAGGCGGGTGTTTTGTTTTTAGCAGAATGCTGATGTGATATTTTCCACTAAAATCAAATATATTTATACATGTTGAAATCAGTCGTATGCAGTTATAACTTTGATAAAATATTGTCGGTGTTTCCTTCGACTCCTTGACTGAATGGTCAGCGTTGAGGTCTTCGCTTCAGAGGGTCTCGGGTTCGATTCCAGGCCGGGTCGGGGATTTTAATCGCGTCTGATTAATTCTTCTGGCTCGGGGACTGGCTGTTTGTGTGTTTGTCCCAACACTTTCCTCTTCATATTCAGACAACACGCCACGTTACCAGCAACTACAGAAACATGCAAAAGTGATTAGGCTACATACCTTCATATACAGTTGGCGTCAGGAAGGGCATCCGGCCGTAAAACAGGGCCAAATCCACATGTGCTACGCAAATCGCACCCGCGACCCCACAGTAGTGGGAACAGCACAAGATGATGATGATGATGATGATGATTAAGTTGAACATTGTCAATGTTTTTTTAAATATTTTTTTTCTCCACCCAGTGGAATAGGTCAAGATTTCTCATAGATTTTTTTTGTCAGTTGTTTAAAGATGATTTACAGATTAATTATTCTTCAAGATTTAATAGTATTAGTTCTTAAATTGTGATATCGAGGTAAGTTAGGAGAGACAGTTTGTTCTTTTAGTTGGTAATACCACAAAGTACATTTAATTCATTGATATCTTGGTTATTGTGTTGAGGTAGTGGTCAGTGCCAGAGGCATGATTACATGTCTATGTCAAATTCTGCATCAGAGTCAGGTTCAGCAAAGATGCTGTCCATTGCATTCTTACAGCACTGAAGGGTTCCATCAGGATTTATGTTCAGCCTGATGTTAACACACTTGTACTGTAGATTACCGATTTCTTTTATCAGTTTTTATATTTCATTTCTTTCCAGCGTAACTGCTGAAGGCTATTATTTTATAAATTTTTAATAGTATTCTTCACTTTTCTTGTCACTTTTAATTTTGACAGATTAAATAAAATATAAAAGGTTCAAGAAGTCTGCTAAAATTTGAACTACAATGGTTTCTATGTCCCAAAGGACATTTTTCTAAATGTGTCCAAACTATCGCTCAGTGTAGAATTTTTATGATACCATTACAAAGCCCAGCCTACACAGTGCATTATTCCTGTTATCATTTATGAATTGTTTTGAAAGTCAAACTGTGGTCTAAATACCTGTCATAGTCTGTTAGAATTTAATATGTACTGATGGCTTCTTATCCATCCAGCTAGTTGTCCGGGTAGCACTGTACGTGTTTAGTAATGAGAAAAGCATGTAAAAAATTACCGGTATGTGAAGCGATATCTGAAGTAGTACAGAGGATGGATCTTTTCTTTATACTTGCAAGGGACCCACCAACCCTCCCGTAGAAGCGTACTTACTTGTATAGGAAAATTAAATTTGAGACTATGTAAATCATAAAAATGCAGAAATTTTCTGTATTCCTGTTTGCTATATTGGCTGGCTGTGGTGAAGAGCAGTTAGCTGTTGTCTCTGATAGTGCTCACATCATGTCTGTCGACAGGGCAGCCACATTGAGTGAAAATAGTAAAATAACAAAATTTTGCTCCCACATCCTGTCTTCTTATTGGGCAGCTTTAATACGCATCACCCATTATGGGGCTTTGAAATACCTTGCCCTGGAGGAAGGGAGTTGGAACATCTAATAGGAGAGCTGGATTTATGCATTTTGAACCAACACATTTCAGTGTAGCGCATGTTACCTTCTCCCGCATTGACGTTAGTCTATGCAGCGGTGCACTTGTTCCCCTGATTCAGTGGGATGTACACGATGACCTCTGTGACAGTGACCATTTCCCCGTTATTCTTATTTTGTTGAAACAGAAATCCGTTGAGGCCACGATGGATTCTTAAATGTGCTGATTGGCCAAAGTTCACATAACTAGCTGTCTTTAACGGTGCGATTAGCCGGAGCATAGATGACGATATAACTCGCATCGTAAAGTTATTCTTGCTGCTGCTGGAGAGTCCATTCCATCTTTGTCTGGGACTCCTCAACTCGTTCCTCGGTGGAACGAAAAAATTGCAGCAGCTATAAAAAACCAACTTCGTGCTCATAAATGCTATGGTAGGCGGCCTACTGTGGCCAACATGGTAACATTTAAAAACTATCTTGGTGTGATGTGAGTTCTTATTCAACAGAGTAGGAAAACTTCGTGGTACAGATATGTGTCGTCCGTGACATCACATACACTGTCATCTCAAGTGTGGACTAAACTTAGATGCATTTTGGGTCTACAAGGACCATCCCTCAGTTCTGGGAATTTCCATTGCAGGCAGTATCATCACTGATCCACCCACAGTTGCTGTCTATCTAGCAGTTCATTTCTCAGACCTGTCTGGTTCCAGGAATTACCATCCTGATTTCCTGGTTCTTAAGTGGAAAGCAGGACGTCATCATCTTAGTTTTACATTAAGAAGTATGAGTAAGTGGTTCCCAATAATGAGATCAAATAAATATGTGACGTATTAATAACTTCACAACTTTATAGTATTGAATAGGTTGAAAAACTTACCCATATTTCTTAATGTAAATCTTGATTCAATACGGACCAAAAATGAAATTTTTGACATTAAATCATCTTAGTTTTGCTACTCTAGCTTCAGAAGACTAAAGTCTATGTGCCTTTTACGGAGTGGGAACTCCGCAGCGCCGTGGCGCTTTGCAAGGACACAACTCCTGGACCACATAATTCCCATAACCAGGTGTTGAAACACCTCAATGAGGATAGCCTCTTATACATTGTTGGGATGTTCAAACAGATTTGCCGGGCTGAGTGGCTCAGACGGTTAAGGCGCTGGCCTTCTAACCCCAACTTGGCAGGTTCGATCCTGGCTCAGTCCGGTGGTATTTGAAGGTGCTCAAATACGACAGCCCCGTGTTGGTAGATTTACTGGCACGTAAAAGAACTCCTGCGGGACTAAATTCCGGCACCTCGGCGTCTCCGAAGACCTTAAAAAGTAGTTAGTCGGACGTAAAACAAATAACATTATTATTATTACAAACAGGTCTGGATAGAAGGTGAGTTTTCGTCAGTGGCGAGAGGGATTAGTAATTTATCTCCTCAAGCCTGACAAAAATCCTAAGTATGCAGGAGGTTAAAGACCTATTTGTCTCACCAACTGCCTGCATAAACTATTTGAGAGGATGGTGAATTGCAGACTTGTGTGGTACTTGGAGAAAAGAGGACTTTTTTCCAAGTACTAATGTGGTTTTCGAGCTGCCCACTCCACCGCTGACTACTTGGTACGCCTGGAGAGTTCTATCCGGGATGCGTTCATCTGAAAGCAGCATTTGGTGGCTGTTTTCTTTTGTTTGGAAAAGGCCCATGGCGATCTGGCATCCTTTCAGTCCTGCATGTCCGGCTCCATGGCTAAATGGTTAGCGTTCTGGCCTTTGGTCACAGGGGTCCCGGGTTTGATTCCTGGCAGGGTCGGGAATTTTAACCATAATTGGTTAATTCCCATGGCACGGGGACTGGGTGTATGTGTTGTCTTCATCATAATTTCATCCTCATCACGACGCGCAGGTCGCCTACGGCGTCAAATCAAAAGACCTGCACCTGGCGAGCCGAAGTCCTCGGACACAGCCCGGCACTAAAAGCCATACGCCATTTCATTTAGTCCTGAATCAATGGAATTCTGAGGTAACTTGCCGGTTTTTATTGTGAATTTTTTGTGTTCGCAATATCATGTTCAGGAAAACCGAGTCCCAAAGGGATTGGTTCTCGGTGTCACCCCGTTTGTGATTGCCATAAATTGTATTGTTGCTGATGCTGGTTCAGCAGTAATACCATCGCTATATGTGGATGATTTTGCTCTGCATTATAGCTAGCAAAGCATGGTGGTCACAGAGTGACAATTACAATAAGCTATTAGGAGAGTGGGACAGTGGACCTTAGAACATGGCTTTTGGTTTTCACCTGCAAAGACCTCTGTTGTTTACTTCTGCCAGAAGCTCATTCCTCGCCCCCATCCTGAGCTTTATTTAAGGGGAGGGGGAGGTTTCTCTTCCTATAGTTGACATTTATAGATTTCTTGTGCTCCTTCTCCATGGGGGGCACACCTGTGTCATTTAAAAGTGACATGCACTAAGAAACTGAATATTTTGAAGTTTCTTAGTTGCACTGAATGGGGGGGCAACAACATTGTGCTCCTATGATTTTATAGGGCACATATCTTATCCAGGTTAGACTATGGCAGTGCAGCATATGGATCAGCAATGCAAAGCGTCCTTGTGAAACTGAATAGCATCCACCACAGTGGAGTTAGGTTGGCAACGGGAGCATTCCATACAAGCTCCATTGCTAACCTGCTTGCTGAATCAGATGTGCCGGCTTTACATCTGAGGCGCCAACAAATACTATTGTCCTATGCTGCAAATTTGCGACAGATGCCGCTTCACCCAAGCTGTCCCTATGTATTCAACAATGCAAACCGTCGGCTGTACTCTGCGTATCCACAAGCAATGCAGCCAGTTGGTATATACTTGGATAGCATTTACAGATTTTTTGATATACCTTCAGTTCCTTATTTTGTTAGATGACCAGGTAAGGTACCTCTGTGGTTAATTCGAGAACCTGAAATCATCCTTCCATTTATCGGAGGCTCTTCTTGTCCATTGGCCAGTGTCCAGGTTCAGTAGTTATTTACATAGATGGTTCGAGGGCAGACGTGAAAGTAGGAGGTGTGTTCATTGTCGATAACGAGCAGTTTCCTTTTCTGGAAACCTGTAGTGTGTATTCAGCAGAACTCTAGGCTAACCTTGAAGTTTTGCATTATGTGCTGTCCAATGAACGTCGTCACTTTCTGCTGTGTAGTGACTCCTTGAGCTCTTTACAATCTATTGATGCATGTTTCATCGGGTACCCTCTGGTGCAGCAGATCCAGGACATGCTGGCCGGGTGTTGGAGTGCTAACACCAGAATGTCATTTTTGTGATTCCCAAGCCACATGGGTGCAGTGGGAAACGAGTTAGTTGATAAGGCTGCCAAGGAGGCAGTCACACTGCCCCCGTTGCCTTAAAAGGTTCCAGCCAGTGATATTTGTTTTCATCTTAGACATTTGGTAATGTGCCATTGGGAGCTGGAGTGGCAGGCCACCCCTTTTTCAAATAAGCTGAGAATGATTAAAGGAGCTAGGAAGGTACAGAAGACTTCCCTTTGGGTTTCTCAGAGGGAAGCAGTGGTATTATGTTGTCCTTGGATCGGCAGTCATCTTACACACCCTTATGGAGTGCATGGACTTGGCCGGTCTGTGCAGTAGTCTAAAACTTTCTAGTACCCTCTCCCTTGTCCTACAAGATGACGAGCGGTCAACAGACCTCGTCATCCGTTTTATGAGGAATAGTGGCTTGTTTTGTAGTGTGTAAAACTGTATTTTGTATTTCTTTTTAATTTTAATTTTATTTTTATTTATTTTATTATGTTTTATTCTATTGACTATTGACTTTGTGTATTTTAATGTGTTTTTTAAATTTTTGTTTTAATTTCAGTCTGACTTATTGGCTGAATGGTCAGCGTTGAGGTCTTTGGTTCAGAAAGTCCCATGCTCGATTCTCAGCTGGGTTGGGGATTTTAAACATGTAGGCCTATATTAATTCTTCTGTCTCAGGGACTGGGTTTTTGTGTTTTTCTCAACTCTCTCCTCTTCAAATTCAAACAACACACCACACTACCAACCACCACAGAAACACGGAATAGTAATTACATCCCTCCACATAAGGTTGGCATCAGGAAAGGTGTCCGGCCATAAAACAGGGCCAAATGTATGTGCGACTCAGTTTGCACCTGGACCCCACAGATGTGGGAAAAGCGGCGGAGGAAAAAGACATTCCGCTTCAAGGGCAAGGCCTTATTATATTTTACTCAATTTTTTAAGTATTGTTTTATAAGAAAATAAGGCTGTGCAAATTAGATTCACTGATTATTTTAAATTGATAAACATTTTTTCATCATCATTTATTTTAAAATCCTAGTCAGTGGATACATTTTAAAATGTTGTTTCACCTCGTGCCATTAGGGGCAGATGTTAGACCCCTTTAAACAACAAGCATCATCATCATGAAGCTTGAAAGTACCATATAGTGTCATGCGAGTGCTATAGTGACATAAGTCAGTGTTCATTAATTCAAGTTTTGTCCACTGTTGAATGTAGAATGCTGCTGTCGCAGGGGATACTAGAGACTTCTGATCCACTTCGTGGCTCTAACCTGGGGGCTTATGCTCCCTGACCAACAGTCTAACCAATCCAGACCAATGTTCTGTCACTGAGGAAGTGACTGCATGGTTTGGGTCACGTAGGTATCAAGTTGCATTCGGGTGACAGTGGGTTCAAACCCCACTGTCAGCAGTCTTGAATTGGTTTTCTGTGTTTTCCCATTTTCACACCAGGTAAATGGTGGGGCGGTACCTTAATTAAGGCCACAGTCACTTCCTTCCCGCTCCTAGTCCTTTCCTATCTCATCGTTGCCGTGAGACAGTTTCTCTAGTACTGGCCATTATGGTCAAGATTATTAATAAAAACCTATCTATGTCAGTGAAACATAGAAGAAATTCAATTGTAAGAACAACAACAACCACAAAAATTGCCTTGTCACCAGACTGAACCAGGCCAATGGCCTTGTCATTAACCAATCATTTAACCAAGCCAGACCAGTGGTTTTGTCACTAGCCAGAACTAGATTCCTTAGTTTGCAGCCTTGTGTATCATGCTTGTGACTCTTGCAAGCTGCACCACATTGTATTTCTGACCTCTCCTGTGCATTGCCGTTAGTATAGTTTTCCCATTTTCTGAAGACGTTTTCACTCAATTTAGAAATTTGATTTAATATATGAAATTTTTAGAATCAGTCCTTGATTCTAGTAACGTGGCATTTCCATGTCATCAGCAAATAATATAAATATTGCATTATCATCTCAGGTGGCAATATCATTAGTCAACTACAGAAACAGAAGGAGCGTTAGGTGGGATGCTTGTAGAATTGTAGAAGCTGCTATGGTCTGTTCTTATTTTCACCTCCTCTGTTTGGTCTCCGCATCTTCATTAAGATTTTTCTCTTTTCTTTCTCCAGTTGTTCTGCCCCTTATCTTCCTAGCATTATTTTTCAACCCCATAGAGCACCACCACATTCCTGACTGTTGCTGTGTAGTGTGTGATCGTTGCACCCATTCATATGCTGTTCTGGTACACTTCTGTGGTCACGAAGTAGGCCATCCTCACCCGTTTCACCCTCTTCTTTATCCTCTCACTTCTCCTTTTTCTTCCTGTTAAGTATTCTCCTATTTATCTAAATTTGTCCACTTTTTTTTTTGCATGGTGCCCTCTGCTGTTCCCTAGTCCCGAGTGCAGCGGTGTCTTTGTTTTGTCATAGAGGATCCTTAGTCGCACCCTCAGGTTTATCTTACTCATGTTGTCAGGTTATTTCTTCATATCTTCTTCCATCTTGCTAATTATCACTATGTCATTTGCAAAAGCTAGGCAGCTATAAACTGTCGAATCACATTATTGTAACCACCTGCTAGTGTCCAGAGTAACCACTCTTTGCAACACGGACAGCAGGTAGACGTGCTGCCAGTGACTTCAGTCAGGTGCTGCTAGGTCTTCACGGGTATCTGGAACTGTGCTGTCTGCAGTGCATCCCACAACCGTTAAAGGGTGCATGGTGGAGAAGACAGACAGTGAACACTCTGATCGAGGTGGTCCATGGATGTATTGGATTGAGGGCCAGGGAAGAACTTTGAAGTTCTGATCATGCTCTCCCAGCCACATATGGATACTTCAAACCATGTGGCAAGGTGCATTATTGTGCTGGAAATCCCATTCTCCCCAAAGACGATAATCATTTATGGGTAGATGTGATCAATGATGGTGGATTCACAATCTTTACAGATTTCATTGTGATCCATATTGACAGTTATCAGTTACAAAATAAAATGTTAATTAAGGTCAACCTAATCAATACTTGTATACAAGTAAAATGTTTAACATTTCATTTTGTAACCAATGAATTCATAACCAAATCAATAAAGAGTGCCATCCACATGGATGATGGGACCTAGAGAATACCAGAACATTTCTCAGACCATAATATTGCTCCCACTGCCTTGTGTTCTTCTGCCAATGGTTGCAGGATGCTGGTTCTTCGACTTCTCTCGCTGTACACACAGACGTTCATCCATTCTATGCACCTGAAAACTTGACTCGTTGAAGAAGGCTATCTGTCGAGCCAGGCTGAGTAGTTCAGACGGTAGAGTGCTGGCCTCATGAGCCCAGCTCAGCAGGTTCGATCCTCGGTCAGTCCGGTGGTATTTGAAAGTGTTCAAATACGTCAGCCTCATGTCGACAGATTTAATGGCACATAAAAGAACTCCTGTGGGACAAACCTCCAGCACCTCAGTATCTCCAAAAACCATAAAAGTAGTTAGTGTAACGTAAAACCATTATTATTATTATTATTATTATTATTATTATTATTATTATTATTAGTATTGCCCGTCGACAATCGGCAGCACCCCCTATGGGTGGGGGTCACAGATCAAGAATACACCCACAGTATCCCCTGCCTGTCTTAAGAGGCAACTAAAAGGGGCTGCAGGTGCTCTCAACTTGGGAGTGTGGGTTGGCGATCATGGGGCTTGCCTGAGTCCTGGCCTTGCTTTCTCGTACGTTTGCCAGGCTCCTCACTTTTATCTATTCTCTCCAACCGTCCTTGGCCAACTCTTGTTCTTTTCTGACCCCAGCAGTGTTCTTTCTTTGTCCGGTACTTCATTTTTCGAAATGTTTTATATTTCTCTCTCTCTCTCTCTCTCTCTCTCTCTCTCTCTCCCCCTGTGGGTTGGGGGCGCAGACGAAGACTACACCCACAGTATTCCCTGCCTGTCGTAAGAGGAGACTAAAGGGGGCAACCGAGGGATGCTGAATTTTGAACCATGACCTTAACTATGATTAGTACCATTACGCAAGGAATACCATGGGTCTCTGGGTGGATCACTATGAGTTTACAGTACCCATTTATAGTATCCATCGCTATGACTGAGGCTCCCGTCTGTTGGAACACCCCGAGGGGATGAAAAGGTGCTATCCTTGTTGGAGTGTTTCAGCATCTGATAGTGAACATCATGGGTCTGTGTTTCAAGGAACACCCCGGGTCTTGGTGTTGCCTGTGATTAGTACCATTACATGAGCGACGCGGTGGGTCTGCATTGCCTGTGAATAGTACCCACTATGTGAGGAACACCACGGAATAGTACAGGTCCCTGTGATTAGTACCCCTATGTGAGTAACACCATGGGTTTGCATTGCCTATGAGTGGCGCCATTATGTGAGAAACACCATAGGTTTGCGTTACCTGTGAGTAGGACCTCAATGTGAGGAACACCATGAGTCTACATTACCTGTGATTAGTACCGCTACATTAGAAATACCATGGTTCTACTTTACTAGCAATAAGAACCATTATGAGGCGCCGTTGACCTGCATTTTGGACCCCTTTAGAAAACAAGCATCTTTGATTTAGGATTGTGCTTTGGAAGCAGCCCCTTGGTCAGTATATACCATTTTTTAAGTTTGCTTCTGGGGAGGTGGGGCATTGCGGGTTGGATCCACTGATTGTTTTAAGCTCATACTCATTGTTCATTGTCGTCTTTTTGAATTCTAGTCAGTGTATTGATTTTGGAATTATTTTTAACTTTGAAAATTGTGAGTTGGATCTGCTGATTATTTTAAATTTATATTCATCAATTCATTCTTCATCATCAAGTTTTGAATTCTGGTCAGTGTATGAATTTTAGAATTTTAAATCGGTCATTGCATTTCGTCTCATTTCGTACCATGTTAGGCCCCTTTAAACAACAATCTTCTTCTTCATCATCATCTTTGCCATCAATCAGCAGCTGTCCAGTCACCATACTGTCAAGCAAATTCCAGTCATTTTTAGTCAATGTACTTGTGTTAGCATGGGTGCAGTCACCCTCCTTCTACATCGAAACCTCATTCACGGGAGGGTTTACTGAAGTGTTATGGTAGAAACTTAGTTCATTTGGATAGTGAGCTGTTGGGCTGTAGCCTGTCGGTTGGGCTTCCTGCACTGTCTTAGTTGACGTTCACCTCGGACATCAATGGAAGGTTGAGCTCCGCATTTTCGACATCATTTAATCTAAATGGTGCTATTCGTCCACTCACAATACATCTTTACCCCAGAGGTATGTGAACAGTTCACAAACATCACTGTCTCTGGAATGC
The DNA here is from genome assembly GCF_040414725.1 of Anabrus simplex. NCBI lineage: Eukaryota > Metazoa > Arthropoda > Insecta > Orthoptera > Tettigoniidae > Anabrus > Anabrus simplex. Next base: position 1,040,501,819 of record NC_090266.1, read on the forward strand.
TGCCCCCCTTGGTCTTGAAAGCCAATGATCATCCCTTTGAGCAACTCAATTAAATTGCCAGCCTGTCAGTCACATTATATACCTGCTTCACCAGCTCATGGCACGGGTCATACATCATGGGCTATGCACTGCAGATAGCACTTCTAGCAGGTGGTGATAATAATGTGATCTGACTGTGTATGTATAACTTTTTGTGGTAGCTTTTCAGTCTGGTGAAGTATGAGATACACATTTTTTAACACTATGATGTATCTGTAAAAGAACTCTATAACCTAATGGCATATTCTATTCTTCTATTCTCTTCTGTCAAATCACTTTAATGCATATGTATAAATGTACAGTATTCTTTATGTTGCATAAACTTGTCAGTGATTATAAATGCGTAATATTATGAACAAGTCTGACAAATTATATGAGTATTAAAAGTCCATTTTTGACACTTTAATGGATTTGAAAATGTTCCCTGTACTTACTACAGCTCTGGTTCAGCACATCCGTTGTTTTCAGTCTCTGTGCCTGGTCGAGTTAAGGCTGTTTGCTTTGCTGGCTTGATTCGTACCTTGGTAACATGATCCAGTCAGTCGGGGGAGCTAGGCAAAAGGGAGAGGTTGGGAGAGAGGGTGACAGTCTTCAGCAGGAGGAAAGAGAGTGGTGATTTGTCATTACAGTTCATCGGTCTTTACGTGTCGTGGAAAATGATTGCATGAGAATCATTTTGGAATGACTTATAGTGCACTAATGAATTAAATAATACTTTGAATAACTTTGGCTTAATGATAAAATAATGGCCTAAATTCCAGTTTTGAATGTAGCAGGCACTGCTTCACCAGCTCATTTAGTACAGTTAGTACCCATATTCCAGACATACTTTGCATCATAGTAATCTCCTGTGCAATTAACAAAGAGTTAAAAGTAGTGGGAAATGTTGTTTTAATGAAATTTGAATTAATTTAGTGGCGAGTTTTTGGTGCATGTGATTGTTGAAAGAGAAAAGATAGGATGTCCACCCGTGCCCTGTTACCCTTCTCCCGTACATGTATCTTTGGTATCCCCATCTTCTCATTTATTGGCCTCCATTGTCTGATTGCTTTGCCCACCGTTATGTTGAACAACATTGATGACAGCCCATCTCACTGTTTGACGGCTTCTTGGTCTCAAACTCTTTTCATAGTGCTTCTCTCCTTACCCTTTCATCTGTTAGTATCTCGGTTATCAGTTTTTGTGTGGTGCCATCTAATCCTCTGTTCTTTAGTATTCTCCTGAACTTCAGTCTGTGTATAGAGTAATAAAGAAGGCATCTTTCCTAAAACTGCTTGGTGCTCCTCTACTGCACTTCGTGACTGTTCTACGCTTTTCTGCTGGAGTCTTGATAGCATGCTACAACCGACCTCTATTATTGATATAGTCATCTTTCTTGTCCCCTTTCTTTTATATTGTTATTGTGATCATGTTCTTCCACTTTTACAATAACTTCTTCGTCCTCCAGATCTGGTAGATGACCTCAGTCATGTTATCTGTCGCCTCATCGCCTCCCCTCTTTATCATCTTGGCTGCTATCCTGTCACATCCAGTCACCTTATTATTCTTCAGATCCCTTACTGACATGTTCCACCTCATCCTTGGTCGGAAGACGTGACTGTCCCTCTTCTATATCTACCCCCTCTCCCCTGTGGGTGGGGGACACAGAGGACGAATACACCCACGGTACCCCTGCCTGTTGTATGAGGCAACTAAAAGGGGCAACCTAGGCATGGAAATGGATTGTGGCTTTGAAACCATGAATTGTACCCCCATGGATGAGAGGGTCTGAATACATGTACAGGTTATCCCTGCCTGGTATAGAAGGTGACTAAAAGGGTCATATGGTCATTGGTCCCTTCTGGAGGGTTTGTTGTATACCGATCAAAATTTATGTCCGTGTTGCTTGGAGGGAAGGTCCTCTTACATGTGTGAATACGCTTGAAAGCCCAGACTGTATCCCAGATGGTGGGAGCACCATGTATCTTGCAGTAGTATGTGCCTGACAACACTGGTCTCTGCACAGCCAAATGCCAGAGCATATTTCTTTATCCATTTTATATGTATTTCTTCATTATTGTTATCAGACTCTGTATATGCTGTGGAGAACATGCTATTATGGATGATACGCCTCAGTCAGCTAACCATTGTACCCCATCAAGTGCCGAGGTTACAGATAGTGGAAGCCTTTACCTTCCACCCCTTCCAGGGTCTTCATGGCCTGTATGAAGATGACTGACTTGACAGCCCATACTAGACATTGTTCAACATTGGATCCTGGGCAATACCTGCTATGACCAGGTAGATATTGCCTCGTCTGCTTGGTTTGGCTACAGAGGCCACTGATCAGAGCGGGTGGCATTTGGAGAGGATGTTTTCGGACATGGCATCCAAGTCGTTAACCTTTGATTACGTCAGGGTGCAACCTGCTGGGAACAAGCGCATCATGAAAGCATGGGATCCAGCTTTTCTTGGTTCCTGGTTGCTACCAGAACCAATGGCCAAGATTTCACACTAGTGAAGTCTATTTTGTTCTGTACACACATTGAAGGTGTCTACGGCAAACTTGAAGATTTAAAAGAAGACGTGCACTGCAGTTCAGGTTGATCAGTTGCTTCAGTGTGATCACTTTGGCAAAATCCCCTTCAGAGTGAAAGAGCACAAATCCTTGAAATCTGGTTCGCATAGTCATTTTCCAACACAATCTCATTTTGAACACTGATGATGAGTTGATGGAAGACATGAAGAATTGTGGCATGGCACACGTCTGGCATATCATGCGCAAAGTCAACGGTGAAGACATTTCCATCGGTGCCTTCATTGTCTCCTTCAAGCTATCATTGTTACCAGAATGAAATCAAGGCAACAACCTATCGTTGCGATGTGAGGCCGTACATCCTCCATCCCATGCAGTTGCTATCAATGCCAAAAGTTTAGGCATATGATATTTCATTGTTTGAATCTGTTTCTGTGTGGTGCATGAGGAAGAGAAGCTCATGGCACAGAAGACTGCACACCTCCAAACAGGAGCACTAACTGCCCTGGTCTTCATTCTCTTCGAGGTAGAGACTGACCGGTCTATCTCATTGAGAAGATGATCCAGGAAATCAAGTCACTGGATGTTCTTTCCTACCAGGAAGTGTGTCATAAATTTAATTCCTTGGATGCACCTGCAAAGTCGCTAGAGTTTAGCGTGATTCCACAGAGTCTACCAGGTTAGTCGTTTCTTCCAACAACACTTGTGAAGATCGCTGCGCCCGCAAAGAGTAATAGCTCGAAGATGGAGACAACCCAACCTTAGACTACAAAGAAGCCTGCACTGGCTAAGAAACCAAAGCCAGCATAGCAGGGTAGGAAGACAGTCTCCCTCCCTCCCTCCCCCAAGAGGTCGGCAAAATCCGCGCCCAAGCCAGTGGAGCGGCATCGTCGACTGGGGCTGGGATTCACATTGCAGCCTGTCTAAACACAAAAAAAAAGGAAGGGAAGAAGAAAGCCCCTACCAGATGCTTCCCCAACCCTCCCTTGTATGGAGAAACATGCCCTTCATCTGGAGGGTACGTGTCAGCGCCGGCAGATACTCCTGCTGTAAAATGAATGCACTCCCTGGTGGGAGGAAATCCTGCCACCAACACGAGTCAGAAGAAGCACTCGGTGAACATCACCTCGTCCGGTGACAAGAGGATGGACCTCGAGCAGTCGTCTCGATCTGAGGATGGAGATGTTAATGTTTAGGTTCATAAGCATCTCACCACTTACAACCTAAAACTTTTTAAAAAGTCCACATTATGACACTGTAACAGTGGAATTTAATGGTTATGATAGGCATCTTACTGAGCTGCGCCAGCTAATTAATTTGCGGTGAGTATAGTCTGTATTCAAGAAACTAATTTTAGACCAGGTCATCATGCGGTCTTGAGAAATTTGAGGCTATACTCGACAGACCACGTTTATGCCAACTGGGCTTCCGATGGCATTCGTATTTTCTCTCCTTCTTATACCTGCAGCAATGCGGTTCTGCTAAGAACAAAGCTGCAGTCAGCAGCAGTACGTGTTTCATTGCCTGTTATAACTACAGTTCGTGAATATTAGTGATGTAATTGATCTTGGAAAAGTTGATAGGAGAGCTGGATTTATGCATTTTAAATACAAGGGAATGAACATACTTCATTGTAGCGAATGGAACAGACATTAGTCTGTGCATGTGCATGCTCGTTCCCCCTGTTTTGGTGGGATGCACACGACAGCCTCTGTGACATTAAACATTTCTCTATGGGAAACTTTGTAGAAACGGGTTCCCCCGTGATGGATTCTAAAACGGGATGATTGGCCGAAGTTCACATCACTAGCTGTCTTTAACAATGTGATTAGCCAGAGCATAGATGATGATATAGCTTATATCATACAAGTTATTCTTGCTGCTGCTTTTTCTGGGTCTCCTCAACAAAAACTCATTCATTGGTGGAACAAGTAGATTGAGCTATAAAATGACGACATCATATTCATAAATGCTATCACAGGCAATCTACTATGGCCAACTTGATAATATTTAGAAAACTTCACGCTAAAGCAAGCATTCTTATTCGATACAGTAATGAAATGTCGTATGGCTTTTAGTGCCGGGATGTCCCAGGACGGGTTCGGCTCGCCAGGTGCAGGTCTTTATATTTGACAACCGTAGGTGACCTGCGCGTCGTGATGAAGATGAAATGATGATGAAGACAACACATACACCCAGACCCCGCGCCATTGGAATTAACCAATTAAGGTTAAAATCCCCGACCCGGCCGGGAATCGAACCCTAGACCCGCTGAACCGAAGGCCAGTACGCTGACTGTTCAGCCAACGAGTCGGACATTCGATACAGTAAGAAAGCTAAATGGGACAGGTATGCGTCGTCTATGACGTCACGTACACCATAATCTCAAGTGTGGACTAAACTTGAATGTATTTCGGGTATACAAGGACCATCCTTAATACTGGAAATTTCCGTTGTAGGTAGTATCCTCACTGATTTACCCGCAACTGCTAATCATCTTGCAAGTCATTTCGTAGATGTCTCTTTCCGGAAATTAGCATCCTGATTTCCTTGGTCTGAAGCGGGAGTCAGAATACTATTACACTATGTTTTGCCACTTCTACTTCAGAGGATTATGAGTGGGAACTCCGCTTTGCAAGGGCGTGGCTCCCAAACCAGATATGTCTATAGTCAGATGTTGAAATACCTCAGGGAGGATAGCCTATTGTATCTTCTTGGTGTATTGACCCCAATCTGGATAGAGTGAGTTTCCATCACAGTGGTGAGAGGGAATAGTAGTTCTTGTCCTCAAGCCTGACAAAGATCCTAAGTATGCAGGTGGATACAGACCAATGTGTCTTTACCATTTGTCTGTGTAAACTATTTGAGAGGATGGTGAATCGATGACTTTTGTGGTGTTTGGGAAAAGAGGGCTTTTGTCCGAGTACCAGTGTGGTTTTCGAGCGGCTCACTCCACCACCGACCACATGGTATGCCTGGAAAGTTCTATCCAGGACGCGTTCCTCCATAAACAGCATTCGGTAGCTATTGTCTTCAATTTAGGAATGGCCTATGACACCAGATGGTGATACGGTAGCCTTTCAGCCCTGCATCAGTGGAAATTCCGAGGTAACTTGTTGGTTTTTATTGCAAATTTATTGTCCCTCTGTCTGTTCTGTGTCGGAGTTGGGAGGGCATATTCGCAATATCACGGTCAGGGAAATAGAGTCCCACAGGTATAAGTTCTCAATGTCACTCTGTTTGTGATTGCCATAAATGGTGGTGTTGCTGCTGCTGGTTCAGCAGTAGTACTATCGCTATATGTGGACGAGTTTGCTATGTATTCTCATAAAATATGGCAGTCTCCGAGCGACAATTACTGCAAGCAATCAGGAGAGTTGGACGATGGACCTTAAAACATGGCTGTTGTAGCATGTACGCAGCAGTGCTCTATGCTATCTTAGAAACTCTGTGGTATGTGCTGTCCGGTGAACGTCGTGACTTTCTGCTGTGCAGTGACTCCTTGAGCTCGTTACAGTCTATTGATGCATGTTTTCCGCAGCATCCTCTGGTGCTGTGGATCAAGGACTGCTGGCCAGTTGTTGCAGTGCTAGTACCAAAAAACACATTTCTGTGGCTCCCAAGCCACATGGATGCAATGGGAAATGAGTTAGCTGTTCGGGCTGCCAAGGAGACGGTCACATTGCTCCAGTTGCCATACAAGGTTTCAGGCTGTGATATTCGTTCTCAACTGAGAACTTTTAGAAACCAAAAATAGGAAGATATTTTAATTCTTGGATTTCATCACATATATTTCACCACGGTCTACGTGAAAAAAGGTCAGGATAAAAGGCATACTTATCTACAGTTACAATGCAAATTGACCATTACATTTAAAATCTTTAACTAAGAAAACATAAAAATAGTTACAAGAAAATGTACCTAATCACTCTCATTTATGACATTTGCTTACGAATAATATTTGTCACACCGACACACGCAACAAAATGCATAATACTGTATTTTCTCGCGTAATTAACGCACTTTTTTGACGAAAAATACAGGCGAAAACTTCGGATGCGATTCAAGGAATTCGGATATTTACAAATTATTTACAATTAATTTACAAGATACATCAAATATAATCCAAACACAATTGGTTCAACCCATTTGCAGTTATCGTCATTTGGCGTAAAATTCCGGCGTGAGATTTTTTCTGAAAAGTCAAATAGGGTACATTTGATAAGTTAGACACGTGGGTTTGAAGTACGATACCGACACTGGAAAATATTCTTCCCATTACGAGCTGACAATACGACCTGAATGACATACAGGGAAAAAAAACCTGTCCAACACGAGAAGGGACGGGCATCGAAGGAGGGACCCTGCTACATTACTCCAATCCGTTCGTATCCAATCTTGTACGAGTGACGTGTCCATCCACCCTTTTTCTTGAATACGAACGTGGATCACTCCCGGAAATTTTGCTTTAGGCATTGTTTTTTGTTTTAGAACAAAGTAAGGTGCAAGCTTTCTGCCATCAGCTATTACAGCAAGCATTGCAGTACATCGTCGTTTTTTTGTTTTGTTTTTTTGCTTCCGGTAGCGCGTGCGATAACACTGTATGTTCCTTTCTTATCGACTGTTCGACTTTATGGTATATGGAAACTAATTGGCGTCTGACCTGCGATTCCTATAAGGGAGATAAATTATTCCTTCACTTTACGCTTTTCAATCACAAAGCGCTGAAAATGGTTGAAATCATTCGTCACTTTTTGGCATAATGTTGTTCTTCGTCGAAGAGAAAGTCCATTTCTCTTCATAAAATTAATTCAGCCTCGGCTAACCTTTAAATACGAGACAATGATTCCACGTGCCGCGGCTATTTCTCATTCTTTAAAATGCAGCATTTTGTGAGAAACGGCTTATCCAATATTGCGTAACAAAAGCATATAGTTAAGCAGATAATCCTCTACTTGCGGAAACATGCCGCTTTTTGGTCCGCGAAATGCTTTGTGAGACTTGTTGGCCGCTTGAAGTGCACTTCTGTTACCGCGGTAGCGCATGTTTCATTTGGACACTGAAAACTTGCTGCCCGCTGCTCTATTCCCGTATGTTTCGGCGTAACTGATCACCGCAAGTTCGTATGATGCAGTACTGTACCAGTTTCTTAGAGTACTGTGGACTGACAAACAATTTTGAGATCACATAATGTCCCGTACGCGAAACACTCGTAAAACTAGTGCAGTGGGATTTCCTGCGGGCTAATTCAGCACGTTGCCCTGTATTTGGAATGCCCGCTTTCGCAATAGGAAGCCTGCTACCTGAGTAGTTGGCGGCATCTTTATTTCGAAACGCATCCGGAGCTGAGTGATGGATCTTCGAAGTTGTGGGTGCGTCAAATTCCACTTTGGACCCAAAAATATTGGAATGTGTAAATTATGCAATGGCGTCGATTACGGTACGCGAGAAAATACGGTAGTTTCCTTTAATAGCCGGTAAAATGTACAGAAATTTATAGGCATCTCTTAACACTTGGAGATAACGTTTGTCATATTTTTTGGCCATAACGAGAAAAGAAAATACCAGAAACTGTCATAGAAATGCAAGGAAAAACACGTGGCCTACAACTCCGACGAAACTACGCACAGAAACGATGTTAACAGCGCGCGAACAACACAATAACAAACTCATTGTTTCGTCCCGATTAACTGAGTCGTTAGCGCGCGCTAGCCTCTTGCTTGCAGGACGATTGCCGCCCTGAATAGCTGCGAGCACTGAATGCTGTTGCTGCTGACTTACCAGCACATACTACACAGATGCAGTAGGAGCGGTGACCAATGAGCCGTGAATCGGATCACTGTATCGATTCAGTAACGTGCCCCGAATCCCCAGCTTAAAGCTCACACGCTGCTGTGGTGAGCGGGAAACACGATACACGAAGGCGAAATAAAGCATCAAATACGCTTGAAAATTAGGTTTCGTAAATTACACAAGCACATAAGAATAAATCCTTTTTTTTCTAGGGGAAGAGTATTGGCCGTACTAGAGGTTATATTAGTCAAAAATCGGAAGACGAGTTAAAAACCGGAAAGTTTCCGGGTAAATCGGAAGGGTCGGCAGGTATGCATTCGGTAATGTCACATTGGGAGCTGGAGTGGCAGGTCACCCCTCTTTCAAATAAGCTGAGAACGATTAAAGGAACTCCAAATGTATGGAAGACTTCCCTTCAAGTTTCTTGGAGATCAGCTATGGTATAACAACGCACACCGACTTACTGATCGGTGAAGCCCCCTCCCAGCCCGGGTGTGCTTGCAGCAGTCATTTGACTGTAGTACACATCGTTGTGGTATGCATGGACCCGGCCAATCTGCACCTTAGTCTAAAACTTGTACCATCTCCCTCATTCTACGAGATGACGATGACGTACCTTGTCGTACGTTTTAAGAGAAATAGTGGACTGTTTTATCGTTTTTAATAGATAGGTTTTTGTTTTTAGCTTTTCTTTTATTGCAAACTTATTTGTTATTCTTTTGACATTGTAAACTATTTTTTGTATATTATAATACGGTTTGAGCTTTAAGCTGAATAACGTAAATGACTTCACTTTAAAAGGTAATGCCGTATTCAATTTTATTATATTTCATCTATTTTTATATAATTTTATTGGAAAATAAGGCATTGTGAATTATATCCACTGATTATTTTTTATTCATATTCATGTTTCTCATCATTATCATTTTTTAAATCCTAGTCAGTGGGTACATTTTAAACTTTAATTTTATTTCATTTTGTTTCATCTCGTACCACCAGGGGCTGATGACGTAGATGTTAGGCCAATTTAAAGAATAATAATCATCATCATCTTCTTCTGCATGTGGACAGAGTTCCAGTTCATCTTCAGGTGGTTCGTAGTTCAGTAGGTGATGGAATCTGCCCGTACCTTGCTGTTCTCCTTCACACTTACTGCCAACTCCCTTTTCTTGCCTCTTATGAACAGTTCCCTGCCTTTGTATCCTGTTACTGTTTTTGAATTTTCTGACATAGTGTCTGCTGATGTTTTCCTTGAAGTAGTTCTCATTCGCTTCCAGTTTCTGCTTCATTGTCTGTCTTCTGGTCCAGCTTATTCTGGCAGCTTCCTGCCTTGCTTCTATGAAATCCTTCCACTTTTTTATGTTGTTGTTGTTGTTGTTGCTCCATTCCTTCCAGGTTTTTCTCCTGTTTTCTACTGCTTCCTCATAGTCCTTGTTCCACTATTATTGCTGCTGTATGTGAACCTAAACATAATTTTTACTAGAATATTATGAATTTTGAATATTTTTCAGGGAATATATTTTCCACTATCTATCAGCCTGTAGCATTTTGGACTTCTACTGTACTGATGTTGAATTTTGGAAGTGGTAAAGCATAGATATAATTCAGACATGTTGCTCTGTATTATGCTCTGATTCTTGTACACTATGGAGGAAATACAAAGCATATTATTCTGTAGTCTGTGTAGAAAGTATGTGGCTCTCTGATTTCATGTCCATTGGTCTTCTGAGGTTAGATCCTATGAATTCTATTCCTACTGATTTTATTACATCACACATACTTAGCTTGTCCCTGGTTTCTCACCAAAGTGGATGTAGTCTGAATTCTGGTCAGTGTGCGTGAAATTTTTGAAGTGAAAAGTCTCATTCTTGTGGTTTGGATTCCATTTAAAACCGGAGGTCCCATGGCTATGATCTTGATGTAAACGTTGATGTAAAATCTACATCTTGCTTTCCTTTTGCATAGAGCAAGAAAAGCAAACCTTCATTGGTCAACCCTCCCTTCCCTTATCCCTGCACGTGTGCTGTGTGGACCAACCTTTCTTGAGTGTGATTTCCATTATATATTCCCACCTTAATGCTAGGGTGGGTTATGTTGCAAACTTATTTTTGAGTAAGATGAGAAGGAAAGATTTGCAAAAGCTTTGTTTCTGGTTTCCAGCAATGTTTGTAAAGTTAAATATTTGAATCTTAGGTAATATGTGTAATTCTCATTACTTTTTGTCCATCTTGGTAGGGTAAAGGTTAGCACTATAAACTGCCATCCTCTGAGGCCTGGGCTCGATTTCTGGTACTGCCAGAGACTCGAGAATGGCAGGAGGGCTGGTATGTCGATATACTGGTACATGCAGCTCACCTCCATTGGTGGTGCACCTCTCTCAGGTCGAGGACATAAGTTTACTTTTATATTACTCTTTTATTCTGTCGTGAACTTGGATTGATAAAATAAATCATCATTTAGCTATAGTATGTTTTGTTTAATATCCCATTATTGAATTTACAAGTTTTCTTTGGCATTGGGTTTTCTTAGAAATCAGGTAAGATAGCTCACTGTCGCATTTAATTATTGATGCTTTATCAAATTTCAGGCACGATAGTTTGTACATCTCCAGTAGCTTTTATTAATCACCAATGTGAATGAACATAAATTCGTGTAAGCAAAACAAAATAACCACTAGAATATAATTTTACTTAAGAAAAGAAATAATAGAGAGGAGAAAAATACAAGTTAGCCAAGATGGCTGTCTTGAATAGCTAAGATTATTTGTGAAAAAATGCATTAAAGGAAGAACAGCTCTACATAACAATATTTCAACATCAAGTTGCGATTGTCCAAGTTCAGCCACATCAATGCTTCTTATTATTATAAAGAAATGTTATCACCATATCATGGATATTATCCATCACACTTCAAGTTCCTATGTTAGTGTAACTTGGGGATGTGTTTACCATTACAAACTGACAGGAAAGTCTGCCTTTTTGTTTGTTGAGATCATAGGGGATTTTTCGTAGGCTAACAGAAGTGAGGATTGTCTATTGTATGCCCGTAGATTCTTCATGGTGTCCATTATTCTGTAGTCAGTGTCTTCATAACTGGTCTTGTAGTAGATCTGACCCAGTATCGGCGATTATTGGGGAGGGCCGAGGAGGGAGGCAGTAGCCCTCCCTCACTTTGTGGAGAAAAAATTACATTTTTATTCCATTTTAGCTGACTGAAACTAGGAATTATATGAATTATTTTAAAAAGAAGCAATTTGTAAAAGCCCTGTTGTCTTATCAGCTGATTCTTTCCTTTATTTTATTTAATTATTAAGAAAGCTATTAGCGGAAATACACATAAAATGTCGTTCGTCGCGTCTAACCGATTTGTATAATGCCACAGCAAGTAGTGGAGACTGCATATGCTGTGAAGAAGGGTAGCAGGTGTATTTTTTTTTTGCCAAGGTCATGGACATTGAGGTACGATTCACCTGCTTGCCATGCGCATTCGTCAGTCTAGCAGTCTTTACTCTGTTAGTTTCTTAGTGTGTAGTCAAATACTAAAAAAATTTTAATTGTATAATCACACTGTACTTCTATTTAATTGTAATACATGTGTAATATTGTTCCTTTGGTGAAAGTTATATTGTATAGTATTGAATCAAAATCTCAAAAAACTATTATTACTACACCGAAGTTGGTAAACTGTCAACCTTTACCTCTCTGTCAAAACTCGCTCAGAGAGCATAAAAAAACTTTCACTTTGTAGATTTTTTTCAGTTTTGATGTATATACACCCCCCTTACCCCCCTGGCGCGCTATATCCCACACATCTGGGTATGTTTTGTTGTCTGTACATTTTTTGCTCCCCCACTTCTAATTCACAATCGACGCTACTGATCTGTAATATGCTTACAATATTGTGATTTTTTATTCCACCTTTTCAATACAATTGGTTTTATGGTGTTAGAAAATCATAATGCTACAACACTATTTTATAAAGCTACTGATCTGACCGGGCGCTTCTTTAGAAACTTTGAATCCTTTTATTTCATTCCAACTGACTTTCTCACCCAAAGAACTGAACTGGTTGTTCTGTCCAGTTTTGCTTGAGATCATCTTCCAATCAAAAATATCATTTGTTGCAAGTTCTTTAACCAAGTAAGACTTTTCCACCTTTCTTGGCAGATTTTGCGATAGTAGCAAACTCTATAGGCGTATAAATTGGTCCACTCATTAGTACTCTTCTTTTCTCTCTACACATACAAGAATGCATACTGTTACCTTCATTTTCAGTGTGCCCTATGATCAGGTACTTACGGGTCACTGACTTGATACTCAGATTACTAACACAGTAAATGTTCATATTTAATAAGAATTTCTTTATTCTGGGCTACACAGTTGTCACTATAAAACATATGTTTTAACCATCACTCAGGAAGTGAACACACAAGTTGCAATTTCATTGGCACCCCCCTTTTAGTGATGCTTTTGTGCATATATAGCGATATCGTTGCTTGTTCTTAAGGTTGAATATTGTAAAAATGTAAACATTCCATTTACTCTAATAGTAAAAAGTAGAAACATTCCCATTGGGTAAAGGTATGATTGATTGCCTGTAAGTCATAAGTCAATCTTTTGATATCTCACTCTCATCTTTATTCTTTATAGCTAATACCACTTCCTTCTGGTGTTCTTCGAAATCAGCTTGTTGCGATTCTTTTTCTCTTTCGAACAAATTCTTGTATGGCTCACACAGACCCCATAGATCTTTCCTTGGCCTGAAGAAACCGATGTTGAATCGCTCCATAAACACTCGACGGAAGATAGGAAGTTTTACCATGTTGTGACCCTGTTGATACAATGATCCTCGTATAGTTTATACATTAATGACTGAAACTATTTATGTAGTTTGATATCTTGAATTGCTTCATTGGGAGCAGATTTGTGAAGAAAGTGCTTGCCACTGTGGCCTTCTTAGAGAAACCTGTGTTGATCGGCCTTCTTTATGACTGTGTTGATGTTAGTTTTTGAAAGAGATAGTGTGGCTGAAAAGAATTTCTTACACACTCGTTCATATTTACCCCTATTGAATTACTTGTAAGTTCTACGTTACAATTTCTTAGTCTTTTCAAAAACGATAGAGATGGGATGCATTTACCGGTACTTACGAATTCTCGTTGCTTTAGTGCCGGGATGTGTCCGAGGACTTCGGCTCGCCAGATGCAGCTCTTTTGATTTGACTCCCGTAGGCGATCTGCGCGTTGTGATGAGGATGAAATGATGATGACCAGTTGTGGTTAAGATTCCCGACCCTGCCGGGAATCGAGCCCGGCACCCCTGTGACCAAAGGCCAGCATTTAGCCATGGAGCTGGACTCCGTTTCGATACCTTTGGTATAATATAGTTTAATATTTACAATACCTGCGGATAACCATTCGCGGATGCGGTTGCGGATTAAGGAAATGCTGATGTGGAGTGGATGCGGATATATTTTGTATATCTGCGCGGGGCTCTACCTATAAACTTCAGTATTGCAGAGATATTTAACTTCAAGAATATTCAGTGCACTTGCCCGGAATTTCACTTTGTATTTTATTGGCTAAAACCATCTGACAGATTTTTTATTCCTCTTTATAACATTTTATGGTGCCAATAATAAAAAAGTGTTTGTAAGCACGTTGTTAAACCAACACTCAAAACTATATTTTGTGTCAATACAACTGCCTTCCTGATTATATCAATCACTGACTGCCTTTCTTATAACCCAGTATTACACTGGCCACCTGTGTACAGCCTAGCTTACGTCAATGCAATAGTGAGACATTGAGAACCTCTCATTATTGCATTTAATTAATCTTCACATTTAGGAACAGTTCATACAGAGTTATTTGGTTGTAGCAACGCCATTAATTGTTTTGCAAATAACCCAATGTAGCTTTGAAAAGAGCCCAGTTTTATGAATAATATGATGTATTTATCTCAAATTTTGATTTTTGTAAGATATCTCGCTGCAGTGCATTCAATCGGCGATATCTTGGATTGTACACTAGTGTCCAAAAGTTAAGCGTAAGTTACGAGTAAGCAGGGCAACAGGAAATAGACCGCAAATCGCACCACATATGCACCTACCAACCTTACGTGTTCGCTCTGTATAGGAAAGGAGTGTTCCTTGCTTTGACTAGCGGCGTAACCGCAAGGTAAACACAGCCATTGCCTGCGCCCCATATTCCCTCAGTCGTGTTTGCCGTGTTATAGTGTGCGGAGTGTAGCCTCGTGGTGAACGTGACAAGAAAATGGCTCAACGACGCCATTTGGACCCCGTTTTGCAGGGTAGAATACTCGGCCGCCTGGAAGCAGGCCAGACACAGACCGAAATCGCTGTATCCTTGAATGTGCCACAAAGTGTCATTTCCAGACTTTGGAGACTATTTCGAGGCACAGGAGATGTTAGTCGTAGGCCAGTTCCAGGTCGACCAAGGGTAAACACCCCACAGCAGGACCGAAATCTGGCCTTAACCGCCCAACGTAATCGGAGTGCACCTGCAAGACGATTGTCGGCGGAGCTTGCAGCCGTCTCAGGGGTTGCCGTTTCCCGGCAAACTGTGTACCGGAGTTTCAGAACAGCAGGGCTGTTGCCCGACGTCCAGCGGTGTGCGTCCCGTTCACTCCAGCACAGAGACGGGCCCATTTACTGTGGAGCCGTCAACATCGAAACTGGACCATGAATGAATGGAGGCATGTGCTCTTCACAGATGAATCCCGCTTCAGTTTGCAGAACAGTTCCCGTCGTATATTAATTTGGAGAGAACCGGGTAGACCGGGCGAGTTGGCCGTGCGCGGCTGTGAGCTTGCATCCGGGAGATAGTAGGTTCGAATCCCACTATCGGCAGCCCTGAAGATGGTTTTCCGTGGTTTCCCATTTTCACACCAGGCAAATGCTGGGGCTGTACCTTAATTAAGGCCACGGCCGCTTCCTTCCAACTCCTAGGCCTTTCCTATCCCATCGTCGCCATAAGACCTATCTGTGTCGGTGCGACGTAAAGCCCCTGGCAAAAAAAAGAACCGGGTAGCCGATACAACCACAGGAACATCGAGGAGCGGGACCAGTATTGTGGTGGTGGCGTCATGGTGTGGGGCGGCATCACGTTGAATGGTCGTACGGACCCTGCACATCTTCATGGGTGGTCCGAGGAACACTGTTAATGCTCGGAGATACAGGGATGTGGTACTGAGACCATATTTCGACTCTCCAGAGGTGCGGTTGGTCCAGACTTCCTCTTAATGGACTATAATGCCCGACCCCACCGCGCTGCTCTGGTGGATGAATTTCTGGCTGGGGAAGACATTCATCGTAAGGACTGGCCAGCGAGGTCTGCAGATCTAAATCCTATAGGACATGCCGGGGATGCATTGGGGAGGCGAATTGCATCCCGTCAGCCTCCACCAAGGACCCTCCAAGAACTTCGCATTTCCCTTTCGGAGGAACGGGATCGACAGCCACAAGAGCTCTTGGACCATCTGATAGAGAGCATGCCACGTCGCTGCGAAGCATGTGTGGCCGTTAGGAGTAACCATACACCCTATTAACAGCATATTTTGTGTGGAAAAGATATTGCCAAGTTTTGTTAGATGTTGTCAAAGGTGTACCTTGGCTACCAGAACCTTTCTGACACTTATGTTTTGGACAAGTTGTGTGATTCAGCTTCCGTTTGTTCACCAATCCTTCTGACATTACTATCAGGCGGTATGGCCTCGTTTAGTGATTATGCTTAATTTTGGACACTACTGTATAAGTTGTTTGCTCTCAAGCTATGGATTTCTAAATGTTTTTTTTTACATACGAGGGTTGGGGTAAAAGTCATGGCAACTATTTTTTGTCTTGAAGATACCAGTCCGGTTGGAAAATGTGACACAGACGAGAGGACAAGGTGTTAACTACATGTGTGGACAACGAATAGCACTGAATTATCGTAACACACTAATTTATTACGGTAGTATACAGGACAGTATGGCCTTCCCGGTGCAAAAGAATGACAACGCAGTACACATAAAGCTGACATGACAAACCTGGGCCTAAAGACCCTCAAAGTAGTCCCCTGCTACTGACACCACACGCTGCCAACGATGTGGGAGGCGCTGAATACCGTCTGCCTCAGCATTTGCTGCGCCATGTGTGAATCGGGTCACCTGTTGGCGCACAGCATTAGCTATGTCCTCTCGTGTTGCAAACCGCCTAGCACGTAGTGGTTTGTTAATCTTTCGAATGAGATCAAAGTCTCAGGGCGAAATATCGAGAGAGTACGGTGCGTGCTCCAGTTCTTCCCATCCCCAGCGTCGCAGTAGCTGCCCTACACACTCTGCTTTATGTGGTTTTGCATTGTCGTACAGCAGGATTATTGCACTGTCCACAAGATCCGGACGTTTCTCCCGAATGCCACGTCGTACCTGTCGCACCAGGAACTCCTTGTAGTACTGTGCGGTCACTGTTCTGCCATGTGGAACAAAGTGGCAAACAATGACACCCCTGACGTCATACGCGACGATCACAATCAATTTGACTGGGTAAGGATTCGGACGGACCTACTGCCTCCTTGGTGATCCAGCATGTCGCCACTTCGCGGACTGACGTTTCAGTTCTGGTTCGTATGCTCTGGCCCAAAATTCATCGATGGCGATTATTCGTGACAAGAATTGATCGCCGTCCTGTTGCCAGCGTGCAAGGTGGTCGGAGCATATTGCATAGCGCACCCACCTTTGAACTGCCGTCAGTGCATGCGGTACCCACCGCGTTGCGATTTTGCGCAGTTGCAGCTCATTACTCAATATCCTGTGGACGGTGCGTTTCTCGATGCCACTTGCCCTCTCCAACTTCAGTAGCGTCCATCGTCTGTCTTCATCCAGGAGCTGCTCGATGACGGCACGCGCCACGTCGGTCCGCACACTGAGAGGTCGTCCCGAACGTTGCTCATCACTGGTTGACACACGTCCTTGGTGAAACTTTCCTATCCACCGTGCTACTGTACGGTATGGTAGGGCATTATTCCCAAGGGTTTCCACTAATTCACTGTGACATTCCATCGCATTTCTCCCTCGGAGAACGGCTATTTTGATGTAAGCGCACTGCTCAACACGGGTTACTTCCATCTCGCACGACTCTCGCCAACGGACTGATTTCTCAGCCCTCGCTGCGCTACTACCAGCTATCACAGAGCCATCTGTTGTTCTGCATACACAGTGTGCCTGCAGAACTTCCACACGACACATATACGTTTGTGATTCGTTCACATATCTACAAGAAAAAAAAGTTGGCATGACTTTGCCCTAATCCTCGTAGAATATACTGATTCTTGGAAAATTTCTATGTTCTTTGTGTATGTGATTCTGTTATAATTTATTGTATATATTGTACAGTGGGCAAAATAATCTTGCAAGCAGAACAACTTGCACATTTTAAATCATGTTATATTTTTTATTCAGGTTGGACCATGCCTTTTTATATCCATTGCTGACCACATTTCAAATATATCCGAGTACTCTTCAGCGAAGTGACTACAATAGTCAGTTTGTTTGTTTGTTTATTTTATTCAGCGTGTGGCTTTTAGTGCCGGGTGTCTGATTACATGCTTGGCTGCCTTGTGCAGGTCTTTCAATTTGACACCCATGGGCGAACTACGAATTTGCGTGGATGATGATAATGAGGATGTATGGAAAAGGTGAAACCCGGTGTGAGTTCATAGCCCACTCCTGTCAAATAAAACTAAGAAAGGAGTGAGGCGCAGCAGAAAATGGGTTTTGCCCGTTGAATAGAATGCTGCATGTAGTGATAACTTTTGGGTTTTCTGGAGAGAAAAGAAAAGTCCTCTTTCAGAAACTGAGCAGAGATAATAGAATAGACCTAATGAAGTGTAACAAATATCTGAATTGTGTGAGAATGGTGCAAGTAATGGTAAAGACTGGATCTCTTTCTTGGAGAACTGCTTGATTGACGTGCTTTAGGCTACTTTTGCAGCTGCCCACATCTATTAAATAGAGCTGCTTCAGTCATCGAATACATCCATTCCTATATTTTTAAATGTTTTACTCATTGAAATTTCAAACGACGAGACATAATTAAAGTACACTTAATTTAAACACAAGCGAGTTCGATAGCTGCAGTCGCTTAAGTGCGTCCAGTATTCGGGAGAGAGTGGGTTCAAACGCCACTGTCGGCAGCCCTGAAGATGGTTTTCCGTGGTTTCACATTTTCACACCTGGGCTGTACATTAATTAAGGCCACGGCCGCTTCCTACCCAATCCTAGCCCTTCCCTGTCCCATCGTTGCCATATGATCTGTGTCGGTGCGACGTAAAGCCAATAACAAAAAAAAAAGTGAAAACAGTTTACATCATACACATCTGAACCTTCTAATATTAAGTTGTACTTTGGCACATCACCTACGTAACAAATTGCCGAGCAAGTTGGCTGCGCGGTTCGGGCGGTGTACCTGTTAGTGGCGAAAATCCCGCAGCCAGCAGTCCCCCACCCCAGACACTCCCTTCAGTGATCAGGTCAAAAGAGGAAGGTAGGTTTGACGCATGGTAACTGACTAATGCTTGTAGGACGTGCAGCGATAGCTACATACATATCAGCCGACGTCTTAATACACAGTAATACGCAGATAAGGCTAAAGAAATAATAATAATAATATTAATAATAATAATAGAACTGCTGATTATCGAGTACGTGGCTGTGCGGTTTGGGTCACGTAGCTATTCGCATACAATCGGAATATAGTGGGTTAGAACCCCACTGTCGGCAGCCCTGAAGAGGGTTTTCCGTGGTTTCCCATTTTCACACCAGGCAAATGCCGGAGCTGTACCTTAATTAACGCCACGGACGCTTCCTTCCCACTCTTAGCCCTCTCCTGTCCCATCGTCGCCGTAAGACCTACTGTATGTGTGTCGGTGCGACGTAAAGCAACTTGTAATATATATTTGTATCAGAAGTATTTGCCCTCAGGCGAGGCTTCGTAAGTCAGGAAAGGGACACATTCACTTGCAGTGTGTGCGAGGTGAGTAGAGTAGTAATGGGATATTCGATTCATTTTACTGAATCGATTCATTTGATTCCGTTCGTTACTGAATCGATACAGTGATCCGATTCACGGCACATTAGAGAGTCACCGTTCCTATTACATCTGTGTGGTGTGTACTGATAGACAGCTGCAACAGCATTTAATGCTCGCTGCTGCCATCAGGTCTTCATTCTATGAACTGCTATCATATTACTTTCTTATGCGTACCAGCTTTCAGATTTCTCACGCAGCTGCCTCTTCGCATCAAGTTTTGATGTTACATAGCGACGGCTTACTTCTAAAACCTCGTATCTCACAATGCTTTTTCCACCCATTATTTTCCTTAAGACTGGTTACGCCTCCCAGCTACATATAGATATGCAGTCCATCAGAACAATTTTCGTTTTGTTCACTTTCCTGTGCTAATGTGTAAAGGAAAATGAACCTTAAATGCATTATACTGTAGGAGTGCGTAAATTCGGGATTAAAACAACATCCATACTATACAGTATGGTAAGGTCCATTTTCCTTTACACATCAGCATAGGAAATTGATCACAATGAAAATTGTTCTGATGGACTGCATATCCATATGTGGCCGGGAGGCGTGGCCAGCCTTAAGGAAAATAATGCGTAGGAAGTGCATCGGGACATACGAGGTTTTAGAAGTAAGCCGACGATAGACTTCCCCCCCCCCCCAGACACAACTCCACTAATTAGTATATAGAATTAGATGATATTTCATTCATGTCAATAAATGTAACCGCATTTCGAACCCCATGAAGATGGTTTTACGTGGTTTCGCATTTTCACACCAGGCAAATACTAGGGCTGTACCTTAATTAAGACCACGGCCGCTTCCTTCTCATTCCTAGACCTTTCTTATCCAATCGTCACCATATGATCTATCTGTGTCTGAGCGTTCGCCAATGCAGACACAACAGCAGCACAGGTTGCTCGGCTCCTACCTAAGTTAAGGGTGCCCCTGGAGGAGCTTTACTCTGCTCGGCACCTACCTAGGGCAAGGTTGCCCCTAGAGGAGCTTTACTCTGCTAGGCCTCTACCTGGGGCAAGTGGTTTCCCTAGAGGAGCTTTACTGTGGTCGACCCCATCACCTCGGAATAAAGTGTCGTACAGGAGTTGGCCAAGGGAGATTGGATGGGCAGTAGCTTAGAACACATCATGCCTAGACTCAGCTAAAGACCCCGAGTTCGCTAACTCATGCTCTCTCAAGTCAGATGCCCCTTTTAGTAGCCTCTTTCGACAGTATTCCGTCTCAGGGTGTCAGAGGGCGTAGCGCTTGGCCCTCGCCTATCTTGCCTCGGGAGCCCTCTCCGAGTTAGTCCCATAAGAGCATGTGTATGCTCATTTGCTCCCTGTGCCCTAGCACAGCTCTTCACCCCGAGTTACCCCCTCCCTTTTAGTCGTCCTTGCGACTAGCAGTATACCGTTGGTGCAATTCTACCCCTCCACCCTACCTCATGAAATGAGGATCTGAGCAGAGTAACGTCATCATAGTAGCGAGAGCTGTTGTAACGTCACCAACAAGCTTTGACCTGTAGCTGACCTGACCGCAGTTCTCTCAAGTCAGGTGTCTTGCATCATAACACATTGTCGGCATTACTTATCTACACCAGATCAGGAAATACAGCTTAGCTCGCAAAGTCATTTTTTTCCTGCTGAGATGTACATGTATCCACATTCACTGTAGTCAGTACACCTTCATCGTACACACATTTCAATCAGGGTGAGGATATTTGAATTGCACCTAAGCTCTTTAGTTTTGTGTTTGTCAACTCTACGTTCGAGTCCTTAGGAGTGGCATTTACTGTGGTCAACCACACCTCGGGCGAGTGCTCCCTCCCCCACAAGAGTTGGCCAAGGAGGTTAGATAGACGACAGCTTAGTACACAGCATGCCTAGACTCAGCTTAAGACCCCGACTTCGCTAACCCATGCTCTCTCAAGTCAAGTGTCCCTTTTAGTAGCCTCTTTCGACAGTATTCCATAAGATTATGACATCCTATTGTGTCAGAGGTCGTAGCGCGTGGCTAGAGGTGGATTGCACGTGGCGGTCATCTTTTCCATTTGCCCCTGTGCCAGGTCCCCAGAGTTAGTCCCATAAGAGCCCGTGTATAGCCGCCATCTTGCACACTAGCCCCTGTGCCAGCTCCCTAGAGATAGTCCCGTAAGAGCCCGTGTATACGCAAGAGCCCCTGTGTCGAAACTTAAGTTAGGGAGGGCATCCGGGTAGGAAGATAGAACCTCGAATTAGGACAATACGCGAAAAGCTGTAGTACAGCCCACGTCGGGTTAGTGCCGTAAGAGCCCATGTATACGTAAGTGCCCCTGCAGCGGCCATCTTGCCTCGGGGGTCCTAGCGCTAGGAAGTTGCACATGGCCGCCATCTTGCGTATTAGTCTCTAGGCAGGCCATCTCCTTAAGTCCTATGTATACCGCGTATCCTACCTCGGGTCAGCTTTCTCCATAAGAGCCTATGTGATAAAACTAATAGTTTCTAAGTTACAAGTTGTGAGCCCCTGAGGCAGCCCTGTAGTTAGGTTTATACGAAAAGAGCGTAGCAGCCATCTGGCATAGTAGCCCTTGCTTCAGTTCTCGAATGTCATGCTGATAAAACAATAGGTCATAAGTTACAAGTTGTGAGCCTCTGAGGAAACCCTCTAGTTATGTCTAAACGAATAGAGTATAGTAGCTATCTTGTATAGTAGCCCTTGTCTCGAAAGTTAGACTGGTAAAACTAATCGGTCATAATTTACAGGTTGTGAGCCCCTAAGGCAGCTCTGTAGAGTTAGGCCTATAAGAACAATGTATCGCCATTAGCTCCTGGTCAATCTCCTTCAAGTTAGTCTCATATAACCAATGTATAGCAACCATCTTGCCTCGGGGGCCCTAGCACTGGGAAGTTTCACACGGCCGCCGTCTTGCGCAATCGCCCCTAGGCCGTCTCCTTAAGTCCTATGTCTCCCCTGCGCCAGCTTTCTCCATAAGAGCCTATGTATAGCCGCCATCTTGCCCACATGCCCCTGCGCCAGCTCCCTGGAGTTAGTCCCATATGTGACCATGTATAGCCGCCATCTTGCCCATTAAACCCTGCACCAGCTCCGGCTTATTTTCCCTACAATTATAATGTTTAATAATTGAATCTACACTTTCGTTTTACGAGACTGTTGACTTTTTGATCATTAGCCATGGCACATAATGTAGGCCTATTTTATGGACGCCAGATCATAATGCTATAACTTTCCGTTTCAGAAATCGTATAGGCCTATGCTTTGATCTTGATTCAAATCCTAGTCTCCTTTGTGAGAAAATACAATAGAATTGAGCTATTCGACTTTTTTTTTTTTTTTTGCTAGTTGCTTTACGTCGCTCCGACACAGATATGTCTTATGGCGACGATGGGGCAGGGGAGGGCTAGGAGTGGGAAGGAACCGGCCGTGGCCTTAAGGTACAGCCCCAGCATTTGCCTGGTGTGAAAATGGGAAACCACAGAAAACCATCTTCAGGGCTGCCGACAGTGGGGTTCGAACCTACTATCTGCCGAATACTGGATACTGGTCGCACTTAAGCTGAAAAATCTAGTACCGTAAAAGGGCAGTTTTTAATATTTTTGTCCAGTAAAATACATCTTTCTTGCTGGTAATATTGCGACTAAAACGTTTAGATTTATTCTTCCGTAAAGTGATATTTTGTCATTCAATTAAAGTTTTTTTTGTGGCAGGGTAAAACTGATAGTAGAATTTTTAGAAGAATATCGAAATGTATTTTTATGACCACAGCTAGACAAGTGTCTTATACAGTATGTAGACTGCCAAAAAATTCTTGCAAGTATGTGGTGAAAATTGTTTAAATGTGCACTTAAATATGCATTTTTTCTGTATAATTTATCGTATTTTATAGCATTCTGAGACGAAGTACCTTCATTATATTTAACAATTGATCCTCACCTATGTATTTTTATACAAATTATGAACAAATAATCAAAGGGGAAAGAACAGTAATCACAATACTACTTACAGTTTTAGGTATTCTGTTAAGAAAAAAGTACCTAATGCACGATTTACAAAATATTTTTATTCACTGTTAAGACATGCAAGTAATTCCACGGACGAAAACAAGCTTTAAGCAATGTACACAGTAAAAACGGGGGAATATGTTTCTGAACGTATGCCGTGTTCCACAAAACAATACCTCACACCCACTAAACCTTTATTCTTTACGTTGAAGTATACAAAATGGCATCGATGGATTCGCGTTCTTTTTTAGAACACAAACGGAAATGTCCAAATAGGGGCGAAAACAAAGTGATAACAGTCCTCCAGAGTGGATTTTTATCACAGTTGGAGAGCTTCAGTATGGCGTATGTCCTCCACGAGCATTTATCACAGCTTACGCCTACGTGGCATGCTCCGTATAAGTCGACGGAGGTTACGTTGCGGTATCAGGTCCCGTTCTTCAATGAGAGCCTGTTCGAGGTCTTCGTGAGTCTGTAGCGGAACAGGACGCCCACGAACACTTCTGTCAAGCCTATCCCACACATGTTCGATAGGATTAAGGACGGGACTCACTGCTGGTCATTCCATCTCTATGTCCAGTTCTCACAAGACAGCTCTGGTGATGCGCGCTACATGAACCCTGGCATTGTCGTGCATGAGTACGAATTTAGGGCCAGCACCATATGCAGCAACAAACACATGCTATAGCAGTATCTGCTCGACGTATCCCGCAGCGGTAAGATTACCACGGACGACGACAAGATCCGTACGGCCATCAATACTGTTGCCACCCCACACTATCACAGAACCTTGTCCAAATCGGTCGCCTTCCTGAACAACATTTGGCAAGTACTGCTCACCATGGCGTCTCCATACACGTTGACGTCCATCACGCTGTGTCAGGGGAAATGTGGACTCGTCTGTGACCAACACAGGTCTCCATTGGCGAAGTTGCCGATTGACGTGGGTACGGGCAAAGAGAAGGCGAGCTGCACGATATTGCTGCGTTAAACGAGGCACTCGAACAGGACGTCTGGGTCGTAAGGACACTTCTCTTAACCTGTTCCTTACTGTCTGGTCAGACACCGTGACTCCAGTGACCCTTCTGAGGTCTTGTTGCAGTTTTCTGGCAGTTGCTGGACGACGCCGCAACGTACAGATGGTCAGATGTCGGTCATCCTGTGGGGTTGTCATGCGTCCACAACCTTGTCCAACCCTCCTTGTGAACTGGCCTGTCTCATTGTAGCGATTCCACAAGCGTTGAATAACTTACGGAGAGACATTGAGATCTACATCAACACGACGAAGAGTCATCCTCCGTGGATCAAAGTGACGGCCCTTGCGACTTGAACCTCGTTAAGATGTCTCATGGGATGTGCTGGTTGACTTACAACGTGCTCAAATGACCGCAGTAGTCTGTGTACCTCACAACGACACGCGGACGCCCCGCTCGCTATTCACTTTGTTTTGAGGGGTCACCTGACATTTTTTAATTGATATATTGGCGCTAGGCCTCGGAAGACCATGCGGCCAGAACACTTGACAGTTTAATGCATGGCTACGCCTACAGATGTAGTTTAACTTCGAAATGACATTACCTTGAGTAGCTAAGGTCTCAAGGTATGCTGTACGACCATTGAATCCCCTTTTACAAAATGAACGTTCACATACCAGACGTTACAAAACGTGTTCTTCTAATTTTTTTGAACTGTGTAATTGGTTTAGAAATACATATAAATGATTGTTCCCAGACTGTGTCCATGATTGGCACAGACATGATTTCACTCTGTTTTCACACTCACCACATGTCTAGGCTACTCCTGTTACGCCTCATGTCCATAATTCGCTTTGCAGTACTCTGCGAGGGTCTTATTCAGGTTTTATTATGTAAATCTATTACGTTTGTGTGTTAAGATTAACGCAGAGAATGATCCATCGACACCTGCAGACGTGAGTGGTCAGTTTTTTACTCCGGGGCAAGTTTAGGCGTTAGATATTCAGGTATATCCGTACTATTAACAATTTCCAGATTCTTGCTTATGGCTGTCATAGTTTTGTAGTCCGGATTTCTTTTCGCAACGTTACACAGTTTTGTTTGCAAATATTGTCCAAGGTTTCCATAAACACACTCGAGTTCACGTTTCACTCCCTCGAACAAGTCCAGAGCATACTGAGCCGTAAGGCACAGGTTTATGGCTTCTTAATCGATTTCGGCGTGATTTGGAAGTGTGTTGTGATGACTGCCAGATCCCTTTTGATTATTTCATTGTTGAACGCGTCTTTGGCCAGTTGAATAGCAATAACATCACGGGCATCGAACCCTTGAGTCACTCCGTTTACTCTGTCGAAATGTTGACAGTGAAAGTGTGCGGCTTCAATCGAACTTCCTCATCGCGTAAGAACTGACTCGGGAGTAAGCGCTCCCTGTAAGCCTTTATCCTAAAATTTCAGAAATACTCCCTTCGTAGTGGATATTAGGTCGTTGGCAGTAGGAAACTTTGTACGTATTTCTTTCGCTACACTGTTACGGCCGTGCGAGCCGGGCTAAGTGGCTCAGACGGTTGAGGCGCTGGCATTCTGACTCCAACTTGGCAGGTTTGATCCTGGCTCAGTCCGGTGGTATTTTAAGGTGTTCAAATACATTAACCTCGTGTCGGTAGATTAACTGGCACTTAAAAGAACTCCTGCTGGACTACATTCTGGCACTTCCGCGTCTCCGAAAACCGTAAAAGTACTTAGTGGGACATAAAACAAATAACATTGTTACTTAAGGCCGTGCGTAGACATTTTAAATTAGTCGTATCAGGGTAAAATATTTTTTAAAAAACCTTTAGCAATGTGGGGGGCTTTCAGCATGTATTGAGCAACATCTGTTAGATGTGCCCGAAACTGGTCTGCATGACATCTGAGGGCCATAGCATGTGTAACGAATCGTTGACAAAGCGAGCAATCATAGAATTACTCGTCCTTTCTAACATTTTACATGAGATGAGGTATGGAGTTCCCATTTCATCTCCACACAACTTCATGACTAATGCGTATGCTACGTTCCTGCCACATGCATCCGTAGTCTTGTCTGCAGCTCCCCAAACCAGACTGTCGTGTAACTCCCCTTGAATTTCTTCGACCACCGAATTATAGCACACGTCCAAGTGTTCTTTCCTAAGTGTAGATTCTTGAGGAATAATTCAGTTGCCGCATTTTTCCAGAAAGCCACGAATATGAGAGCTGCTGAGTTTTTTCCACATCAGGTGTAAACTCGTATCGTCCTGAAGAAGATGACCATTCTTCTGTCAGTAAAGTTTGTTTCTTGTTACTGGTATCCACTCGTTTAGCATTTATGTGTGCTTTGGTAGAGTACTGCATGAGCCGAAACTTTCTTTCTCATGAAACCTGTTTTGCACAAACTTGACAAAAATTACATTACCGTTTGTAGTTGCCTCCGGAGAGGCCTGGTGCATGTGATTCGAGTTGACGCCGTTTAAGCGACCTGCGCATCTATGAGGAGGAGGCCCTACCTAGGATGGTTTCTAATTCTTGACAACACACATACTCAGCCCCTGAACCATCGGAGTTAACCAAGTGAGGTTAAAATCCCCGACCCTGTCGGGAATCGAACCCGGGACCCCTTGGACAGAGGCCAGCATGCTAACCATTTAGCCAGACACCGCTTGTAGTGTGTAATCCGTATCTCCTTCAGTCCATTATCTTAGAAGATAACTTCTACTGCTCTATTATTTCGGTACTGTCTCTGTTTTTAGAAATCAGACTTGCGAAAGCACTACACTGGTTCGTCGTCTCATCGTACGGATATCAATACCTTAAGTATAAAAACTGTTAACACGACTTCTGATATGCGTTTACTTGTCTTCTGTGAATGCATTGGTTACTGAATGAAGAGCAGCTGAGTATTAGAAAATGTTTTCTAAGTAGAAAACCATTAGTATTTCCTACGGTGCATCAGACAACATCTCGCACAGAATCACGTTTTTGTGGCTCCTAAGCCTCATTGGTGTAGTGGGAAACGAGTTAGCTGATAGCAAGGAGACGGTCACACTGCCCCTCGCTGCCTTTCAAGGTTCCAGCCAGTGATATTCGCTGTCAGTTGGGGCATTTGGTGGTGTCCCCTTGGGAGATGGAGTGGCAGGCCACCCATCTTTCAAATAAGCTGAGAACGATTAAAGGAACTACAAAGGTATGGAGGACTTCACTTCGGGTTTCTCGGATCGACCCTGGTATAGCAACGCACTCCTACTTACAGAAGGGATAAGGTCTCCCTGTGTGTACTTGCGGCGGTCATTTTACCGTAGTATACATGCTTACTGAGTGCGCAGACCTGGCCGATCTACTTCGTAGTCTAAAACTTCCGAGTACAATCTCCCCCCATTCTACGAGATGACGAACAGTCAGTAGACCTTGGACCCCTGTGGATGGGAGGGGTTCAATACATTCACAGCTAATCCCTGCCTGTCGTAGATGGCGACTAAAAGGGTCATATCACCATCGGTCCCCTCTTTCTTTTTATTTGTTTGAAGGTTAGTTGCAGACCGATTCTAAATTCTTGATGTACGTACTGTTCGGAGATGGCCCTCTTACGTGTGCGACTACGCCCGAAAGCCCGCTCGTGACCGCCCAGGAAGCCTGCGGTTGGGAGCGCCATGTACCCGTGCAGTAGTATCCGCCTGACAACACAGGTCCCCGCACAGCCGAATGCCAGAAGGACATAATATTATTAATAGTTTTTTTTTTTTACTTTTTCTCCATATTTATTACTCTGTACACGCTATGGGGTACACGTTATTGCGGGTGATTGGAGGAAAGGAGTCCTAGTGCTCATTGCCTCAAACATTCCGTATTAGGCATCGTCCAACATCAGACCCCGGACAATACCTGACACGAGCAGGTGGGTACTGCCTTGGCTGCTTGGTTCGGCTACAGAGGCTCCTGATCAGAGTGGATGGCATTCGGAGAGGATTGTTTCGGGCATGGGTTCGAAACGTCTTCAGCCTGCCCAAGATGGTCCCCCATCGAAGTCTTTAACTTTTGATTCCTTGAGGGGTTCAACCCCCTGGGCACAAGCGCAGCGTGAAGGAATGGGATCCAGCTTCCCTAGGTTTCTGAATGCTACCAGAACTGATGGGAGTGACTTCAAGCTGGTAAAGTCTATTTAGTTTAGCAGGCACATAGAAGATGTGTACGGTGAACTGCAGGATCTGAAGAAATGCGCAACGGTAGTTTGTTGCTAAAGACGCGCACTGCCGTGCAAGCTGATCGGTTGCTCAAGTGCGACCAGTTTGGCGATATTCCCGTCAAAGTGGAGGAAAATGAAATGACGTATGGCTTTTAGTACCGGGAGTGTCCGAGGACATGTTCGGCTCGCCAGGTGCAGGTCTTTTGATTTGACTCCCGTAGGTGACCTGCGCGTCGGGATGAGGATGAAATGATAATGAAGACGATCCCCGTGCCAGCGAAATTAACCAATGATGGTTAAAATTCCCGACCCTGCTGGGAATCGAACCCGGGACCCTTGTGACCAAAGGCCAGCACGCTAACCATTTAGCCATGGAGCTGGACAAAGTGGAGGAGCACAACACCTTGAATCTGGTTCGTGGAGTTATCTTCCACCTCGATCTCATCTTGAACACTGACGATGAGTTGATAGGAGACATGAAGCACCGTGGCGTGACACACGTCCGGCGCATTACGCGCAAAGTCATCGGCGAGGACGTTGTCATGGGCGTGTTCATTGTCTTCTTCAAAATGTCAGTGTTACCAGAAAAAGTCCCGGTAACAACCTATCGCTGTGATGTGAGGCCGTACGTCCCGCCTCCCATGCGCTGCTACCAATGCCAGAGGTTCGGTCACATGGTATCTCGTTGCTCGAATCAGTCTGTATGTGGTACATGTGGCAGAGGAGCTCACGGCGCGGAAGAGTGCACTAACTGCTCCGGTCTTCGTTCGCCTCGAGATCGGAACTGTCCGGTATATCTCGGTGAGAAGAACATCCAGGAGATCAATGCCCTGGACGGTCGTTCCTACTAGAAAGAGTGCCGTAAGTTCAATTCTATGAATGCACCCACCAAGACGTTAGACTACACGAATATAGTACAGAGTCTTCCAGGTTCGTCCTTTATGCCTTCTAAACCTGTTACGATCGCTGCGCCCAAGGCGGCTGTTTCTCCTGCGAGCAAAGCCGCAAAGAGTTCGCAGCCGGGGGGGGGGGGGGGGGGGGGGAAGTCTCTTCCCACAAAGAGGTTAGCGAAAGCCGTTCCCACGCCGGCGGAGGCGGCATCGTCGACCAGGGCTGGGAAAATATCTCCCAGCCCGTCTAAACCAAGGCCCCACACCGCTGGCTGCGCAGAAGCGTGTGACTGGGGAAGATATGTCCATGCGCGTACCGCCATGTTGCGGGCACTCCACAGCTCGCTGTGGAGACCGTAGTATGGAATTCATGCATAAACTTACATTTCGCACATATGAAAACACCTGCCCTAGTAAATTAATGACAGCCTACACAGACTATCATGTACATACGCAATAAATATACATAATATCAAGACTGCGGTAAAATTAAAAAATACTTATGTATAAAAACTGAACACATTTTGCATTGTACTGAACAATCTAGACAAATCCTTTGGATAGCGTATAAGTGGCCCACATAAAAGAAAATTTAAAAATAAGAAAACCTTTAGCAGACTGAATACGAAGACTGAAAAATACACCACAAAAATAACATGCATAACTCCTATTGAAATTCAGTCCCCGAAAACAGAAGAAAAGCAGTATATAGGCCTAGCGGTACTTAAACATAATCATGTCGCTCATTTTAATATAAGGGTCATGTTTGTAACTGATATGTTTGAACATTCGGAACAGATACATGTAATTGAAACCTAGGCTCTACACTTTAGCTTTATTGAGAATACGAAGGCATGTTCAAATGACAGCGGTCTACAACTTAAGTACTATTACATATCGCGAGAGAAAAATTGCCCGTCTCTCAGCAGACTGGAGAACACATTAGTTAAATATTTACAAACTCCTGTACCGATAACAATAATTTTCAGTATCAACAAAAAGAAACCTGTGAAATAAAATATTTCTATGAACGGTAGGCCTACATAGCTTATAATTCCTCTCTGATAAGCCATTACAGCAAATTTTACTCAAGTCTCTGCACACTTTGTTTAAAAAGCACATAACTGCGAAAATCTTTATAAATCTTTTATCATTTTCTGAATATGAAATACCGGCTCCGCGGTGTAGGGGTAGCGTGCCTACCACTTACCCGGAGGACCCGGGTTTAGTCCCCACCCAGGTTAGAGAATTTTACCTGGATCTTAGGGCTAGTTCGAGGTCCACTCAGCCTACGTGATTGCAATTGTGGAGCTATCTGCGGGTGAGATAGCGTCCCCGGTCTAGAAAGCCAAGAATAAGTCCGAGATGATTCGTCGTGCTGACCACATGACACCTCGTAATGTGCAGGCCTTCAGGCCGAGCAGCTCTCGCTTGGTAGGCCATGGCCTTTAGGTTTGGTTTGGTTTGGTTTATATATGATATAACGCAATGGTATGAGTAGAACTTAAATGATAATTTCTGTGTGATTTGGATTTAGGAGAACTTAAGATATAAGTTACGACACCAATAAATCATTTTTCAGATAACTGATGATAATTTGAAGCAATACCTTACCCTAATATTAAAAGGGTTTTATCAAGCTTTATCAGTCATATCTTACGGATTCTAGGCCCAAGTTTATCAAATTTGTAAAACCGGTACACCGTGTGTACGAAAAATATGTGTGCTTTTTCAGAAAAGCTGTTTAGTTCTAAAAGGTTATCCCCGATGAATTGGAAAGAGGCGAAGAGGGAAAAGAAGAAGCCTAAAAATTATAAATTTAATGTCCATACGTTGTCTGAATCAACCACCTTGTAACCTGTTTAGTTTTCTAATATGGTCATTGAAAGTCATTTTATAACAGTTCAATTTTTACTCACATGTGAAAAGAAATACCAAATCCCTTCTGATAGCGATCTGTTCAAATAAAGGTTGCACACGAATTCACCCTGGTGAATACGGTACCTTTCCATTCCACGCGTAAGGCCTAACTTACTTCCATTTAATATTCCCGAAAAATTTAACTAGCGTATCGTACAAGCTCTCACATTCCTTGAAGATTTTTGACAATATAGTATCACTCCGTCACATATAATACTACAACAGATCCACTAACAGACATGATTCAAAACGAAAACATGCAAGGGACAGTAAACATTACCACGTGCTAACCATGCATTCGAAGCTGAAGCGCCCGCAACATGGCGATGCGCGAATGTGTTCAATATTCCGCATAGCATCAGCGCGCTCTGTGAGTCTAGATAAGTAATATTAAAGTCTTTGGTCTAAACAAGAAACGAAGGCGGAGAAGCGGAGCGCCCTTACCGGGTGCTCCCGCACTTCTGCGAAAGGGAAATCATGCCCTCCATCTGGAGGGTATGAATCAGCGCCAGCAGGTACGCCTGCTCCTAAACCTGCACGCTCCCCTCGTAGGACGAAATCCCGCCCCCCAAATAAGTCGAAATTCTGGGCGTCAGTTGATGACGGGATTGATGTCGAGCTGTCATCTACATCTACGGATGTAGATGTTGATATTGATAGTGTTAAGGTTTAAGAGCATCTTGTCGCTCATAACCTAACACACTCTTTCCACATTATGGCACTGTTACAGTGGAATTGTAACGGCTATGACAGTCATCTTGCTGAGTTGCGCCAGTTCATTAGGGAGTTCGCGGCGAATATACTCTGTATTCAGAAAACCAATCTCAGACCAGGTCATCATATAATCTTGAAATTTCAGACCGTACTCAGCAGAACGATATTATGCTTACCGGGCGTCTGGTGGCGTTGGTATTTTTTTCGTTCTGATACCTATAGCGATTCCTCTAAGAACCCCACTGGAAGAAGTTGCGGTGCTAGTACCGCTGTCTGTCATAGCAACAGTGTGTAATGTTTATTCTCCACCAGGCCAGCCTCTTAATATGCATGATGTACTGATCTTGTAGATCAGCTTCCACCTCCATTCCTCTTATTGGGCGATTTAAACGCCAATCACCCTATATGGGGCTCTGTTACGCCTTGCCCCAGGGGAAGGGAGTTGGAAATATTACTAAGAGAGCTGGATTTATGTATTTTGAATACAGGGGAAGCTACTCATTTCAGCGTAAGTTACGGCACATACTCTCGCTCAGACCTTAATGTATGCAGCCGAGCGCTGGTTCCCCTGCTTCGGTAGAATGTACATGCTGATCTCTGTGACATTGAAAATGTCAATATTATTCTTACTTTGTTGTAACAAAAATCTATCGAGGCTCTTCCTCGATGGTTTCTAAAACTGCTGGTTGGCCAAAGTTCACAGCACTCGCTACCTTTACCGACGCAAGTGGCCGGAGCGTAGACGGTGATATAACGTACATAACACAAGTTATTCTTGCTGCTCCTGAGGAATCAATTCCATCCTTTTCAGGAACTCCACGCCGAAAACTCGTTCCTTGGTGGAACGAAGAAATTGCATCAGCTATAAAAAAGAACGCCGTCGCGCTCATAAACGCTATCGTAGGCAGCTTACTGTGGCCAACTTGGTAACATTTAAAAAACACCGCGCTAAGGCGCAAGTTCTTATTCGCCAAAGAAAGAAAGCTTCGTGGGAGAGATATGTGTCGTCTCTGATGTCACATACTCCATCATCTCAAGTGTGGATTAAACTTCGCCGTGTGGATTAAACTTCGCCGTATTTCGGGTATCCAAGGATCATCTTCTGTACCGGGAATTTCCATTTCAGGCAGTGTCGTCACTAAACCACTCTCGATTGCTAACCATCTAGCTAGTCATTTCGCGGATGTATCTGGCTCCTGGAATTACCATCGTGATTTCCTCGCTCTGAAGCGGGAGGCAGAACGTCATCACCTTAGTTTTGCACTCAAGCATCAGAGGACTACAACGTGCCCTTTACGGAGTGGGAACTCCGCAGCGCCTTAGCACTTTGCAAGGACACGTCTCCTGGACCAGACAACATCCATAACCAGATGTTGAAACACCTTAGTGATGATAGTCTACTATATCTCCTTCATGTGTTCAACCGAATCTGGATAGAGGGTGATTTTCCGTCTCGGTGGCGAGAGGGCATCGTCATTCCTGTCCTCAAGCCAGACAAAGATCCTACATATGCAGGAAGTTACAGACCTATTTGTCTTACGTACTGCTAATGTAAGCTTTTAGAGCGGATGGTGAATCGCCGAGTTGCGTGGTGCTTGGAAGAAAGAGGACTTTTGTCCGAATACTAATGTGGTTTTCGAGCCGCTCGCTCGACCACTGACCACTTGGTACGCCCGGAGAGTTCTATCCAGGACGCTTTTTTTCCGAAAACAGCGTTTGGTGGCTGTTTTCTTTGACTTAGAAAAGGCCACTGACACCACATGGCGATACGGCATCCTTTCAGTCCTGCATCATTGGAATTTCCGAGGTAACTTGCCGGTATTTCTTACGAATTTTTTGTCCCTCCGCCTATTCCGGTCCGAGTAGGAAGGGCATGTTCGCAGTACCACGTTCAAGAAAATGTTGTACCACTAGTATCACTTTGTTCGTGATTGCCATAAATGGTATCCTCGCTGCTGCTGATTCAGCAGGAATACCGTCGCTATATGTAGACGATTTTGCTCTGCATCATAGCTCACAAAATGTGGCCGGTGCTGAGCGACAATTACAGCAAGTAATTAGGAGAGTGGAACATGGCTTTCGGTTTTCAACTGAAAATACCTCTGTTGCACACTTCTGCCGGAAGCGGACTCTTCACTCCCACCCTGAGCTTTATTTAGGGAATGTCGCTCTTCCGGTAGTTGACACTTATCATTTTCTTGGGCTCCTTGTCGATAGCAAATTATCGTGGGAGCCACGCGTGCGCCAGTTAAAAGCAAAATGCGCTAAGAAACTTAATATATTGACGTTTCTTAGCGGCACTACTTGGGAGCACACCGCAGGGTGCTCCTACGATTTTATAGGGCACTTATTTTATTAAGGTTAGACTACAGCAGTGCAGCATATGGATCAGCAAGGCAAAGCGTCCTAGCCCAACTGAATAGCATTTACCACAGCGGAGTTACGTTGGCAACGGGAGCTTTTCTTATAAGCCCCATTCCTAGCCTGCTCGCTGAATCTGGTGTGCAACCCCTGTGGGTGGGGGACGCAGACGAAGAATGCACCCACGGTATCCCCTGCCTGTCGTAAGAGGCGACTAAAAGGGGCGACCAAGGGATGATAAAATTAGAACCATAGTACTACTTGTAATTAGTACCACCACTTGCGCGTAGTACGACTGTGTTAGGTACACAATAGGTTTATGATTAGTAGCAATAGAGTGCATTGGCGGCTTTTACAGTACCTCTGATTCGTACGTGTATATGAGCAACACCATGGGATTAGCGACACCATGGTTCTGCCTTGCCTATGCTTAGTGCCCACTCTGTGAGGAACACCACGGGATAGTGCGGGTCCAGGTTTTTAGTCCACTTATGTGAGGAACGCCATAGGTTTGCGTTGCCTGTAAGTAGCGTCGCAGTTTGCGAAACACCATAGGTCTGTGTTACATGTGCGAATTTCATTACCTGTGCATAGTACCATACTGTGTAGAATACCGCGAGTCTACGCTACACATAGCATGGTTCTACTTTCCTCGCGATAAGTAACATCATGAGGGGCCGATGACCTGAATTTTTGACCCGTTTTGACTACAAGCATCATCGAGTCAGTATTGTGCTTTAGAAGCTGTCCCTTGGTCAGTAATACTATAGTTTAACGCTAAGTTTCTGGGAATTAGGGGCATTGCGGGTCGGATCCACTGATTGTTTTAACTTCATATCCATCCATTCATTCTTCGTT
Source organism: Anabrus simplex (assembly GCF_040414725.1). Classification (NCBI taxonomy): domain Eukaryota; kingdom Metazoa; phylum Arthropoda; class Insecta; order Orthoptera; family Tettigoniidae; genus Anabrus; species Anabrus simplex. Next base: position 1,040,537,148 of record NC_090266.1, read on the forward strand.
CTCACGTTTTCGAATTCTGGTCAGTGGAGGATTATGGATTTTTAAATTGTCATATCATTTCGTCTCATTTCGTACCATTAGGGGCCGATGCGCTAGGTGTTAGGCCCCCTTTAAACAACAAGCATCATCATCATCATCGTATCTGGTGTGCCGCCTTTACACCTTAGGTGCCAGCAAATGCTTCTACCCTATGCTGTAAATTTGTGACAGATACCACTTCACCCGAGCTATCCTTGCGTATTCCACAATAGAATCCGTCGGCTGTACGCTGCTTACGCTCGAGCAACGCAGCCGGTTGGAATACACAGATTATTTGATGTACCTTCGTTTCCTTGTCTTGTCAGCCGACCAAGTCGGGTACCTTCTTGGATAGTACAACGACCTGAAATCATTCTAGAATTGCACACCGGCCCGCAGGAAAACACATTCCCCTCCATTTATCGGAGACACTTCCTGTCCGTTGTTGGCCAATACACTGATTGTGTCGTAGTTTTCACGGATGGTTCGAGGGCAGAAGCGGGAGTAGGCTGTGGGTTTGTTGTTGACAATAACAGGTTTTCCTCTACCGAAAATGTGTAGTGTGTACGTAGCAGAGCTCTATGCCATCTGTGAAACTCTGCGGTACACACTGTCCGATGAGCGCCGGCAATTTCTGCTGTGTACAGACCCCTTGAACGCGCTTCTTCTTTTCTTCACGGGGCCTCTAAATATTAGTTCCTAATTAGCGTCGAGCGCTAAGATCTTTTGCTACCATGTTTTTCCTTCATTCCCACCTAGATATACCTGCTCCCTTCACAAAGCTGCAGGTTGTTCTTATTGGGTCTTCTTGGATTTTTTCTCTCTCTTCACCCGGTAGTCCTAGAGTGGAGAGTCTGATTCTACCCAGCGCCTAAGATTCGAAAAGTGTGTTCAGCTGATTCTTCTGCTTTATTGCATTTCCTGCGTATGTTGTCTCTTATTACTCCAATTCTGTGTAGGTGTTTTTTCAGATGGCAGTATCCTGTCAACAGTCCTACTACCCATCCTATATTTTCTCTGCTGAGTTTGAACAGTTCATTAGTATGCTTCTTGTTTGGTCCTTCTATCAGTTCCTTTGCAAGCCTGCATCTTGGAGTATTTTTCCAGTTCTCCGTTTGTTTCTTTTGTACCCATTTTGCTATGTAGTGTCGGGCTTGTCCATAGAAATTCCTGCATACAGGTTCTGGGCCTACAAAATATGTTTCTGCCCCTTTCCTGGCCAGTTTATCTGCCTTTTTATTTCCTTCCATACCTGCATGCCCTGGTACCAATATTATTTTGATAGTGTTGTACTTTTCAGGAGAAGTGAATTGCAATACCAGACAATTCTGGATATTATCTGGACTGCTTCCAGTGCCTTAATGGCCGCTTGGCTGTGCGTGAAAATGAAAATGTTCTTATACCTATTGTTCATTTTCAGATTTTGTTCAAGACATGTTGTAATAGCTATCACTTCAGCTTGAAAGACTGTAGTGTGTTTGCCCAGGCTCATCTGGATTGATCTCTCAGGTCTTTCCCCGTTGAGCCCTCCTTCTGTGCCCTCCACAGTCTTTGAGCCATCAGTCCACCACACTATATTTTCTTTTTCAGTATTCCATTTGTTGATATCCAAGTTTTCTTTTTTTATTATCTGGGTCTCAAACGGGTTTTCAAAGTTGTACTTTAGTATCATATGATGAGGCATGTGTAGAACTTCCTGTGTTATTACTCTGTTAATTTTTACAATGTCCTAGGTTGGGTCTTTGTGCATTCCAGCACTCTGATTGTGCCAATCTATATGAACTCATTCTAGCCTGTCCTTTTATGAAATTGCATAGTGATGGGAGGTCTAGTGAAGTATTCAAGGCTTCTGTCAGCGTAGTTCTCATGGCCCCAGTTATGGCTATGCATGCAATTATCTGTAGGCTACCAATCTACTGCTGACTTTTCCTTGACTGACTTTCTGCCACCAGATGATTGCAGCATAGGCCATCAACGGTCTAATGATCATTGTGTATATCCACATTACCATTGATGGTCTTATCCCCCCATGTCTTCCCGACGGCTCTTTTACACACATACAGCAAGTTCTTGGCCCGGGTTATGCTCCTTTCTATATGTGGATTCCAGGTTAGATTTTTATCTAACACTACACTTAGGTGCAGTACCTGTTCTTCCGTAAATGTATCTTGTCCAAATAGTTTCAGTGATATATTTCCCTCTAATTTTCTCCTTCTTGTGAAAGGGACCAGGGTTATCTTGTTCGGGTTGACTGATAGTTGTTCTTCCCGACACCAGTTCTCCACAAGGTTAAGTGATCTTTGCATGAGGTCCTGGATAACACTCATCACCTTACCTCGTACCACAATCACTAGCTCATCTGCGTATTCTTGTGTATAAATTGAGCGCGCTACAATCTATAAATACGTTTCCCTCGGCACCCTGTGGTGCAGCGGATCCAGGACCTGCTGGCCGGGTGTTCGGATGCCGGCACCGGAATTACATTTATGTGGCTCCCGAGCCACGTGGGTGTAGAAGTAAACGAGTTAGCTGACAAGGCTGGCCAAGGAGGCTGTTACGTTGCCCTCGTTGCCTTACAGGGTTCCAGCCAGTGGCATTCGTTCTCAGCAGAGACATATGGTTATGTCCCATTGGGGGATGGCGTGGCAAGCTCCACTCTCCCAGATAAGCTGAGAGCGATAAAAGGAACAACGATGGCATGGAAGACTTCGCTTCGCGCTTCTCGGAGAGAAGCAGTAGTATTATGTCGTCTTCGTAGCGTGGTAACGCACTCCTACCTACTGAAGGGTGAACGCCTCTCGGTGTGTACTTGCGGCGGTCATCTAGCCGTGGTACACATCCTTACGGAGTGCGTGGACCTGGCCGATCTGCACCGTAGTCTACAACTCCCGAATACCATTTCCCTCATCCTACGAGATGACGAGCAGTCAGCAGACCTCGTCATCCGTTTTGAGGGATAGTGGCCTTTTCTTATCGTGTGTAATAATGTATTTTGTATTAGTGTATTTTTTGTTAACTATGCTTTTATCTCATTGACTCCCTTTTAGTTCGTGTTTGCGTATTTTAATGTGTTATTTTAACTTCTAATTTGAATGACATATCTCTGTACTTCAAGGCAATGCCTTGTAATCTATATTTTCTATAATTTTATTAGAAAATAAGGCATTGCGAATTAGATCCACTGATTATTTTAATCTCATAATCATTTTTATCATCATTTATTTTAAATTCTAGTCCATGGATATATTTTAAACTTTTAAGTATCATATCGTTTCATTACATCTCGTACCATTAGGGACCGATGACCTACATGTTAGGCCCCTTTAAACAACAAATATCATCAATTCATTTTAAATCATTTTATCAGAATTTTTTTTGCTATTTGTTTTAAGTCGCATCGACACAGAGAGGTCTTATGGCGACGATGGGATAGGAAAGGCCTAGGAAGTGGAAGGAAGCGGCCGTGGCCTTAATTAAGGTACAGCCCCGGCTTTTGCCTGGTGTGAAAATGGGAAACCACGGAAAACCATCTTCAGGGCTGCCGACAATGGGGCTCGAACCCACTATCTCCCGATTACTGGATACTGGCCGCACTTAAGCGACTGCAGCTATCGAGCTCGGTTTATCAGAAAATAAGGCATTGCGAATTAAATCCAGTGATTATTGTAAATTCATAATCATTTTCTACATCATCTTTTAAGTTCTAGTGAGTGGATAAATTTAAAATTTTTCTTATTACATTTCGTTTCATCTCGTACTATTAGCGGCCGATGACCTAGACGTTAGACCCCTTTAGACAACAAGCATAATCATCAGATCATCATTGCTTCTCCCAGCAGAACTTCCTTTCTCATGCGGTGGGGTAGTGGGATATGACTTGAGTGCGGGTAACCAATGGCGGGGGATGAACGTTGCTCACGTCCGCAGGTTCCACCTATTGATTGCCCTGCACGTGTCGCTGGGTGGTGCTAAACGAGCAACAGCAACATTAGTTGAACGGAGGAAACACAAAAGGCATTTATGAATAACTTAAGTGTATGACCCTGTTTCATTTCCCGACCACCAACCATAGAGTATATAAAGTTCCTCTATTTCACGCACATATATTTAATAATTTTTCTCCATTCCTGCTGCATTCCTTTTTTTGACTTCTCCTTTCCTCTATCAATATTTCGGCTATTTCTTTATCGCATACGGTATCGGATTTGTTTTACCAACCCTTGCATTAAAATCTCCGATTGGAATTATCCCAGCTTCTTCATGCAATAATTTGATCCGGTATACTTTTCACATAAGATCATCTAAGAATATTTTCTTTTCAAAAGGCGATACCGTTGGGTGATTAGTAGAATTTTATGATAATTACTCTCCTTCCATCCATACTTATAAGTAACTTCACCCCGACTACTCCCTCATTGTCAGATTAGACTCGTTTTACCTGTTCTTCCTTTATAAACACAGATATCCCTTCCGGATAACGCCCTTTACGTACCCCCCTCTGTTTCATTGTACTCCACATGTTATAACTTTGAATTCGTAGTTAACATCCTACTGACAGCCATTTTTCTACCATTCTCTGTATTTCATTTTTGGTCATTAATTTCCTTACGTAATCATTTCCCAGCTTATCCAAAAATCATCTATATGTATACATTCTATGTGCCAGGCTAGTCATTTACTCGTCGAAATACCTGCTGTACTCACAACCCGACAACGAGTAATTCGTAATTTTTCTGGCTGTACATTATTTCCACTTGGAGAGCTAAGTATTTCCTCTTCCATACATTGTTTTCATCCGTACTCTTCATCTTTGTTTTGCACAAATGTCTTTCAAATTTAATGATCGCTTGCCATTTTCCTTCCCTCGTGAACACAGCGTCCTAATCACGTACAGCTGGTCGTGAGAGTAGATGTCCCGACGCCTTCGGCGAGTCATTTCTCCTTCGATTTCCGCCTTCTTTGTCGCCATAGCTAGTTGCCAAATCAGCGCCTGTTCACCTTGTTCACCTGTCGTTACACTGAACTCGCGCACTGCTGACGCACCTGCTGGTCCTTCCATTTCCTGAAGCTGCATGATTGACCATGATTGACCAAGAATCACTGACAACTACAAGTCTGTTCCCGCGAATAAACGCCTTCAGACCTGAGTTGCATGCTTGCCCTAAGTGAAAACGTAGCGTTGTTATGCGTTCCGCTTCTTCTGGATCTGGTTCTTTCTTGGTCCATATTTTATATCGTTTCAGGTGCCTCGCACTTTCCAGTATTTTTCGGGTTTTCAAACTCGACGCAATACAGACTTTCACTGGTCTTCTTCCTGTGTTCTTCCCTGTTCTGAAGCCACTATCGATGTTACACTCAGTACAATCAACTTGGACGTTCTCCCTGTTCAACGAGATTACCTTATTCCATATATCGTTTAACTACTTCTTATCCGAATCTGCAAGTCCATATATGATTATATTTCTCCTTCTATCTTCATATTCTCGTGTTTGTTCCTTTACTTGAAGCTTCCTTACAGTTCATTCTTAACACAGTACTTGATTCTTAATTTCATTTAATTCCATCTTACTTTGCAACAAGCTCACCTTTTTCTCACTCAGTTCTGTTTGTAAGTATGTCCTTATATCGTTAATTTCCTTGTTCTGGTCCATTAATAACTCCCTGGTCTTGTCCACTTGGCATACGTTCATATTGAACTCTGACCTTCTCAGTGTCCTCCCATGACAGCCCATGGCCAAGGTTAAATTCATTTCCACCGATCATTAACAGCACTATCACCACGACCGATGTTAATATCACCTGCATTATATTACAGGGAATGTTGACATTTTGAATGAATTTCACTTTCATTCTGCAATGCCACCTCACTATAGCACACCGGTATTGCTTGACCATCACTCCAATTCTTATACGTTCGCTCTTTTGTCACACACTGAGCACTACATATCCGTTTACCACGCTGGTTGGTTTACGACTGACTCCAGTAGACAGAGCGAGTTGGCCGTGCGGTTAAGGGCGTGCAGCTGTGAGCTTGCATTCGGGAGATAGTGGATTCGAACTCCAATGCCTGCAGCTCTGAAGATGGTTTTCAGTGGTTTCCTAGTTTCACAACAGGCTGTACGTTAAGTCCACGGCCGCTTCCTTCCCACCCCCAGCCCTTTCCTATCCCATCGTCGCCGTAAGACCTATCTGTATCGGTGCGACGTAAAGCCAGTTGTAAAAAAAAGGACGCCAATAGTATCGTTCTGTATTGGTAATATTGTGCAGACAGTTTCAAACTTGGTGATAACGAAAGAGCAGTAGTGAATTAACGATAAATAATCACTACAAAAGTCTATTATTATTATTATTATTATTATTATTATTATTATTATTATTATTATTATTATTATTATTATTATTATTATTATTCTACATAACAATAGAATACTTCTGTTTCTGCTTTCTCTTTGAGCGAGGAGTCTATTCAGGCAGTTCTGTCTCAACCTAGTGTTGCCACTCGTTTAGCACCACCTAGGGGACAATTACAGCTTAAAAGTACACTAGTGTCCAAAAGTTAAGCGTAAGTTACGAGTAAGCAGGGCAACAGGAAATAGACCGCAAATTGCACCACATATGCACCTACCGAACTTACGTGTTCGCTCTGTATAGGAAAGGAGTGTTCCTTGCT